>NW_021636103.1:0-720233 GCF_004799145.2 Neltuma alba
TTTTCTTTAACTTCGTGTTAGCTGATTCAGATGCAATATATCATATTGGGATTCATGCATAAGCCTCTCCAAGTGAATTGCAGTTGAGGCTTTTTTTTTTTATAACACAAAATTTAGATAAGTTGGGTCTTGAGACTCACTGGATCAGGACATATTTTCAGGTTTAAAAAGTACTTATAAAAATACTTACACATCGTTCTTTATGAAACACAACATGTGGCTTAAAGCTTTGGGCCGCATGAATGGGGAAAAAAAAGAGGAGGAGGTGAAACAGCCCAGCATTGATGGAGAACAAGTTCTATGAAAGTGGAACTTCAAGAGGAATCATTATTATTGACAAGCACAAGTTCTAAGGACCCAGACTGTCTTGTATGGCACGCTGCTTAACTAAGGATTCTCCATCCATGAAGCCTTTATGCGTGGACATGCAGAAGTTTTGTTAGTTGGTGCAACACAAGGGACTTGCTTTGAACTGTCTTCCTGAATGTTTGTATGTGTAATTTTTTTTGGTTAACTTTTTTTTTTCACTTGTTTTATTTTCTGTTGCTGGGCTTCACAGCCACTTACCTTGGTATGTTAGTTGTTGATACTTTTTTTATGTATCATTTTATCTAATATTAATAAATCGTCTATTATCGAGGGAGAAAAAACTAGGGACTCTTCATCCAATTTTATCTTTGGGTGGATATGCAAGTCTTTCAATCTTTTAAATGTCAAAACTCTAGCAATAAATATATACTACTTCCAATTCTTAATATAAGAGCCAATTGACCAGTTTAAGGAGATTAAGAAAATTAGTTAAATTAATTATTTGTAATAAATAGGTTTCATCTTTTTCTAAAATATCCTTACTAATCATGTATATTAGCTAGAACTACCATTTGATAAAATTTTTACATATACAATTACTACAAGGATTACCTTAAAAAATAAATAAATATGAAAGAGAAAGTAGATTGAGGTTTTATTTTTAAAACCAAATTGAAAGTCAAACCAATTTTCATATTAAAAACTAGAAATAGTGTAACTAAGCGTTTACTAAGCTGTACTAAAAATGACACCATAATCACATCATTAACTGAAGGAAGAGTGAGGGGGGTCCTGAACTTTGAAATTTATTATCTCTAATTTTATATTGGGGTTTTCTCTTCTTCTTGCAAAACTGCAATTAGCGCTATATATAGAAACCATTGTTAGCCTCCTTGCTTGCTTGATAGCTTAAGCATTTAGGGGGAGGATAACTTTTTGACATTGTATCAGTTCTAATTCTAAAGGATGACTATGGGAAGTCCTATAGGTTTCAACCCTAATTTCACAGAGTCTTCTCAAAACATTTCAGTAGAGTCAAGTGCAGCTTCCGCACAGGATTCCCAGGACATTTGAATCTACACTTCATCCAGGGGTGTCAAGAAAAACCAATCTTGGTCCTCACTTAATAATCAAGCTTTCAGATTTGTGTTTTTTTCCCATATGTAAAATGATCAAGAAGGCAAGCTATTCTGCTAAGTACACAATCTTAAATAAACTTACCTTGACAAAGCACAAGTAATGCATAATTGCAACCAGAATATTAAAATATGAATTTACCTCACTGTCCCATATTTTGGATTATATATATTTGCTTACTTGCTTTAACATCCTTCTCTGTAATCAATGTTACAAAGAGAAATGTCACATCTCTGACTCTTAATTCATTTTTAAAACAATTTCTGATGGAATTACTCTTCTGCATGCTGCGTTCTGGTATATTGGCAGTATTTTTAAATTGCTTCATTATTTCTTTGCTCTTAACAGTGTGATGACTTCAACATTACGTATTTACTTAACACCATAATTCACACTCAAACTTGGTGTCAGTTAAGAAATTGTTGAATCTGACATTAAAATTTGGATGAATATTGGTTTTTGTTTTAGAAAATGTGCACAGTACAACATTGTCAGGTTATGGTGTGAAGGATATGGTCCTGTTCCATGGTAGTGAGTGGAGGAGTCGCGAAGGATTAGGGCTTAGCATAGGCAGGAAGATCCGGAAGCCAATGGATGGTGAGGTCCAGATATATGAGGGAGGCCGAAAGGTGCTTCTTCTTGATTGGGCTTGAGCTACCCTTTTCGCCCTGGGACTTTAAAAGTTACCCACTCGGTACTCCGGTCCTTCGTACTGAATAAATTAACTAATTTGAATAGATTAAAGATGTTAGTTAAATTAATTAATATAGTTAAATTAGTTAATACGATATATTTTTTTTAAAATACCTCAAACATCTTTCTTAATGTCCTTCATCTCTCTCTTATTTTAGTGTTATTGATAGAATATCAATAAGATTAATTTAGAAAAAAATCGATAAACATATGAAATAAGTCTTACATATCAGACCAACATTAATTCTCTAATTAAATCCTACATTAGGATAGGACACAAGAACAGGTATAATTTTTGGTTAACCATGATTTTATTTATAAGATACATTTAAACAATATAATATATGAAATTTTAACCATTTTTTTCATTTTTGCTCACATTAATTACATGTTATATCAGTGCATTAATTACCTTTCTCTATTTCTATTTTTTCACTCTCTCCCTCTCTCTCTCTATATAATAAAGTTTTTTTAAAAATAAAATAAAATATTTTTTTACACATTTATTGCCTTTAATTTCAATCAACTTTTTTATCTATGTAATTCTGTTATTTGTATATTTTATATATACATTGGAGGGAGAGTGTTTGGTAGAGTCTTATTTTTGTACTTTGTAGATTTCATATATTTTTGCCAAATAATTAAATAAGACTGAGTAAACTTTAAATTTAAACTCATTCAAAACTAACTAGCGGACCAAATTTAAAATATTTTACTTAAAAATAAAATGACTAATATATAGAATAACTTGATATAATTTAAATATTTAAATATAATACTCCTCCAGTCCTGAATATAAAACCTAAATGTTAAGTTGATTTTGATCTTAAATATAAGATATCTCTTATATTTATTAATTTTTCCTAAATTATCAAGTAGAAGAAAAAAGAGAATATTAAGAAAGATGATTATAGTGTTTTTAAAAGAAAAATATGCCATATTTTTTATAGCCATATTTTTTAATTAACTAAATTACCTAACTTCTTTAATCTAATCAAATTAGTTAAATACGTATTATATTAAAAACCGAAAGAGTATGATATACTTCTCCAATCCTAAATGTAAGACCTATTTTGTAGTGTACAGATTAATTAAATAGGTATTACATTAAAGACCGAAAAGTATGATATACTCTTCAAAATATCCAATTATAAATGTAAAACCTATTTTATAGTATAAATTATATTATAAAATAATTTTAATATTTAGGAGAATATAATAAATAAAATATCTAACAAAGTAGGCCAAAATTATAGATAGATATATGTTTGTTTATGTCAAAAGTAGGTCTCTTGGAAAAATGTACCTCACATGCTTTTATTTGTTTATAGCGCCAGGTGTTACGGATTAAGTAAGTTCTTCTTGATTCTAATCTTCTAAATTCACTAATTTAACTTGCTGGTCCAAAAAAATTCACTAATTTAACTGCATGAGGTACATTTGGAGAGATGCAAATAAAAAACTTAAGATATATACAAATTTGTACAGAAACTTTTCAGTTTTCACTCAGTAATACTGGGCAGTTAAAAGTTTTGTTGGGGTGAAATTCCTACCATTTTAAATTTTTAGGATAACTTTACACTTTATAAAACTTATGAGTGTCACGCTCATGAGTGAAAAGTTTTAGTATACATTTACATTTTAATCCTAAAAAAAATAAAAATAAAAAGTGAAATTTAATGCGTAATCACATTTTTATGTCAAATTTGCTATTTAAATACAATAATGTGCTTTAAATGCTAAAAAGAAAAAAGAAAAAATTGGCTAATAGTCTCTATTTGAAGACTTAATTGACTAAAAAGATCTAAATTTGAACAAGTACAACCATGATCCGTGAGTACAATTCTTCTTTCGTTATATAACATATCATCAATGATGTGCAAGTGCAACAATCATCAATACAAAAGTCAGTTGCACATGACGAAAGATAAGTTGGATACAGCGGAAAAAAAATTACAGTTATAATCATAATTACACACACACTCAAATTTAGGCTTTTTTAACCAATTAAATTTTTTCCGTCCAAAAAAAACCAATTAAATTTTTAAATAGGGAGTTTTCACCAAATTTCTCTGGAAAAAAAATCAATTTTATAATTATTTTTGTGTTGTTGAGGGTGACACAAATTATCCGAGAGCACCGTCACATGACTTGCCTTCCAGCTATTGTCCACCATCATCTTGATTTTCTTTCATGTTGAAAATGAGTGATACCTATCCGCATATATTTTATCTTCTTCTTTCAACTAGCTGGATCCAATTTAGCCTAATACGTATTGATTACGCTTATATTGTTTATTCTAATTAAACATATTTCAACAATCCAAATCAAGTAGTGATCTCGTTGCATATCTTAGAAATTTGTAAGGATACGTTTAGCACAACTTAAATATTTATCTGGTGCTATTTTTAAGTTACTTTCAACCTAATTTATCAAATCTAAGAAAATTTTCAACTTCGTTAACTTTACATTTAAATTTAATAATTTTTCCACCCTTATCCCTACTTTTTTTTTTTTTTTGCCAGCACTATCACTATTTAATGTATACACTTTTCAAGAATAATAAAATAATCTACACAATAATAAAGAAGAAAAAATAGTACATTCATATTAAAAATTTAATAAGATGACTTATAAATAGGATAAGAAAATTTTTGTCTCTTCCTTAGAAAATAGAATTAGAGGAGTACATGTAATTGGCGTTGTGCATTTTTATTAATCAACATTTTGAAAATTAACTTCATTATATAATGTCATCAATATACCAATTATTTAACTTTAATTGAATCAACATATGATCAATATATTTGTATATTTGCACCATTTACAAGTCGTAAATAAATATAATTTATTTCTTTAAATTCAAACCAATAAACAAAAAAAAACACATATAATTACATATTTAAATATGGAAGTCCTGAATTTAAGAGCTTTAATTTATTACGTAGGTGGATTGTTGACTTTGAATAATACTTCCTACTATCTCCTATCCTTAATATAAGAATTAGAATGCTAGATAACTAATTTAAAGAGATTAAGAAAATTAGTTAAGTTAGTTATTTGTAATAAATATTTATTGACTTTCCTAAACAATCTCTTCAATCATGTGCATCGGAATAAGCGCTAGTATAAATTCCTTATAATCAATAAGAATATTTTTTTAAAAAAAAGTTATAAGTTTAAAAGACAGAATAAATTGAGATCTTATATATATTTAGAACTAAATCTAATCCTAATTAGCTCTTATATTGAGCACCGAAGCTAGTGTGTGCTAATAATAATAAAGAGAAAATTCTAGAAAAACTTAATTGGGAGGACTACTCTGCCTTTAACCCTCCGTATCTCAAGAGATATTAGCCTGCCGCCAAATGATACTTTTGATTTTGATCCCTAAACAAAAACGTTGTGTCGGTTAAACCTAACATTACTTTTTTTCATTCATAAAATAATCAAACTAAAAGAGTTATAAACACACACACACACATAAATACATTCTTATTAGTATCACACATGCGCGAAGGAATTAAACCTCAAAGCTGCAATGGAGGCTATGTGCCTAATAATAATAATGAGAAGTTTCTAAGATTAGAAGAAACGATATCAAATGAAGTTTCGTGGGATAAAGTAAGCTCAGACTATTTACCAGATATATGTGGCTTAGATTAGTTTAGCCTGTAATAAATGATCCAACATGGTGGCGGTGGGACAAGACTAGTATGTTACGAAATGGTTAAATGCCAAATATATAGACCTCATTTATCGGTGAATTTCGCACTTATTAGATTTTTTGGCAATTTCAGTACTTGAGTTGGACAACTTTATAACGCAATTAAAAGCTTAGAACAACCCCATCTGCATTAACTATTTGACTCAAAATCCTTTTGAAGATTAGTTAGGGTATACTCCTCCATTCTAATTATAACTCACTTTTAACATATTTCATACAGACAAAAAAAAAAATTTAAATTTTATTAATTCTCATTTAAAATTTAACAACTTTTCAAATTTGTTCCTATTTAATATATATTATATTTTATGTAAATAAAGTTAATACAATAATAAATAAAAGGTAACATTATACATCCATACAAAAAAATTTTCTTGGTACCCTATAAATAGTACCAAAAATATCTTTATTCTCTGTCCTATAAATAGGACTAGAGGAGTATATAGTTTTTTTTTTCAACTATATATATCCATTTACTTACTATTATATTAATTTTTTAAGTTAACGTGAATGTTATACAAAAGGTACGTCGTTATTTAGAACATTAAACAAGCTAAATTACTCAAACGTCCTTTTTATTTTCATATTTTAAAAAACTAGTATTCTGATCAATTTTTCTAAATAAATATTTTTATCTTTTAATAAATGTACTTTTAGGACAAATAATATTTATTTTTTTGGTCATCATATGGAAAACTCATTTCAGAAAAAAAGAATTGGGGGAAAAAACTGATATTCCAGATTGTTAAAAGCATAAAAAGGAGTCAACACGGCAAAAGTATTAATATCATCATCGACATGAAAATGTGCTCATCATGATCTGTTCTTCAACAAAATAACTAAGTTGGTAGAAAGAATTAAATGATCAAGGTTGCGTCAAGATTTTCCTCAAATCTTAAGATCTTATGCTCAAAATTCAAAGCATTAATTATTGATGGTGCCAATTGGAAAACAACTCTATGCTCTAGCTACGCACTCTCTCCGATCTTAAATATTAGAGATAGATAACTAATTTAGAGAAAAAAATTGGATAAAATAATAATTATTTGTAAAAAATGTGTTAATTTGTTTACTGTGCCTCTTTTTAATCATTTGCATTTGGATTAACTCACTTGATGAAAAACTATCCCTTAATACATGTAGTCAATAAGGACAAGCATTTTAAGAAAATATTAATATAAATATGATAGATAAAATGAATTGAGATCAAACTAAAACAAACTTTTTTATTAGCTCTTAAATTCAGGATATAACAATATAAATTAATCAGACAAAACAAACAAAAATCTCTTCCTAACGGAATTTAAAAATAAGACATGTTGTTCATGACTATGATATTAAAGATCATATATCAAGGATTACCATAAATTTTATACGATATCAATATATCGATACAAGAAATTAGAGACAGCAATGATATCAATGTATGATATAAACTCTACATATTATGTCACATTATTCATAAATTACATATAATATGGGATTTTTTTTTAATAGAATTCATGCAATACATTTGCCTATATACTAGCTAGTTTGTGGTTAATATATTAGTACTGCTACTTAAGTGTAGTACTTACGGTGGTTGAGAGTTGAGACAAAGCAATTATGAATTCACCGGCCAATAAAAGTATCTTCTGAACAAGTTTGATTTTTGTTGCCAAGTGTTTGGATGAAAATACCATTAAAGTCCTTGTTTGTCAGAGTGAAAAGGAGATCCCAACTACGATTATTAAGTGCAATATCATCTTCCTTGGCTCTATAAATACTTCATATTGCATGTTGCTCACTACAAGCGAAGCAAGGCATTGTGTTTGAATATTTCTGTGTTTGAGTGAAAATGGGGAGATTCCATAAATATGTTGGGGTGCTTGCTTTGGTGTTGGCATTTGTTATAGGAATAGCAGAATGCCGCTCAAGATTAACAAATGAAAAGTCAGTGGAGAACTTTGGAGAAGGTGATGGTTTGGGTGGTGGGTTCGGAGGTGGTGCTGGTGGTGGTGGCGGAGCAGGAGGAGGAATCGGTGGAGGTGATGGCGGTGGCTTTGGAGGAGGTAAAGGAGGTGGCATAGGAGGAGGTATAGGACATGGTGGTGGAGTAGGAGGAGGCGTTGGAGGTGGACATGGTGGTGGTATTGGTGGAGGTGGTGGTGCAGGCGGAGGGATAGGAGGTGGTCATGGTGGTGGAATTGGCGGAGGCGGTGGAGCTGGAGGTGGTGGCAGGTGGAGGCATTGGAGGTGGACATGGTGGTGGTGCAGGCGGAGGGATAGGAGGTGGTCATGGTGGTGGAATTGGCGGAGGCGGTGGAGCTGGAGGTGGTGCAGGTGGAGGCATTGGAGGTGGACATGGTGGTGGTGCAGGCGGAGGGATAGGAGGTGGTCATGGTGGTGGAATTGGCGGAGGTGGTGGAGCTGGAGGTGGCGCAGGTGGAGGCTTTGGAGGTGGTAAAGGTGGTGGGATAGGAGGTGGTCATGGCGGCGGTGTGGGAGGTGGAGCAGGTGGTGGTGCAGGCGGAGGAATCGGAGGTGGTCATGGTGGTGGTGTGGGAGGAGGAGTTGGTGGAGGTGGTGGAGCAGGTGGTGGTGTGGGAGGTGGACATGGTGGCGGTGTAGGAGGAGGAGTTGGTGGTGGCGGCGGTGCAGGAGGTGGCCTTGGAGGAGGAGCTGGTGCAGGTGGTGGTGCAGGTGGAGGCTTTGGAGGAGGCAAAGGTGGAGGAGGAGGACTTGGTGGCGGCGGCGGTGCAGGAGGTGGAGCTGGCGGAGGCTTCGGAGGTGGTGCCGGTGGTGGCGGAGGAGTCGGTGGTGGCTTCTAGTTTTACAAATACTTAGTTATAATCTTATAATCTCTAATACGTCCAAGTCTTATCCATGCAATATGCTAGCTTCTTAGGTACTTGTAGATGCAAGTACGCATCATATATCAATGAAATAAGTCTGAGTTTTTGCCATATGCTAAAGTCTTATATTTGCTATTCATCTATTAATCTAATAATTTAAATCACCAAAATAGCGTAATTTGATTTTGATTCTTACAAGCACAGTGAGAATTAATGCAAGTTAATCCTAAATCAAAGTAAAATTGCCACAAAAATTGTTAATATATAAAATGTAACAAAAATTATTATTTCTAAATATCAGTAAGTAACTAAAAAATATCATCTTAGAAACCGAGATCGATCATCAACAACCAATATTAAACTTGACAATTTTGAACAAATCACATTATAACACAACTAGTCATCAACATATGAAAGAATCAATGATACACACACACACACACACACACAAAAGGCAAGTTTCTGGTTTACATATGAGAAAACCTAACAGCCCAAGAATAATCAAGAGGCACAATTATATTAACCCCCTTCTGAATCTAAGATCAATTGGGATAACACAAGCTAGAACATAAGCGCAAAAACAGTTCCTTTATATAAATTATAGGAGGAGTTATTAGGAGAGTTATCTAATTACATAGCTTCGAATAGTTTAAATTAAAACAGATCATCATTAAGGAATTGAAACCCCCTTGCAGACACGTACGTACATCGGAGTCTTCAAACGACAAATTACATTAGTTGCCAACTTTCTCAACTAGATCGATATATATATATTCATGCGATCATATATATATACACCCACACACACACATGTATATGGTTTATAGGTGAGCAGGAAGCCACTCCTTGCCATCAATGAAATCGACAGATATGAAGGGTTCAACTTCTTTTTCAGTAAGCTGTTTGGCCCAGCTAACTCGTTTTGTAGTATTAGCTCCAGGTCCAAAGTTCTTGTACTCGCCATGGAATAAGCTCCTGCAATAATTAATTTCAATAATATATTAATATTTACCACAAAATATAATGATATCAGTCATGCTTTGAGTAATAGTAATAATAGTCTTTTGTCAATATCAGAGTGTTGATCCTTTTTTGGTCCCTCTCTGGAGAGTTTCTAAGTCTGTGATTGTGGCTTGTCGTCGATTTTGACCCTACTTTTTGAGGTCCTTACGTGTGATAGTAACATGTGAATTTGTTATCCGTCAAATCATCAACTTAATAGGTTTCCTTAATTAGTAGAATATATACGACTTTTTTAATATATCTTTCTCCTTATATTTCATTGGTTCAGGACAACTCTTCCTTCTTCTTTATTTTTTTTGGTGATAAAGTGTGCAACTTTGTTTTTTATTTTTTTCAAATAATATTTTTAATATTTGTCGTGTGGCACCTATCCAAGAGAAAATAATTGAAAATCGCTTAAGATGGTTTGGACATATACAGAGAGGCCATTGGAGGCTCCGGTGAGGAGGGTAGATAAGACAATATGGAGTCCCATAAAAAGGGGCAGAAGAAGACCGAAAAGAACGCTTAATGAGGTCATTGAACGAGATCTCCTGGTCAACAACATATCTAAGAATTGGGTTGTTGACAGAACACGATGGCGTCGTGTGATTTATGTAGCAGACCTAACTTAGTGGGATAAGGTTTGTTGTTGTTGTTGTAGTATTTTTAATATTAGAAAGATGAATACAAATATCTGAAAAACTTTCTAAATTGTCATCTCTCCAGGAAAAAAATATCTAGTTGTAGTTATGATTATGTGAACGATAGGTTATAAATTATGTGGAAAAATTTATCTGCAAGTCCCTATAATTTTATTGGTTGATTTTTCAATCAAGTTCAGTAATTTTTTTTTTATCAGGTCCTTATAGCTTCACATGTTGCATGTAATAAGGTCCATATAGTATTTTTCTTAAAATCGGTCCTTATTGTTTCGCATGATTTTTAATCAACTTCCTATAATTTCAAGTAACTGATAAAATGAATAAAAAAATTGCGGAGGTCTAATAAAACTGCAGTGAAATTAGCTATAAAAATCTGATAGAATAATAGGAGGGGAATGAGAAATTAAAGGGACATACTGAGTGGAGCCAGCGTAACTCCAGTGGGCCCACCCCTCAGGAGCAATAGTGGCAGAGAGATAGGCTTTAGCAAAAATGACCCTTGAATGAGGACCCTTGGCTCTTCCCAGGTACACCCCTCCTATGCCATATACCTTTCCTTTCACAAACACAAACCCACTTTCCTCTGATTCTGACTCTCTGTTCTGTGCTGTGATCGACCCCTTTATCACCGTCCTCTTGTCATCTATCACAAATATCTCACATTTCTGCATCATTCCCATTAATCATTATTATTAATGGGTATCCAATTTTGAAGAGAGATACATAGATACTCTCTCTGGTTCTTAATATAAGATTCACTATTTTAACAAAAAAATTGAATTATAAAATGAATCTTATATTAAGAGTGTGTTTGGGTGACACCAAACCATGGTTTGGGGTGTCAATCACCCAAACACCCCCTCTAAAAACCAAAACCATGGTTTTGGGTCAAAACCATGGTTTTGGAAAAAGCAAAATTTTTTTGCTTTTGGAGAAAAAAGGGAGAGTGTAAGAGCCTATATGATATGTATCTTGTTATTTTTTTTTATAACATATTTTTTGATAAACATATTTAATCTTATATTTTATAATATATATACACATTAATTATTTATTAATTATATTATCTTATGTATTATTAATTATGTTGGTAAAAATATATTATTAACAATTTTATTCCTTCAAATTAAAATATATCATAAAATCTATTTTTTCTGTAATTATCATATTAACTTATGTCTTTTTTTTAGTAATTTGTATATATAAAAAGTGCTTCTGATAACAACTATCCAAACACTCTCACTTCTCAGAATCACTTTTTTACAAAATATATTCTTCACAGAATCTATTCTCTCCAGAATCACTTTTTCAAACCACGGTTTGGTTTCATCCAAACACCCCTAAGTACTGATGTAGCGATTGATAATGTACTTACATGGAAGAGGGATCTGCCGCGGCCAAAGATGAAATCAATAGAGCCTTGGATGTAGCATTCATCATAGTAATGTCTGCCTTTGTAATCAAACAAAGTGTTGTGAGTGCTATAGAACGCACAATGATAGAACCCTACTTTATCAGCTCCTACAAATGCTGCCACTGATTGGTTCTGCGACGTGTAAGCAACCCCAGTAGGCGCCTCGTTCTGCAAAATATCCATTCATTACATATATTCATATATATATATATATATATATATATATAAAATCAATCACAGATCATTGAAGAAGAAGAAGAATTGTCTATACCTTGATGCTGACTCCAAAGACAATGACGTTATGAGCTTCGACTTTGAAAGTTGCAGATTCTATATTATCAACAGAACTCTGAGACCAAACTATAGCAGTTTTGCCTCTCCCATTTCCTCTCAAGAATATGTACGGCTTGTTCTTTGGTATCGTTACCTTCTCTCTGTACGTGCATTATCACAATCATCAAAATCATCAAAACTAAACATGTTTCTCGGTTTCTCGGTACATTACATGCAACTTTAGAAAACCCTAATAAATTGTATGATTAACCCTAAAAAGATGTCACATTTTGTAAGTATGTATATCTACCTGTATACTCCTTTCCTGACGTGGACGATGACCCACTGAGAATTTCCTTCAGGAATAGAATCTATGGCAGCTTGAATGGATCTGAATTCTCCATCGCCTTCATCATCGACCTTAATGGTTCGATTCGCAGGAATGTTTTTGGTTAATAAAGGAGAATCGATGACTAAATCTTGTAGCTCGATGGTACCAAGAACATAACTAGGGCATGTTGCTAAGAACAACACAATAGAACACAGAACTGGCTTTATTATGAACAATGAAGGAGGAGGAGAAGAAGAGGAAGGCATTGTTTTTAGTTTTCTCCGGAAGGGGAAATCGAAATATTGAAGTTTTTTGGTTTGTGAGAGGCGCCAAGTTATAGAAGGAGGAGAAAATGGGAGGTTTGCTTAATTAAGTGCGAAGGCTTTTATTTAGATATTAATTAAATAAAATAGGGTAATTAATGAGTGTTGTTGAATTGAAAGAAGGGATTTTTGTTAGGTGTTTGGTACTGTGTCTATAATTAAGGGCATCCACAGGTTGATTTTGCGGCTCGCATGTAATAAATCTCTTTTCTTAAGTTTCAATTTTCTATTTTAATTTCGGGTAAAAGAATCAAAGATTAAATATAGCAGGGAAATATATAACATCCAATTGAGCAATATTTTGGTACATGTTTACATCTAAATTCACGGAAAATTTTTAGGTAATTTCTATCCAGCAAACAAAATATCTAGTGTCCATAAGTTATAAAGCAATGTATTTTTCTGTCTCACTTTATCAGAAAATGGAGACACCACCTCAGTTCTCACAATATATGTGTGTGTGTGTGTGTATATATATATATATTTTCTTGCTCATCAAAACCATCTCTGTAACTTTCATGAGGAATTTTATCACGAACTCTATATATAAAACCCAATAAGAAAATTTCATGAGGAAAATTCATGAGTGTGTGATGATGCTTTTTGTAGTTAAAGCACTCAATTAAACTAGGTCCTAATTAATTTGTAGTTTAGGATTGACCTAGATTATTACTTCTAAAGAGCAACTTATGGGTTTTTTTAGGTAAAAATTTAGGTGATAAAAAAAATGCAATAAATTGTACCTAAACTAAAATGCGAAATTCTAATTCTAAATGCAAGATGCAAATGTCTTAAAATCTATATGAAAATTAAATTAAACTTAAATGAATGTGATGCAATTTTTGGAGGGATTTTTTTGGGAAAAAATTAAAATGATAAATGAAGAAAATTGACTAAAGAGCGAAAAAAATTAACAAGTGAAAATTGAGAAGTTCTCTTCGGTAAGGTAGAGGGAACAACTTAGAATTCGTATGGATTTAACCTTCATAACCTTAATCAGTTAATTAGACAAAAGGGAAGTGATAAGAGAGTGAAATTAATAAAATTAATCACCTATTTGAAACAAAGGGAACCTTCAATTCCAAAAACCCTTAAACTATTAGAGAACTCATAACAGTATAAGGTTGGTTAATTAAGCTTATTAAACCAATGAAAATAACTCAAATTAATTTTGAAAATTATGTTTGAAATTATCCAATTAAACAATTAGACAATTAACCAACTTAATTAAACAATTAAGAGGCAAAAGAACCAAAATTTTACAATTCAAACCACATTGATAATTAAACTTATAATGAAAACTCAATTATAAATTCAATTAACAATGCAAAGGTTCTAAACATCAATTCCAACAAGTATCTCCACACAAATAAGATCCAAATATCAATCCAACCCAAGAATAAAAATGACAATCTAGAACTAAATTGTCTCGACAAAATATAACTTAAAATTATTTAAAACTAAATAATTTCAAGTCCTTAAATTAAAAAGATAAATGGAACATCACTCCTTTGTAGTCTTCAAGTGCTAGCCCAAGGCTCAAGCCTCATCGATGCTCCTCCCAAGTTGTCTCCCTAATAAACTTAAGCTGCCATTAACGTATCTCCTTCTCCAAGCTCTTTGGTGCAATTCACGGACATGTGACGCAGGGTGGATGATTCAAGTTACGGGTGAAGCACGTGTGGAGCAATTGATAAAAATGGATGCTGCGGTGTGACCATGGAATGGAATGAAAGAATTATGAGAGGGCATGAGACTAGAAGGATAGCAGTGAAGGGGGAGATTTGACGTTGAATTTTGTCCGTGCGTGTCTGAATGGAGAAGGAGAAAGTGATCTTAGGCGTGAATTTACTATATGGAATGAGGGGAATATTTTAATGGGAGAAAAAAAAATTTTGTGGATCCAAAGCTCAAGTCCATTACTAATTAATTGGCCCACTTGATATTAACTATTGGATTATGCTTAAATCCCAAGAAACAATCTTGCACCATTGGATTTTCTATATGTTCTTTTCTTGACCTACAAGAATTTAAGTACATCTATTAATGTAGATTATATCCAAATATAATAAAAAATTAAATACTAAATATGCACAAAATTTAGGCAAGAAATTGCAAAACTTTCTAAAAATAATATTTCTAAAAATATGAGACTTGTTTCCAAAGAAATAGAAAAAATTAATTCCAAGTCAAAAATAAAAAATCAAAAAATATTTATATTTTTAATCCAAAATCTCAATTTTTATGAAAAATCCAAAAATCAACCAATTACTCTAATAATGCATAAAAATCCATTTAAACTCAAAATTATCATTTAAATCTTAAATTAATGTAGGATAAATTGTATAAAAATTGGGCTTTGTCAGTGTGCAATTAAAATTGATGCCAAAAATTCAAATTGTTTTGCCGAATATAGGAGAATAATATATGATCAGTGTTCCTAATAAAAGTTAGTCCAAGAACTGGGTTCATAACCTAACTACAAGGTCATGACTTATAGTATTTGAATCTAAGTGATTA
Organism: Neltuma alba; assembly: GCF_004799145.2. Lineage (NCBI taxonomy): Eukaryota > Viridiplantae > Streptophyta > Magnoliopsida > Fabales > Fabaceae > Neltuma > Neltuma alba. The sequence goes on from NW_021636103.1 coordinate 15,229, forward strand.
GGAGTGCCTCAGGGTCTTTGACCAAAATTTTCCTAAAATGCAAATAAATAAGGAAAAAATGACATTTAAATCTTAAAAGTTAGGTCCTGAAGAAGTAAAACAAAAAATGTTTTACAGATAGTCAAATATTGATTCAAACAGTTGCAAGTAAAAATCTCAGTTAATTCAAGTCAAGTTAGTTTGGTTTTCAATTAAAATCCTTCAATTTTATAAGGGAAGACTTACAATCAAGGGTCATGGAAGGAAAAAAAGTTACAAAACAAATCTCAGAGGCTGTCATCCTTCATTATAAGACTTGTCATTACAAGCTGCTTAGATTATAATTACCTTTTAGTCATTATTTCTCTTTTGTGGCACTTGATTATAATTCTTTGTTTTATATGTCCCCTGTTTGGTTGAAATGGACTCAATTATATTAGTGTCAATTCAAAATGAAAATTTTAAATTTTATTTTTTAAAGTTATCAAATACTGCCGTAATTATTTTGAACAGGAATCAAAGATTTCATGGAGAATAATGATGTACTGTTTTTTGGGAACAATGGAGAATGATGATGTTCTAATTGATGTTAATTATTTCGCCGCTTTAATTCCCAAAAAAAAAAATTAAATACAGGTTATGCTGCCAATTTTTTATTATTTTGCTTTCAACCTTTTCAATTAAAAATAATGAATACATAAATTTTAATCATATCTAGCTCATCTCGATGAGCAAAACTAAACTTTAACCGAAAACCAGATCGAACCGATTGAATTTCGGTTTTTCAATTCGATTATTTTGTTTTTTAGTTACATATTTAGTTTTTACTTTTTTTTAATACTTCAATTCAGTATTTGGTTCAGTCAGTAGAAAAAAATTTCTATTATAACCAAAAAATCAAAATAAATATATTATATATTAATATTTATATTTAATAAATATTATTATAATAAATCACATTGAATAATGAAAAATTATCAATTAATAGTTGTAATTGTGTTTTATTATTATTTTTAATATAAAATCGCTTTTCATATTTATATATTTCGGTTAATCAGTTAACCTAGCTGAAATATTTTAGTTAATTCGGTTTCAGTTACTTTGGTTAATCAATTTTTATTTGGTGTTTAAAATTTGTTCCATTCAGTTATTCAATTATCGCTAAGAACCGAACTAAAAAATCAAATACTCATCTCTATATTATCACGTGTAAGAAGAAACGGTATCATTCCCTCTCATTCGAAATATAGTCACTTGACTTGATCAGTTAAGAGAGCTCAGCACAATTTTCGACAGAAAATTAAAGAATCTAAAACACTACTTGAATAATAAATATTTATCATATGTCATTTTCTTCTGAACTGAAAATATAATATATTCATAAATATTGTCATGTTAGATAAGGATTTTCGATATGATTATAAAACACTAGCATTAAGGTTAGCACAATAAACCAACCATAAATTTTGAGATATTATTCATGATGATATATTCATCCAATCAAAAAATAATTAAGAAAGCAATTAAACAAAAGATAAACATAACTGATTACTTAAGTCCTCTTTTATTTTTTTGGAAAAAAATTATCGTCTACAATCAAATTTTTTGGAAATTATTATTATTATTATTAGTTAGAGCTCTACATTTTTAAAAAATGAAACCAAATTGGATTAGATATTTTCTCTCAACAGAATTAGACTTGTTCCGGAGTGTTCTACAGCTTACAGCGTCCCCCACACAACAATTCACATTTTCTTTTTCTTATCTCTAAACTTCTTACTTAGCCCTCAGGCTTTTACTGTTTTTTCCTGTACTTTCCCAGAACCATGACGCAGGATCACAAGAAGCACACCTTCCCCCAATTCGACGTCGTTTCGGATTTCTCAGATCATCACTATCTATATCATAATTCGGCTCCGTCGAAGCTGAAAGCGGGGAATTCCTGCTTCAAGGTGATCAGTAAGGAGTGGCGGATCCTCCAGGAGAATCTACCCGAATCCATTTTCGTTCGGGTCTCCGAGACCCGCTTCGATTTACTCCGTGCCGCCATCGTCGGTGCTGCCGGCACACCCTACCATGACGGTGTGTTTGTCTTCGACATCGCCGTCATGGCCACTTACCCTGAAGAACCTCCCAAGGTTCATTACCGCTCATACGGTCACCGGATCAACCCGAATCTCTACAGCGACGGCAGCGTCTGCCTGAGCCTCCTCAACACATGGATGGGCCGCCGGAGTGAGCGGTGGAACCCGAAACAGTCGACATTATTGCAGGTGCTGCTATCTCTCCAAAGTCTCGTCCTCAACGAAAAACCCTACTTCAACGAGCCTGGAAGAAAATACTTTGGGACTGAAAAATCGTCGGAGTATTACAATCAGGAAGCGTTCTTTCTCACCTGTACTACCACTCTCAACTTGATTCGGAATCCTCCGAGGAACTTCGAACCCTTGATTGACCACCATTTTCGCGAGCGAGCAAATGCGATTCTGGCGGCGTGTGAGGCGTACGTGAACGGGCGCGTGGCGGCCGGGCTTTACGGCTGTGACGAGTCGGCTCCGCCGAGGTTTGAAATCCGGAGGCAGTTTCAGCTGGATATGGAATTTGTGTATCCTCAGCTCGTTGCAGAATTCCGACGGATAGGGGCTACTGTGCCGCTCGCCGACCAACATTTGTCTGTGATACGGAACCTGCCAGTAATTTTAGACAAGCCAAAGAGGAAAGGAGTTTTCAAGAGGTTGATTGGGAAGATAAAAAATGTTTTGGGATTGAAGAAGAACAGAAGTGAGAAAAAGGCAAGTTTTGAAGAATAAATTTGTTAGTTAGTAATCTCTTCTTCCCCTGCTATAATCAATCAATTTTTGCTTCGAGGATGCAATTTTTTTTTTTCGTAGAGATTTTTGTTTTTGCCCCACATTCTGGAGATATTTTTTTGATAGCACTGGGTTCCCAGGTATGACATGCATTACTTGAATTAGGTTTCACTTGAGCAGCAACCAAATGAAACCCATATCAGATCTTATTTAACGAGGAATTTGAGTGTTTCAATAAAAACTGGACACGATTACCTTAAAACCAAAACATTACAAGCAAGAAACCAAAATCAAAGCAAAAACTACCTGAGGAACTTCCTTCATCATCGTTCACGGCCTACTGGATAAGTAGGAGGAGGTGATCAAGGATACAAACCTGTTGTCAAGTTAATAGCAGCATTCAGAGCAGAGAGCTATTGTCCAAGAGCCCTTGTTTCAACACAAAGTAAGGAAAAACTCCCATAACTTCAGTTATGGTGGCGGGAATATTGATCAACTTTCAGCTATACCCACATATCCAATGGTTGTCACCGCCTCTGATGACTCCACCACGACTGCTTCTACGGTTGTCTAGTACCAAATCGTCGATCTCGAATTTTATCAAATCGCCTTCGGTATTAGCACCTTGTTTCCCTTTAAAGTTTACAATGATAGAAAACATGGTTGTCTCTAAGATCTTGATCCAAACAAGCTTTAAAGTAACTAGCATTTGCATATTTGTGATCATCTCTACTTGGAGTGTTGAAGACCTTAAAATTTGTTTAAGCCGCTTAAAATTTGATTTCATTTAAGTATTGATTATTAAAATTGGATTTGGTTCGGCTTAAAATTTTTTGTAACCAAAAGTGGTTACATTTTAAATCTATGGATCAAAATTAATATAAAATCAAATTTTAATCATGAGATCAAATTTTAGGGACTGTGTTAACCCCCCCTTTTTTTTTGGGCTGCAAGAATTGGATGGAGTATTATTTATTTACTTTTTTTTTTTTTTTGCCTATGCGTATTATTTATACTTGATTACGCGAATGGAAGATTAGAGTGAAAGATCAAGCTCAGGACATGCAATATTTTGGGCTTGGTCTTGCTCATGAACAAAGAGTAATGAGAAAGGTAAGCCCAAAATCAGCTCATAAAATAACAGAAGCCATTTCACATGTCTGATTTTAGTAAGTGGCAAGCATAGAATGCTGCTCTGTTGGGTTATTGCCTTATCATGTATTCAACAGTGTATATAGACTAGTAAACTTGGCATTGGTCTGGTCTAGGACATTAACAACTTCCCTTTTTTTTTAATAAAATAATCAAATATATTGATAAAATGTTAGTTGAGCATGAAAAAACAACAAAAATACAAAATACTATTTCTAATCTTTGATATAAGATGCAATTGACTAATTTGGAAGGACTTAAAAAATTATTAAATTGCTTAATTATATCATATATTATATGATCTTTTTAAAATATTTATGTATATCACTAAATTATATATCAATTTATAAGTGAGGTAACTTAATTTGGCGAAAAATAATAAATATAAACACATTAAAGTAATTTAGTAACATTATTAGTCTTTTCAAATTAGTCAATTAGACTTTATAAGGACACGCGGAAATGGTAAATAAGATGGCTTCACACAAATGACCACTCTTAAGTAACTGCCACAAAATTAAAGCTTCATCACCAAATTGATGAAGAAACTTGAGCAAATGACTTTACCCCCGAGAGGGAGGAAATAAGCATCTCTTCAAATTGGGTTTGAATGGAATAGGCATATAGCCAATTTTAAGTTGGGAGTCTCATATGGATGACAGGAAAACTTATAATATTGTGAAATTTCTACCTAAAATATACTTGCTAATGATGCTAGACTCTAATACGAGTGAACATATATATATATATAGGCACAGAAATAAGTTTTTTTTTTTTTTGGGGTCAGAAAGGGCACAGGAATAAGTTAAGGGTGAATGAGATGATAACATAAAGTGATAGTAGGGAACATCTACTTGTGCAGCTTTAAAAAGGGAAAATGCACTTTTATGATATCTCCAACATATACATAACAACAATATTTCACAATAAAATATAAAAAATAATTGCATTCAGAAGAACAGTACAGGGAAATGTGCAGACACCAAAGACAAGGCAAGTAGTGGGAAGCATAAAGAGATAGAGATGGGGGATTCAGAAATTGCAAGAATAGTTTTTGGCTCTTTTCTAAGACAAAGGTGACCATATTATGTTCAAATGTTCCTTATTGTTTAGTGTCAACCATGCCTTTAGTACCCCCCATTCTGCCTCTCACCCAAACAATACACACTTCTCATTCTAAATCCTTTATGCATCATTATATAAATATATATTATTATTATTAATAAATCATTTAAGACAAATATAGGAATGCAATATTGTGTCTACTTCTCCATTGAAAAAAAAATGTTTAGCCTTTTTTTCAACTTAATAATTGAAAAAATAGCTAACGTACTACCTCTGGTGCTTAATATAAGATATAAATAACCAATTTATGAATATTAATAAAATTAGTTATTTACAATGAATGTGTGTTGCTTTTCCTACCGTTGATAAAAATCTCTTAACAAGTTTAGTCACCATAAGGATTATTTGGGAGGCAAAATAGATAAATATTGAAAACAAAGTAGATTGGGATCTGTTATTAAAAAAATATATTGAGATTTTATATTTAGTACAACAATGAATCTATAACTAACTTTTATATTAAGAATTGGAGTAATATTATATAAAAATAAAATGAATTTGCCTATTCTTTTATTTATTAAACAAGTCTATTATTTTATTTTTGTAAAATTTTTTATATTTTAAAATGATCCTAATTCTTGAATAACTATATATATATATAGGCATATATGAGATTGCGAATACATTTATTATTGGACACTATCTAATGGTATTAATAATGCACAAGTTGAGCCACATCACTTAGGGAAGTTGGGTCACTAGGGTTTGGAAAGTTAAAACGATTGGCCCAAAAGATTAAAATCATGATGGTGATGGTAACAAAACAAAGCAACAAAACTAGCCCCACAAGTCAATTTTATGTCTAATTCATGCTCCCTTGTAAGAGGAACAAGGGCATGTGTATTTTATGGACAAAATTTGGGTACCTAGTCTTATAGGATATACTGGTCCAATCAAATTAGAATAAGTAGATTTTAAAGCATTCTCGGCCAATAAAATAAAATAAAATATCAATAATATTAATAATAAATTTCATTATAAAATAAATAGTACTCCTCCGGTCCTAATTATAAGACCCAATTGACTTATTTGAGGAGATTAAGGAAGTAAGTTAAGTTGATTATTTATAATAAATAAGTGTTGTCATTTCTAAAATATCCTTGCTAATTAAGTATATTGGCTAAAACTATCATTATTAGAAAGATTATTTTGGAAAAAAACGCATAAATATAAGAGACAAAATGGATTGGGGTCTTATAATTAGGACCAAATAAAAAGTCAAATGGGGTCTTATAATAAGAACCGGAGGAGTATATCTATATAATTCACACGTCTTGATTTGGTTGAAAATGGGCATCTCATACATGCACGCATACATATGAGGCTAGACTTATAATATTTTTTTTTGCATTTATTTATTTTATTTTTAGTGTTTCTCTTTATTATTATGTAACAATTATTGTTCATTATCACGTGATCTGCTGATTAACTTATAACCATTTGATATCTTGCTTGTTGCTTTCTTTGATTAGCACAATAACCGAAGATGTCACATTTCAATAATTATTTTTTGTCATTTTCAATTTTGTTGTTGATCACAAACCATCTTCACCTCGAAGGTTGATGAAAGATTTTCTTTTGATCAGTTGTGTAATGTCTTGGCATTTGTTGTTCAATAATTAATGACAAATGTCTCTTTCAATTAAAAAATGATTTTTCTGGCCAAAAATTGATGTTGCACTTTAAAGAAATTAATAGAATAAAAATGTTGATAAATTAAATTAAAGATTAAGGTACTCAAAGTATTTTTTTTCTGAATGCACCACAAAATATTCTAAAATACTGAATGCATCTGAAAAAATATTTCAGAATTTTGAATGCATCTTAACATTAAATTAATCATATTTTAGAAAGAAATATCAATGCGACGCCAATATAATTGAGACTAACTCAAATGTTAAGTTGGAGGCCAATGCAAGTTAAATTCAAATAGTAGTAGAAACAATATAAAACCAAGTAAACAGAACAAAACTGTTAAAGATTCAAAAGCACAAATCAGCCAACACTTTCAGGAGATAGTTTACAACAATGTTAAAAATCCTTGTAACACACACACACACACATATATGCACACACGTATATTAAAAAAGGAAATGAGGAAATATCCATGTTCTCATTCTTCAATCTTGATTTACTTTATTTTGTTTTCCAATCCTTTTATGACCAAGGCCGATTAAATAACAATGATAATACTTTAGAAAAACAATGTTATTTATGCTTTGCACAACAATTACTGTAAATTACAATATTTAAATTTAAAACTTATAATTTAAGAAGTGTCTTATTTACTCCAATTTCAATCCAAAAATAATTAATTTTCCATTAATATACATTCTTTTTGATACCTTGAGATATTGAATATGAATAATGTGTTGTATTGTTTTTAAATTATGAATAGTGAGACTTGCTATAATTTTTTACCTTTTTAAGTCTCACACGTTACCTAAAGTCTGAGAGATAAGTCATATTATTTACAATTTATAAATTATACTCCTCCGGTCCTTATTATAAGACCCAATTTGACTTTTTATTTGGTCCTAATTATAAGACCCAATCCATTTTGTCTCTTATATTTATGCATTTTTTTCCAAGATAATCCTTCTAATAATGATAGTTTTAGCCAATATACTTAATTAACAAGGATATTTTAGGAATGACAATACTTATTTATTATAAATAACCAACTTAACTTACTTCCTTAATCTCCTCAAATAAATCAATTGGGTCTTATAATTAGGACCGGAGGAGTATTATTTTCAATTCTTAATTTAATATAAGAACTAGTTGACTAATTTAAATAGATTAAAAAAATTTATTAAATTAGTTATTTGTAATAAATAGGTGTTATTGTTCTTATAATATATTTGTTAATTATGTGTATTAGTTAAAACTACCATTTGATAAAATATTTTAACACGTGCATCTATTATAAAAATTACTTTGAAAAAATAGATAAATATGAAAGACAAAATCGATTGGGGTTTTATTTAAAACAAAATTAAATATCAAACTAACTGGTATATTAAAGATTATGTCTTGTTAGAATTCTATATTCTATAACGATGTTGATGACTACAGATATATCATTGGAAGTAATCAAATATTTTTTAATAATTAATGTTATTTTCAGTGACAACTATATATGTTATCGCTTATCAATTTTTAACATTTTTACCAGCGTTTATTAATAATTAAGTAATTATTAATTCCTACTATTCTTACTGCTGTCCATATAATAATAATAAGCATGGATGATTTTATGGGACCGCATATCCAATGTGCTTCTCGTCTACCGAAAGGAAATGAATAACGCCAATGTTCATGGTTTCCTGTGGTCACGCCCCAAAGACCAACCTAATATTTTTGGATAAGTTGTGCCAAATATTTTTTTTATAATTTTTTATATTATATTAATAATATTAAAAAATAGTTGAAAAACTAATTAATAAATGTAGTCATAATCTCTAGTAGAGGTCTTGAGAGTTATTAAGCATTAAAAAAGGGAAAATCTACTAAATTAACCCAAAATCTTATCTTAATATATTATATACATAATTTATTTTTTAAAATTTTATATATACTTTTTTAGTGAACATGTTAAACTCCAAATGGGCATGATCGCAAGCTCTTCAATCAACTTAAGTCATCGTTTTTAATTTTAAAAATATTTCCTCTGTACATTTTTATTAAATAATTAGAAATTAAATTCTGACCCAAAAAAAAAAAAAACACACACATATTTTAATCCAAAATCTCATGACTTCCTGTTTAATTAATTTCACTTATATATATATATATATATATATATATCTTTTCTACTTCAGATTATCTAATATGGGATTTTTTTGTATACTCCTGACTGAATTTGACCTAAAATAGCTTATCTGTGCAACTATTCAATCCTCGTGCATAATATTTATTGTTTACTTTCCAAATGCATAAAATTCCGACAGATGAAATACAAATTCGACAAAAAGTCTAGTTTTCAGTCCGATTTTATTTTATTTAGTTTATTTTTATTTTTAAATCTATTATTGTGATTCATATCCTCTTTCATAATTGGCTCAACACAAGCAGGGGAAAGTGAGGGATTTTACGAAAGAAATGAGACGAAGTGAGAGACAGATTATAAGCTTGTTTAATTATTTATTTTTATGTTCTTAATAGATTATAGAGTACTGACAAGTTTTGAAAACAAAAATTTTTTAAAAAAAATACTATTTACATTATAGGTATATATAAAGTGGTGAAATGAAGGGTTCAAAAATAATTTACTTTGTTTAGATAATTGTCATTAATGAAAGCGTGATGTTGTGAAAAAATATGTCTGCTCCTTTTATGTTTCAAAAAAGTTTTAATATTTTTACTTCCAAAACACATAATAAAAATATATTTTCAAATAATTTTTTTATTTTTTAAATAAATCATGCAATTTCAAAAGTTGGTTAAAATTTATTAAAGACAATAAACATGTGAAAAAATGTAACTTACTTTCCTAGAATATTTTTATTTAAGTAGAGAGTAAGTGCAAGAAAGAATGAGTGACAAAAAAAATGAGGGAGAATAAGTGGGGGAAAATAAAGAAATAAAAGGAACATATAATTAATTAGAAACAAAAATAAAAAACAAATAATAAAATAAATTCAAATTTATTAAAAAAAATTCCTTCAAATATTTTATATGTTGAATCAGACGGGAGAAGGATATAAGCTTGTAAAGAAATATACCCTGGGATCTTAATATCCTGCTTTGTAACATGTGAGTGATTTGGATTTTGCCTCTCTTGTCATCGCGGAAAAAAAAAAAGGGAAAATTACTTCCAGATCTCACAAAGGTAATTTATTACTCTGAGGTTCCACAAAATGTCAAAATCACTGACAGGTCCCAAGGGACCTTAGAGTAATATTTTCAATTTGTAAAATGACATTACTACCCCTCATATTCCAGATTCACATTTGCTCTGTTATTGCGATTTACAACCTCAGCAGCGACTATTAACAACCCAATGAGAGGGCGTTAACAACCCTATCAGTATCTGTTAACAACTTACTTTATAGAATCATATAACCTCCACATAAGAGTAAATTATAACCAAATAGTATAATACAACAACTTTAATACTAAAATGGGAAGCTTTTTGATATCATTAAGAATTTCAACTAGATCCAATAGGATTACAGTAATATTTTAATGCGAAGATCCATTTACAACCTCAACAGCGACTATTAACAACCGAATGAGAGGGCATTAACAACCTAAGCAGTATCCGTTAACAACTTACTTTATAGAATTATATAACCTCCGCATAAGAGTAAATTATAACCAAATAGTATAATACAACAACTTTAACACTAAAATGGGAAGCTTTTTGATATCATTAAGAATTTTAACTAGATCCAATAGGATTATAGTAATATTTTAATGCGAATATCCATTTACAACCTCAACAGTAAGTATTAATAACCTAAGGAGAACTGTTAACAACCATAGCAATGTCTGTTAACAACTAACTTTATCGAATAATATAACTTCTAACTATAACTAACTAAATTATAACTAAATAGTCTTAAAGTTAATCTTATATAGTTGTTAAAGGTTATATTATCCTATAAAGTCAGTTGTTAACAGATACTGCCTAGATTGTCAACAACTCTCTTTGGGTTATTAATACTCACCATTGAGATTATAAATGGATCTTCGCATTAAAATGTTGCTATAATCCTATTGGGTTTAGTTAAAATTCTTAATGATATCAAAAAACTTCCCATTTTAGTGTTAAAGTTGTTGTATTATACTATTTGGTTATAATTTACGCTTATATGGAGGTTATATGATTCTATAAAGTAAGTTGTTAACGAATACTGCTTAGGTTGTTAATGCCCTCTCATTCGGTTGTTAATAGTCGCTGTTGAGGTTGTAAATAGATCTTCGCATTAAAATATTACTATAATCCTATTGGATCTAGTTAAAATTCTTAATGATATCAAAAAGCTTCCAATTTTAGTGTTAAAGTTGGTGTATTATACTATTTGGTTATAATTTACTCTTATGCAGACGTTATATAATTCTATAAAGTAAGTTGTTAACGGATACTGCTTAGGTTGTTAATGCCCTCTCATTCGGTTGTTAATAGTCGCTGTTAAAGTTGTAAATGGATCTTCGTATTAAAATATTACTATAATCCTATTGGATCTAGTTAAAATTCTTAATGATATCAAAAAGCTTCCCATTTTAGTGTTAAAGTTGTTGTATTATACTATTTGGTTATAATTTACTCTTATGTGGAGGTTATATGATTCTATAAAGTAAGTTGTTAACGGATACTGCTAGGGTTGTTAACGCCCTCTCATTGGGTTGTTAATAGTCACTGTTGAGGTTGTAAATCGCAATAACAGAGCAAATGTGAATCTGGAATATGAGGGGTAGTAATGTCATTTTACAAATCGAAAATATTACTCTGAGGTCCCTTGGGACCTGTCAGTAATTTTGATATTTCGTGGGACCTCAGAGTAATAAATTGCCTTCTGTGAGACCTGTACGTAATTTTCTCAAAAAAAAAATCTGAGTAATAGCTTTTAATGTTTACATTCTTTAAAGTCCAAAACGTTTATAAATGTTATGCTGCCAAAAAAAAAACATCTATAAACGCTAAAACAAATATTCATCCGATATTGTACCAAAAAAAAAAATCATCCGATACTTAATATAAAACACATTTAATTAATTTGATTAGACTAAGAAAATGAGGTAAGTTAGTTAATTATAAAAAAAGTGACATATTTTTTCTAAAACACTATAATCATTTTTCTTAATATCCCATCTCCCTCTTCTACTTGATTATGGTTAAAGAAGTATTTATAGGAATAATTTAAAAAAAATTAATAAATATAAAAAATAAGTCTTATATTTAAAATAAAAACTAACTCAATATTAGGTCTTATATCAAAGACAGAAGTAGTATATTGTTAAGTTGTGGTCTCTGAACATTTCTGAAAATTCTTTTTGCAACATAAAATCACTTTTTTTTTTTGGGACAGAACAACATAAAATCACTTTAAAAAGGCTGCTATTGTGCTTTTCAGATATTTTCAAGGGACTTTATTGATAAGGACATTTAGAAACTGAAGGTAGTATTTGTAAAGCATACTTATCATAGTAACCATATTATTACTCCCGGTCTTTAATATAAAACCTTATTTGATTTTTATTTTGGTTCTAAATATAAGACCCTAATTCACTTTATTTTTCATATTTATGTGTTTTTTTCAAAGTAATCCTTCTAGCAATGATAGTTTTAACCAATACACTTGATTAGTAAGGATATTTTAAGAAAGACAATATTTATTTGTTACAAATAACTAATTTAACTTCTTTTCTTAATCTTCTCAAATTAATCAATTAGTTTTTATAATTAGGATTGGAGGTAGTATGTTACGAAAAGTTTGTCCAAAAGCATACGCCCTATCTCACTTAACTTGAATCTAAATTTTGATCTCAACCCCAAACGATCAAGGTTCAAAACTAAAATTTTCACTTGAAAATGGATACAATATTGATAAACTAAAGACATCAAATAAAAATCAAATATCAAAAGAATTTCTTTTTTGAAAAAAAACAAAATGATAATTTATTAAAAATGAGAGAATTACAAATTAGACATAACAAAAGGACAATAGATGGAGAGGTTAAACACACAACTAGGACAACTCTTAGTAAAACTTATTCTAGCAAAACCAAACGAATTGAGGAAATACTCCTCCGGTCCTTATATAAGACCCAATCCTTGAGTTAGTTTTGGTCCTAAATATAAGACCCATTTCTCGTATTTATCAATTTTCTCTAAATTACCCCTATGGATACTCCTTCAATTATAATTAAGTATAAGAGAAAGGAGGGATATTAAAAAAGATGGCTATGGTATTTTAGGAAAAATATGTCACTTTTCTTATAATTAACTAACTTACCTAACTTCCTTAATCTAATCAAATTAGTTAAATGGGTCTTATATTAAGGACCGGAAGGAGTATGTTAGATCATGCTTAATAATGTTATTTGAGTCATCAAAAAATCGCTAACAAAAGTTTTTCCATTTTATCAATAACCAGACCTAGTAAGAAATTGTTCGATGTGAAAACAAAAATGAATTAATAGCTCAACAAAAATTAGTTCTTAGACATTTAAGGGTAAAGAAAGAATATTCCTGGTGCGATTTCTTCTTGGATAGCTGATCTAGATAGCATATCCAAATATGATAGGAAGAGAATTTTCCAATGCCGAATACCATCAGTCGTGTTTGATACGAAATATTAAAAATTAGGAGTAGAGATTGTGATTGGGATTAAAAAAACATATTAAAAGAATGTTTAGCATAAGAGATTTCTTCTTACATGGAGTAGACAAATCAATGTATATGAGATTAAAGAATACTAATACTACCTCCCATCATGGTATTCTCCGATTCCAATACCACTTCCTATCATAATATTCTCCTATCTCACATATTGAGTTTCTTTATCCTATGTAACAAGAAATTTCTCATGCTAAATACTTTTTTAATGATTTTTTTCAATTACAATCATAATTTTTATACCTTATTTTTAATGTTTCATGCCAAACTGACCTGTTAGGTCTAATGGCACAAGATGTGCTCTTAGTGGCACCAAGTTTGTGGTTTGATTTCTAGCTATTAATGAGGATCCATGCTTGCTATGCAGATAAAAGAAACAATCTAGCCAGTAGTACTAAGAGAGAGATCATAATTCAATGGTATATAATTGGGATCATGAAGATCATTGTGCTGGAAAAAAAAGAGAGGCCATGTTAATGCTATAGAATGGGATGAATGTCAAAAGAAATTCAGAATAACATAACAAGCCAGAAATGTCCGCAAATTATGAAAGGGAAAAAAATTGGTTTCCATTCGTAAACAAGGAATGGGGAAAAAGAGAAAAGAAAACGAAAAAGAAAAAAAAAAGGGGAAAAAGGAGAAGACATTGAAAAGAACACAACTGAAGCAGAGGCTTCCCCACACCTTCCTCTCTCCTCAATACGGCTAACCCGTTTCTGTTCCTCCACAACCGAACACGCCCTCTCCGCCATCACCTCGTGCTATCCTGCGCCTCCTGCTTATCCTGCGCCGTGCGCACCTTTCTCCCCCTCTTCTGGTCTCTTCCCTACATAATCTTCCCCTTCTCCAGTCTCTCTCTTCCCCAGATTCGTTGCTTCAAACCTGGCTGGGTTCCGGAGCTGGGGCTAGGGTTAGGGTTTCTGAGAGATGTGGGATGCTTCAGGCATTGATGAATCTGCTCTCTCTCTGTTGGAAGCCATTCGGGCGTGGTGCTGATAAGTTCGACACCATTGGAGCTGTTGGGAGCACTTTCGGGGGTGGGGCAGGCGGCAGGGAAGGTAAAGACGGATTGCTCTGGTTCCGAGACGTAGGAAGGTATGGTTCCGGCGATTTCTCGATGGCCGTGGTTCAGGCGAATCAGGTTCTCGAAGACCAGAGCCAGATCGAGTCTGGTCCTCTGGGCACCTTTGTAGGTGTGTACGATGGTCACGGAGGACCCGATGCCTCTCGATACGTTTGCGATCACCTCTTTCGTAACTTTCAAGGTTCTTGATGCTGAATCTTCTTTTTTATTTCTCATGCTATGTAGGCCTGATATAGTTTGGTTCCTGGGGCATTCAATCGGCCACGTTTTAGTTTCTGGTTGCTTCATTGCATTCACGAGCAGGGACTGTTATGTGTGATTTTCATCAATTCACTTTTTCCTAAACTTTCCCCCCCAAAAGTTGAGCTTTTCGTTGGTCTTGAGTGTGAGATTTCGCAGAATCGGGAACAGTTCAGACATTCACGCGAAATGGGAGTTACTATTTCCTTTAAGCGTTCATCGATTTTTTTGATTTTTTTCCGTTTTCCTCCTTTTCTATTTTTAGAGAATGCTTTTTTCACCTTCGATCCATTGATAAGTGGGAACGGGATTGGCGATTACGAAATGTCTCAAAGTCTAGTCAGTTTTGGACCCATCCTCTGGGTTGAAGGCCAATATATTTTTTTGTATCGTTCTGCCTATAATTTTGTTCCTCTTAGTAATATAGATGGACAAAAGGGCGTTGGAATTCGAATCGTTTTTTTTTTTTCCTTGTTTATAAAGGATCCCTTCTCATGTTAGCCGTCTTAGACTTCATCTTTATGCAGCAATAGCCGCTCAGTCACAGGGAGTTGTGACTGCTGAGACTATTCATAGAGCATTTCTTCAAACAGAAGACGGTTTCACTTCTCTTGTGTCAGAATCATGGGATAGACAACCTCAGATCGCAACTACTGGGACCTGTTGTCTTGTTGGAGTGATATTTCAGCGGACCCTCTTTGTGGCAAATGTTGGAGATTCCCGTGTTGTGTTGGGTAAGAAAGTTGGCAACACTGGAGGTATTGCTGCGATTCAGCTATCTACTGAACATAATGCAAATCTTGATGCAATCAGACAGGAACTTAAAGAACTACATCCTCATGATCCCCAAATTGTTGTCCTCAAACATGGAGTGTGGAGAGTCAAAGGCATTATTCAGGTGATTCTATGCGCTTCTGTCCTTCAGAGAATCGATCTTTCCAGCATAAAAATTAGTGTTTTCCTGCATGTAGTCAAAACAAATATTGGTTACTTGTATTCTTGGATATCAAGCTTAGGTGATAGGTAAATAGGTTTAGAAGCTTATCAACGTATACCCTTGGGCAATATTCTTCCTATTGTCAAAACTTATGGGCTGCGTGTATTTATTGCTTTTTGAAGTCAATTTGCATGAAAAGACTGGGGAATAATTCTGTCAATTTGTATTCTTTCTTTATGGACTACGGTGTGCATACGTACATGCTTACCTTCTTACATGCGTCCATTCATGCGTGCGTGCGTGCGTGTATGCATACATTATATATGAATTTCAGTTGTGACTCGTGGCCTAATAAGAACTTTGAACAACTTATATGCCAATTGTCACAGTCGCTTTCTTTCTTTTAATCATCCCCATCCTTTGTTTATTTTTCCTAGAGTTTTGGCTGTATATTTCCTCTGGTCCCGTCTTGCTGGATATCATTTCAACTTTTATTTAAAGATGTATTTCTATGTGTTTGTGTGGAATCCATGCTGTAGACTTGTCTTGTATTAACATTCTGTTTTTATTACTCTCCTTGTTTTATTTGACGTGTGAAGTTGAATGTATTGTTGGTTGTGGGTTCACATGTCTAGAATAACTTTTGCGAATGTAAGCTTATTTCTTAGTTTCACTTCCCACTGGCCAAGTTAATTACCTTATCATATTGCCTTTTTTATTTTTGTATCAAGTGCAGGTTTCTAGGTCTATAGGTGACGTATATATGAAACATGCCCAGTTCAATCGGGAGCCAATTAATCCAAAATTCAGACTTCCAGAGCCAATGAACATGCCTATCTTGACTGCTAGTCCAACAATTCTCTCTCATCCTCTCCAACCCGGTGATTCCTTCCTTATATTTGCATCAGATGGTTTATGGGAGCACTTGAGTAACGAAAAAGCAGTGGATATTGTCCACAGGAATCCACGGCAGGTAAAGTTCTTGTCTCCTTTATTTTGTTATTCTTTCTGCACTCAATGTTTCTTGGTTTGTCCCTTGTTCGCATGCATTCTAAATGGCCATAGTTTTTTTTTTTTCAAATGTATTTGGCACTTTATTTAACCCATTGCCTCAAGAGCAGCAAGATGATGAAGTATCTGGATCAAGCTTGTGTCCTATGGCTATAAGATATTAGGTGCAGTAAATAAATTTTCTTTACATGATTTACATGGTTTGGTATGAAAATTTGAGCTTCCCCGTACTACTTTAACCTAGAAGTTCATCTTTGTCTCCCATCATGCTGTGTTTGATATGTTGTAATTAAAGATGATTGCTTTAGGTTGATTTGGTTGAGTGTAATAGTTGTGAAAAGACTTGTTTTGGTAATTTTCGAAGGCATAACTTGACGAGCTTTACTTTTGCCCTCACTTTTTGGATAAACACCAGCTATGCATGTTCATTGTCCCTGCAAGGTACGTTTAAGTTTTTAAGTGATATGCTGATCCTTAATCAAGCAGTTGCGAGAGTCATAGTTTGAATTTTTCTTTGGTCAACACAGCAGCCAATAATGTGATGAGTGTTCATCAATTCGACTTGAGTTGATTTCGCTTCTTAAGTTTCCTCCTGTGCTTGAGTTATTCTTTTGTGGGAGAGGGGACGATAAATGGAGATGATTGACATTCACCAGTTTCATGGGTCAAAAGACACCATAATGTTGTTAACATGTATAAACGCCACATATTTTTGACTTCTTTCCGATTACTGGCTTCCCCTCTCTGGTCTTACTCTTCTTTGTACTGCAAAAAGGAATCATGAAGCCATTATGCATTCTGCAACACATGTAAAATCTGTATCTGCCTTCAATAGATTGGTAGCTTGTTATTGTTCCCAAAGAAAAGTGAATATCAATAGATGGATGTTAGATTGATGATTTTGTTCTTTGGCTGCACATTGGCATTGTAGTTCTGAGTGAGTCCCTTGCCAAAATGATTCCTATATTGAATTTATGGTGCTTGAAATTTCTGCTAATGCAGGGTAGTGCCAAGAGACTTATCAAGGCTGCTCTCCAAGAAGCAGCAAGGAAACGAGAAATGCGGTACTCAGACCTCCGCAAAATTGACAAGAAGGTTCGAAGACATTTTCACGATGATATAACTGTTATTGTTTTATTCTTAAACCACGATCTTATATCCAGAGGCACAGTGATAGACCCTCCTCTTTCAATTCGAAGTGCTCTTGATCACTGACACATGATTGTAAACATGGTGTCTTTTAAGAGTCTTTGGGGCAGCTCTCAGATAACTGTACCCGTACCAGAAGACACACCGTTGCTACCCGGCTGGCATATATACGAATTGACAGTGCATTTGGCACCTTTGGTCACTGATACCGAGACAACTTATTGATGAGGCTCCAATTTATAACATATTATTAGAAATATATCTGTGGAAAAAGGAAAAGAATGAAAATAATTTTTGACACTACGGATGCCCATTTTATAGTTCGTTTTAATTTCTTGGCAGTCTTTGTTCGAATTTCATGGTGGAGCAGACTAAATTATTTGACAATAATTCAATGGAAGTTTAGCACATAGTAAGGTATCTCATGTGATAAGAGGCATAAGTTATGCACAGATTTACTTTAGTTTTTATTGCAGATGAAGTGAAAATTTTAGATATAATGTATAGATTTTTGGTGGGGTGTTGTCCAAAGGAGAAAATTAAGGTGTACTTCTTGGCTGTTTAGTGTTCACTGTATGATGTGGATAAAATGTCTTGGCGTTTTGTGGGATTTTTTTTTTTTTTTAATACCAACGCTTTATGGAGTTGATTTTGAGGTTGAGCTGTAAAAGATGTTTAGCTGTTATCATTTTCATTGTGAAAGATGATGTTTTACTGTGTCAGATGAGTTATAATATTTATAACTAATGAATATTGTGATGTCATAGAAATTTCATTATATTTATTGATATATACGTGCGTACATTGAATTTTTTGAGCCCCAATGTATCTTATACTTCCATGGCAAGTACGCAACATGGAACTTTTCCTGAATTGCTTGTGATTTGGATTTCAATTATGATCAATTATAAGAGTCAAAATTAAGATTTTCTTGAAAAATTACACTTTTTATTCCAAAATAATTATCTTTAACATGCCAAAAATAATGAATTCAAAGTCATGATTATCTTATAAATGACTAAAAATGCTTCTGTGCGTGTTAAAACCCGAATTTATGGCTGTTTTATAGAATTGATCCTTAACATCGCATGGTTCTCTTTAACATTGTTGTGTGATCTGCTTCAAAACTGACTATTAACCAATTTAATTATAAATCCATTGATAGAGGTCAAAATATAATTTTTCTTCCCTACCAAAAGAACTCATAAATATTTAAAATCGCTTGACCTGATTGAGAATTTTTCTGGAAGATGTTGCCCAAATAGCATAATGGCAAGGCTATCCCCTTTGGGTCTGTGAAAGCAGGCCAGATTTGTTGGTTCAAAGGGACTCTACTTTGGTAGTTCAAAGCTAAGGTTCTCCATTATAAAGCATAAATTTATAAAAAAAAGTTATTTATTATTATCTCCCCCCTCCCTTTTCTGGTTAATCGTGGGGAATCTAGGAATCACCGTTAATGTTTAATCGGTCCGGTATTTTTTAATATTTGACTTGTTCCCTTTATGAATTGATTTAAAATAAATTTCTTAAAACTTGAAAGAGTAAAATAAAATTACTAATATAAATTTTGATCCTTTAAATTTGCTTTCATTTTAGATTTGGTATCTCAAGTTTCTTTTTATTTAAAATATTAGACCCTATAATCTAATAAAAATTTTGATTATTTTGCCTCTAAAAAAACCAGAACCTATTATTTAAAATTTAAAAAATTAAAATCAAAATAAAAACAAATTTAGGTGACTAAAAATTATATTAGTTTAAAATAAAACTATCATTTTTCTTGTTTGAAGTTCTGCTTTTTTTTCCTGCCCCATGCCCTGTCCTTTTACGTCAGCAACCAGTGACTCTGAAGTTGGCAGCCAAGGCTGCATCTCTGCATCGAAACCTGGCTCTTATAGGCTTCCGACGTGTTACTTTTCTCTACCGTTGGATCTAATGAATGCCCTGCCTCATCCAACGGAAAATGCGGTGAAACGTGGCATCCACTATTCTCACTCTTCATCAGGCTGGATTGTGTTGCCACGTCACATCTAAATATTTTATCATCAGCGTAAACGAGTGCCTTTCTCTCTCTCTCGCTCTTTTTTTTTTTTAATGGAAGCTGAGTTTTTTCAGCTAAAAAAAAAAGGATAACTAAGTTTGAAGGTATTTTTTGCTTTTAAAAAAGTTAGATATTAATGTTCTGTTATTTTTATTAGTTATTTGTTTAACTTGCAAATTAAAACACATTAAATAAAATTTTGAGAGTAATTACATTCTATGAGATGTATCAAGCATGCATATTTCCAATTATGACATAATCACAGATTTTTTCGTGGGAGCCTAATTCTGTTTTGCAAATTAAAGTACGATTGGTTAATACAATATAAAAGGTATACCTTTATTTACACAAAAAACAAAAGAAAATAAATACACTAACCTCCTCAATCTTACTTTAATCAAGTGATCTTATCAACAAAATGCATAATTTCGTGAAAGGAAAAATACAAGGTCATGTCCTCTGTTGCAACTTTTTTTTTTTTGTATTTTCATATTAAGTTTAAAGTCAGTAATATTAATTATGTTATCATATCAAGTCATGCAGAGTTTATTTTCCCACGGATTATGAAAATGAAATTTGAAGCAAATTATATTAAATTATAGTAATTATGGTTTAGTCCTAAATTGCACTAGCAAAGAACCAAGAATTTTTCATTTTCATTAATGTATGATACGAATTATTGGTTTTTTTTTCATATTCTTTTTCCACGCACCCTGGTCTTGTAGAATTGGTTTGAGAATATTACCAAAAAAAAACATTTTTATATTTTACGAGAAAAAATATCTATTAAAAGAAATAATAGGTGGTAGAAATATCGGGATCTTTAATTGATTTGATCATGGCTGTGTCCAGTTTCCATCAGTGGAATGTGAGACCTAAATCCATCAATCAAGTAATTTAAGAAAATCCAACGCTTAAATAAACTGGCCCAAGCCCATGAATTCGTCAGAAGATAGGATTAAATTTTGGGCTAGCTCTTACAGTTCCGTCGTGAATGTAGATAATTGGTTTTATATATTTTAATCAATCATCTCTCAACAAATCAGAGTGGCGCAGCGGAAGCGTGGTGGGCCCATAACCCACAGGTCCCAGGATCGAAACCTGGCTCTGATAAGGAGTGGCTTCCGTCGTTTGAACTTTTTCCACCGTTCGATCTGATGGAGGGAGGTCTCATCGAACGGTAGTTATGTCGACACATGCCATTCGCTTTTTTCTCTCTTCAAACACCATCCTGCTGACGCGTCACACGTAAAGATGCGTTGGCTTGCTCTTTTAAGAGGACAGCAAAATAATAATAATAATGGGCATGGGGAAGATTAATTTATGTACTAATTAAACCATTAACAATATATTTTGTTCAAAGTTTTAAGTGAACATAACATCAATGCAGTATATATAAAAAAAAAAAAAAAGCCATGTAAATGAGAGAAAAGAAAATGCTTCCATGGAAGGACTATTATAATTAAATCAAGCTGTTAAAAGGAAAATGAAGAATAAAGATGATGAAGAGCTTTTCATTAATCAGCAAAACGAATATAAACCCCAAGGTAACCAAATTCTTCTTTTAAGAAAAACTCTGGGGGTTTATGAGAAAATAACTCATATGTGAGAATAGGATCACTCACTGCTTATACATGATCTTTATTTATTAATATCAATATAGTGCCTAAGGTATTAAAAATTGGACTGGTTAATAAATTGATTGAGAATGATACTAAAATAATAAAATTTAATTAAAATATATAAAAATATTTATATATAGTTCTAAAATAACTCATATCTAAAATTATATTAGTATACGAGTGAATAGAACATTCAAGTATAAATTGTACATAATCCAACCCAAAAACAAAAAAATTCTAAGGGAGTTTATTTTCCTGCATAATTATCATGTTTATGAAATTAAGGTATATTAAATAATAGCAATTAAAGTAATCATAATAATCAAAACCAGTAATTTGCATATATAACAAGGAGCATCCGTGATTAACATATTATAACTTGATTGATTGTCTTTTCGCACCGGTTATGATATTAAAAAGCAAGCTATATACCAATGTCATTTTTTTTATAACAGTTATATTTACACCAGTTTTAGAATTATTGTTAAAGAGGTTTTTTAATTAATTTAAAAAAACTTTCTATACTAATATAATATATTAAAATTGGAATGATTGCGTTTCCAAATAATTCCCCAACACCCCCCCCCCCGTCAAGAAGAATAAGCGATTACGACTCTGCCGAAAACCCAAGTTCATAATATATTTGTTTTCTATATTTTGCAAATACACTAAATAATCTGCGTTATGGAAAATTGTTTCAGCCATCATGTTATGGGGAGAATCTTACCCAAAAAAATTAAAATCATTAAATTCCAAATACAGAATTTTTACCAAAATGTGTTATTATTTGTAAGTGCAGTGTTGTCCAAACTCATTAAAGTGTTGTTACCAAACATAATTTATGATTTAGTAGTTTTAAACTTTTTTTTTTTTAAGGATTTTCCTTGTACAATACTAGTATTATGCCTTGAAAGAAATAGAGGGTGGGAGAAATGGCACGTGGGTTAATTGATTTCACGGTCGGGTCAAGTTTCCATTCACGTTAATGGAATGAGAGGCCTAAACCCATAAAGTAATTTCAGAAAATCCAATGGTTTAAATGAAAAAGGCCGTAGCCCATTAATTAGTTTGAAGTTAAGAATGAATTAATATGGGCTAGCTCTTAGAAAGCCCATGTTTCTCTTATAGTTTAGTTTTATATTTATTAATGTTTTGGTGCGACTACATCTCAACAAATCAGAGTGGCGCAGCGGAAGCGTGGTGGGCCCATAACCCACAGGTCCCAGGATCGAAACCTGGCTCTGATATGGAGTGGCTTCCGGCGTTTAATTTTTTCAGCCGTTGGATCTGAAGGATGGCGCATCTCATCGAACGGCTTTTCTTGTCGACGCATGGCAACCGCATTTTCTCACTCTTCAAACGCTATCCGGCAGACACGTCACACGTAAAAAAGTGACTGTTTGTTTGTTTTTTTTTTTTTTTGGTTCTAATGAAAAGCAAATTGGTGTCTCAAAAAAATAGTTTGAAGCTGGTTTGTTTTAAGTAACTTAATTTTTTCTCTCTTTGAAATATTATAATACTGGAGGTTGAGAAAGAATAAAATGATAATCAAGTCATTTACAATGTTCAGCTAAAATATTTATGCGTCGGGACAATTAAAAAAAAGAAGGAAACTTAGATATTTATGTCGTTTAACTTCCCCTCAACTTCTTTATTGATAAAAACAAACAGAAAACCTTCATGTATATGGATTCTCTGAATATTTTTAGAAACATGGTCATTTGCCCCAAAGTTTGAAAAATTATGGGAGAACTCATTTCTATAACACTTTTTTAATGTATTATTACATACAAAATATAATTAAAAATAATTCTTTACCGCAATAAAACTAGGAGTAATTATTGTTGTAGCGAAACAGATGCATCAACTCAAAGGAAGACTCCCTTTTTTTGGCCAGAACCTTAAGGGAGACTTAATTAAGGAAAAAAAAACTCAAAATATGGCAATATGAATTAATTTATTGGGCAACTTGGTGCATTTGTTTATATTCACTGAATCCAATTTTCTCATCAAATCAGTATGTGGACTATTTTTAATAATAAAAGTTCACAATAGTAAAATTTTAAAATTCTATTGTACCAATATTAATAAGAAAAATCATATATGATAGAATATGATTGGAGAATTAGACCTAATAAATTTTAACAAATGTATCTAAAATTTGTCCTAGTTCTTTTTTTGGTTTGCTACATTTGTCCTAATTAATATAACAAGTATTTTTTTTTTGCTACATTTGTAGTAATTAATAAAACTCTTTTTCCCCGACCCTTTAAAAGAGCCCATCACTGCTATACTGAACTTTTATTTCTTGATTTAGTAAATTTTTCAAGTTTACAGGAATTAAAGTTCTCGAATAAGTAGATGTCTTTTACTCAGTACCACATTTTTTGGTTTTTTTTATCAAAATACGATAAACAGTAAAACTTTTTACCAAAATGCTACACTTTTGAAACTATTTACCAATATGCTGCATTTAAAATCGTTTTTGGCAAAAACGATTTTCAAATTACATACAAGTCATTCTTAACGTGAACGATTTCACTTTTAATTTTTTTTTAAATCAAAAAGTGAAATCGTTCTTGGCATGAACGATTTTTGAAATCGTTCACACCAAGAACAATTTCACCCTTGCATGCAAAAATAAGAATCCCCAACGATGCTCCTGTGAGGCTACAACATATATTGTAAATATTACTTCATCTGACTTATATTGGATTAAAATTTGAAAACCCCAGTTTTTTTTAATTTTTTTTCAAATAGAGCTTGATGAAATTTTCTATCATTTCCTCCTCTTTTTATCTTTCTCATACCAAACAATACGTAACAAAAAAAGTTATATTTTGATTGTAAATTTTTAATTATAGCAATTAAGTTGTAAGACTAAATTATTATTATTATTATTATTATTATTATTATTATTATTATTATTATTTTGGTCACAGGCATAAAAGGCCCATGCCCAATACTTGATTTCTTGTCAAACCAAACAAATGCCACACCACAGGGCTTTTTACCAAAATACTACAAACAATAATATTTTTTTAATATTAAAATTCTTTCTTGTAATATTATTTTAATAATAACATATCATGAAGATTTTTTTTTATTTTACACATATATTATTTATACCTTATAATACCTATTTTTATTTTATTATTTTTGTAAAATTTAATTTAATAAATATTAATTTATTGCATGAAATTAAACATTTAATTGGACTAAAATCTTTTAGACCATTGGGTTGAAATGAAGGGTTCAAAAATAAAGATTTTTTCTCTAGTTTATCACATTCATTAAAAATTATTTACTTTGATTTCTTTTAAATTGTAAAAATATATTTCAAATTCCTAGTTTTTATTTATCATAGAATTTAAATGATATAAGTTTAAAAGATTTTATAAGTTATTTCAATTTATAATTCAAAACTTTTAAACACTTCTTTATTACAAAGATTTATAAACATACTTAGTTAAATATATATTTATTATAAAAATTAGTTAAAATTTTAATCAAATCTTTTATGTTTGCCTTAACTGATTAAAATTAATGTAACTATAAAAATATAATTTAAGAATTTATTAGAATCAAAAGTAAAATAGTAAATAAATTTTATTTTAATATAAATTTCAGTTAAAAATAATATTTTTAGAATCTTTTTAGAATACTCCTATTAACAGTGTTAACTAATTGGACTAAATGTATGCTTTTATAATAGAGGAAAGTTCTATGTAATTGATGTAAACTAGAAGAATAGTCAGAGTATTTTATTCTTGATTCAAAACACTCATATCATGACATGTCATCATCAATTAAAAAATACAACATACTCCTCCGGTCCTAATTATAAGACCCAATTGACTTATTTGAGGAGATTAAGGAAGTAAGTTAAGTTGGTTATTTATAATAAATAAGTGTTGTCATTCCTAAAATATCCTTGCTAATTAAGTATATTGGCTAAAACTATCATTATTAGAAGGATTATCTTGGAAAAAATGCATAAATATAATAGACAAAATGGATTAGGATCTTATAATTAGGACCAAATAAAAAGTCAAATGGGGTCTTATAATAAGGACCGGAGGAGTAACAAATAGCATGGAAAAGGCAAAATGAAAAAAGGAAATTATGAGTGCTCTTCATTCATTTCAATTTTACTTACACCTTATTTTTACCTAAAAAAATATATGAAAGCAATAGTTCATTAGAAGTAGATAGAAGACTTTTTTTTTTTTAATTTACCAACTTAATATATACCACATATTTGATATTTAGGGCGTATATATAATTATTTTTCAATTTTATCTTACCAAATTTAAACTTCTCAAGAAGTATACTTTCATAAGAAAAAATAATAATCATATACCAAGAAAAAATGAAGCTTATATCAAAATCTTAACATCTTAAAACAATATAACAGATAATAGTTTTACCGTTAAAATAAGAGGCACCTAGCTTAGAAAGAGTACAAATATTCCAGATTGTTGAACCCACCACTCACTTCTTGAAAATTAGAACAATGAACTATTAACTCATTAAGGATAGTATGAATGAAAAATCAAATTGTATATCATAACCGTAAATTTTTTAAAAGAAAAAATAGAAGAGAAACAACATACCCACAGCAGCAATAAAAGAGCTTGTCTTGTTTAGAAACAAAAGTGAAAAAGTAATAGTACAGGAGAATAATGAAAATGAAACAACAAGTGAGAAGAAGAAGAAAAGAGAACATGACGAAGAAGAAAAAGAAGAAGTGAAGAGTAATGAAGCGTAAGGCATGAAGAGAAGGAATTCACGTATAATATATATAAAGGCATAGCTGTAGCCTCACGGGATTCTCGCATGCTATGTTAGAGATGTTTATAGAGCATGCATAATTGGTTGGTCTTGCACGCATAATTGGTTGGTTTTGCATGCATAATTGGCAGAAATTCAGACGCATAATTGGTTGGTTTTGCATGCATAATTGGTAGAAATTCAGACGCATGGTTTAGCACGCATAATTAGCAGCAATTCAGACGTATGGGGTGAATAAGAAAAAGTGAAATCGTTCACATTAAGAACGATTTCTGAAATCGTTCACGTTAAGAACGACTTGCGTATAATTTGAAAATCATTCTTGCCAAGAACAATTTTAAATGTAGCATATTAATAAATAATTTTAAAAGTACAGTATTTTGATAAAAAGTTTTACTGTTTATCATATTTCAGTAAAAAAACCACATTTTTTTATTTGTTTGATATAAATAAATTCATTATCTTGTTACCAAGACTCAGATTAAAAAATTTATTAATAGACAACCCAACATTTGCTTGCTTCTTTCCTGTACCTTGCTTCTTTCCTTCACCTTGGATCTTCTTCTTCTATTTTTTTTTTTTTGTCGTTTATGGACTTGTTAATGTTTAGTATTAATTTATTCTATTTTTAGTTGTTTGATATGAATAAATT
Source organism: Neltuma alba (assembly GCF_004799145.2). Taxonomy (NCBI): domain Eukaryota; kingdom Viridiplantae; phylum Streptophyta; class Magnoliopsida; order Fabales; family Fabaceae; genus Neltuma; species Neltuma alba. The sequence continues at coordinate 42,172 of NW_021636103.1, forward strand.
TCTATTTTATCAAGTACTGAAAATATTTGAATACATATTTTCGCGTCATTCAGATCTATATCTTCGTCCGGCCTGAGAAGAAAAACTGAGTTCTTGAACTGATTGAGGCTCTATTTCTGTGCTTTCCTGATTGGAATATCTAAAACACTTGAAAAGAACTTAAGAATTTTTAAGTATATACGTAAATTCTGACCATATCCCTCATTCAAATGAGTTCTCATTCTATTACGATAACGATCCTGTTTAAATCCAAATGAAGGCTTCAGAAATTTTCAAATTATTATAACTATTAGACTTGAAATCCGAGAAGCTCCAGAGAAATAAGTCAGACATAGCTTTCTAGGCTAGCAATGTGCATCAATTATGCACCTAATTTGCTTAGATGCTCAGAGCCCAGTGCTTATTTCATCATCCAAATCCATTCCAAATTCTCCAGGAAAAACTCGAAAACAGATTTAGTTATAAAACCTTAAAACTATTCTATTTGTAAAAACAGATTTAAAATGAGAATGAGAAATATAACGACGAAGAAAGAGGATCCTCAGCGATAATGCTTATAGTTGTCATCAAACAAGATGATCAGGTCTCAAAGATTCCATGCCATCACGGGATCGCAACAGAAAGATGATGAAATTAGGAGCGATGGAAATCCCTAATTCTAAGCAAGTATTGATCTCTTACAAATGAACACAATCAAAACCAGACGAAGCAGATTCAGATCGAGAGAAACTCGACGAAATTTGAAGAGAATGATCGAGGAACAGAAATAGATATGGCAGGGCGTTATTCACTGCACCTGGAGATGAATACAAAGGCGAAGTGACTCAACTTCCCTGCACTACGATTTATGCCTCCTCTTCTCTCACTGAGGGATTAAACCTTCAATCCATCGCCGTCGAATCAAAGGCATCCCTTCGTAGAGGCAAGAACGAGAAAAATTGCACAGAAACATACAGAAATTTTGAGATTCTTCTACAGAGAGGCGTTTTTCAGTCGCATGGCTTTTCTCAGAAGTCAGAATATATAGGGGAGGGTGTTTTTGAATTAGGGTTTGCAGCTTCCGAAATGCCTAAAACATCCTTCGTGTGGTCTCATAATTACTTTTATATCCGTTCCGTGACTTCCTAACAATCTTTCATTGGGCTTGGCCCATAGGAAAGCCCAAAATATCAATTTGTTTTTCTAAACTGTTCATTATGCCCAATAAGACAGGGGACAGTTTTTCTTTGACGAACAATGATTCAAGGATAACTTCCTCTAAATCAATGATCCTTCACCTGTAAGAAGAGCTTCATCAATTACTTCCTCCTGTCAAATTTATGAGCTTTGGATTTTAAAATAGCTGTAGTAATTTATAAGCTTCAATTTGTCTTTCTCTTAATATTTAGGGTAAAAGGGCACCCAGCACCCCAATCTTTTTTTTTTTAGAAGCACCCACCACTCCAATCTTTTTTTCAGTGCAATTTTACCTATTATATATTTTTTTTAGTGCAATTTAACCCAATTCCAACATATCCCCTAATGTCTATTAAGAAAATTTCTTTTTTTTATAAGTCCACATCAGCACGCATAAGAAGGTGAAAATTGATAGATAATACAAAGAAGGGAAAAAAACAAACCGAGCTCGTGTGCACCAGAACCCCACCTGTTTGTGCGATTGGGAACACTAGCATCTGGTGAAGGAGAAGGCAACAAATTCGTGCGAGAAAAATCATCTTGATTTGGAAAGGTAACAACTTTACTTTTGTTTTCCTTGTATGGTCCCACATTTGAAATTGGGTTTGCTGAAAGGGGTTTTATGATCAGAAAATGACGGGAGATGCGAACCTAGGAGATGATGTGGAGTTGGACGAAGATGATATGACGTGGGACGAAGATAATGTGGCGTTCGATGTGTTAGTTGCCGAAGATGATGTGAGAAGACCAAAGACCAAAGACCAAATGTGATTATTGTTTGGCTACGAAGTTAGTTTTGTTTAAGATCAAATGTCATTCTCGAATATATACTTGAGAAGACCAGTTCTCCAATATATATTCGAGAAGACTAGTTCTCTAATATATATTCAAGAGTTGGAGCCCATTCTCGATGTTTGGCTAACAGGTTCAAGTGCTTGCTAAGGTCAATTTTACCTTAGCAATGGAGATTTTTTATTCACTGTCTTCCTCGCAACTTTCACTGCTGGAATTTGCAATTCGTTTAGGGTTCCAATACTTGCAAAGTCAAATTGCTCCTCTAAAACAAAAGAGACAAAGTATACAAGAAAGCAAAAGTAAAATTTCAAAGTAAGGTTGTTAGTTTTCCAAATCAAGACAACTTTCCTTGCACGAATTTGTTGCCTTCTCCTTTACTAGATGCTAGTGTTCCCAATCGCACAAACAGGTGGGGTTCTGGTGCTTGCAAAGTGGGCGCACGAGCTTGGTTTGTTTTTTCCCTTCTTTGTATTATCTGTCAATTTTAATCCTCTTAACCGTGTTGATGTGGACTTATAAAAAAATTTTCTTAAGAGACGTTAGGGGGTCCGTTAGAATTAGGTTAAATTGCACTAAAAAAAATAGATGGTGGGTAAAATTGCACTGAAAAAAAGATTGGAGTGGTGGGTGCTCATGAAAAAAAAAGATTGGGGTGCTGGATGCCTCTTTACGCTAATATTTAACATATTTTTTTAATTTACTTTTAATTATTTATTCTTTCTCTTTTATCATACTTTTTCCTATCACATCTTCCAACACATTCTCTTTTATTCTTTTTCTCATTTATTATATGGGTATATTTAAAAATAAAAGTATATTTCTAACCTACTTATTACTTTTAACTAATTTTAACTAATAATTTAATATACATGAATTACTTATTTAAAACTTATAATGAAAACAAAAGAAAGTATAAACACCAACATGAATATCTCTTCAACCATCCCCTCACTCGCACAATGAATAAATGTGCTTTCTAAAAGCATATTGCTTATTCGTCTTGTGTGGATTGAATGTGTCATGTGAGCATCATTATCAATCATAAAATACGTAAAGATTACTTTTTTTTTTAAGGCTTCATGTAATATATTTTTCATTCTTTTCGTTTCTCTCGACTGGCCTATTCACTGAAAACAGCACAGCGCAACACAATAATGAGGATGGGGCTTCTTTTTTCCTTTCATAATTACAACGTCATTTAATAAAAGAATTATAAGATTGCTAGCTACTTCATATATGATAGAAAATAATGGGGACTTGCTGTAAAAAATCAGGTAAACCAACATGACGACATCTCTGGTTATTCATGAAATATATTCTGAATAAACTTTTTTCTGTTCAGTCCTTGTTGAAACTGACTGTGTTAAGCTTTTCCAGTTTTCGAATTAAAATACATCCTTATATATCGATCATCATGAAGAATCGAGCTGAAAATATATTATTGATGTATTCTGCAAAGTTTCATGGAGTGGGCTGGGATCGTCGTCACCGATCAAGACATCGACGATATGATCGCCCTTGGTGGCGGTGACCGAAACGATGGCTGAGCTTGGATGGTTTCATTGGGTTATTACGTGGTCTTGGATCTTGATGTCGTCGTCGACGACTAAGCGTTATGTCTTTTTCGATCACCGTCTTTTACTACACTAAAGTATTGTGTTTAAACTTGTGCGTTGTTTATCTTCGTTAGCTGGATCCCAACTTTCTTGATGTATGTAAAGCTGAGTTTGTTGGACGAGTTGAGGAACTTGTTCACATATTTTTTATATATGCCTTTGGAGCTCTTTACAAAGCAACAAATCAAACTTAAAATTACAACGAACTGGCGTGACGAAGAGTTACAGCTCTTTGATGCATCAACAGATTTTTCAGTTTACTGTCGGATTATCATCATAGCTCAGCGAATCATGTTTATTGCGATCTCAGAGTTATCCCATCAAATGCTAAAATATAGTGGACTTGGAATAATTCGGAAGTCCCACATCGCCCACAATTTGACAAATATAGTGTATATTAAACGGCTGAAATGCTACCTCGATTGCCGAGCTGGGTGACGCTAGCTTGTAACTCATGTGAGGGCAATAAGATGATGGGCTACAGCTTCGGCTTTCCCAGGTTGGGCTGACTGCTGCATTATGCTGGCCTGCCCACTCCAAGTGGAGAGTTGGCTCATGGGACTTGAGCGAAAGCTCGGGTCTCGTTTGCCTTAAACCAGAGGGCAATGCGTGAGGCTGGTTTCACAGAGCAGCGAGAACCTCTGGCTCTCAACAGTGGAGGGATAACAGGTTGCTGCGTAGTCAGCCCATTATGGCCTGGTCACCTTATCTGCCTACACCATCATCTTTTTTCCCCCTTCACTGTATGACTTTTTTTTTTTTTAGTTTTGAAATTTCATTCTGATGGGGAGATATAGGGGGTGTTTGGCAAAACCAAAACCTAGGTTTCAGAATCACTTTTCCGCAAAACGAGATAATCTCCTCCATATATTTACTTCGTAATCCGTAAAAGCACTTCTGAAACCATGGTTTGGTTTCTATCCAAACACCCCCATAATGTTATTTTAGACATTACGTTAATTCCCGTGGCCCGTCGTTTCTTTCCAAAAGCTAACTGGCCATTTCAACTTCATTAATCCATTACTAAAAGTTTTTAGCAAACAGACTTGTTCGAAGAATTGTCTCCTCAGAATATATTTCTGGTTTGTTTTATGAGTTGGTTCTGGTAGTTGCAATTGGGTTGAAGGAGTATTGCTTGTTTTCTTATTAGAGTCGTTTTTTAATTTAGCATTATGGATTTGAGTATCATCCCTAAAGAATATAGCAGAGCAACTCATCCTTTCATACAAGAGACACAGAGAGTGACTGATTTGAAATTATCTCTGCAAGGAGACTTTTAGAGCCTGTTTGGTTTGAGGGGAGAGAAGCGTAGGGAAGGGTGGGAATGTCTCAATCTTATCATATTTAGTTTGACTAAAAAAAAAAGAGAGAAAAATATTTAATGATCTTTTACTTAGTTAAATAAAGGAAGGGAAAATATAGTAATAATTAATTTATCATTTTATCTTTGCATATTAATTTATACTTTTATATATATTATATAAATTAATTTACATCTTAATTCAAATTACATAATTAGATGAAAATTTATTCTATCATGTTAATTTACATCTTAATATGTGTATAAAAAACTGATATATTAATATTTTTAAATTTCTAAAGCCTCCACTGCTTTCATTTCGTTCTCGTCTTCCTTGAAAAATAAATCAGACATGGCTTCTCTTCCCATGCTAATATATATTTATTAAAAAGAAACAGATTCATTATCCACGCAAGACCAGGACAAAGAAATTTCATAAACTGTTGAGCATCACCACGTTTCCGAAAAAAATTGACGACGAAGGCATTTAGTTAATAAATTAAACTTATAAAAATTAACGTTTTCTTTATCAATGTAATGATTTCTCTAAACTTTTATCAAGGCGTCCAGAAATCCTTCCAGATCCATTCTGGTTTCTTAATTGAACATCTTAGAACAACCAAACATCTCAGCAAAATGCGGGTGAGGATTATGATTAGAGCCGGTAATATGGGCCAACCCGCCGATTATGGGTTGGCCCGTGGCGGGTTTGAAGCTTGGTGGGCTGGGCTTTTTAGGACCGCTTTCTGACGGGCTGAAATTTTTTCAACCCGGCCCACGAGGGTGGATTGGCGGGTTAGGCCCGCCAACCCGCCAAATTTTGTTTTTTTTTTTTTTAACTTTTTTTTTAAATAAAACCTACTCAAAGTCTCAAATTCCTAACTACCTAAAATAAAACATACAAATAGAAATTATCATAAATAAAACATGGAACCCATCCAAAGTTCCAAGTTTCAAGTTTCAAATATATCAAAATATTAAACATATGATTAAATGAACATGATATGTCCTTAATAATTTAACAAACATCTCAAATTAAAACATAAATCCAAATTAACACTACCACAAAGTCACAAACACAATGTCACTACACAAATCACTATCAAGTACTCCTCCGGTCCTTATTATAAGACCCAATTTGACTTTTTATTTGGTCCTAATTATAAGACCCAATCCATTTTCTCTCTTATATTTATGCATTTTTTTTCCAAAATAATCCTTCTAATAATGATAGTTTTAGCCAATATACTTAATTAGCAAGGATATTTTAGGAATAACAATACTTATTTATTATAAATAACCAACTTAACTTACTTCCTTAATCTCTTCAAATAAGTCAATTGGGTCTTATAATTAGGACCGGAGGAGTATCAACTATCAAGTGCTCAATCATCACTCATGAGCTAGGGCAAAGGCGCAAAGCAAAGACAAAGAGCAGAGAGCTTGGGGCTTGGGGCTTGGGGCTTGGGGCTTGGGAGTTGGGACTGGCCGAGGGCGACTAGGAGGCTGGGTCTAGGAGAGTTGGGAGTCTGGAAGGAGTGCAACACGCAAGCAAAATGTGAAAATGGGACCGTGTTGGTGTTGCCATGTTAGACTATTGGACATGGACTGCTCACTGTTGTACTGTGGACTAGGCTAAGAGTGTAGAGATTAAGAGGCAAAGGGAAAAATTTGCCAAAAAAAAAAATATGGTTAAACGGGTTGGCCCACCAACCCTGTGGGTTAGCCCGCTGCGGGTTTGAATTTGGCGGTTATGGGCTCAAAACTTCCATTTTAAAACGGTCCTAATTTTTATCAACCCAACCCGCTACTTGTTGGCGGGTTGGTGGGTTGAGCCCGCGGGCTCAACTCATATTACCGGCTCTAATTATGATAGGCCAATATCGGATGGGCATCAAGGGAATGGGTGGATTTGATTTTCTTTATTTTAATCTGAGGACATTATTAGAATATTACATAAATCATAATGGCAAAGTAGTCAATATATTTGGTTTCCTTCTAAAAAAAACTCCAATTTAAGAGGAAGCCAAAATGTGAATGAGAGAGAGGGGAAGGGGAAAATTTTGGCTCCCCTTCTTTTCAACATTTCTAACCAAACAAAATGAGGGGTTCATTTTCCCTCTTATCTCCCATAATCTCTCTTTCGACCCGACACTCTTAAAATTATTGTGAAGCACTTCACACTTGAATTTTATTTCCAAAATTACAGCAGAATGCAGAGAAAAGTAGGTGGCAGAACAAAAGGAGGGCAGACAAAACCAGGTGGCACAACAAAAGGATTTGGGTACAAACAGGCAGGCATGGATCATGATCGGCATGACCAAATCCTGCTCTACTTATAGCTGAGAGATCACTGAACGTACCAAATATTCATCGTCCTTTGCCCTACTTTCTTAATGGCAAAACCCAGCTTCTGTCCTTTTCTCTCTCAAATTTTAGCCTTAGTTGCCTAACTGCCTACTCCGTCTTCTTTTTAAATCAGATCTTGGAACTCTTTTCAGAATGAACTTCCTTTTCCCCAGTTTCGTTTATGTAATGGCAGCCAATACGCAAATTAATAACAAATGGGTTGTTGGTCTTCCATTCCGGGTGAGGTGATTTATTGTGTTTCAATGATTTTAGTTACTTAGCTTGTGCGCGTGTTTGCTGATATGGTGATATACATATATGATGTTATTTTATACCTGTGATCCATCATTTGTTTCAAAATTCGTGCACCCAAGTGAGATATGGCTTGAGTTAAAATCTAAAAAGGATGGAGTAATGTGACCGCAATTCATGGGTAATGCAATATATTGCCAAGGACGCTTCATAATAAAACGTACTTGTTCAGTTGTTTGGTCTAAGTTCACCTGTTTACAGCACAGGTTTTTTTTTACCCAATCATAAAAGAACAAAATCAAAATTACAAATAGAAAAAGGGAGCACAGGTTCAAAGCATTAAAATTAAAACAGAGAATCAAATCCATTATTTATCTTGAACCGACTCTTTCTCTGCACAATCAGTACGGCTGCTGCGAATGAAAGCTTTTGTCCTGGACTCCTAGTCTAGAAAGTCTAGAACTTAGTCCCACATCGGGAAGCGACGCTTTGAGCACAGCGGAGAGCAGATATAAAAGCCAAACGACCCACCCTCACAAAGCATACCTTTCTCGGCCTTTTGGCTAAGATCAAGTGTAGTATCTGTTCTTATCAGTTTAATATCTGATACGTGGGCCATCGGCCCACATGATATTAAATTAATTTTTTGAGGGGGAGGGCCCACCTCAGTAGCTTGCTACTGGGGCCCTTGCGTGTCGCCCGTGCGTTGCACTGCTGCGCGGGCCTGGCGCACCCCACCAAGTCTAGTTTAAGCTTCCTATCTTGTGAGCCACGGGGGTATAATGTTTTCTACATCATTTTAAATTTAAATTTAAATCTTAAATGTAATTTTTTTAGTAATAAAAATAATAAAAACAAAGAATATATTTATTAAAACGAAAAATTAATTGACATATATGAATGATTTAAATTCAATTCGAACCTTTATGGTTTCATAGTCATGTCGTATTTCCGAAAATAAAAGTTGTTTATAAGCCTGTTTGAATCCCACGAATTATTGGGTGCTTGATTAAATGAGAGAACTTTTGGCTTTTTTACCCACATGCTATAAACAGTAAAAGCAATTACCAAAAATAAAATTTTTTTACCAAAATGCTGCAGGAGAAATCGTTCACGGTGAGAACGATTTTGGATTTGCAAAGAAATTGTTCAGCACAGGATGAATTTGCCTTTCATGTGGTTTGACGTTTATTTTTTTATTAAAATAAAAAATTGAAATCAGTTGCCTCAATGAACGATTTTAGCTTCACCTCTGACACCTATTTTCACTACTATTTCCCACATTTTTCCTCCGCCTCTACCCTTCTTATCATCTATTCTCCACCTTTTTTTTAAAATCATTTTCCTTCATTTTTTTTTGGGTTATTAATTAATTCTCAGAAAAACGCTCCCCCTCATCCTCTTCTCCGTAAAATAATTTTATTTTGATGAACCATTTCATATTTATTTTCATCCCCACTTGTACAACGCATGATCCATATAAGAATTATACAATAATAATTAGGAAGGTTTATGCAACATATGTTTTAATTTTAAAATAAGTCAATATATTTTTTTAAAATAAAAGGGATGTTTTTGTAAATATGAATGGCTGGAAAATAGGAATGATTCCTCCTGCAGCATTTTGGCAAAATTTTTTGATCTTATAGCATCTTGGTAATTACTTTTACTGTTTATAACATGTGGGCAAAAAAGCCGAGAACTTTTTATTTGAAATTACCGTCAACCACGCCTTTTGCCTTCACTTATATTTTTCTGAAATAAACATGCATGCAATTTCGTGGCACACGCGCCCTCTCAAATAATACTAAGAGAAAATTGCAAATAAAGACCTTTTAATATATAAAATAGTAATGAGAGACCCTAAATTTGAAAAATAGCTGGAAAGGATCGGGTCCCAAATTACAAATACAAAATCTTGGTTAAAAGACAAAAACGTCCTTCTGCTTTTCATATCATGTTGCCATATCCATCTCTCTCAATTTCTTTTGTGATCTCTATTTTCATATGCTCCATCCTCACAAATTCACCTTCTAAAACTTTAATTGCATTCACCATCTCTCTCACTAGATTCCTCTCTCTTTCTCTCTCTCACCCACAATGATAAAGATGATGAGGCTCGTTATTAATCACCTGGAAGTTGCTTTTTGTTAAAAACAAAAACCCAATATCCATTCAATGCTTCTCATAATTTTGATTATGAGCTGTGGGCAGTAACTAAAGGACACAATTCATTTAATCGATCGCGAGTAATAGTATGCCACCTAATGATATTAGGAACTAGGATCGATCGTCACAAACCCACCTTCTATGGATAGCTAAAAAGTAGGAACTATTATATAAGATCAACTAATGATATTTAAGCTGAATGGAAATGGTACGCCACCTATTTAGTATTTGAATGTAAATTGATTGGGAGCAACATTGTGATAAAATAAGAAGGCAAATTAGTCTTGATGTCATTTTGATTCTCATTATAACTTTGTGCCCACCATATGGATGCTCCAGATTGAACCTCAATCTTCACAACATATATATAGCAACGTTGTAGAGCTATTTAATTCTCATTTTAACAGAAAAATTTAAAATTATACGAAAACCTTATCAGAACATGTCATTGGCCTAATTGAACTTGTCATGAATCCTATATCAGAAGTGCTTGCTGTCAAATAAATCTGCAAATTCTCATTTTAACAAAAAAATTTAAAATTGTATGAAAACCTTATCGGAACTTATCATTGGCCTTACTTAACTTGTCATTGACATAATAAAACTTGTCATGAATCCTATATCAAAAGTGCTTGCTGTCAAAGAAATCTGTAAATTCTCATTTCAACAGAAAAATTTAAAGTTGTACAAAAATCTTATCGAAACTTGTCATTGGTCTAACTGAAATTGTCATGAATCTTATATCAGAATGCTTGTTGTAAAAGAAATATGCAAGTTCTCATTTCAACAGAGAAATTTAAAGTTGTACGAAAACTTTATCGGAACTTGTCATTGGCCTTATCTAACTTGTCATTGGCTTAATTGAAATTGTCATGAATCCTATATTAGAAGTGCTTGCTGTCAAAGAAATCTGTAAATTCTCATTTCAACAGAGAAATTTAAAATTGTACAGAAACCTTATCAGAACTTGTTATTGGCCTTACCTAACTTATCATTGGCCTAACTGAAATTGTCATGAATCCTATATCAGAAATGCTTGCTGTCAAAGAAATCTGTAAATTCTCATTTCAACAGAGAAATTTAAAATTGTACAGAAGTCTTATCAGAACTTATCATTGGCCTTACTTAACTTATCATTGACTTAATGGTGGACACAAAGTTATAATGAGAATCAAAATGACATCAAGACTAATCTCCCTTCTTATTTCATCACAATGTTTTTCCCAATCAATTTGCATTCAAATACTAAATAGGTGGCATACCATTTCTATTCAGCTTAAATATCATTAGTTGATCTTATATAATAGTTCCTACTTCTCAGCTATCCATAGAAGGTGGGCTTGTGACGATAGATCCTAATTCCTAATATCATTAGGTGGCGTACTATTACTCGTGATCGATTAAATGAATTGTGTCCTTTAGTTACTGCTCACAGCTCATAATCAAAGTTATGAGAAGTATTGAATGGATATTAGGTTTTTGTTTTTAACGAAAAGCAACTTCCAGGTAATTAATAACGAGCCTCATCGTCTTCATCATTGTGGGTGAGAGAGAGAAAGAGAGAGGAATCTAGTGTGAGAGATGGTGAATGCAATTAAAGTTTTAAAAGATGGATTTGTGAGGATGGAACAAATAAAAATAGAGATCACAAAAGAAATTGAAAGAGATAGATATGGGAACATGATATGAAAAGCATAAGGACGTTTTTGTCTTTTAACCGAGATTTTGTATTTGCAATTTGGGATCCAGTCCTTTCCAGTTATTTTTCAAATTTGGGGTCTCTCATTGCTATTTTATATATTAGAGGATATTTATCTGCAATTTTTCCTAATACTAATAATAATAGTGTAAAATAGGGGAAATAAATCCTGAAGTTAGCAGGACAGTGTCCAGGGTCCCCACCTAACAAGATGAAATGATGTCACTCTCGTAATAAAATTTCATAATCATCTTTAAATCGTGCCCAAAAATAAAATAATTGTGTAATAATTTTCAATAAATGATTGAGATTAGGAATTCAGGTCTGGAGAAAAAGCAGCACTCAATAACAGTGATATTCATGCTGTATAAATAGTTAATCACAGACCCAATCTTTCAACTTTCCAATTTTTCCCTAATTTTCATTGATAATTTTTATTATAATGTCAAAAATTACCGTTTTCAATATATATATATTTATTAAAATAATCGTACTATACACATGAGAATCTCTGTACAATAAATAATTCCAAAAACATGTCGGTATTGTGGACCCCATTCTCTTCGAAGTCATTGGACCTATCGGCCCTATTATACTCAGCCCATCTCCTTCTTCTCTCTGCTCACTCTCTCTCTCTCGTTTTTAAGGAACACACGCGAACACTTTCCATGGGTCCATCCGGTCGGAATCTCCGCCCTGACTGTGCTTCCTCCTCTTCCTCCGCCGCCACCAACTCACCTTTGCGACCAGCATTCGATGTACTTGACGTTGATTGTGATGGAAAAATAAGCTACGACGATCTTCACTCGTTCTACAACAGGTTTTGCCACCATGACGCCCAAAAACGCGACGTAATAGGGTCGATGATCACGGTGGCGGACACCAACGGAGACGGGTTTGTGGAGTACGAAGATTTCGAGCGCGTGTTGGAAATGGGAGGCGGTGGAAAAGCCGCATGGGATGGTGGATTGATGATGAAGGAAGTGTTCAGAGTGATGGACAAGCACGACGGCGACGGCAAGCTTGGCCACAAAGATCTGAAAAGTTTCCTGGAATGGGCTGGGATCGCCGTCACCGATCAAGACATCGACGATATGATCGCACTTGGCGGCGGTAACCGAAACGACGGTGTGAGCTTGGATGGTTTCATTGGGATACTAGGTGGCCTTGCATCTTGATGTCGTCGTCGTCGTCAACGATTAAAGATATGTTTGGATGAGTAGTGGGCAAAAACTTTTGTTGTAACTTCAGTGTAATACGGTGTATGTTTGGACAGGTATTTATAAAAAATTAGTTGAAAAAATTAAAAATTATTTAGATGATTAAATAGAAAAGTGAGTCAGTTATAAAATGATTGAAAAAAACATAAATTTTATTAAATAGTAATGTTTGATATTTTATATTTTTAATATAATGATAGTTAAAAAAATATTTAAAATTATTATGATAAAATAAAAATATTTGTTTCTGAGAAAAGTTTAAAAACATATTGTAGATAATTAATTAAATATATATAATGGATAAATATGAGAATTAAAAATTGTTTTAATTTGTGTTAAAAATAATGTACTATTTTTAATCCTTGATATTCAACCCATAATTAATTTGAAAAAGTTAAGAAAGTTATTAAATTATCTAATTATAACATATATAATATGATCTATCTAAAATATTCATGTGAATCATTATATTTTACACTAATTTATGAATGAGACAAATTATTTAAAAAAACTATAAATATAAATATTTTAAAACAATAACTCAATGTATAGTTCTCTTTGCTTTGTCTTAATTTTATGTCTTTTATCTTTTTACTTCTATTTGTATCTTTTCCTTTCCCATTAGAGAATTGTGAGGGGCCACGCAAGAAACACGTGGGACTGCAAACTTTCACTATTCATATCCTCATTCAGTAGTTTGGAATACACTGTTCTTTGTCATTTTCCTCAATTGGAGGACCGCGACTGAAGCAAGAAAAAAGAGTGGGGAGGTGAGAGCTTCTGGTCATCTTCTTCTTTATAAGGTGAGTTTGATGGGCTGTCCAAAGATGTTAGCAATGGGGACTAGTTCATGCTACTGAACCTTCTTCAAGTGCGAGTTAGAGAAAGAGATGAGAGAAAGAGGCCACCAAGTTAATTTGATTCTTCTTCAAGTTCGACAAGTTTGAAAGAACAGAAAGAGAAGGGCAAATCTAGATAAATAAATATAAGTAACGGTAGATTGGCTTTTACAACTACCTAACGTTATCTAAAAGTTTAAAAATAACTTTCATTAGCATTGGAATGCAACTGGTTTTTGGAACAAAAGTTGGTTGAGCTAAAAGCTCATCCAAACAATCAATAATACCTAAATAAGTTCTAATCCTCAATTTCACAAATTTTAAGACACTTTTGCAGTTTCTAATGACAATCCAAACACGCCCTAAGTGTCATGTCTTTTCCAATCGCTGTCTATCAATGAGAAAATCAAAATGATGAGGTGGAAGATGTTCACAATAATGAACTGTTTGAAAGTAATGCAAATTGTAATTTGAAGTAACCTGAATTGACAAAACACCACACGTAATGTAATATATATCAAAGTATGTGGGCTGCACGCGTGCATATCTTGTACCATCTCCCAACACAAGAAAATTAACTAGATAATAATATTTAATTTAATTTTAAATATAAGATTCGTTATAAAAATAAAAGAAAAGTAAAGAAGAAGATTAGAGAAGTAGAAAGAAGAATTCCATTTGGGATACCGAATACATAATATATACTCTCTATTTATAGGTATAGTTTTATATTTTTAACAGAAATCTACAGATTATATAATAATAAAAGATAATTATATAATATAAAGATATTAGAGATGATAAGAAATAATAAAAAATACTACATCCAATCCTAATTATAAGAGCTAGTTGACTAATTTGAGGAGATTAAGGAAAGAAGTTAAGTTAGTTATTTGTAATAAATAGATGTTGTCTTTTCAAAAATATCCTTGCTGATCAAGTGTATTGGTTAAAACTACTATTGTTAGAAGGACTAACTTGAAAAAAATACATAAATATGATAGACAAAGTGGATTGGGATCTTATATTAAGGATCAAAATAAAAGTCAAACAAGGTCTTATATTAAGGACCGAAGGTAGTATATAGACATGCACGAAGATATTATTATATTCATAACAAAATTCTAATTTACTATGTTTATGTATTTATCTATTTTTTTAAAATAGTTTCTATTGAGATTACATGCGCTAAAGGTTCCATAAAAAAAAATTCTTGTCTACAATTGAAGCACTTACTCATTTATGCTCCGGCCTAGCCAATTAGAATATAACAAATCACAACATTTTAATCTTAGCTGACTGCCAGGTCATCTTTAATTATTAAGCAATTAAGATTTCAATTAAAATAATAATTATAAGAAAAACTCAGGGATATCAATCTGCATCAGAAAATTCCCATCGAAGAACCCTAACCTCTACATTCGAGATTCAACGACGTTTGCCCTCTTCCTAGTGACCTGAGACGAAACTTGAGCTCTTAAGGCTGGAGGTCTCTTCGTGAGTTTGCGGTGGGTAAGTTGCAATTTTTGTTTTCCTTTTTCTTTTATTTTTGATCGAATAAGAGGCTATTTATCCTCATCTTCCTCTCCCTGGCAACCGTCTTGCAATTAGAGACGATGTTTAAGCCCTGAAGGCTGAAGGTTCTTGACGAACCCTTCTTATCGTGTTTTGCTTCGATTTGTGGCTGGTAAGCTGTGATTTGTAGATACAAGTGAGTAATGAAATCATGTTTGAAACCCAAAACCCTAACTTAAAATCAATATTCAAAGATTTTAATAACACTTTTACAGTCATTGTGTCTTCAAATCAGAAGTATGAACCATGGAAGTATTTTAGAATTCCTACCTAGAGTGTTACAACCACTAGAGCCTCTATCGAAAAAATCATTTCACTAAGATTCTTGAAGTTTCACTGAAATAAGATGTTTGTTATTTGACTTAATTGATAATGAACTGAGCTACGATAAGAAAAATCCTACCTATCATCAAGGCATTTGATTTGATTTATTTATCATTTTTCCAAGTACTTGCTTGCATTTTGGCGGTCCAAAATGCTCTGGAATATTTGAGGATTATTGGGGCCTTGAACCAATATCATTGTTTATAACTTTGTATCTTCTACAAGGCGTCTTTATGGCTGGTGAGTTTAACTATACTTATAATTTCAGTTGCCTTGTTTTGTTTATGTGAAATCATTTTACTTGTAATGGTTACTGTTTTTGCAAGAATTTCTATTCAACCCGCACACCTGGATTGTTTTTCATGTACTTCAGGCACATAAATTCCTCTTGCATTTGAAAATACGAAGTGGGTTCTTCCAAAATATTATATGATGTGGTTGTTAAGACTGGCGATAATGTTTTTCCAAAATTTTGTGATGTTTATTCTGTTTCTAACTCTTCACAGAATTTTTAGGCCTAAATTCCATTTGAGTAAATTGTCTATGTAGATTATAAAGAAACTTGCCTAGTGTCTGTATGGTTGTCTGGCTTGATAGTCCTTGCTTTTTCATTGTAATTGACAATTAGTGTTAAACCTTCTTTTTTTAACCTCATCAAAATGTGGCATTGGCATTATGGTCTCGTGTAGGTATGAAATTTCAGGGGAAGAGAATTATACAACATGGCATGCTGGGTAGGTGAGAGGAGGACGTGGCCTTGCTGAAATCTTTCAGTACACGAGGCATAATAGGTAACAATGTGATTTTGACATGGAAAGCTTTTGAGAATTGAAGGGGATGATGACTTTAGTTTGACTTCAATGGGCTTGGTGCTGACTAAGTGACTAGCTAGTTTGTTGGCATAGTTTGCTGTATAGGCTGCTACTATTTAGTATATGTAACTTGCTGTCCAGAAATGTTTTATGCAATGTTGCAATTGAATGTTTGTTAATTTGGTGTTGTAACATGACAGTTGATTGTTTCAATGGAATGCCTTTGATTTGGTGTTTAGATAGTTGATTCTTCTTCTAGATATAGTTATGCCAAGATTCATAACAAAGAGTTCTAAAAACTGTACAAAAATTCTAGTCGTGTCAAATCTGGAGAGCAAAGCAACATTTCAATTAATTGAATTAACTTTGTTACGTTACAAAATACTACATATGATCAACCATACAATGATCTTGATGGACCAGAACCATGCAATACAGTATTTGCGAAGCAAAACCAACCAAACACGCAGAGTCACGTTCATCCCTAATAAAATAATGAAAACACTAAATCAATCCTTCACTCCTAACTACTATAGCAGCTAAGCAGAAGCCTTGACCCATTTAAGTTATTTTTCTCTCTCCATCTCGTCCCTTAATCTTGCCCAAAGTTTGCTTAATTGAAATCTTAATTGCTTAATAATTAGAGATGACCTGGCAGCCAGCTAGGATTAAAATGTTGTGACTTGTTATATTCTGATTGACCAGAGTACAAATAAGGTGATGCTCTAGTAGTATGCAAGAATTTCTCTCCATCAAAAGTCAATTGTAATACACATAATTAGCAATGATATTTTAGAAAAGATAATGTATATTTATTATAAGCAACTAATTATATAATTTCTTTAAAATTCATAAATTAGTTATTTAGTTGTTATAGTAAATACTAGAGGCAGTATATTATACTCCCTCCATCCCTTTTTATAAGCAACATTGAAACTCATCACGTAGATCAAAATGTTAGTTAAAATTAGTTAAAGACAATAAATGCATAAAAATTAGAAGTTCTTTCTCTAAATGCCCTTATTTATGGTGGGAGAGCATAAGAGAGAGAATAAGAAAATTATTATAATAAAGAGAATTATCAAAGAGAGAGAATATGTGATGGAGAGATAATGGTTTGGAAAATGAGATAATAAATATATTGACTATTAATGTAATAAGTTATTAATGAGGACAAAATGGGGAATTTGCTATAAAAGTTTAAGATAATTTGCAAATGTTGCTTATATTTAAGAACAAGAGATAGATAGTAGTTGTTGCTTATAAAAAACTTCACTGGTAGGAAAAAGCTAAATATAAGTCATGGTCTTTAATGATTTTTTTTTTTAAATTTTACTCTTTTCAATTCTTCTTAAAAGAGATGAAGATGGGAGAGTTGAGAATGATTTGTAAACTAAAAGAGAGAAAAAATTTTAATAAGGTAAATTTGAAAAATTTATCAATATAATACATTTCTCGATATATGAGAATAAATTACAAATGATTTATAATAACAATTAGAATAATATTTATATAAATATCATTACAATCAATTAACGAGAAACAAGAAAACAACATCGGTTAGTTTAGTATTCGAGCTGTTAGAGTAGAAATATGATATGAATGTGAAAGATATAACAATTAACCAAATACGGATATTTCTTGATCAACATAATAATTTGCCAACATTTCAATGGAAATAGAATGAGAGAGATAATAAAAAAGTATATATTTACACGTTACATCATTTTTTATTTTTAACTAATATTTTTAAATAGAACAGTACTTTATATTTTTAGTTAAATAACATAAACATGGCATTTTAATTTTTTAAAAAATGATTATCCCTTATATAATGCACCGATCGTACTTGCAGTTATATAAATATAACAATTTAACTCCAACAAATTGGAAAGAAGAAAAAACGACTCTAGAATTCCCCCCCCCCCCTTTTCACTCCATTATAAGTATTCAAGAATGTTTTTACAATAATGCGACCGAGTTTTCCCAAACCCCATGTCCTTCCGAAAATAGGTCTGTTTCTTTGTTTTTTTTGGATACAGATGGAAAATAGGTCTGTTTCGCAGGGCGTTGAGGGGCTTAAAAATTACTTATTTCAGCCCACAACCATGTTTGGTATTTCAGCATTGTTTGGTTGGGCTTTTGACCCATCCTACTTATAGGATAAAAGTACAAAAAGCTACTTATAATTTATTAAAAGCTACTTATGAGCCCATCCTACTTGTCACTTACTTTTTGAGGAAATTGCAAATAAAGACCCCCAACATATAAAATAGCAATCAGGGATCCTGAATTTGAGAAATTGCTCACAAGGACCCGGTCTCAATTTACAATTATGAAATCATGACCAAATTAACAAAATACCCCTCTTTAATTTTTTTTAAAAAAAGAACACCACTACCTCGCTGGAGCTCCGCCACCCCGGCTACCAGCCGCCGGAGCTCCGGCGACGGCGGCCTTCCTTTGTTTTTTTTTTTTGAAACTGTTTTTTTTGTTTAAATTGGGGGAAGATCCCCCCAACCTCATGCTTCCCAAAATTAAGAATGACCATCGAGCCAACAAATTTTTACTAACATTATAATACAAAAAAATATATAAGTTAACTCATTTACTCTTGTTTCAGGTATAACAATAATACATTTAGAAATAACAAGTTCTGATTGTAAAATAACACGTCTGGAATGAAATTTAACAATATTTTTTTTTACAATAATAAATTTTGTTGCACGTGATAACAACAAAACATTTGAAAATAACAAGTTCTGATTATAAAATAACAAGTCTGGAATTAAAATTTAACAACACGTTTTTTTATAATAACACACTCTGTTTCAGGTGATAACAACAATACATTTGGAAATAACAAGTTCTGATTATAAAATAACTAGTTTGGAATTAAAATTTAACAGCACCCTTTTTTTTTTATATAACAACACATTTTATTCCAAGTGATAACAATAATACATTTGAAAATAACAAGTTCTGATTATAAAATAAGAAATCTGGAATTAAAATTTAACAACGCGTTTTTTTATAACAATTAATTATTTTATACTTTTGAAAAATAAATTATTTATAACTTATAAAAAGTATTTTTAATCTATTTAATTTGCTAAAAAAATAATTTTTATCTCCAATTTATGATCAGAACTTGAAGTGTAATTTATTATAGATTAAAAATACTTTTTTATTGTTCAACTTTATAAATAAAATTTAGGGAAAATGACAACACACTTTTTTAATTTTTTAAAAAAAAATTTTAATCTATATATCTATACAACTCATTATAAATCAAACTACTTCTTATAAATTATAAATAGTACAATTTATTGTAGATTAAAAATACTTTTTGATTGCTTAAATTTATAAATGAAATTTATCTCTAATTTATAATTAAAAATACTATTTTATTCTTTAAATATAAAAACTATTTTTAATATTTAAAGAATGAAATGATAAATTATACTATATTATTTAAATACTTAATAATAAATTTTAATATTTAAAGAATGAAATAATATAAAAATTTATACTATGATTTATAGATTAAAAATACTTAATTATAAATGCTTTATAATTTATAAGAAGTAGTTTGATTTATAATGAGTTGTATAGATATATAGATTAAAATTATTTTTTAGAAAAAATAAATATATTAAAAATATTTTTATAAGTTATAAATAATTTATTTTCCAAAATCATAATATAAATAATTTTCTAAAAAAAATAGTTGTTAAATTTTAATTCCAGACTTGTTATTTTATAATCAGAATTTGTTATTTCCAAATATATTGTTGTTGTCACCTGAAACAGAGTGTGTTGTTATAAAAAAAACGTGTGGTTAAATTTTAATCCCAGACTTATTATTTTATAATCAGAACTTGTTATTTTCAAATGTTTTGTTGTTATCACCTGCAACAAAATTTACTGTTGTAAAAAAACATATTGTTAAATTTTCATTCCAGATGTGTTATTTTACAATCAGAACTTGTTATTTCTAAATGTATTGTTGTTATCACCTGGAACAAGAGTAAATGAGTTAACTTATATTTTTTTTTGTATTATAATGTTAGCAAGAATTTGTTGGCTCGATGGTCATTCTTAATTTTGGGAAGCATTAGGTTGGGGGATCAAATCCCCCCAACCTCACTTCCCCCCAATTTAAAAAAAAACAGTTTCAAAAAAAAAACAAGAAAGGCCGCCGACAATGGCCGGAATCCAACCGCCGGCGGCTGGCAGCCGGGGTGGCGGAGCTCCGGCGTCGGCGGCCGGATTCCGGCGAGGCAAGTGGTGTTCTTTTTTTAAGAAAAAATTAAAGAGGGGTATTTTGGTAATTTGACCATGATTTCATAATTGCAAATTGGAACCGAGTCCTTGTGAGCAATTTCTCAAATTTAGGGTCTCTGATTGTCATTTTATATATTATGGGGTTTTTATTTGCAATTTCCCCTTACTTTTTATTTAATCATAATTTAAACAAATTTTTACTCAATCTAACTTCTATAAACTAACATTTATAAAATTCAATACAACCCTAAATTATATTACCTAATTTAACTTTTGCTCAATTTAATTTTTTTTAAAGTCAAATTAAAAATAAGTTACTTTCTTGCCACTAATTTAAACGTATCCAATGTGTGGAGCCCATGGACCTCCTATCTCTTGGAATCTATTGGACTTGTCGGCATCTAATCATCTCTGTCTCGTTTCATGTTCTCTTTTTAAGTAGTGTTAAATGACCAACTTTTTACGGGAGACTCTCAGATTCTAACAATTCAAGTTAATTTATGTATTTTTTTAAGTAAAATTATAGTAATAATTTTATAAATTGTGAAGTCTAGATCATTGAAATTCAATCCAATGTCGATGAAGGGGGTAGAAAAGAGAAGCTCTTTTCATGTGATGATCCAGCTCCATTAATGGAGCTATTTATCATAAGTAGATTTACGCGAGTCGAGACAGAAATCCGCTCACACACATGTATATATACTTATCTCATACGTTGTAAATCATTATTGAAGAGCTGTTTTTGAAAGTCTCGATCACCATTCCAAACAAAACCTTAATAAAATCAATTGATGAATAGAGCAGAGTGAAAAAGATAAAGAAAGAATTAAAATATGAATATGCACCGTTGAATTTGGTGCGTGCATGTGTGTCGCTTTTCGTGCAGCAGCCAAGAATCCAGGATCTCTCACACGTCCAAAGAAAAAGTCAGATAATATTAGAATAGTTTTAGGGCATGTGAAACACATAAGTTTACTCTCTAAACAAACTTGACTTTGATTGACTTCGAAACCTGGTGGAACTTTCTTCTTCCTTCATTAAAAAGGACATGAATGTGAGCAAGCTAAGAGAGCTTAGATAAGTGTCAAGAGTGGTTCTTTGATTATTATCAAGCTGTGTGCTCTCCTCAGATATGGCGGAGTTGGTGGGAGGCGCTGTTTTAGGGCTCGTGTTTACAGAACTCTGGAATGCAGTTAAGGAAGCAAAGGATCGTTAAAAAAACTTGAAACCTCAATTGATGGAGTTGGAAAGGACACTGGGAATGCTAGATCCGATGATAGAAGACATAAAAAGAATCAACACAAAGCTGAATGAATCGGATCAGAGTGGAACGCTTAAAATCAATTATGGAAGACGGCAAGGAGTTGGTTTCCAAGTGCCTGGGAGTATCACGGCGGAACTTCATCAAGAAATCATATTATCAGAAGAAGCTGGTGGAACTGGACAACAAAATCATAAGGTTCAATAATAAAATTCTTCAACTCACCATATTCCGGGAGGTCAAGTACGTACGTTTGGAACAAAGGTCCGGATTCGATGAACTCTCTGATCAGATTCAAAGCCTAAAATCTGATACTAACCGATGTAAACCATGTCATACTGGCATGTCTTCCACTAGTTCTGTCGCCAACGGACCTACTACATGTTCTCCAGCATCTCTTACCTGTTCAGTCCCCGGAGCAGCCGTCGGAGCTACTACACATTCTCCCACATCTCTTACCAGTTCAGCTGCCCGAGCTAACACATGCTCTAGCACATCTCTTACCGGTTCAGTCACCGGAGATACTACATGTGCGGCTGGCACATCTCTTACTGGTTCAGCCGCCAGAGATATTGCATTGCCTTGCAACAATATGAACCAATCTATCCCTTTCATCTCGGTGACTTCGATCTTGCTGATTTAGATCTCGGTGACTTAGATCTTAACTATCTTAGATCTCTCCAAAATCCCCAAGTAGTTCCCAGTGCTTCGAGCAATCTAGTACCTCCCCCAGTTCCTAGGGCTCCAAGCACTCTCATACCTACCCTAGTTCCTAGAGCTCCAAGCTTTGGGACTGTTGGACTTATTATCTTAATTCTTCTCCCCAGCGAAAATGTTATTCTGAAAATCACTGCTATATTTATCATCATTTGCAAAGCAACGAAAGGTACCATGTCCGAGCTCGAGAAATCTGAGAGTGGGATATGGATGATAATAAATGATGTTGGGATGCTTGGAACGACGATGCAACAACTAGATGATACCATGAGTTCCCTAGTTCATGTGCTGGAGGAGATAGAATCGAAAAGTGAACAAGTAACGATGAAGATGAATGAAGCAGATCTAAGTGAAGCCGCGGAAAGCCTAAGAAGTCTGTTGGAAGAGGGTGAGAAGCTAGTTAGGGAGAGCTCTGATATAGGATGGTGGAACTTTGTTAACAAGTGGAAGTACCAAAAGAAGATGGTGGAGTTAGATAACAAGCTCTTGAGGTTCTGAGAACAGAGCACACAATGACCGATCAAAATATTATTGTGGGTCAATGATTTTAGTTACGATTGGCCAAAGAAAAAAAAAAAGATTTTAGTTACTTAGCTTGTGCGTATGTTTGCTGATATGGAGATATATATATATATATATATATATGATATTATTTTATACTTGTGATCCATCATTTCTTTCAAAATTCTTGCACCCATGTGAGATATGGCTTGAGTTAAAATCTTAAAAGGATGAAGCAATATGACCGCAATTCATGTGTAATGCAATAAATTGCCAAGGACGCTTCATAATAAAACGTACTTGTTTGATCTAAGTTCATCTGTTTACAGCACAGGTCCCTCCCCCCCAAAAAAGAATCATAAAAGAACAAAATCAAAATTACAAGCAAAAAAAAGCATTAAAATTAAAACGGAGAATCAAATCCATTATTTATCTTGAACCGACTCTTTCTCTGCACAATCAGTACAGCTGCTGCGAATGAAAGCCTGTGTCCTGGTGCCCGTTTGGATTGACGGTGAACAACTATGATTTTATGTAATCGTGAAATTTATAAATGACATTGACTATAAGTGACACTGGTTAATCGTGATTTTTTTTAGATTTTTTTTTATAAGTGATTTTAAAAATTGTGATTATGTTTGGTTTTCATTTATTAAAATCATTTATGGGTGTATAATTACTAAAAAGGATATGAAGTTAATAAAGTTGTTTACATTTTCATAATTATTATATTTAATAATAAATTATAATTTAATAAATGACATGAATATTTAAATATTATTTTTATTTTAAAATTATTATTATTTAAAATCACTTACAAAATTTATGTGTAGTACAAATATTAAATAAAAGACCCCATATAAATAAAAGATGAATGAAAATATAAAAAAAAATTGATTAGCAATTTTAGTAACATAAATAAGGAAATTGAATGTTTAATCAAAA
The DNA here is from genome assembly GCF_004799145.2 of Neltuma alba. Classification (NCBI taxonomy): domain Eukaryota; kingdom Viridiplantae; phylum Streptophyta; class Magnoliopsida; order Fabales; family Fabaceae; genus Neltuma; species Neltuma alba. The sequence continues at coordinate 66,009 of NW_021636103.1, forward strand.
TTATAACTAAAAAATTTAACGATGCTCCTCGAATCAGAATATTACCTGAATATTTGATTCCATTGTTTTAATCATATGTCATCCGTTATCTAATTTATTTAAAAATGTCTTTTAGATAAAATTAAAAGAAAAATAGTTTCATATTGTATGTTTTTAAAAAAAATTAAAATAATTACCATTAGAATGAGGGGTAGATTGGAGAAAATTTAGTTACTAAAGATTCATCGGGATTTTTCAAATGCATAAGCTATTTCTTGTTGCTTATCCTAAAAGTGCAGTAAAAGGTTAAAATCACGATTTATCGGGATTTTATAAAAATTATCCAAACACTCTAAACATGCTTTATAAGTACTTATTTAAATTCAAACGAACTTATTTAAGATCCTACCACTTAATCAAACAGCCTTCTAGGCTCCTGGTCTAGAACTTAGTCCCACATCGGGAAGGGAGGCTTTGAGCACAGCGGAGAGCAGATATAAAAGCCAAACGAAGACTCCTCACAAAGCATACCTTTCTCGGCCTTTTGGCTAAGATCAAGTGTAGTATCTGTTCTTATCAGTTTAATATCTGATACGTGGGCCATCGGCTCACATGATATTAAATTAATTTTTTGAGGGGAGGACCCTCCTCAGTAGCTTGCTACTGGGGCCCTTGCGTGTCGCCCATGCGTTGCACTGCTGCACGGGCCTGGCGCACCCCACCAAGTCTAGTTTAAGCTTCCGATCTTGCGAGCCACGGGGGTATAATGTTTTCTACGTCATTTTAAATTTAAATTTAAATTTAAATGTAATGGTTTTAGTAATAAAAATAAAGAATGTATTTATTAAAACGAAAAATTAATTGAAATATATGAATGATTTAAATTCAATTCGAACCTTTATGGGTTATATAATAAAGCGCATTACTCATGTCGTATTTCTGAAAATAAAAATTGTTTATAAGCCTGCTTGAATCCCACGAATTATTGGGTGCTTGATTAAATGAGAGGACTTTTTATTTGAAATTACCATTAACCACGCCTTTTGCTTTCGCTTATATTTTTCCGAAACAAACATTCATGCAATTTCACGGTACACGCACGCTCACAAATAATACCGAGGGAGTGTTTGGATACCTCGTGTGTTTTTTAAAATGCTGTTTTACAAATTGAAACAGATTTTTTCACATATTCATTTTGTACATTGTAAAATTATTTTCAAAAATATGATTTCTATCCAAATATCTCGTGCACAATAGGAGGAAATAAATCCTCAAGTTAGCAGGCAGTGTCCAGTATCCCCACCTAACAAGTGAAATGATGTTACTCTCGTAGTAAAATTTCATAATCATATTTTAATCTTGCCCCAAAAAAATATATAATAGTTTTCAATAAATGATTGAGATTAGGAATTCAGACCTAGAGAAAAAGCAGCACTGAATAATGGTGATATTCATACTCTCTAAATAGTTAATCGCAGACCCAATAATGGTGATATTCATACTCTATAAATATTTGTACAATAATTCCAAAAACATGTGGGGACTGTTGGCCCCATTTCTCCTGGAAGTCATTGGACCTGTTGGCCCATTCTACTCAGCCCATCTCTTCTTCTCCTCTCTTCTCATATTCTCTCTCGCGTTTTTAAGGAATAAACACAAGCACTTTCTATGGGTCCATCCGGCCGGAACCTCCGCCCTGGCTGTGCTTCCTCCTCTTCCTCCGCCGCCACCAACTCACCTTTGCGACCAGCATTCGATGTTCTTGACGTTGATTGTGACGGAAAAATAAGCTACGACGATCTTCACTCTTCCTACAACAGGTTTTGCCACCATGACACCCAGAAAGGCGAAGTAATAGGGTGGATGATGACGGTGGCGGACACCAACGGAGACGGGTTTGTGGAATACGAAGAGTTCGAGCGCGTGTTGGAAATGGGAGGCGGCGGAAAAGCAGCATGGGACAGTGGATTGATGATGAAGGAAGTGTTCAGAGTGATGGACAAGCACGACGGCGACGGCAAGCTCGGCCACAAAGATCTGAAAAGTTTCATGGAGTGGGCTGGGATCGCCGTTACCGATCAAGACATCGACGATATGATCGCACTTGGCCGCGGTGACCTAAACGACGGCGTGAGCTTGGATGGTTTCATTGGGTTACTGGGTGGTGTTGGATCTTGATGTCGTCGGCGACGACTAAGTGTTATGTCTTTTTCGATCACTGTCTTTCGTCGAGAAAATCAGACGGATGAGGTGGAAGATGTTCGCAACAATGAACTGCTTGAGAGTAATAAATTGTAATTTGAAGTTACCTGAATTGACAAAACACCACATGTAGTGTAATATATGTCCTTTGTTTTTCCATTTCTTTTTTTTTTTGTGACCTTGATGTAATGTAATATATATCAAAGTCTGTGGACTGCACGCAAGTAAGGTTAATTAATCTGCAAGTCTTTATAGTTTCAACGAATTTTGAATTAAATCTCTATAATTTTTTTCTTTTTATCAGGTCATTATACTTTTATCTTTTTTTAATTAGATCCTTGTATTTATTTTTCTTTTAATTAAATCCTTATAATTTCACTAAATTTTTAATCAGGTCTATGTAGTTTTAATTTTTATTTATTAATTAAATATAAGCTTAATTAAATATATTAATACTGAAATATAAAATATTAATAATTAAATTAAATTAATAATTATGTAATAAAAAAGTAATAGAATTAATTAATTCAGGAAATTTCTTTAGAACAATTAATTTTTTTGCTGAAAAAATTAAAATCATTATAATAATTCAATATCTTTAGAATATTATTGTTTATAAAATAATATTAAATAATATATACTATTTTATGTTTATATAATAGTACTATTAGAATTTATAAAATAAAAAATAAAAAATTCAGGGATTTAATTAAAAATAAGGTGAACTTATAAGGATTTGATAAAAAGAAAAATAAATACAAGGATCTAATTAAAAACAGGTGAAAGTATAAGGACCTGATAAAAAGAAAAAAAAACTATAAGGACCTGATTCAAAATTAGTTGAAACTATAAGGAGCTGTGAATTAATTATCTCTTTATACTATCTCCCATTTTTAACACAAAAAAATTAATAAGATTTCAATTTACTTTTAAATATAAGAATCATTATAAAGTAAAGAAAAAGTGAAAAAGAAGAGTAGAGAAGTAGAGAGAAGAATTTCATTCAAGGTATTAAATACAAGATACATACTTTTTTATTTATAGACATAGTTTTGTATTTTAATAGAATCTACAAATTACATAATAATAAAAGATAATTATGTGATGTAAAGATATTGAAGATGATAGAAGATAATAAAATGTATATTGATATCTATAAAGATATTATTATATTTATAACAAAATTTCAATTTATTATGTCTTATATTTATCTATTTTTTTCTTAAAATAGTCTTTATAGAGATTGCATATGTTGAAGGTTCTATCAAAGGATAATTGTAATACACATGATTAATAAAGATATTTTAAAAAAAATAATGTATATTTACTGTAAATAACTAATTATATAATTTCTTTAAAATCCATAAATTAGTTATTTAATTGTTATAGTAAATACTGGAGGAAGTATATTATATATCACTTCACTTGTAGGAAAAAGCTAAATACATGCAATTCATGGTCTTTAATGATCGTTTTTTTTTTATTTAATTCTTCTTAAAAAGAGATGAAGATGGGAGAGTTACATTGAGAATGATTTGTAAATGTAAAGGAAAAAAAAGTTTAATAAGATAAATTTGAAAAAATTTATCAATATAATACATTTTTTATGATATGTGAGAATGAATTACAATGGACTTATAATAAAAATTAGAATAATATTTATATAAATACCATTTTAATCAATTAACGAGAAACAAGAAAACAGCATCGATTAGTTTGGTATTCGAGCTGGTAGAGTAGAAATATGATATGAACATGAAAGATATAACAATTAACCAAATACGGATATTTCTTGATCAACATAATAATTTGCCAATATTTCAATGGAGATAGAATGAGAAAGATAATTGTCAATGAGAAAGATAATAAAAAAAGTATATATTTACACACGTTACATCATTTTTTTATTTTAACTAATATTTTTAAATAGGACAGTACTTTATATTTTTAGTTAAATAACATAAACATCACATTTTAATTTAAAAAAAATGATTATCCCTTATATAATGCACCGAACGCACTTGCTGTTACATAAATATAACAATTTAACTCCAACAAATTGGAAAGAAGAAAAAACGACGCTAGAATCCCCCCCCCCCCCACCCAAATAATGCGACCGGCTTTTCCCAACCCCCCCGTCCTTCCAAGAATGGGTTTGTTTCGCAGAGCGTCCAGGGATTTAAAAGTTTCTTATTTCAGCTTAGCTTTCGCCCGTAGTTAGATTCAAAGCCCGATTGTTTAAGTGGGGGCTAAAAAAGAAGAAGCTACTTATAACTTATTAAAAACTACTTATGAGCCCATGCTACTTATAATTTACTTTTTATTCAATCATAATTCGAATAATTTTTTATCCAATCTAACTTTTATAAGTTAATATTTATGAAATCCAATTCAAACATAAATCATATTATACAATTTAATTTTTTTTTCAATTTAAATTTTTAAAAATTAAATTAAAAATAAATTACTTTTCGTATTGCTAATCTAAACGAACCCAATGTGTGGAGCCCATGGACCTCCTATCTCTTGGGATCTATTGGACTTGTCGGCATCTAGTTATCTCTGTCACTCTCCTTTCATTTTCTTTTTTTAAATAGGGTTAAATGATCAATTTTTTACAGTAAACTCCTCATATCAGATTTTAACAATTCAAGTTTATTTATGTATTTTTTAAGTAAAATTATGGTAATAATTTTATAAATTGTGAAGTCTAAATTATTGAAATTCAATCCAGTGGTGATGAAGGGGGTAGAAGAGAGAAGCTCCTTTCATGTGATTATCCAGCTCCATTAATGTAGCTATTTATTATAAGCAGGTTTATATATATACACTTACTAAATTATAACTGAAGAGCTGCTTTTAAAAATTTCAATCACTGTTCTAAACAAATTCTTAATAAAATCGATCATCAATTATGAAGAGTGTAGAGTAAAAAAGATGAAGAAAGAATTAAAATATGAATATGCACCATTGACTTTGGTGCGTGCATCGTGGATTTTCGTGCAACAGCCAAGAATCCAGGACCTCTCACACGTCCAAAGAAGAAGTCATCAAGATAATATTAGAATGAAACACATACACAGTTTACTCTCTAAACAAACTTGACTTTGGTTGACTTCGAAACTTGATGGAACTTTCTTCTTCCTTCATTAAAAAGGACATGAATGTGAGCAAGCTAAGCTCAGAGAGCTTAGATGAGTGTCGAGAGTGGTTCTTTGGTTATTATCAGGCTGTGTGCTTCTCAGTTATGGCAGAGTTGGCGGGAGGCGCCGTTTTAGGGCTCCTGTTTACAGAATTTTGGAACGCAGTAAAGGAAGCAAAGGATCGTTCAAAAAACTTCAAACCTCAATTGATGGAGTTGGAAACGACACTGGAAAGGCTAGATCCGATTATAGAAGACATAAAAAAGAATCAACACAAAGCTGAATGAATCGGATCAGAGTGAAATGGAACGCTTAAAATCAATTGTGGAAGACGACAAGGAGTTGGTTTCCAAGTGCCTGGGCGTATCACGGCGGAACTTCATCAAGAAATCATATTATCAGAAGAAGCTGGTGGAACTGGACGGCAAAATCATAAGGTTCAATATTAAAATTCTTGAACTCACCACATTCCGGGAGGTTAAGTATGTACGTCTGGAACAAAGGCCCGGATTCGATAAACTCTCTCATCAGATTCAAAGCCTAAAATCTGATGCAAACCAATATAAACCATGTCATTCTGGCATGTCTTCCACTAGTTCTGTCCCCGCCGGAGCTACTACATGTTCTCCCACATCTCTTGCCGGAGCAGCCGTCGGAGCGACGACATATTCTCCCACATCTCTTGCAGGTTCAGTCACCGGAGCAGCCGGCGGAGCTACTACACATTCTCCCACATCTCTTACCAGTTCAGCTGTCGGAGCTAGTACATGTTCTAGCACATCTCTTGCCAGTTCAGCTGCCGGAGATATTGCATTGCCTAGCAACAACGAGCCAATCTGTCCCTTTGATCTCGGTGACTTAGATCTTAACTATCCTATACCTCTCCAACCTCCCCAAGTAATTCCCAGTGCTCCAAAGCATTCTCGTACCTCCCCCAGTTCCTAGGGCTCCAAGCACTCTCGTACCTACCCTAGTTCCCAGAGCTCCAAGCTTTGGCACTGTTGGACTCATTATCTTAATTCTTCTCCCCAGCGAAAATGTTATTCTAAAAATCACAGCTATATTTATCATCATTTGCAAAGCAATGAAAGGTATCATGTCCGAGCTCGAGAAATCTGAGAGTGGGATATGGATGGTAATAAATGATGTTGGGATGCTTGGAACGACGATGGAACAACTAGATGATACCATGAGTTCCCTAGTTCATGTGCTGGAGGAGATAGAATCAAACAGTGAACAAGTAACGATGAAGATGAATGGAGCAGATCTTAGCGAATGAAGCTGCGGAAAGCTTAAGAAGTTTGTTGGAGGAGGGTGAGAAGCTAGCTAGGGAGAGCTCTGATATAGGATGGTGGAACTTTGTTAAGAAGTGGCAGTACCAGAAGAAGATGGTGGAGTTAGATAACAAGCTCTTGAGGTTCCATAGCCTTTACCTACAAAATCGCCCACCAAAGAGTAATGACAGAGCAAGTGATGATTCAGAAATGAAAGACGATGAAGAATCGTTTGAAGAACCTGCACATTATGACGAGGAAATAATATTATATTGTTCCATTTGTAATCCAAAGGGTATGGCTAATCTTTTCTAAATATACACCTTTCATTTTTCTTAAAATGTGTCACAAGGACTTTGCTGACGGCCAAAGACAAAGAACTATATAGTAATGTTTTGTCTTGATTGAAACATACTTTTCATTGATGTTGACGGATTTGGGGTGTCCGCTGCCTCGTCTGATGCACCTTAGGGTGTGTTTGGTTGGAGGGGAGGGGAGGGGAGGGCAAATGAGCCCCTCCCCTCATTTGGTTAAAAATTTTGGAGGGAAGGGGAGCTAAAATGTCCCCTCCCCTCCCCTCCCTCCCCCCATTTTGGCTCCCCTCCAAATTGGGGGTTTTTGGAGGGGAGCCAAAATTTTGGACCATTATGTTCTTATGATTTTTTTAATATTCCACTTCTACCCATAAAATATATTATTATAATATTTATTTCAAATAAAAAATATATTATCCTAAGTAAAAAAATAAAAAATATATACATTATTATAATTAAAAATATATTATAAAAATTATTTAAAAATAAAAATTATTTAAATAAAAAATTATAATATTATAAAATTAATTATTTTTTATAAATATATTATTTATTAAATATATTTTAAAGCTGGAAAAAAAGATAGCCTAAAGAAAATAAAATTTCATTTTTCTTAGAGCATATAAAATTTGTTAATTTGATTATTTTAAATATATTATTATATTAATTAGAATGAAAAATTACTATACCAAATTTTTAATACACATATTAACATGATAAGACTGAATTTTGATTAAATTATATAATTTAAATTAAGATGTAAATTAATTTATATAATATATCAATAAAAAACATAAACTAATATATAAGAGTAAAATGGTAAATTGATTATTACTATCCCTCCCCTCCCTTCCTTAAACCAAACAAGGGATCATTAAATACCCTCCCCTCCTCTCCTTTTTAATCAAACCAAACAAGGTGAGAATGAAACCTCCCCTCCCCTCCCCTACCTCTCCCTCCCCTCCCTCCCCTTCCCTCCCCTCAAACCAAACAGGCCCTTAGTATTTTCCTACTTCTTAAATATTTTTTCTTGTTTCTATTTATTATTATATTTATATAAAATGAATGAAATTTTGACAGCTTGTGGGTCAAAAATGGTGCCTTTTCAAATTTTTTATATATTTTTAAAAAATTTGTATCTAAATTAAAAAGGAACTAAACCAATTTTAGATTGTGCTTTCTTTGAAAAATTATTAAAAAAAATTGAAAACATCGCCATATTTTTGCCTATGAAATATCAAAATTTCACTTAATTTTTTACAGAATCTAATGGCAAAAAGAAAAGAAAAGAAACATTTGGAAAGTGAAAAAAAAATTGACGTGCAACAGAAGAGACGGGATAAGTAACTAACATCCCAAACCCAATGTTGATCCTATTAGATTTGGATCTGGACAGACTTGATGCCTTTTTAGAGCCACGTTTAAGTGGCTTTTTTAAGTAGCTTTTGGCTTTTGACATGTTTGAGTGTGTTTGGAAGAACTTAAAAAATTAAGAACTCCCACCAAAATCATATACTTAAGTCAAAAGCTAAAAATTGCAGCTTATAGAGTTGAAAAAGTGGAGAGAGAAAGACAAAATATGGGTCCCATTTCTTTCACTCAAACAAACTTATTTTCACTCAATTATAATCTAGGGTTAAGGTGCGCCTAGCACCCTGAACTATTTACCCAGGTGCGTCCAGTGGCCTAAAGTAATTTTAGGTGCATCCAGTGTCCTAAACTAATTAAAATGGTGCGTCCATATCCTAAGTTAACATAAATGTTATGTTTAACCGTTACTTTCCTGACTCAACTTAAAGTTGACCCCAGATATTCTACATGGTAGACACATGGGCACCCGATGTGTATTATTCTTACTCAAAAGTCAATTTATTTAGAAGAAGAGGAAGGAAATAAATTCAATTTTGAGTAAGAATAATACACATCAAATGTCCATATGTCTACCATTTAGAATATCTGGGGTCAACTTTAAACTGAGTCAGGAAATTAACAGTTAAACATAACATTTCTGTTAGCATGGGATATGGACGCACCATTTTAATTAGTTTAGGACACTGGATGCACCCAAAATTACTTTAGGCCACTGGACGCACCTGGATAAATAGTTTAGGGTGCTGGGCACACCTTAACCCTATAATCTAAATAATTTTTTATCAATCTCACTTTTATAAACTAATTTTTTTAAACTCTAATTCAAACACAATTCACCTTCTCTAATTTAACTTTTACCTAATTTTACTTTTTTAAAAATCAAATTAGAAATAAGTTGCTTTTTCTACTTTCAATTCAAATGGACTCTTGTCCAGTTACATGAACTCCATTACATTTACAGGATCGTCAAGAAATGAAAGTGAGGCATATGGATGCTGGAGAACATGAGCCGTACAGCATGCTAAACAATAATGCTATCCCCTACCAGTTTTTGGACTACAATCCACCTGTTTCAAATTTAATTGGGGGGTTTCAACAATATGCATTGGGACGCTAAAAACAGAGAGCTTGGTGCAACTTTCTTGTTGTGATTTTTTTTTTTTTTTGGGTTAAGTATTTTCTAGTCTTCATCATCAAAATCAGGCTCAGCCTATATGCACTTGCTTGTTGACCTGCGGGAACAACGTTTGACTTCAATTTTTAGGAAACTTATTTGTTGCGTATTTGAATCTATATTGTATTGAATATTTGGTTGGTGTGTTTTTGTTGGCCTTTTGTGCTATCTTTCTTTGTTTTCTAGGATTCGTTTAATGTGCTCATGGATCAGAATGATTGTACTCTTATTTAATCTACATCTTCTCTTGTGTGAGTAGTGTCTATATTCAATTGTGAATCGTGGATCGGAGGTTAGTTCTAATTGCACCGAGAAATAGGAAATCTAAAATAGGACCTACAATTAACAGTTTGAGATTGCATGAAATAAAAAGCAATTTTTTCAGTCTTCATAGAAATATATTGAATAGCTTCAAAGAGCTTTTTGGCTTGAAAATACTCATCCAGTGATCTTGTGCAATACATAAGCCATGAAGATGTTCATTCATGTCGGATTGGGATATAAAAAATGATGATAAAATGTGAAAATATGTTGTGTGTGTGTGTGTGTGTGTGATCCCAATAGTTTGAATTTGGACAGACGTAGGGAGTGTTTCGAGAACACCAAAAGCACTTGAAACTAAATTACTCACTTAAGTGAGTTACGTTACATTTACAGGATCCCCAATGCATACAAAAGAATATGAATCATAAAGCATGCTCAACAATTTACAGATCTTTCAGTAGGTTTTGAACTATAAGTAGAGCTTCTGATTTCTGATTCTAACTCGAAATAAGAAATTTTATCACTTTGAAGTCCCAAAAGACTTGTGGGTGAGAAATTATAATCGTGAATTATTGATCATCTTCCCTCATCGGACTCTCCCTTATCAATTACAACTCCTTTACTTGTGACTGACACAATTGACAGAGTTGGAATTAATAAAGAAGGGTAATGGGAGTGACAATTTATATATAAATTAGAATAAGTTGATCAATTCACAATTGTAATTTCTCACTCACAAGTACTTTGGGATTTGAGATCAATTTAATAAAATCTCCTTCTTGAGAACTGAGTGTAATATTCAGTACAAATCATGTGTCTCTTGCACTTAATTTATTTCTTATTTTTGTCCACATTTATTCTTTAAAAAAAATACTTCTTCTAATTCATAATATAGGTCGCTTCCAGAAAAATAGTTGAACCAAAATATAAGTAACTTAAAGAGTAATGAACACTTATTTATCAATTTTGTCACTGTAATTAATGTTTAAAAATAACTCCATATTTTTCTCTCTCTTGCACAACCGGGTAAAGTTGAAAAAAATTCAATTTGAAACATGTGTAATGAGTTAACTATTATTTTTTGATATTGACAAATTAGTTAAAGTAATTTGTACGGTTGAGCGAGGAATTACTTTATTGCTATGGAATTTCTAACGATAAGCACATCAAATTAATAGCAACGTGCAGGGGCGTACGCCAAGGAAAGCCAAGCATGATATGGAGCTATTCCTATAGCCTAGGCGATTGAAGATTTCCAGTCACCACAAATGGACAAACAAAATCCAGAAAATGAAGAAGGAACCCCCAACAAGAGATAGACCCAAGAAAATTTCCTCAACATTCCATCCTCTCGAGGCAAGGACAAAATAGAAAAGAAAGGCTTCTGCAAATTCGGTGGCTTCTCGTGACCATCATATAAATGGACAAACAATTGCCAAGCAAGAAATCTATCACATATTGCTTCTGCATAGACTAAAAGGCCACAATAACCATAATCTTCAAGATTTCATTAATCATATTTACAAGAAGGATAATGTCCTGTCATTTTGATGAGTTTTATCACTTGCTTCATCCTCACATTAGCTATCCCGGCCAGTTTACGAAGTTCATGTTTCTTCTGACGTGTATAATGTTCTGTCAATCTGCAAAGGGCACTTATAAGTTCATGTTAGCGACTTACTGCTAATCATAACAGTAAGTCGCTAACCACAATTAAATAGACTAAGGCGACTCTCTAATGTGGTAATGACACATTACATAACAATTAGGACGGCTTAGCTCCATCAGTTCAAAATTTCCAGTTCTTGTCTCAATTACTTTTAACCCCTTCTAGCCATAAAGGAAGGAATAATGACCACAGAAAAAAACGGAGGGGGGCTTTTGCAAAAAAGTCTAGTGATCTGAGGGAGGAACGAATGGCTTCAATAAGGAACTCTATACTTGTACCTGGTTAAAGGCAAATAGTTAGTCACGAAGGATTTTTCCAGAGCAAATTAAAGAAAGAATAAAAAGGGAATTCCTTTTCACATAAGAAGAGCTACAATAAAGAGTACCTCCAAGATAAACCAAAGGATTATTCCCTTGAACAGTAAGGAAGGATCCAGTTTGGTCACAATAATTCTAAGGATCTTCAGAGAAAAATTAACTGTGCACTCTGTTCCATTGAGATAAAATATAAACAAAGGAAAATGACCCGAAATACTGAAAATCAACTCACAATCCCAGGTAATTCCATTGATAATCCCCTTGGGAATTAAATTAAAATTAAGAACATCAGTGAATCTGTGTGAAATTGAACACAATTTAGCCCATATGACTTAATAAATGAACATGAAATCAAAAAATTACCTTTCTCATTCAACTCATTCCTTCAGAAAACCAGATAAAGAAACAGAACCTCAGAGTCATCCATCAGATCTCTTCTTAAATCAGAATCAAACTGCAAAACCTCGAATCTCAACAAAAATCCTCAGCGCCAGTCTTCCACCGGAGACGACACCATCAATTCTAACACTGCGCATTATTCTTCAGTTCCTCGAAGAAATTGCAAATATCTCCAGTTTTGGCGGGAAAACTATTTTCAACAATAGCCTACATAATTAGTAAACGAGCATGGAAACGCAAAACCACCTTTCTATTTCAATCGACCATCCAGGAAATCAAATAAACTAACAAAATGAGAGAGCCACCGATTGATCTCTTTAAAATTATTATCAAACCACAAAAAAAAAAAAAGGAACCTCACCGACAATGTTCCACCAAACTCGAAGCCGTCGATGCCTACGCTTGCACATCATATTCTAATCCGCCTTCTTCAATCTCTTCCGGAAATTGATTCTCTGATTTTCCGTACCTCCAGATTTGGCGGGAAAACAGGAAGGGAAAAGAGAAGCCAGAGTGAGATATCGGATGTGATGGAGGAGACGCATCGCGAGTTTGCGCGTGAATCTAAAACAACCGTTCGATTGGAATACGAAGGGCTGTGATTGGCCTAGATTCACGCACAAACTCCAGATGCGGCTCATCTCTGTCAGAACGTAAGGCGTGATTTGTAATGTTCAAAACGGAGACACAGAACCAGCAGGCGAGTAGGGTGATCCCTTTATATATACAGCGCGAGTGGGCGCTCCAGGATTAGGGTTTTTTTTCCCCCTTTTTTTTTAATAAATTTTTAATAGTTGTAGCGTCACATCCCCGACAAGACTTTGATAATTAATCTTAATTATTACCTAATCAGGCTAGGTAGTAACTGCCGTTTCCGGTAAAATCATCAAGGACTAATTTTAGCTAATTATTTTTAATCATGAGTTCAAATCAATATAATCGATTAATTATTTGATTAAAAAAATGTGAAAAGTGCGCCGTAATGCGGGCCGCAAATTATCACCAGTCCATGCTAGTTTATTTTCAGGTATAATTAAGAGAGATAGGAAGGTACATGAAGGTCCAATGAAGTATGAAAATTTCAAAGTAATTTGTCCGCGTTGCTTAATTTTTATGAAATTGGTTGTTACTCTTCCGGTCCTAAATATAAAACTCTTATACAAATACATTTACACATACTAATATAAAAATTTTATATTTAGGATCAGAAGAGTATTATTTTAGTTGTTGTTGTCGTTTCATAATTAAAGTTATTATTTGTTAAAATGTTGTATTAATTGATATTAAGTAAAAACAATTTTGTGAATTAGTTAATGTTGTATTATTTGTTGTTATTTTTTGATAAGTTAAAATTGTTTCTTGTTATGTTATAAAATAGGTCTTATATTAAGGACCGGATAAATATATTATGATTATTTCTTCTTTTCATTTGTTCTTCAGATTCTAAATTAAGGATGTGTAGGTAATTTTATCATAAAGTTTAATCTTGAGCTAATCCTTAAATACATGAGAATAATTAGGTTATCTTAGAGTACTAAATTGATATTTATACACTTTAGGGTATTTTTGTGTCCTTTTTCTCTCTCTATATATATATAACTAATTATTGTCTGATGATGAAATATCATCCTATGCTCATTGCTTATTATCTTGTTTCACAAGCTTTCTCTCTTTATTTGCCCTTTTCTGGGGTTGAAAAGCTTGGCTCCTAAGTTTACAAGAAGAAGCCAAGGATATATCACAGAAAAGGACAATGACTTTTTTGTCTTAACTTAAGGACAACGACCTTGGCTCTCAAGTTTATTTGTTAAAATCTTGTTTTGATTGATACTCAATAAATTTTTTTTTGTGACATTAGTTATTGTTTTATTAATTGTTGTTATTATTTGATAAGTTAAAATTATTTTACTGTTACACTACAAAATGGATCTCACGTTTAGAATTAGAAGAGTATATTGTAATTATTTCTTATTTTTATTTATTCTTCATATTCTAAATTTAGGATATTTAGGTAATTTTATCGTAAAGTTTAATCTTGAGCTAATCCCTAAAACCATGAGAATAATTAGGTTATCTTAGAGTCCTAAATTGATATTTATAGATTTTATGTTTTTTTGTGTGTGCGTGTCTCTCTCTCTCTCTCTCTAACGAATTTTTGTTTGATGAAGAAATATCATTCCCTCCTCATTACATACTGCCTTGCGTCACAAGTTTACCCTTTTTTTTAGGATGAACCTTGGCTCCTAAGTTTTTGAGGAAAAGTCAAGGATATATCACAGAAAAGGACAATGACTTTTGTGTCTTATATCATCATTATAAATTGCGCCGACCTGTGAAATTATATATGCAAAACCTCATGTGACACGAATCACATGATGATATAAGATTATCATAATATAAACTTAATTATATGAAATAATGCAATTATCTAATACCTAATACTCATCCGATCCTAAATATAAGACCCTTATATATATAAGATATGAGGAGTATTATCTATGGCTTAAAAAAAGCGCTACTACCTCCAGTCCTTAATATAAAATCTTGTTTAACTTTTATTTTGATCCTAAATATAAGATCCCAATCCACTTTATCTATAATATTTATGTACTCCTCCGGTCCTTATTATAAGACCCCATTTGACTTTTTATTTGGTCCTAATTATAAGACCCCAATCCATTTTGTCTCTTATATTTATACATTTTTTTCCAAGATAATCCTTCTAATAATGATAGTTTTAGCCAATATACTTAATTAGCAAGGATATTTTAGGAATGACAACACTTATTTATTATAAATAACCAACTTAACTTACTTCCTTAATCTCCTCAAATAAGTCAATTGGGTCTTATAATTAGGACCGGAGGAGTATTTTTTTTCAAAATAGTTCTTCTAACAATGGTAGTTCTAGCCAATGCACTTGATTAGTAAAGATATTTTAGGAAAGACAACACTTATTTATTACAAATAACTAACTTAACTTCTTTTCTTAATCTCCTTAAAGTAGTCAACTAGCTCTTATAATTGGGATCGAAGGTAGTATTTCATAAAGTTTAAACATTATCACAAGCTCATTGAAGATAGTTTTCTCAATCTTAGCAATTTTCTTACATTCTCCATAAGCCAACCATCTCACCACTATTAATAATTTCACACTTTCCCTCTTTTTTTTTGCTGTGTTCATCTTCTTCTTTTTTGATATGATAAAAGTTTAGGCGATTTGAGTTTTCAGAGCTCACTAGGATTATGGCATACCTTGAGGGTTCATAGAGCACTTACAAATGTATTCACAGATTGTAGATTATGAGCCGATCTTTTATCAACTAAAACAATTCTCGTTGAGATCCAATCTCTCTCTCTCTCACACAATTTTCTGGGTGAGTAACGTGTGGGCCTTGAAGTGTGAAACGGCTCAATATGGGAAGTTTTGGACCTTTTATGTTATATGGACCATTTTGTGGACTGCCCACATGTTTTGTCCAAAATACAAATCCCACAGGCCGCTGTTTCGATTACTCGTGCTCTGGGCTTCCAGATTTATTGGGCCAAGTATTTTGGGCCGTGATTAATGTGAGTGCTGAGTAGTACTCGAAGCCCAAAACACTCGCACCGGACTCGAATCTGACATTGATATGTGTATGCATGGAGGTATTTAACTGGCATTAAGAAAAGCAAGAAAAATTTATTTTATTTTTTAGTGTTTTTAATTATTCACCAGTGACTGATTTGCTAGAAATAATAATCACTGTCTTATTGGGTCGCACAAAGGAGAGGCAGCATCTATGGTTTCACATTATCCAGCCAATCTGTGCTTGACAACAGACATCTCCCCAATACAATTAATAATCCCTCTCAATTTATCCTTAGTTCCCCACACACAAACATACAAACAGTATTATCATCGACATAAGCCATCAAATCTGCATCAAATTATAGTTTTATTTGACTAAATGGGATTCATTATATGATGAAGGTATAAATTTGTCCCAAAAATTTTTATTTAAGAGTATTAGATACCTATAAGGTATAACAATTTTGCCCCTTATCGTTAAAAATATCAATAGTTAAAGTCGCTATTTTGATAATCAACATTAGTTTTTTAACCGTAGATAGTAGTATCACTATGATTTCAAATATTCAAAACAAATTTGCATTTAAAAAAACTTTCAAGTGCTTAGTACTATTGAGTGTAAACTTACAGGTGAATTTACACATTAACCCTTCATTATGTAGTATCAACAAATTAACTTTCAGAATGATATCATTTCAATTAATTCAAAACAACAAACAATGCTAATTCATTTCCAAAACCAATGGACAGGCGTACCTACCAAAAATTACTTCAGACCAACCAAAAACAAAAAGCCATGATGATAATGGCCTTGCTTATTCAGCATTTTAATTGGAAGACAGCTCCATATTTTTTTAATATAAAGTTTGAAGCAAATTATATTATTTATGACATAGATAACATTACATAGCTTTGTGATTATTATATATAAAATTTACAATATTAAATATAGATAAATAGATTAGTTTGGCAGTTTTAGCTTTTGGTAAGGCATCGGTGTCTGAGATTGATTGTTGATAGGTTGAGCCTCATCCATTGAACCTGCACTTTATATGAATCAGCATTGACTTCCCATTCTTATAATTAACCCCACAACCATCTACCTTTTTATCTTCTGTCATCACTAACTAAATAAAATTTACCCTCTATTATAAAACTCATTATTAATTTAAAAAAATCCACATCAAATAAGGTAAAGTATGAAATAAAAGACAAAAAAGTAGATAATAATAACAGCTGGTTCAATTTATATAGAATCTACATTACATAAAAATAAAAGAGTTGAAAGTATATTTTTAATCTAAGAGTATTTTTGAAAGAATAATTAGCATTTAAGAAATCAATGTAAGATAAATTTTTCAAATGAGTGCGATATTGCTCTTTTTAAAATGTTAATTGTAAAGTACTACCTCCGATTCTAATTATAAGATCTTATTTATAGATTATAAACGAGATTTTATAATTATGACCAAAGATAGTATATAAATTCATTAAAGGAAACCCTAACCATGAGGTGCACATTGGTCCAATGGCCTAATCATCACATTATTGAATTATTAGTTTCATCCAAATCTTTTTTGTATTACATTGTGGGGGACCCTTTGCTGAAGATGCGGAACAAGACAATTTTTTTTAAAAAAATAACTAAAATCGGATGAATATTTTTATTCATTCCATATATATAATATTAAAATTATATCATTTTATACTTTTAATATAAACTCATTTCTTATGCTCATAATGTGTTTAGTCATTACCGGTGTACTATTTCTAATTTTAGTTTAGACTGTTATGCATGGATTTTGTATGTTTAATTTATTTGTTTCATGTTTCTGTGGTTTACAAATTAGACTCTAATATGTAATTTTCTTTTTTATTCCAATGTAATGTAAGTGAGCCCAATGTGTCTTTTGTATTATTATTATTTTTTTGTTTGAATAAATTAGTCTTTTCATGAAAAAAAATCATATTAGATTTTAACTTATCTAAATTATACAAAGCTAAGCCTCAAGTGAAAATAACTTTTTCTAAAAAGTGGATGATTTTGGTTGTTACACGAACTTTTACAGAAAAGATATATATATAAGGTTAATACAATAGTCATTAATAATTATAGATAGTTACTTGGTCAAAGTCATGGATCATATTATATTTGTGGGTGATTATCCATAGGATTGGTACTTAATAAAACAATAATTAAATTCATTAATTATGAATAGAAAATTAAAGGACTTATCCTAACATCCGCTTGATTTTTTTTTTTTTGGGGGCCAAACATCAACTTGATCTAATTCTAAAATTTTGACTATGCTTGCAGGATGATCATTTTGTTTCAAATCAACTTGACAATTTGATAGATGAATTAGTAATAAGTGATAGTTAAACGACAATTTTTTTTAAACATAACATGTGTCTTCTCGTTGATGTAGGCTGGTATAGTTAAAGGATTGATGGCCAAAAAGAAAAAAGGTATTGGATTAAGATGATGGTTATTGCCTTACTTTGTGAGTTCAATTTTTCCCCTTAAATTTTAATTATAAATTTTCATTATGTTAATTATGAATGCTTCGCTAAGTATAATTGCTAATTGCTGGGTTGTCATCCACTCTTGCTTTAATATATTTTATGTTCTCAATTAAAAAAAATATGTATTAACAGCGTCGAATTATAACATGACCATTTATATCATTGGGTTATAGGGTTTTTCACGTCTTTCCTTAATATCTACCTACTCAATAGGGGTTTTTGGAAAAAAACTCTAGATAAACTGTTAAATAAAATAATAAACCTTAAATATCTAAAAAGAGGAGAAATTATTAGAAATTTCAAAATTAAAAATTTAAACTTTTAAATGCCTTTTTCTCAATCTATTGTCCTGTATACTTGTCTTATTAGATTTTATGTACTTAGTTTTTTTTTTAATATACAACTTATCTTTAAAAAAGGGCTCAAGCTTATGGCTAAAATTTGATAGTTAAAACAACTAATAATTTCTACAAGTAATTTACAAGATGGTAAGAGTCTCATCCCGTAAAGAAAAAAATACAAGTTCGAATCCTTAAAAACGTATTTATTGAGAGGGTTTTAATCGTAACTCTCCCATCTTGGATGCCTAATTGTTAGGAGGGTTTTAATCGTAATGTTCCCAACTAGATAAAAATTAGTTTCAAATCCAACGTGGCTTGATAATATTCAGGTTCTAAAAAAAAAAATCTATGAGTGATTTGAAATTTACTCATTGGAAAAAAAATTTAATATGAAGATGAAAACAAAATGATGAAATGTTTGATACGAAGGACTATTCTTGAAGCTATATTGTAGATTCTAAAATTTAGAATAAAGTTTTAAGAATTTTCAATATAAATTCTTGGAGCTCTTTTAAACCTTAATTGCAAATTTTAGAATCTGTACGCAATTTTGAAGGAGTTGATCATTTCCGTCAAATATTTCACTCTTTTAATCTTTAATCTTTAAGCTCAATTTTTCTCTAATTATTATATTAGCTCTTTCATGTAAAATGAGAATTTAATTAAAAAGGGAATAATAATAATTAAAAAAAAATTAGAACGACTCACCTGAATCCTTTATAAGGGCTTCCTTTACCGTCTCTCCGACCTTCAACCTGTCAGTGCGGCTGCGATCTTCACCCCCCCCTCACTCTCTCTCTCTCTAACCGCTATTTTTCTGTTGGATTACCATCTCTTCCAAAACTCTGAAACAATCTCTCTTTATCCTTAATCAGTCACCGAATACTTGATTCTTCTATTTTTTGCTTTTCTCCTTCAAATCCTTTCTCAGATTCTTCATTCTTTCCTCAATTTCTGCTCATCAGAATCAGTGGTTCGTAATCTTTGTACTCACAAATCTCTCAGTGGTTGAATCCTGCTTTGTACGCTAATATCAAGAAAAAGAAACCATCAAGAGATTGTACTTTTCAGGCAAGGAAAGAAAGAATCAACGAGGATTCGATTCGGCGCCGACATGGCCTCATCTGTGATCTCAAATCCTGTAACCAACTCCGATCGGTCACGCGACGCCTCCAAGAGGAGGAGGAAGAAGAAGGCTCCGGCTCAGAAGAATCACCAAGAAGATCAGATTCAGAATCACGCTAGATGGAAATCCCAGGCTCAGCAACAAATCTACACCTCCAAGCTCCACCGAGCATTGGCTCGACTGAACCTCGGCGACGGCTCTTCCGGCTCCGGAAGCGGCGATGCTCCTCGACGAGGGAAAACAATCCGCGAAGCCGCTGATAGGGTCCTCGCCGTTACTGCCAATGGGAGGACTAGGTGGAGCAGGGCGATTCTCGCGAACCGGCTCAAGCTGAAGTTCAGGAACCACAAGAGGAAGAGAGTGGCGACGGCGTCGAGGCTGGCTACCGGCAGTAGCCGGTCGAAGAAGCCAAGAGTGAGCGTTTTCCGGTTGAAGGGAAAGACCTTACCGGCAGTGCAGAGGAAGGTGAGGTTCCTCGGCCGGTTGGTCCCGGGTTGCCGGAAACAACCATATCCGGTGATTCTAGAGGAAGCCATCGATTACATATCGGCAGTTCAAATGCAAATCCGAGCCATGACCGATCTCGCCGACCGACTCTCCGCCTCTTCTTCCACCTCGACCTCCGCACCCCCTGGTTAATCCGCGCGGTGACTCAAACTCAATGTTAAATTTTTTTCCTCTCTTTTTCCTTGTTGGTTTCCTTAATTTTCATTTTCACGATTTTCTTTGATCCAACCTGTGTTTCTGCCAAGTAAAGATTTCTGAATCTGTGAAGTACATATATAAATATATCTCGTTCCCTTCTCTCTTCAAGTCGAATCAGTCTCATACTTGGCTTCAAGACTTAATTCACCAGTATTTCGTGTAATCCTCCGTTCTGATTATAGCTGAACTCGAAATTAATCATATCAGCAACATTGAAACAGTCGTGTATGAATCATGTGAATCTTTGTTCCGGATCTGATGTATTGTGAAGAATAGTTGCTATACAGGACACCTGCGATCTTTCATTCTGAATGTTCATACATTGTTGCAACTGTCTCATGGCGTTCATCGATATCTCAGATGGTGCCTGGCGAGTCAGAACCTAATAACAGAGCACTTTCGGTGTCAGCGTGCTAATTGTTTAAAATTTGTGCTAAAAAATTATTTTAAAACTTTCCTCTGAAAAAAAGAAAAAGGCAGGATTGCTAACAAATCTCAAATCCAAAAAAAATAAAAATATTATTATTAAAAAGTTGGTTAGTTCTATTTATTTGTTATTCGGACTTTTTGAGATTGTTTTTTTGGACTTAATAGTAACTCTTCCAAAAAACAATATTTTTTTTTACTATAAAAGAGGATTTGAAACCCTTTAAAATAGAGCAAGAGAGTGTGGGTTTATTATATTTCAGTCTTTCAATTCAAGCCCTTCAAATGTATGAGGTGAGAACAGATGAGGTGGTAAGCAGAGAATGTGATGCAAAATTGCAAATATAAGTCTAGCTTTCATAACTCATTGATATAAAAAAAATTGAAAAAAAAAAAGAGTTTCTATTGAATAAAGTATCTATTTGAATTAGTTGTGAAGAAATAATTTTACATGTTACGAGATAAATATGTAAGAGTAATTTTATAATATAAATTGCTCTTCTGTCTTTTTTTTTTTCTTATAATAAACCGTCTTATATTATTGGTT
This sequence comes from Neltuma alba, assembly GCF_004799145.2. NCBI lineage: Eukaryota > Viridiplantae > Streptophyta > Magnoliopsida > Fabales > Fabaceae > Neltuma > Neltuma alba. The sequence goes on from NW_021636103.1 coordinate 87,357, forward strand.
GATTGTGTTTAGCCAAAATGATTTAAGACTTAATCTATGTTAGAATGAATAATTCAGATTTAAAATTTTTAAATCCAAACACATACCACCTAATAACTAATTTTTATCTTATCTTTAATCAGTTTGCAAATTATAACTAATAGAAACTTAACTCACAATTGGTTTAGTTAGTAAAGAGTTGGCTTGTAATCTATAATGTCATGATTTTGAATCTCATCACTGATGTAAAAATTTTGTTAGTAAATTTTGTCTAATCCTGAAAGCAGGTCCTGACCCTAATAAGCTATTTGAATCTAACTCATCTAAACTTTTTTACACCAAAAAAACTTGTGTATTAAAAAAAACTCACTTAACATGATATTTCTATGAAAATTAATTAAGATTAAAACCACCTAAAATCTGATATTGTGGTGTTATATTTTCTATGAATGTAAGAGGGTGTTTGGATGAAAACCAAACAATGGTTTTAAAAGTAATTTTACGGCCTACAAGATAAATATGTGAAGGAATTTATCTCAATTTATAAAAAGTGCTTCTGAGAAATACTTTTCAGGATACGCCTTAACTCTCTAAATTAGCAAGTGGCACTTAAATAACTGGGTGATTCATATCACACACACACAGCCATGAATAGCGTGCAGAGAAGACAGAAAGAGGGACAAGAGACAGGCATGTGTAGAACAGTAGAAGTGGAAGTGCTAGCATTGGGAAATGTAAATTGAAGGTCCGGGGGAAATGTGTGTCTGTGAGATTCTTTGGTCCCTGTCTTCATTTCTTTCCTTCTGCATTGATCAAGACTGGGAATGCGGAGAGCATCCCTTTTTTATTGAGGTTTCTGAAAATGCCCATCAACATATTCATCACCCTGCCCTAACATCCCCGCGTGGCTATGGGGATGTGGCCCCCACCTTGTCCCCAATAATTCTTTTATTTAAATTATTTTATTTAATTCATTGTTTGAAAAAAATATTATAAAGTCAAAAAAAAAAAAATGAACCACTAAAAAATGTTGCAAGCAGTATAAGTTTTTAGTATAAAAAGTAATAATGGGTTCACGTTGTTGATTTATTCTTCTGACATTTTGATTATTACTTTTTTTGAAAACTTATAGTAATTTTAAGGAAAAATTTAAACCATGTATATGCAAAGTTAAAAATTTATTATAAACGACATCATGTTTTGACTGTGATTCATGTCCCCGAACAATTTGTAACCAGAAAACTAAACAAAAAAAAATCCGACATTATTTTAATACCAACAACATAAATGAAAGTCATATATAAAGTTTTAAAAACAAATCATATTACATGGTTAGTATAAAAGTTAATTAACTAATTTAAGTATATTTAAAAAAATTAATTAAGTTTGTTATTTATAACAAATAAGTGTTATATTTTCTAAAATATTCCTGCTAAATATATATTAGTTAGAACTACTATTTGACGAAACATTTAACACTCACAACTACTATAAGAAGAGAAAAAAAATAATAAATATGAGAGACGAAATGAATTTGGATTTTATGTTTTAAATTAAATTGAATGTGAAACTAACTTTTTAAAATACCAAGCACATGATGTAGTACTATGTATATATACATGCATTACTGTGTGAATAATACGCGACATTATTTATAAAGTTAAGGTAGGAAGAGGGCGGCTCTCAATCTGAAGATCCGTACAACGTGATGGGGAGATGCATGGGCGTGTTGGGAGAGAGATAGGAGGGGTGGCTCTCTCTCTCTCTCTATACATACATACATATATATATATATATATCTGTCTAGGTGTGGTGGCCAACAGCGCACGAGTGCCACAGTTTCGTCGCTTTCCTCGCTTCAATTATTCATTCTCTGGACCACTTCTTCTTCTTCAACCAAGCGCCACTAAACTTCGTCCATCCATCTTTCCCTTTCTGATCCTCTCTCGTCTCTTTTTCAATAATAGGTTAATTTAAAGCATTAAACTGAAAATCTAACCATCCTAATGTTTTATAGTTAGTATGCATAAATATTCTTTTTAAGTGCATTAGCACACATAAACATTTTTAGATATATAGAGCATAACCGTCAAGTGTAACTAACATATGTTGTGTTATAATATCAAGACACTAAGGTACTGTTTAGTATAAGGGAAATGAAGAGTATGAGAGAAAAAATTTTAATGAGCTTTATTAAAAAAAAAAATTGAAGAGTGGGGTTTTAAAATTTTAACAAAGAAAAGAAATAATATAAAAAGAGTAATAAAGATTAATTAAAAGCTTTTGACCCTGGGAAGCACACTTGTTGGGAAGCCTTCGACCTTAACACTCCCGACTTAGTAGAGGTTAGTCTCAAATCCAAAGTGGCTCGAGAATACTTGACTCATACTAAGAAAAAATTAGACATAAAATATGAGTGTTTTTAAAAGTTTAATTCTTCTTAATATTAAAAACTTAAAATTAAATTATGTAAAATTTTGATTCATTAAGCATTATCTAACCAAGAATATACTTAAATCATGGGCGTCCTTGTCAATCAAGATACATGGATGCATCCAGAATTGTTGGGGGAAAAAACAAATATACACATGTGTGTGTGTATGGACATTTTCAAAGCAAATGACATGGTTACCAACTTGCAACAAAAATGTTACAATCACAACAAAGCCATATTCATGAAAATGAGAGATGAACAAAGAGGTCTATTCTTCTCTTCTTATGGTGTCTTGTCATAAAACTTGCCCTTCATATTCATACTTGGTAAATTTTTAAGAATATGTATGTATAAGTTTGGACAAAATAAAACTAGCAAAATTAAAGTTTGTCGAACATTGTGTTTAAATAAGATTTATTTTTATTTTAAATATGAGATCTTAATTAATTTTATCTCCCAAATTAATAATTCTCCCTCACAATATATTTATTGATGATTTGGTGGTATATATCATAGGGTTTAATGACTTAAAAATGAGTATTTTAAGAAAACTAATATGTAATTTTTTTAATAAATAACTAACTTAACTAATTTTCTTAATATTTATAAATTAATTATATAACTCGTGGGTTTAAAGAGAAAAGTTATATTTTAAGAAGTTTTGTTCAGCATATTTATTAATTTTTGCATGCATTTCGTGATCACAAACTTGGTTTCTCTCCTCATGAACCATAATTTGAAGTAGTTAAAAAGCGTCATTTTAAGATCAGTGACCAACTAAACTTCACACACAAAAACAAATGCATAAGAAAATAAAATTAGCAGAGTTAAATAATATTTTAATGTTAGAATGTGGAAGTATAATAATCAAGATTAGGCCTTTAATTATTTGTCCTTTGAAAGATCCTAAGAGAATAATTGATGTGCGCTGTGATTGAGTTGGACATCTCTCAACATATAGTATTGTTTATTTAAAAGGGGAGGGAATACATTTTTATTAGGGAATAATAAATTAGTATTTTTTGCCCCACAATAAATTAATTAGCACTAGTTGATAACTTTGCATTATTATTCCATAAATTAAAGCATCATTTAAAAGAATGGTTATGTCTTTAAAATTAGTTTCTGATTCCTATCCACAGATTTAGTTACATTTCAATTAAAACACTTATAAATACTCCTCCAGTTCTTAATATAAGACCCAATTATTGAGTTGGTTTTAGTTTTAAATACAAGACTCATTTTTCATATTTATCAATTTTCTCTAAATTACCCATATGGATACTCCTTCAACTAGTAGAAGAAGAAGAAGGAATATTGAGAAAGATGATTATGATATTTTAGGAAAAACGTGTATCATTTATTATAACTAACTAACTTACCTAACTTCTTTAATCTAATCAAATTAGTTAAATGAGTCTTATATTAAGGACTAGAGGAGTATTATAGATTCTAAAATTAATAGAAACGTAACATTCCTGGACAAAAAAACAGAAGTGTGGCAAAAATTAAGGAATGTGGCAGCTAAATGTCACAAGTGTTTTTTTTTTTTTGGCCAACAAGATCATAAGATCAATTTCATTCAATGAACAAAATTAAATTATTGTTGATTTTTCTTGAAGTTATTAATCTCCATCTCTAAAATTATAATTTGATTCCTATACGGTACAATGGCTTTTTTTTTCAGTTTTTTTTTGGTAATATGAAAATATAACTGAAAAAAATATAAGATAAAATTTTTAGAAATAATAAAAACAATAAATTGTTTTGAAAACATTAGCTGCTATTAATATAAATTAATTATTTTTTCACAAAAACTATCATTAAAACCATGTAATCCCAAGTAATTATAATATTAAAAAATGGTCACTGCTCATTAGAATATTTGAATTTGTACAATCCAACTCTTGAAATCAAACTGTTAAAATAAGACAAAAGGAGGAAAAAAACTGGTGGGCCAGAAAGCATCAAATTATTAGTGCTAAGCATGTGGGATGCGAACGTGTCACAAAGAAATTGGCTTTCCTTAAAATCAGAGCATGTCTGTATGTGCTTTATCACAACACTAACCACTCATAAAATAATTAATTAGACTAACTTTAATTAATTATAATAGATTAATCAATGACCATTGTGGCTTTATTTTTAATTAATTTGGTAACCCATACAAGCAAGTAAAGTAATAATTAATTTAGTGCTCATAATGATGAGAAATCCTTGTCCCATCTTACAACGTACGAGATATTTAAGTTTTATAAGCCACTTGTAATGATTTATAACTGAGATTCCAATACTTGTAGTTTTGAATCAATATCTGATATTTATTTTCTGCAAAAAATTTTACGACCTACCTTCTATCAAAGTAAACTTCTAAGATATTGATATTGATGGTATGGATTATTAATTATGATTTCAGAATAAAATGAAAAAATATTAAATTATAGTTTTTCAACCCATCCATCACATTAAAAAAATAATAATGAATTTTCTTGGTCATCAGTTTTGAAAGGAATTGATCTCAACTTTTGGATATAACAAACATCTAATATATTTAATTTTTCAAATCCCTTGTTCCAAGGCTTTATGTTTCAATTATTCTAGCAATTTGCCAAGTTTGGGCCAACACATTTTTATATTATGTATTTTGAGAAATTTCTCTGAACTATACTTCTTTAAAGAAATATTTAATTCCAGATTCAATGTATGATTAATATCAACATGTGACCCCTATGTACAGGTACAACCACACACAGAAGGAAAACGATGCTTGAGAATCTAAAACAAATTAGTATTGCTAGTTACATTAAATATTTTTAAATACTTTTTAAATTAAATTAAGTTATTAGTGCTTCTTAAATTTACAACCTCATCTTCTAAACAATACGAAAATATTTTCTAATTAGAAGTAACAACAAATTCAGAATATATTTGCAAATAAAAGATCAGATTATAATTTTTTTTTTAAAATGGCTATAATACAAAAGTGTTAACAATTTATTATATTTTTTGAAATATAAATAGAACATTCTTGCAATAAATAATAATTCATAATTCAATGATTTTAATTTTTGGTAATGTGGGGCCCACATTTCTTCTTCTATTGTTATATAATTAAGCACATCATTACAAAAGCCGCCGCCAATGAAAATGTTCTATTCGTTTTAGAATTGAACAGTGGAGGTTGATTTGTCCACACGGTCTGTGAGAAGAAAAGAAGGAAAGAAAAGGATAAGCATTTGAAAAGTTTGCATTTTCCTTTTAATATTAACAAAATCTGTGTGAATCACATGGAGGGGTCATTCATGGCGTGGCCATTACCCTCCAAGAAAATTACAGCGTGTGAAATGAAACCAACAAATCTAAAGAGAAAAAGAAAAATCCACCAAAAGAGGAAAAAAAACAAAACAAAAATCTCAAATGTAGTTTCGCATGAAGCGTTGAGGATGAAAGGAAAGAATTGTGATTATAACTGAGAAACTACATTTTAAAATTGTTTAGTATGAGAGTTTATTTATTACTTGAGATTCGATAAACCTATATAAATAGAATTAAGGAATACGACTTCCGCCTATGATATTTTAAATAGAATAAGAATTACTCTCTAGTTTTTTCACTCTAATTTTCTATTCTTCTCTTATACTTCTTCTTTATTTTTAACGTTTAAAGGTTTATATTACGTTTCCATATATCCATAAAGTATTTATAGTAGTTTTACATTTTTCTTGTTAAAAAGAGATTTTACTATACAATATATTGTGCTGAAGTATTGCTAATAAATTTAAAACAAAATTCAATGGATATATTTTAAAAAAATAAATTTATGACACAAAGTAGATTAAAATTTTATATATAAAACTTAAAAAACTTATTACATAGCTTTTATATTTAGTAATGAAGATAATATATTTTTTCAAGATCACTTACATTTAAAATTCAACACAATTTTTCTTTTAAGCTCCTCAAGACAACTCACGGTTTTAACTAAGCTAAAGTTTGATTTTTTTTTTGCATTTTAAAATAAATTTAATGATTTAACTAATAGTTGGAAATGCTTTATGATAGAGACTAAAGTGAAATATGCATTTTTAACTAATTCATACGTATTAATGAAATAATGAACAATATTTAAAACTCTTTAAAATTATCATATGTCTCATAAAAAGAATAAAAACACCTTCTAGAAGATGGTCTGCAAAATATAAATACACAAGAGAATACTTTTTTTTTTTAACATGTTATAAATAATACAAGTCATTTTAAAATCTGCGTAAATAGATATTAGTTATTATTCTGGACTAAGTCCTTAAATTATCATTTTTATGACCAGGAAAAAAAAAACTAAATTTTGAGGAACATGGGAATTAATTAAAAAATAATGAATATAATCATAATGGTATGGTTTCTGGTTAGTTGCAGCACAATAGGTTATAGGCTTCTATGGGCTTATTATTATTGACTAACAGAAGCGGATGCTTGTGGTACTCTTGAATTCCCACCATCACCTAAATTGATGCTTGATCAGCCAATGATAATGACTTGAGAGTCACTCCATTATTTGCTTAATCAAATTTCTTGTTCATGCCACAAGAAAAATTAAAAAAAATATTAAAGTACCTATTTAAAAATTTTGTTGGTTAAAGATACTTAAATTTAAATAAGTACAACTCATCTTCAACTAATGTAGCCCTTTTTCAGTTCTGTAAAACATACATTTAGTTATGTGTAAATTACCTTTGTTTTAAAATTTTTTGTAAATAGTTCAAAATAGAAGAGAATTTCCAAACAAGTATTTTAAACCATATTTCCCAAAAATAAAACAAATGAATTTTTTAAATGGAATAAAAAAGCAAAAACATGTGAATTTAGATATTTTATCATATAAAATGTATAGCCAAGAAAGATTTGAAAAAACTATTTAAAGGAGCCACCTATAGACAGAACAAAATATCTTTCCACTAACATTTGCTTCAAATTTTCTTTTTTTTTAAAGAAATTGTGTAGATATTCATATTCATTTTTATATATAATATTTGATTATTTGTTTTTGTGTGATAATGAAGTGGTTTCTTTCAAAGACAAAGTGAACAGTGATGGAGGAACTCACAAACATTCAAGTTTGAAAAATGGATAGGGACCAACCTCCATAGCTAACGCACTTAAATTGCTTTCACAGCACTAAATCAATATGCTAAATTGCTAATGGGGCCCATTTTAATTTGTAATATTTATAGGCTAGGCTTAATTTATTCCCTTCGTGGACGTTTGTTCGAAACTCTCTTGTTTTATATATATGTGATGGGTGGTAGACAATTATCTTTTGTTTTTTGGTTGAACTAAAAAAAAAAGAAAAATAAATAAATAAATAAATATATTCTGTGGTGGTGAGGGGGTTTTATAAGGGCTCATAATTGAAGGGGGAACTGTTGAGATGAAGTACGAATAAAAATTATTAAAAAATTATCTGACTTTCAAATAGTAAATAGAATTATTGAAACAAAGCTAGGAAAATAAAACAGTACTACCTCCGGTCTTAATTATAAGACCCAGTTGACTAATTTGAGAAAATTAAGGAAAGAAGTTAAGTTAGTTATTTGTAATAAATAGATAGTGTCTTTCCTAAAATCTTTGCTAATCAACTATATTGGCTAGGACTACAATTATTAGAGCGACTAACTTGGAAAAATACATAAATATGAGAGACAAAGTGGATTGGGATCTTATAATTAGGACCAAAATAAAAGTCAAATAGGGTCTTATATTAAGGACCGGAAGTAGTATTAATAAGTGAGGTGACACAAAGATATATAGGACCACAAAATTGTGTAGAAGAGGCGAAAGAAGAAAGAGAGAGGTGGAAAATTTGTTCTGTGATGGATGCAAAGCCAAAAGCAACTAAACAAAACCAAAGCAGGATGTGGCCTAATATTAATATTAAATTAAACGTGCCAAGATTTGGTTCCTTCACACTCACACACAATTATAAAATGGTCCAAATGCCTTGTTCCTCTGATTCTGATTATAAGAGTCAGTTGACTAATTTAAAGAGATTAAGAAAATAAGTAAAGTTAGTTATTTATAAGAAATAGATATTGTTTTTCCTAAAATATCCTCGTTAATCAAGTATATTGTTTAGAACTATCATTATTAAAATGACTACTTTAAAAAAATACATAAACATGAGAGACAAAGTGAATGAGAGTCTTATATTTAAGATCAAAATAAAAATGAAACGAAATCTTATATTAAGAAACAGAGATAGTATAATTTAGGAAACAATTTTCTAATGAAATTGAACTAAGCTTTTTCTTTTTCTTCTTTCCTTTTTTCGTTTTAAGTGGGCAAGCAATACGTTTGCTAAGCAAGATCAAATTCGCAACCTGCTCATTTTTTGATTACTCATCTTCACTATTTTAAAAAAAAATGGAGGCTACATTTAATATCAACTTTAAAACAGACTGGACTATTTATAATTTATGAAAATGCTACAATTTTTTTTAATCAATTTTATATTATATTGATTTAGCCTCCTTGTAAATCAACACACACATGCTATTTATGGTAAAAAGACTTAACAATATTAAAACCTTAATAAACACTCAATTTATCTTCTCTTGATTGTGTTGCCAATCCTTAAAAAAAAAAAAAGAATCAATTCTGATCATTTTTTTTATTAATCTTGATTAGTTCCCAACCAGTTCATTTTTTGATTGGTTTTAAGGTGTTTTGAATTGAACACATAATCCTTTTTTGTTTTGTTCACCCAACTAATCCAGTGGGGTCCGGATAATACCAATTAACACCATAACACCCACCCAAAAAAAGGTGCTACTTTTAATAATATAAAGATAAATATATGTAATTTTGAATTGGTGCTACATATTATATGCCAAAATATATAGCAGCTAGTGAGGCATGCCGCTTGATTCTAGTACCTTCAATTATACAGGCGTAGGATAAGACTGGCAACTAATTTGAAGATAACTGCATGCATAATTGGTCTCTTCTTGGGAATTTGTGCTTGCACCAATCATTTGCTCTAATTAACCTATTCCCTTCAACTAATTGGCCACACTTCACTGTTTCTAATTGCAATCTAACACTGACCTTAATCATTAATACATCAATATTTCAACATATTTAATTATTTATTAATATAATATTAAAGGATTTTTTCCCAGTAAACAACAAATATATTACTCCTCCGGTCCTTAATATAGGACCCATTTAACTAATTTGATTAGATTATGGAAGTTAGGTAAGTTAGTTAATTATAAAAATTGTGACATGTTTTTCCTAAAATACCATAATCATCTTCTTAATACCCCTATTTATCTTCTACTTGATTATGGTTGATGGAGTATCCATAGGGGTAATTTAGAGAAAATTGATAAATATGAGAAATGGGTCTTATATTTAGGACCAAAACCAACTTAGCAATTGGGTTTTATATTAAGGACCGGAGGAGTATTATTTTATGAGTTTAATACAAACACTAAAGTATTTAGCAAGGATTTTACCTATGGAATGTATAATATGAATTGTAAATTTAAAATAAATTGAGAATAATTCGACTTATTTTTTCATTTAGAATAATACATGAAAACCTATTTAGTTGAATTTAAATATCTGGTGCAAATACATAGGAAGTCTATTCTTGATTTGAGATTAATCTATGGATTAAATAAAATGTGAAAGGTTTAAATATTTTACAAACGTTAAAATGAAATAGTAGAATTTAAATAATAGTATAAATTTCTTTCAATTCTCTTCCAAAAATCCCAAGAGTTCTAACTTGGGTCAGATTCAAGGCCCAAAGAAAAAGAAACTTTGGTCAGGCTATATACAGTTTGCAAGGAGGATAGATTGGGCCCATAAAGCTGGATGGATCCAAGATCAAAACGACGAGGGTGGATTGTCGTCTTGACGGCCCTTACAATTTGGGAGGGAGAGAGACCCAGAACTCCATTCTTCGACTTTCTTCACCTTCGTCTCTTCTCTGCCGCTGATTTGCTATTGACTGAATATTTTTGAGGGAACAATGGCTGCTTCCTCGTCATCTACAGCGGCAGATTCATCTGCTATGGTGACGGAGCGACGAGGAATACCTGGGGCTCAGTTTGTGGAGGACGTTCAGACTTATCTCACGCAGTCAGGTCTCGATGTCCAGTCCGCCCTTGCATTCTTTCAAGAAAGGTTCGTCTTCTATTTTACTTCGCCCTACTATTTCTTTCTAAGTCGTTTTCCCTATTTCTATTCAACTGAACAATCTATTTTGGTGCCTTGGGGAATTAGCGGATTAAGCTCTGATTGTTCATGATAGAGTGTTGGTTATGGCTTTACATGCTTATAAGAGTGCCAAACTATACTTGGCGACTTCACTAGATAAATATTCTTATGTAGTTGGGTTGAAGGATCTGCTTGCTCTTGTGCGATTTTTGCTGTATGATCCCTGCTGGAATGGGCTTTATTTATTCTCGTATTGAATATTTGAATCTATGTTGTCAGACTTTTTGAATGTAGATTCCATAGGTCCGCTGAAATAATTATTTGGGATTGGAAGATCATGTTGTATAGATTGGATTTTAGCAACTGTACGAGGAGATAGTATAGCAAGAGTGCAACTAAGAGAATAGAAGCACTCTTTCAGTCCTTCTAGTGCCCTGGAGCAATGCTTCGAATGATGGTGACATTAAATGCGTTTGTGCCCCTCAATTAATAGTGGCTAGATGGAAATGGAATTGAGATGTGCATGTGGCATTTATATGACAGAACTATAGAAATGCCCTACGCTCGTGGTTAAGCGGATTCTCTCTGGTCATGAAGATCAAGTTTGTTCTCCAACTTTCATTTCAGTCATTTATCACATCCAACAGTTGCCAGGGATTCAGAATCACACTGTATAAAACATACCCCTTCATATGAAATTAATCAGTATGTTTTGACACGGAGGAACGACTTTTCAATCTGGACCATAGGATGAAACTGACAGTTCGTAAGATTTCTGGGAGGAAAACTTGATATTAGCTGCTGGGAGGATTGGAGTTGGGGGGCACAAGAACTAATTGGGGAGCGAAAAGGAATCTTTATTGCTGTCTATTATGCATTTTTTTTATCATCACTCAATAATATTTATCCGTTTTCTTAATAATAATTTTTTTGGAGGGACATGAGGATCATTTTTCACTCACATCCCCCTTACCATTTCCCTTCTTCATATCTTGTGTCTTGTGTCCTAGACAGCCCTCTACTATTCCGTCTCTTATGATAAGATGCTTTTAACTAAATTGCGCGGTTTAAGAAAACAATTAAAATTAGTTAAAAGCAATTAATATGTAGCAAATGCAATTTTTTTTTCCAAATATGCCCCCATATATAAATGGGTAGATGTGAGAGAGAAATAGTGAGATGAATGAAGAAAGAGAATGTATTAAATGCATTAAACTAGGGGCAAAATAGGTAATAATGCATTAAATATTCAGACAAACTCAAAAAGGATCTTATAAAAAGGAGACAAACCTATTCAAAAAATTGAATCTTATAATAAGAGACAGAAGGAGTATTAGAGAGATACATGTGTCGATGCAAATTTGTAATTGATGGTGATGGGAAGAGGCATACTGGTTAAGGTTCTCGTCGGAAGGTTGGGATATCTTACCCTGTTCAGTGACTTTTCATGTAAAATTAAGTAAATGATGTGACAGGGACCAATATGCTATGCACTTTTCATGGTTCTATCGTGGAAAGTACTTTATTTGAAGATGGTGATGGCACAAATAAATTCTGTGCCAGCTGGATAAGAGAGAATGAGAATTAGTTCGGGTTGCCAGTTACTCTAAAATATGGGGACACGAAGGCAGTGATCTTGAATTGAAGAAACATATTGAATATTTAAAATACACAACAGGGGAATTACTAATAGTAGAAGTCAAATATTAATTTCAGTGATACAGTTGCAGAATGCTAATGGGGAAGATATGGCTTTGATGTAATCATTTTTGAATTTGGCGAGTTTTGAGCTCCAGCTCTGATTCATTTAGCCTCGTTTTATGTAGACCATATAATTACTATCTCCCTTGTTTGGAATTCTTTTTTTCCAAGTTTAAATACTATACATGGAATCTAAGCTCATAATTCTCCTTGTATTCTTACTGTTGTTGATGCTTTGGCTGGATATTTGAGAAACCATAAGGATATTCTTACACTTAAAAGAACACTGTTGGGCAATCCTTTTCATGCGTTGGGAGGAGTCTCCGTTCATCATTATTTTATCATTTTCTTTATCAATGATGACCTAGCACTTTATTTTGCAGACTACAGCAATATAAAGTAGTTGAAATGAAGCTTCTTGCTCAGCAAAGGGATCTGCAGGTAGTAATGCCCATTGTAAAAAATTTATACATTCATAATGTTGGCTATGACATGAACTCTCAGTTTCTACTACTTATGAAGTTTCATATCTGATTCTTTTCAAAGTAGAATTTGTAGCACATGTAATATTTTGACTGTTATATTAAGTAGGAATATATGCCAATTGGACATTTTAATGTCAACCAGAGGTTTAGGCTTCTGCTGATTGACCATGAATAACCTCAGGTTAACTATGGGTTATATGACTTGATTCACAGAAAACTGTTAGTCTTGTTTTTGTTAACTTTTCTTATATATTAAAGGAAAGATTTCATTGTTGCTGATATTTTTAGTTGTTCTCAGGCAAAGATCCCAGATATTGAAAAGTGCTTAGAAGTTGTTGCTACACTGAGAGCTAAGAAGGGTACTGGTGAGGTTCGTTTTCAGTTTGTTTTCACCTGTAAAGTATTACATTTAGATTCAAGGAACTTGGACTACATGTTTGAGGAAAGAGGCAGATGTGATTGGTCATATTAAATGGCTATTAGAAAGTCCACCTTTTTCTGTCTGTGTATGGAGTTGCCCTAAATCTGAGTGTATATGTGATGACCGCTTGCTGCTATAAAATCGATACCTGCTGTGTATTCCTGTTTTCTCAGCTTCTTTATCAGTAAAAATATATTATATATATATATATACACGCGCGCGCACACTTTTTACTACCAAGCACTCGGTTCAAGTAGCAGGCAGTTGCACACTTTATAACCAAAGGTTTCAAGTTCGAATCCTGGGAATATAGCTGTGTTACGTACTTGGAAGCATAGCATCCCTTTATGGTTCTGCTTGGCTCATATGAATTAGTTTGGGCCCTGTTGAGTCCTCCAGTTGAAAGTGGGCTGGATACCAGGTGGGTCAACCCCCCCCCCAAAAAAGAAAAACACACACACACACACTGTTCATGCATCCTGGTTTAGATTAAAGAAACTTGACTTTAAGGACAATTAGAAGTTGATGTTAATGACCTCTTGTTTAGAGTTTGCTATTTTCCTTCTTTGCTACTATCGTTGTTGTTTGTTGGATTCAACTGACCTATTTCCTGTCTTCAATGGTTAGACTTATTGCTAAACTTTTGGCATCTGTTGATGGACGGCCCATAATAATCGATTCATCATCTTGTAGATAGTTATATGCGCATGTAATGAACTAGGTACTGTATTCCTGACAGCGTGCATTGCATAACTGCAGGAACTTATTGCTGATTTTGAAGTCTCAGAGGGCATATATTCACGTGCTCGCATAGAGGAAACTGACTCTGTCTGTTTATGGCTTGGAGCCAATGTTATGTTGGAATATTCAGTAGAAGAGGTCCTTGACTGTTCGTTTTATATGTTATTACTTTATCTGTCTAATCTCTATTTTAATGTTCTAATATATTTTTCTGGACTTAAACTGTGTTAGTTTTTGTTGCAGGCTACTGGTCTTCTCCAAAAGAACTTGGAAAATGCTAAAGCCAGTTTAGAGGTTCTTATCACCGATCTACAGTTCCTGAGGGACCAGGTGACAGTGACTCAGGTTAGATTTCTAATTATGAAGTCCTCTATCTCTTTTTGGTGCAGTCACCTCATAAAAAAATATATGTTGTGGGCGTTGGGCATGTATTGGGTGGCCAGGAGCCATGTCCTTAAGCGCTTGCCTTTACTACAATTAGGGTGGCTTAGCGGGAGGGAGAATAAATAGAAGAACATAAACTAGTGAGAATTGAGGAGGGAAAGGTTTAATTTTACTGGCTATTCTTGGTAGTGGATCTGAAAATTTGTATTAATGAAAATAATGTGACTTGGACCTCAGTGTAGCATTTTCATCTATTTTCAACCCCTAAATTGGCGATGAAAAAATTTACTGAAGGTAGCCACTCAAATTTCACCCATTTTTTTAATTCTTTTTTGAAGCAAGAATACTTGTCATTTACAATGTTTTATATGCTTGTATAGCTCTTTGAACTTTTACTGTGCATTTCCTGTTGTAATCAACAGGAAATGCACAGTAAAAGTTCAAAGAGCTTTTATGATAACGAATGGCAAAAAAACACATGGTATAATCAACAAGAAATGCACATTTATCCAATAAACTTCACATGGTATTTATCATAGGAGCTGGGGAAAAAAAAAACACATGGTATTTATGATAAATAGTTCATCTATATATATAATCAGGTAACAATTGCCCGAGTGTATAATTGGGACGTGCATCAAAGGAGAATTCGACAAGCCACTGCTACAACTGCTGAGGACTCGTGAAAAAGGAATTTTATTGGCATATGGACCCAAAGCTTACCCTTTCAGTTGAGTGATCCTTCTGGCCGGTCATCCTCTATCGTTGATTTGGTCTTCCTGGCTTTTGTTCCTAATTCTGGTTTCACCCCGGTATATTCTGCCGAAGTTAGGAACCAGTTTTGAAGCACGTAGGTTAAAATTATGGGCTCTGTAACATTTGTGTAATACCACATTTAGGCATATGAACATATTTTTTTGTTTTGGTTTGATCATGTGGATTTTCTATCCGCAATTTACTCTGCTTGTTTAAAATCTGGAGTGGATGCTAATGTTAATTATCTATGAGTAATCTACTTTTGAAATTCAACTTCTGGACCAGCCGGGGAATCAACGGAATAACTGGTGAGGTGTTCCGCTGAAGCTTCAATTTTTGAACAGAATCATAATGAAGGGGTAAGACATCGTAATTGCTCTCAAACGATGTCAGCTCCTAATCTTTCCTCAAAATGGTAAGATTTCTGATTTAGTATTGTTGGTTTTTGTCGGAAATGAAATGATGTCTTGTCTGGAATACTACTCCAGGTCCATGAAAAGAAGCATATGGAAAATATACACCTTTGAGAAATTTAACAACTAAATTGTATACTCTCTCATGTGTGATTGCCACTGAGATGTGACCGTCAAATCCATTAACAAGGAGCCATATGGGATATGTAACAATCCCGCCAATGAGGTTATAATTTAGAAGGAAATGACAGGTTTGATCTTGCTTATGTTGTTAGTGTATGCATCTGATTAAAAAAAAAAATGATATGTAAAAACCCTTAAGAAAAGGAGCCACATGGTTGTGAAATTGTAGTCTTTGGAACTGGCGTACCAATCAAATTTGAACTCTTGTATGTGTATGTATAGATCCATCGTGAACACATCTGCAGGTGAAGACACTTTCTTTTTTTCTTGCCAACTGTGTGTTGGGATAAACACACGCATCTTTATCTATATATATGAATAAATGCATGGTACGCCAAAGATTTTATGAGTAATGCTAATAGTTTGGGTTTTATAAGAAATTGTGAGCATCATTATTTTTAGTTTCGGATGGCTATAATAAATTAATAATACTAGGTACTCTGAAGAGCACTGGGGGGAAGGAGGAGGAAAACAAAAAGAAAAGAAATAGAATGTCTTTCCATATGCGATTAAAAATTATATTTCATTAAAAATAAATTTATTAATATAAGAACTAGTTTAACTTTTAATTTGGTCTTAAATATAAAATTACAATATACTTTGTCTCTTACATTTATCTATTTTTTTCCAAAATAGTTCTTGTAATAGTTGCGTATGTTATATGTTATACTATCTCTGGTCTTTAATATAAGAGTTAGTTGATTAATTTGAGTAAATTAAGAAAATTAGTTAAGTTAGTTATTTTTAATAAATAAGTTTTGTATTTTCTAAAATATCCTTATTAATCAAGTGTATTGATTAGAACTATTATTATTATAAGGGCTATAGTGAAAAAAAATAGATAAATATGAGAGACAAAATGGATTGGGGTTTTATATTTATAATCAAAATAAAAGTTAAATGAACTCTTATATTAAAAATCGAAGGTAATATTAAATGGTAGTTTTAGCTAATATACATTATTAGCAAAGATAGTCTAAGAAAGACACTACCTATTTATTACAAATAACTAATTTAACTAATTTTTTTTAATCTTCCTAAATTAATCAACTAGGTTTTAATTTTATATTAAGTACATCATATACTAATAAAGAAGAAGCAGCTTAGACTTCAGGCGTGTGCGAGCCAGAAAATTTTTAAGAGGGAATTTTTTTTCCCCCAATTGCCTCTAGTTTTTCCTTCACTTGTTTCCCAATAGGAAAAAAGAATTTTGGAAACGGTCCTTGTCAGCCAAAGGCTTGTTTCCTTGCTGATGACAAGAAGCTGAACAAAGAATTATTTTATATTTTACGTTAAAAATAATTATTCACCAAAAATAAAATAAAATATTTTTAGCACTTTATTATGGTCAAATTAATCTTATGACTTAACGGTAATCCCTCAATATCTTAAAGTGGCGGGTAAATTTGAGATTGATACTGGGGACCGTCAAAAACCACATGCTTGGGGGTTGGATTGGACTATCCTTTGAAGTCCTCTGTTCTAACTAACGTTGAACGATTTTTCCTCATAACGTACAAAGGATTTGTTTTTCTTAAAAAGAGGCCCCCTCAGAGAGCAGGAACTTTTTGTTTACTGATATAATGTCTACAATACAAATTACTTAAAGAATAATTAATGTTTATTTGTCAATTTAGTTATGATTCTTTATATTTTTCTCTCTATTTTATAACTTCGTTTAATATGAGGAAAGTTAAAAAAAATTTAATTTAA
This sequence comes from Neltuma alba, assembly GCF_004799145.2. Classification (NCBI taxonomy): domain Eukaryota; kingdom Viridiplantae; phylum Streptophyta; class Magnoliopsida; order Fabales; family Fabaceae; genus Neltuma; species Neltuma alba. Next base: position 104,793 of record NW_021636103.1, read on the forward strand.
AATAATTTAATAAGTTAATTATTATTTTTTGATATTGATGCAGGATGAATTAATTAAAATGACTTATATTATAAGCAGGAAGGAATATACAATTTAGTCTGACCACTCTTTACGCACTTGTGTCGGCCATGTCGATATTCATTTTACACTTCATTAACTGTTTACTATGTGTAGTTATTATTTCCGATTCTAATTATAAGATTTTATCTGTAAAAGTCTACCAATAAAATCTTATAATTAGAATAAAAAATAGTAGCAAATAATAACACATTTTCAACCGTTGGATGTTCAGGATATTTATAATACTTCATTAGTTATTTCAGCGTTTCGTTAGCCCTTACTACACTTTGTCGGCTCAAAAAGTTGAAAGGAATAAAGTTTTTTAATTAAAAGTGCAGACAGTATCCGGATGAAATTACAAGCAAAATCAAGACTTGCAACTTCTTTTATAAATACAAATATATTGAAGAGTTTTTGTACCATTGCAAACAAAGGTTGGTTCAGTGACGAGAAGTTAATTCATAACCCATAAATTATAAGTTTAAATTTTACTGTTAATATAAAAGTCTTGTTGATAAATAATTTGTAAGTATATCTATCAACGTTTTTTTTTAGGGAAAATTATAAAAAAAAACCTTGAAATTATAAAAACGCAGATAGGGATCCTTGAGAACTTCACTTTAACATATTATTCTTGTCAAAACTCAAAGTAAAGTTGTCAAGGGTCTTTATCTGCGTTTATGCAATTCAGAAATATTTTTTTGTAATTTCTCCTCTTTTTTTTTTTTTTTTAAGTACAAATGTTTGGCGAGCACCGAATCCGACTTACCTAGGAAGAATTTCATACCATCAAAGTGATTGGTCAAAATAAATAAAGTTAGCGTGGGGTGTCAGACAAGCAGCTGCTTTTCTTTTGATTTGAGGGATTCAAGCATGCAGAGGGCATTTCTAAGGCCGAGAAGAAGAACTGAGCGTTGCGTGGTTTTATGAAAAGCCAAGCGGCGCACACAGAACGCAAACACAAAGCTTCAGCCCATAGGGTTTGGATTCGCATCTTTTACTCGCATATCCCTCCTTTCCCTTCATTCACTTCCTTTGATATGCTCATTTCATGTACTTTAGTCTAAGGGCCTGTTTGGGTGCTTCAAAACCATGGTTTCAGAAACACTTTTTTACAAAACGAGATAACCTCTTTCACATATTTACTTCGTAATCCGTAAAAACACTTCTGAAACTATGGTTTGGTTTCTATCCAAACACTCCCTAAATTCAAAATGTTTATCTACTAAAATTGAAATTTTACATCTTTTATAATTCTTACCCAAAAAACAAATAAGGTAACCAGCCTTAATTTATCTAAATTTTCATGAATTGCTATAGTTTTAATTCGCTTATTGTTGTTTACGATTAGCACTAAACATAAACTCATGAATTCAATTTCAAGATTATGTAAACATAGAAAATACTACTACTTCCGGTCTTAATTATAAGACATAGTTGACTAATTTGAGGAGATTAAGGAAGTAAGTTAAGTTAGTTATTTGTAATAAATAAGTGTTTTTATTCCTAAAACATCCTTACTAATTAAGTGTATTGGCTAAAACTGTCACTATTAGAAGGACTATCTTAGAAAAAAAATATAAATATGAGAGACAAAATGAACTAAGATTTTATAATTAGGACCAAATTAAAAGTCAAACGGGATCTTATATTAAGGACCGGAGGTAGTATTTCGAGAATTATCTCTAAATATCAATAGTAGTTTGGTGTAGCATAGAATGCACTGATCTTGAGTAATGTTTAGTATCCGAAAATGCCTCAAACACGTTTTCAATAAAAGAATTTGACAACGTTTCTAAATGTAAGGGCAAACCGGCGTCGTTTACGTGAGATTGAGACTTTTCCTCCGATAGAACCCGTTGGCGTTTTCTTTTTGTGGTCAGCGAAGCACAAGCACACAGACTAAACTCGCTCGAAAACCGATCCGGAGATTACAAATTCGGGTGTCACCAAACCATTTTGCGCTTACGAGTTAGGTGAGTCTCTCATCGACGAAAGGGTGTTTGATTGAGTGGCTCTGCATCGTCCAGCCGTTAGATATTATTCTTCTGATTCAATATTCTGTAATCTTTACACGTTTAGCATTTCTCAAAGGGTAAAGTAAACTGTCTCTAATCCTTAATCTCTCTCTTGATTTCCCGGCTGCAATTCTTTCAACTCATACTCTGTTTGGTTTGTTCGTTTGTTTGATTGTTGTTTTTATTTACTTTTCCTATCATACCATGTGCCTCTGTGTATTTCTGTTAGCTTACAATCGATCTGGGGTTTCTGGGTTGTTTTTGTTCTAAGTGCGTATTTTGGGTTCCGGATTTCTTGTTTATGAATCAGAGTGTTTGCTGTTTGTGTAGGAAGCGTACTGATTGACGAAGAATGGCGAACATTGACATCGGAGGGATTTTAAAGGAGCTGCCCAACGATGGGCGTGTTCCGAAGACCAAGATCGTGTGCACGTTGGGCCCGGCTTCTCGATCTGTGGAAATGATCGAGAAGCTTCTCAGGGCTGGGATGAACGTTGCTCGTTTCAATTTCTCTCACGGCACGCATGATTATCATCAGGAGACCTTGAACAATCTCAGGACCGCCATGGCCAGCACTGGCATATTATGTGCTGTCATGCTTGACACTAAGGTCGGTTCTCTTACATTTTTGAGTCTGATTAAGGATTCGGAAATTTTCTTTTCATTTCGTTTACTCGATTTCGTATTAACATTTCTACTTCGATGTTCTTCCACGTCTGCCTTTGCAATTTGTCAAGTTAACTACTTTTCCAACCCTCAAGCCGTGAAGTTTGAAACCTTTAACTACTGTCTGCTTATTTGGTTCTACATCATTGAATAAGGTCTGGGGCAGTTGTATTAGTTCCCATTAATTTCTTGCATTAACTTTCTTTTTGGGGTTTAACATTCTTTTTTTCTTCATTTAGAATTTTCTATATATACTTGGTTTGATAGCAAGATTCCCTAAACATCTTGTGTCAATTTCTTATTTGGATCTACCTTTTCTTCTGTTTTTGTTTCTCAAATATATTACAAGAGTCATCCTAGAGCTACATAATTCTTTCCTTATAGGTTTAGATAGTGAGCTTCCGTTGCAAAAGGGACAGCTCCCAGCTTGTGTCGTGTATACTTTCTTGTGATAAAAAGTCCTTTTTCATTATAGCACGCAAAATGTCACTCCAGAAATGAGATTTTGGTAAAGTCTTATTATTTCGTACTGTATTTTACCGAAATGTGAAGCTGTTTTTTTTTTGGTTACAATTATCTTGTTTGTGGAAAGTTATTTTGTCCTTTCCATTCTAATATCCTGTTTCCCTTGTATTAACCGTTCTGTATATATCTCTCAACTGTATTACTGCAGGGACCTGAGATTCGGACTGGTTTTCTCAAGGGTGGAAAACCTATTCAGCTTCAAGAAGGGCAGGAAATCATCATAACTACTGATTATGACATCAAGGGGGATCAAGAAATGATATCGATGAGTTATAAGAAGCTACCCGTTCACTTGAAGCCTGGAAATACAGTATTGTGCTCTGACGGAACAATCAGCCTCACTGTCTTATCTTGTGACCCTAATGCGGGTACTGTTAGATGTCGCTGTGAAAACACAGCAATGCTTGGTGAGAGGAAAAATGTTAATCTTCCCGGTGTTGTGGTAGAACTTCCCACTCTCACAGAGAAGGATAAAGAGGATATTCTTAAGTGGGGTGTCCCTAATAAGATTGATATGATTGCTCTTTCATTTGTTCGCAAAGGCTCAGATCTTGTTACTGTTCGTAAGGTCCTCGGCCCACATGCAAAGCATATTATGTTGATGTCAAAGGTATTACTATTATGTTGCGTTCGTTATGTATCGTTCCAGAAATAAATTCAGTCCTTTTTGTGTTGGGGCTGACTTATTTTTACACCTATATGTGATTGCTTTAGAAAGCGCTGGCTCATTTCCTAAACTTATATTCTTTGCCCCTTGTTAGAATCAGCATTGTCTATTACTCCTTTTTTGTAAGCTTCAAATTTGAGGAGTATGCTTCATTTTATAAGCTTCAATTTGGGTTTTTCTTAATATTTAATGTATTTTTTTTCCAGTGTTGCTTTTAAATATCTCTTTTTTATCATATTTCCCCCCATATTCTCTTTCATCCTTTTTCTCATTTATTATAAGGGCATATTTGGAAACAAAACTATATTTATAACCTATTTATTTTTATAAACTAATTTTAACTAATTGTTTGTTATCCATGAATTAGTTATTTGAAGCTTGGGGAGAATATGTCACGTGGAAATGGAATTTTTATGGTTAAGTGGCTTCAAAACCTCCGATTAGTAATTGGGAGCCCCCAAGTTCTTGTCCCTTTCCCGCAACCTTAATAGTCATGAAAGGGAAAGGGAAGGTAACTGTGTCTTTGACTATTTATTTTATTCTAGACATCTTTCAGATGAATCATACTATATTTTCTTTTTTTAATACTTTAAATAGAGACATGTGGCAGGGTCTTTTGCATTATATTACTCTTCTATATGCTTCCCTTGTTTCCGTTATTTTCATGTTCACTCACCAGCCTTTGTGGTGTTCAATTTTGAAATCCTGACTTTTTTGTTCCCGTTTCATATAATCTCATGATGCTCCCAGGTTGAGAATCAGGAGGGGGTTATAAATTTTGATGAAATTTTGCGTGAGACTGATGCATTCATGGTTGCACGTGGTGATCTTGGAATGGAAATCCCTGTTGAAAAGATTTTTCTGGCACAGAAAATGATGATATACAAGTGTAATCTCGCAGGCAAACCTGTGGTCACTGCTACCCAGATGCTTGAATCTATGATCAAGTCTCCCCGCCCAACAAGAGCGGAAGCAACTGATGTAGCTAATGCTGTTCTTGATGGAACAGACTGTGTCATGCTTAGTGGTGAAAGTGCAGCTGGGGCTTACCCTGAACTTGCTGTGAAAATCATGGCACGAATTTGCGTTGAAGCAGAATCTTCTCTTGACTATGGTGCAGTTTTCAAAGAGATGATAAGAGCTACTCCTTTGCCTATGAGTCCATTGGAAAGTCTTGCTTCATCTGCTGTCCGCACTGCTAACAAGGCTAGAGCAAAACTCATTGTTGTGCTGACTCGAGGTGGGACTACGGCCAAGTTAGTTGCCAAGTATAGGCCGGCTGTTCCGATCATGTCAGTTGTAGTGCCAGTTTTGACGACAGACTCATTTGATTGGACTTGCAGCGATGAGACTCCGGCAAGGCATAGCTTAATATACAGAGGCTTGATTCCTTTATTGGCTGAGGGATCTGCAAAAGCTACGGATGCAGAATCCACTGAGGTGATTTTGGAGGCTGCTTTGAAATCTGCAACAGAGAAGGGCCTTTGCAAGCCTGGTGATGCAGTTGTTGCTTTACATCGCATTGGGGTTGCCTCTGTTATCAAGATTTGCGTTGTGAAATGATGCATTTGCTATGCAGAAGGCGTTGCTTGCCTTAGAGACGCTGGTGTTTAAATTACATTTTTGGCTTCTATTCTTCTTTATGAAGTCTTGCTGTTTTGAAAATGGAGAGTTGAGTTTTCAGCTTTAGAGACTGAGCTGTTTCTGGTATTCTGTGTAGTGGGATGAATACCTTATTAATTCAGCCTGGTATGATGATAATAATCCGCACTTCCTCTTTATGATTTGGTCATTTTTCTGCAAAATTGATTTTGGGTTTTACCTTGGCCAAACGGATTGGAGAGGGAAAATGAGGTAGTGGCTTGGATTCCATTGTTTCTTTCGTTGAAAAGAGAGTCTGATAGAAGGGAGCTGTGCTCATTTAAATCTGGATTGATTTTGGATGTTCCGAATTTACTTTAGATTTTTTATTTTAAATATTTTTAATTTTTTGAGCAAAATAAAATAAAGATAATGTTATAGCAGTGACTAATTTAGATAGAAATCAAACTATAGTTTCAGAAGTGTTTTTACGGTTTACGAAATAAATATATGAAGGAATTTGTCTCGTTTTGCGGAAAAGTGTTTCTGAAACCATGATTTGGAGGTTGTTAAACACTCCTTACATTTCATAATTTAGTAGATAAATCATGTTATCTAATACTCCTTCCGTTCCTTATCATAAGAGACAAATAACCGAAGTACATTGATCAAAAAAATAGTTAAAATTAGTTAAGAACAATTAATGTGTAAAAAGTATAATTTTTTTTTCAAAAATGCCCCCATTAATAATGTGAGAGAGCATGAGAGAGAACAATTAAATTATTAAAAGAAAAAAAAGTGGAAAGGAGAGAAAGTGTGAGTTGGAGATAATAAATATGGGTAAAATAAGAAATCAACACAAAAAAGTAGAGGCAACTTTTAAGTGTCTCTTATATATAGGAATATGTCATAAGCATCAAATGTCTCTTATAATAAGGAACGGAGGGAGTAATATACTAGAGGGGCTCAAAAGATTTGCAAGAAAAAAGTGAAATGGGGTACAGAAAAGTAACATTTGATATTGTACACGATTAAAGAAATTCCCCTATATAAATTGCAATTATTGAAATGGGAAATGACATATTATTCATTTATGTGAAAAGGGAAAATTTCTGGAATCTTTATCTAATTGTTAGCAACATCAAATCCTACGCAATAATCGTGAAGTATAAAGTGAACATCCACATATAATATACTAGTATTTATTCTTTTTCAACAAAGATATTCGAAGTGTTGAGTATTTTTTATAAGTGGCATTATCATTCAATATTTTATTTTAGCCTGTAAGCAATCACTTAATATTTAATTATGAAATATGTGTATTGGACTGTTTGTTAGTGAACCCAACAACAAATATTTTTTCTTGAGTTTAAATGTAATGTTGAGTTTAAATTTTCTCAAAAGTAAAATAGGAGCGTGAGTTATGGCAAAAGTAGAAATAGAATTTTTGGCTAAAAATAACTGGTGAAATCGGATGAAAAAATGGAACAAAATAATGGATGACATAATTAAGTTTATTATTTTAATAAAAGATGTTTCTTTACCATTTAATGTGGTGTCAATTGATGTAATTCGGTTGAATCTATTTTTATGTTTTAATTTTAACATAACTATTTAGTGGTATGTTCAGTTAGAACTAGTTATTGCAACATGATGACAATTTATCAAGAGGTTAGAAGGATGATGATGACATGTCCCTTTTTTCCAGCTCATAAAATAACATGGATGCCACGTAAGACATTTACCTGCCACATCATCAATTTAGTAGTAACACTGCTGAACCATATCAGTGGAAGGATTGAATTTGAAATGCAACTTTTGCTCCAAAAAAAACAATTTGAAATACAACTTTTATGAATTACGATAGAAAGAGAATTTATGTTAAATAATTTCAAATAATTTGACCTTGACCTGAATTAAATGGAGAAGATCATGTATATCAAAAGGAACATAGGAATAAAGGCCTAAAAGGAAAAGTGAAAGAGACACCAGAAAGCTACACATTTCTTTGATTTAATTGATTTCGTCCAGTTTTGAAATTTGAATATGACCCCGTTTTTTAGAGCTAATTGATAATTGATTTGGTAAAAGAATAAGAGGGAAAAAAAACAGAGATAAATGACTGAGATTCAATGAGTAAATGAAAATAAGGTTTTTTAAGAAAATCGGGAAAAAGTCACTCATTAAAAATTTTATTAGTGAAAAGAACCTGATAAATTTTTATACATACTATAAAAATTTGTAGGGACAAAATATTAGTACTCTAATTTAGGTTATTCTTATCAATAAAATTTTCAATACGGGGATTTATCTCCAATTCTTTCCCTTTTTTTTTCTCTTACATAATTTCATTTAAAATGTCATGGTTTGTTCTTGTATTGAGGTGATTGTTACAATGAGTTATACTGCTTGATATGAATTCACGGGTGTAAATAATTTATAAGCAAGTTCAAAAGGGAATTTCATTGTATATTTAGAAGGAAAAATTGTATGTTTTTAATCCATCTAGTTTCCAATGATTTTGAAATAGGCCCCTGTGGTCTGAAATATTTTAAATGCGCCCCTGGATTATAGGAAGGCTATGGCAGTAGTCCTCATAATTGGAAAACGTTCATATTGGCATGCCTGTGTTATGGTGGCTACCGGCTATTGCGTTAGATGAAAGAGACTATGAAACAGAGACATTTTGGGGTCATTTTATTTAGGAGAGAATTATAATAAGATTCTAATAAAAGAAAATAATTATCAATACGTTTAAATAACGAGTGAGTAGTTATCATTTTTTATGTTAGAACTTATCTTTATAAACTACTTAGTTGTTATTGAAACTTTTAATAATTATGTTTTTTCTTTGAGATTTTATAGTAAATTCTCTTTTTGATTTAATTACATTCATTTTAATTTTTGTCTCTATCTCACTATTTCATAGTCAAGTCTCATTTTCTAAGGGATGAACTTTCATAAGTGACTTTGAAATAGAAAATAGAGTTTATGTGCTTTAATTTTTATGGGCTAAGTTCGTTAGGATCGAGTGAGCCCTCTATTATTTTCTTTTTGTGTGGCATAAATGTTAAATCAAATCATTTATAAAAGAGTTAATGAAATTCATTAAGTAAATCTGTGGTGTAAGTTTGCAATATAAGTTCAATGTTTTGTTAGGATTAAGATTCATTTATTTTATAGAATTATGTTTTGATTTCGTTTCATCTGAATTGATACTTGTTAATTCTTTACATGATGGCTATAAAAAAAATTTGAATTATCAAATTATAAAACATTTTTATTGTGTTATATATTTTTCTTTATGTTAGTTGCAATTTGAACTTTAAATTTTATAATTTATATATATTAAAATTGTGTTTACAAATTTTGTATTTGTGAACAAAATAATATATGCAAGCTATGGGCTCGGCTTTAAGCCCTAATAATAAGGGCCGGGTCTTATCAATGGCATTCCATATTTGAAAGCAGAATACCTTAAAAGGGGAAAAAGGCCAATTTTTTTTTTTTAAAAAGACGGTCATGTAGCTGATAAATAATAAATTAATTGTAATAAAATATTTTATTTTATTATAAAATATTGATTGCTCATTATTAAATGGAAAAATTCTCCATGTTTGCTGTTGCTTTCGGTCAAAATTTAACTAGATTCACCGTAGAGACTATGCGTATAATGAGTTAATGTAAATTAATTTTGAAATGTATTTAACAAATTAGTTTATCTATATTATCAAATATATGATACACTAGAACAAAGCCCTTTGGTTTTATGAAAAACTAACGGAGAACAAATCGTTATATTAATATATATATATATATATATTCAATGCTTTTAAATTAACATACGATAGATTTCAACGTTATAATTTTTCTCAAATTTTTATACTCCCCACATCCTAAAAATATAAAATTTAAATAGTTAATTTATAAAAACTAAAACTTTGCATGGTAGAATGAAAGGGAGAGGAGGGGGAGTTATGGGCTTTGTTTGGTTGGAGAGACAGGGAGGATTTTTGTCTGTTTTACTCTCCTCCCCTAAAAGGGCAAAAAAAAATCCCAACCAAACAATAACTAAAAAAACTGGTTAATTTTTTTTTTGGTGGCTAAGCTTAGAGTATTCACTATTGGTAACAGTGACTAATCTCCTCAAACCGCAGACTTCTCAAGAGGACTTTAATGTTGAAAAACTACTTAAGTTACTTGCAAGATATGTGTGTTGATTTTTCAAGATAACCCTTTAACAATTTGTATTTGAAAATTAATCCTAATGAAAACTCCAAAATAAAATTAATAGAAATAATTTGAAAAATAAATTATAAATCTGAAAGATAAAGCATATTGAATTCTTACATTCAAAACTAAAACAAACTCTTCCATTAACTCCTATAATTAAAGACAGAAGAATATGTCATGCGGTAGTTACAGACACGTGTGTGTGTATTAATGCCAATTTGTGACATGAATATAGAACATTCCTTATTTAAAGGGAAAAGATCAGAGCATGAGGCATGTCCTAATTAAATAATGAAACCTGAAATTCGGGTCTTAGTTATAATAATTAAAAAATTTTATCTTAATTTAAAGTATATTGTTTCATGTCTCATATTAAATTAACGTGGGCTAATGCTTTCACACCTGCATTTCTCACAAAAGCGTCTCAAAATGAGGAATACATACAGAGCTGGCAATTATTGAATTGAAAGTTGAAAAATGTGTCTAAAATAATTATGTTTATACTTGATTAATCAATAAATTAAGGTATAACAATGTGTGGATTTATATAAATAAATAAGTCATATTTTGGAACATGGCAGTTGGATATTGTTGTTATACAGCTATAGATTCCTTAATTTCGTGGGAAATTAAAGCTCTAAAACGAATGTCAGATACAGAATCTCAATCTTTTTGTTCAATTGTTGCTAATCACACATACCCTTATATAATCTTTGAATAATTATCTTATGGTTGTCAAATAGTAATAATTTTTTTTGAAAAAATTGAATAATTGAAAGAGGGAAGTTATCAAATTCAATTTGGTTTCTGCTGCATGTCTAAGGTTGAGGGAAGTCAAAATAAATAATTATGTTTATATAATATGGGGAAATATATACCTTTAGAATATTAATTTAGATCGATCATGACTTCATGAGAAAAGATATTTAATATAGTCACATTAATGTTAAAATTAATGGTATTGCGGGACTCATTTTAAATTTACTTTCATATATGTGTATATATAAATGATTAAATAATTTTTAAAGTAGGATAAATATTAATTATAATTGAATCAAGTAATAATTATATGTAAATATCTTTTTTTTGCTGTTGGAATTAAAAATATATTTATAATTTACTTTGCATAGAGTAAGTAAAATGGAGCCACGTGTTGTGATAGACAATTTGGACCAAATCAACGAAGAGTTGGTTCATGGTTGGATCCAAAGTCTAAGGATAGAATTATAAGATTTGACAACAAATAATGAATATGACTTTGAAATATTGCATCTTTCATAGAGGCATCACATGCCTAAATGGGTCCTATGGACTTTTTAAATTTATGATGATTTGAACATATATATAATAATTAAATAAATTAAAAATAAAAGATATATAGATGTGAAAAAAGTGTGACTGTTGTACACAATAATGTTTTTATTTTTATTTTTCTAATGTATAATTATAAAATAACTAATTTAGATGAAAATCTTGAGCTTTTCTCAATAATATATATATTCTTAAATAAGTTGAGAAAAAATGGCTACATAATACTACATCTAGTTTTTAATATAACACCTAGTTGACTAATTTAATTACATTAAAAAAGTTATTAAATTACTTAATTAAAATACTTATGTGAATAATTAGATTATATATCAATTTATAAGTGAGAAAAATTAGTTTGAATAAAAATGATAGATATAAATACTTTAAAATAATTTAGTAATTTTATTGATCTTCTCAAATTACTCAACTAAATTTTATACTCCTCTGGTCTTAAATATAATATTCTTTTTGTAGTAATTTACACTACAAAAAGGGTTTTATATTTAGGATACACTACAAAAAAGATCTTATATTTAGAATCAGAGAAATATTAAGAACCAAACTAAAACAAAAAAAATGATATCTTTAAAGGAAGAAAAATGATTAAATTACTGAACTAAGCCTTACCTTTTCCATATTTTGGATTCCAATGTCGCATGGTAGGCTCTCTGTAAAGCTTTTTTTGATGTAATGTTTTTTTTTTTTTTGGGTATGAAAGATAACTATAATTTTCCTCTTTTTCTTTGTAAAAAAAATCATAATTATTAATGTCAAAATATATAGATTGTAGAAATACCATGTTAGAGTACATCAAAATCAAACTTTGTCAAGCTATATAGTTTTCAAAAACCACCCCTATCTACTGAAGCTTGTGACTAAGTGGCACTATTCTCATCTCATCTTTTATGATGGTGGAGATCATGAGTTCAATCCCATCCAACAAAGGTGTAAAGTCCAAAATTAGAAAATTATAACAACCAACTTGATATCATTTAAAGCAAATAAAACATGTTTGACTCATCTAGATGTAATTCCACCAAATCAGCCATGTTCTAGCTAATTTGTCTCATAATATATATATTTTTATTTTTGCGCCTGTAAAAATTAACAAGTTCAGTTTAATAATTCATAATTATTCATTGGTTATTCACAACAAAATTTTGCAATAAAATTGCACTTCTTATGAGACCTTTATTGTTACTCGTTCACAAAAGATGTTAGAAATTGACAAGTTCAATTTAATAATTCTTGAGTCCCCATCAGCCATTCATATTAAAACTTTTGTAATAAATTTATCATCAAAATTTTGATCACTGCTGAGCAGCTGGTCACCAGCAGAGTTGCTTGTTTTTTGTGAAAGAAAACAGAGAGAGCAGAGAGAGAGGCAGAGAGAGAGAGAGAGAAGGCTTTGGGAGAAAAAGACATTGTGGGTGATATGGTAAAATGTCTAAATTTCATCAATTGAGACTACGGATCAGTTTCTTAATTAGGGATGTGTGAAATTTATCAAGGGAGAATTATATTCAAGTTTCACAGAAGAGAAATAATTATTAAAAAGTCCCAATAACAACCTGAACAGCCTGTAATAACAAGTCCTACAGTAAGAATGACAGCCTATAGGACTTATTTTTTAATTGTTTTCCTTGTTTGGGACCTTATTGTAATTCTTCTATTCATTAATCTGATTTGGGATTTCCACATATCTTTCAGGTAACTTTCAATGAAAATTTTCCCAAAAATAATTCTCCGAATAAAGCTTTTAATTAAATATAAATTAAAAAAAATTATTTAAAAAATTGAGGTGATTTTGATGTAAATGGGAGTTAATGTATTAGTGAGGTGGACACATGGGTAGGAATTAGGAAAGGCAATCAGGGTGGAGGCACATGCAGACGAGGGCCCAAGGGCTACTAGCCTAATCTCTTCTTTTTCTTTTTATTTTTATTTTTGATTTTGATTGATTTTATTTTATTTTTTTCCTGCAATCAGGGCGCGTGGGGGCACGGGCAAATGTTCAGAGGTTTGACTTTATGTAAGATTCTCCTACCGTCAAAGCATCTCTCCGTCACAATTATTAGTCGGTAGAGGCTGCCCACCCTGCAGCCGGACACCCATACTGACAAAGGACCACAATTCCTCACGCGCTATACGCCCCGTGACGCTCACTCCACCCTCATGGCATCTTCACATCTCAAATCGTACTGTACTACTGTATTTGGATTAGTTTTTGTGGAAAATGTTCCTCTTATTTAATATAAGATTTAATTAATTAATTTAAATATATTAAAATTATTAACTAAATTAGTTAATATAATATATATTTTAAAATATTTTAAATCATTTTTTTAATCTTTCTTCTTTTATCTCCTACTTGATTATTATTTAGAGGATATCAATAGTGTTAATTTTAAAAAAATTAATAAATATATGAAATAGATCTTATATAAAAGATCAATATTAACTATCTAATTAAGTCTTATATTAATAACTGGCAAAGTATATAATTTTATAAAATCTCAACTAAGTATATAAGAGAAGTATTATCTCAATTAGTATAAAAAGTACTTTTTTAAGTGCTTATATAAGCTGCCAAACTCCCCCTAAGCATTAAAAAAATTGATCCAACCAATAAAAATAATGAGATTCGTATTCTTATAAAACATGAGTTTGAATATTATTATTAGTAACAAAAACTTGTTGGTGATTTAATTTTTAAGAATCTAAATGCTTTTCGAGTTTGGTCTTGTAATTTTAGCTATCTTTGGTAAGTCTTTAAATTCGAATCATATGTGAAATATTAAAAATAATAATTTGATGCAAACTTCCGTTTAGCTTTACTATAATTAATATTTTTATGTTTTAGGAGACAAAATTTCTATTACATTTATTTATCGAATGAAGTGCCATACTGACGCTTAGGTCTATTAATACATATGTTTACTAAGAAAATAATAGTAATACTAATATATATAATTAATAAAGGATAAACTTATTTATTTATACAAAAAATTTAATGATACAACATATAAATAAAATCAAAACATTATCTTTCTTGATTTATAAACAGGACAAGAGGTACACTAAGTATATGACTTGTTTGTTTGTACAGATAATATTATCCTTGGTTCTAAATATAAAATATAGTTTATAATATAATATGCACTATAAACTTGATTTTATATTTAATAGCAGAACTAGTATTTCCTCCAGCCAAAAAGTTTGCGGGGGATCCATTAATTGGTGAGTGGTTATTGACATTGTTAAGAAAGCATATGTAAGGAATAGTTCTTTTATGTACTGCAATACTTTGGGGACGCAGAAGCTGGAGGATGCAAAGAAACAAAAAATAAAAAAAAAATTAAAAGAATGACAATAATTAATTAATCGTACCAATATGATGTTTCTATATATAAATGTGTTTTCACATTGCCATTGTTTTGTGAATTTTGTCTTGAACAGTCTTTTGACTGAATTTTGTCTTCAACATGAAAAACGTTATGTATCTTAATGATTAAGTACCCTGTTCCTCTTAAGAAAACAAATTTAAATTCTTTTACAATTAAAATTACTTATTTTAAATCAACTTCATGCTTATTGATTAATCAATTATATGAACATTATGCATTTATAATTATACCCAAAAGGGGGTCTAAACTAAAGTAAATACTTAAATTATATGACTTATTTTGAATTTTGTGCGAATACATTAGGCTTATTCTAATTTAAAGCAAGTATTCAAATAATAAGCAACAATTAAAAAAAGTAATTGTTTGGCAGCAAGCATCACAAATTAAAGCAAGCACGTAGAAATGTAAGTGGAAAACCACTATAAAAATCATGTAATAATTGACAAAATTAGTGACGAAACAAATTTAGTAGCTAATTTCATTATTAAAAAATAGTATAGTGCTAAAAAAAGTGATGAAATTTAGTAATAGAATTTAATGATGAAATTAATTTTGTTGCAAAAATTTTGGCGATAGAATTAGTGATAAAATGTTTGTAACTAACTATAAAAATAACTAATTTTAGTTTTATAATGAAATCGGCTACAGAAATGTTATCTCCAATTTCCTTTTAGATATAATTGAGGTGGGGACAAGGTGATTAAATATTAGGAAATATCTATGACAGAGCACTCAGCACCCTGAAAGTTTTTCTTTTACTTTAAATACCTTGAAAGTTTTATTTCATAGTATTTATGTCATGCGTTATTATTGGTCATTAAATTTGACTATTAAAAATACTGGTCAAACCATATAATTTAATAGTCAAACCTAACGATAGATAACGGTGAGGATATTTTGCTACGAAAACAAATTTTTCTGACATATAAGAGCTAAAAAAATTCTAAAAATGTTGGAGGCTTCTTTGTGAATGTTTTTGACATATTTAAGTAGTTTATTTCAATTGTGGTATATTGGTCTCACCTTTTAGGTTGTACATTTTATTTGAACAGTTGAAATTTTATATTCTTAAATCTTTTTTTTTTTTTGACTTTTTAGGTTGTTTAAACATTATTTTAAATTTTCATTTTAAATCTAAAAGTACAAGAGCATAAGAAACTGAACCTGAATATATGTGTATTGAAATATAAATATAATACATTAATTACATATGAAGCAAACAAGAGGAATGGCCCAAGTTTCCACCAAATTAAAATGACGGTACATAATTTTTTTTGGTTGACAATGAAGGTACATATTTGACTGCTCTCATTGATGTGATTTATTAATTGATTTGATGGCTTTTTTATTTGCGCATTCATTTTATTTTCTTACCTTCTCTCCTTTCATCATACATATATTTCAAAATCACCAGCTGGCTCAAGTTTATATAATGTGAAATATATGTAATAATAAAATAATGCCATAAATATAAAAAATTAAAATAAATCAGTAAGTCTACGATCTGTATTTTTTCCAGATTTCATACATTGTAACCTTTTCATTCTATCAATTTTTTCTTCACGTTTAAGCATAGTGTAAATTCTAGAAAAATAATTTTAATTTCGGGGGAAAATATCTACGACTTCATACTAAGGATTGAATAATAGTTTTTCGATTTCGTGTGTTTCCTCCGCTCCTTAATATAAAACTTATTTGAATTTTATTTTGATCATAAAATAAAGCATCAATCTATTTTGTCTCTTATATTTATCTTTTTTTAAGGTGGTTCTTATAATAATAGTAGTTCTGATTAATATATTTGATTAGCAAAAATATTTTAGGAAAGACAATACTTATTTATTACAAATAAATAACTTAATTAATTTTTTTAATCTATTTAAATTAGTTAACTGGTTCTTATATTAAAATCGGAGGTATTTTGGAAGTAGTATATATAATTTCAATGAGGTTGGTTTCAAATTCAATATCACTATTTATCAATTCGATGCGCACACATAAGTTTGTTTTAGAAATTTCTACTTAGAAGAGAAGTATGGGGTATTTGAAAGTTTTTTAAGTGTAAATTTGTTCGAGAAGTTTAAAATTGTAACAATGTTATCTTCTACTGATAAAAATATTAATCGTTAATATTATTATTTTAATAGTCAATGTCATTTTTTAATAGCAAGAGGCAAAATTGCTACAATTTTAAACTTGTAAAATAAATTTGCATCCAAATAAATTTTGGATATCCATTATTTTTAGTGAAAACTTTTGTGAGAAATTTGCAGTTTAATCCTAAAATTTTTTATATTTATTATTTTAAATTAATTTAATTAATTTTTTAATCTATATATTTCGATTATTTATATTTTATAAAAATGATAGAAAGAGTATATTGGAATAGTCAACTTCTCCGGTTGAAGATCCTCAATTTTTCTACCTCCCATGAGTGACGTCACTGTATTATACTCTCCCATTTAAAATATAAGTTAAATTTTATTGGAGGGTTTTTTTTTAAAGATAATATTTATTTTTGTCGAAATATTTAATGGAATTTTTTTTATTTTACCTATATATTCTCTTTATTCTTTGATTTATCTATTGCATATTTTACTTATTTTTTATTAATAAAAATATATTTGAGAAAAAAATATATGCTTTATATTTTATTGTTTTAAATTGATTTTAATCAATTTTTTTTATAACATAAATGGATAAAGTTGATCGTATGTTTTGAACCAAACAGAGTAGTTTTAATCGGAACCAGTTTTGGTGCTCATCATTTTGATGAGCACTGTAAACTCATCAGATCTGGATTATTCATATCTCATTTGGATGGTTTAGATTTAGTTTTTTTTAATTTTATTTATTCAAAATAATTATTTTAATATATATAGAATCTAGAATAGATATAATCTTTTAACTATTATTTTTTACAAAAATATTTTTTATTTAAAAATAATTAATTAAAAATTTTAAATCTAGACCGTTCAAACTAGATATAAAAAGTTAAAATCTGATAAGTTTAATATGTTCACATGAGCATTGAAACTGTTCCTTTTTAATCATAGTTATTCACTTTGTTTTATCTGAGATTATTTATAGAGCCCTAAATAATCATTGCCGTTAGACATCACAGTAGAATTGAACCGCATTCACACCCCTCTATGCCCCCGAATAATTTACTTGATGACGAAAAATAATCTTTGTGGTAAAATTACAAGGAAAAATGAAAGAAAAATATAATTATCAATAAAAATTTTTTTTTTGAAAAATTTGAACTGTTTATCAATATATCACCAAATATAAAAAATAAAAAATGGGCCGCGAAGGGCGGAATGAATGAAGGGTGAAGGAGAATAGAATAGGGAACAGGAGGCAGGATCACATGCACCAGAGCTATGCTCCAAGATTTTATTCGCAGCCACGTGTAAAACTAGAAACAATCCCCCGTTCACACCCATCCGGTTACCGGTCAACAACACGCGTAGAGCAGCCGCGGGCCCCTTCCGATGTCCTCCATCACATTAATTGCCATCACCGTCGCGTCGCCATTCTCCGGACGCTCTGTCACCGACACGTGCCGGTCACCCCCTGGTGGGAAACCTCCCTTCGCCAACCTGTTGTCCAAATTCCCAACCCGAAAAGTCCTTTCACACACAAGAGAATAACAGAATCCCTATATTATCCCTTTCTCAAATTTTTTCCGCTAATAAATATAAAAAAAAAATTTACAATATCGACACACACACTTGAAACAATTTTTTTTTCAGAACAAAAAAAATGAAGAATATGTGCCTAAGTTAGAAATCAATGGAGGAGAATCACAAGAGAGCACCAGACTTCAACTCGTCTTCTTCTTCTTCTTCTGCCATGGCAGCGACATTTTCTGATGATGTTCTGATCAACCAAGCTTCTTTCTCCACCTTCTTCGATACGTCACCGTTTGGTCCTACGATCAACGTCATCCTCATCATCAACCTGAGGACAAGACCAGCAATTGTAATTCCTTTGGGTTCATGGACATGCTGGGTGTCCAAGATTACGGTACTCCCTCTTTGTTCGATTGGCTTCCGGCCGCCACTACCACGGCATCGTCCGTCGCAGCTGATGTAGCCCACCAGTCCTCCTTCCCGTCACCGGCGAGCTCAGGTGGGGTGCTGAACACTCCGGCCTCCCCGAATTCCTCCTCGCTTTCGTCCTCGTCCAACGACGGCGCCGCCCCCGCCAGCGGCCACGGCAGTATGGAGGAAGAACAGCAGAGTTGCAAAGCAGAGGATGAAGATGTGGACGACGGAGGAAGAGGAGGCGACCAAGGACAAGACAAATCTAAGGAACTGTAAGTTTTCATTTAATTAACAACAATTGACTTATGGTTATGTCATTTTTATAAATCTCTTCTCTGTCAAAGTCTCTGATAAATAATGAAGAAAAGGGACGGATGTCTAAAATTAATTGAATTTACTTCGGGTGACTGCATTTAAGTATGTCGGAAAATCTAAGGTTGGATCGGTTTCTTATGGATCTTACCTCTGTGCTTCGCGTTGTTAAGGTCTGCTCTATGTTCTGTTTTTGTTGTTGAGTAGTACTATAACTTGACACTATTTGAAAAGCGAAAAGGGCCAAAAAAGGCATTATTGAATATTGGTGAGTAGTGAAGAAATTGAAAATGAGTATGGCACGTTTTCTCATTATGATTAGGGTGAAACCAAAAAAGAAGAAGCAAAAGAAGGAAAGAGAGCCAAGATTTGCGTTCATGACGAAAAGCGAAGTTGATCACCTCGACGATGGCTATAGGTGGCGTAAGTACGGCCAGAAAGCTGTCAAGAACAGCCCTTTTCCCAGGTTCCATTTCCTTCAACCTCAATCCTCTCTCTAGGCCTCTCTTTCTCTCTCTAAAAATCTCACCTTTTTCTATATTCATGCCTTCACACATATTTATATACATGTTCGACACACATTACATTTTTTCAAACCATATACTTTATGGCGTGTTGATCTGACCAGATGGACAAGTCCTGGGCACTGCATGAAGCTTGAAATGTTTGGTTTTTGTTCACTATGATTTGCTTATATATATATATATATATATATATTCTTTAGGAATATCAATGTAGGTTTTTGGGAAAACTTATGATTTTTGTTTTTTTTTTAACTGGTTTTGCTTCCTTGCGGGGCAAGAAAATGGTGAGCTGAAGTGAAAAATGTGGATTTGCAGGAGCTATTATCGATGCACGACGGTTGGTTGCGGCGTGAAGAAGAGGGTGGAGCGGTCGTCGGAGGACCCTACCATCGTAGTGACGACGTACGAGGGGCAGCACAAGCACCCAAGTCCGGCGGCGGCGGCGACTCGGTCCGGCCTTGTAGGGTACGGTGGTGGTTTTGGTTTTCCACAGCATTATGATCATCGTCAGTTCCAGCAGCAGAGCATGAATAACGTGTCGTCCTCTTCTTCATCGCCATTGTTGTACAACTCAAGTTCATCCATATTGAACAGTATTGGATCTGGCAGCTACATGAATATGAACCCATCGACGAGGACAACGTCGTTTCTGAGCTCGTACCATAACGGTAACAGATCAGCAGGTTTTGGAGGACTAGGGTCTAGAATGGATGAAGGTAGTTTGTTAAGAGACAATGGACTTCTTCAGGACATTTTCGTACCATCGCAGGTGATGATGAACAAGGATGAAAAGCAGTGATATAATAAACTAGGTAGCTAAATTTGTTATATATATAATTCATATATATTTTGGTTAATGCATGTATCAATTTGTAACAGTACTCTCTGGAATGTCTGATTAATTATATATATGGAAGGACTAATTAGATTTTGATTATATCCTGTGACTTTTAACTTCTAATTAGTTTTTTGTTGTTGTTTAAGTTACTTGTTTTCTTCTTTAGGTTTATTCTTTGGGATAATTAACTAGAGGTTTATTGGGTTTATAGCTATACATATTGCTAATTATTTGCCTTTTTCTTATCTTGTGCTTACAAGATATAACAGATTCATTGTTATATTATATTCCACTTTCTTGTATAGTAATTAAGTTTATGTTTTACACTGAATTGGCAAAGAAAGCTATAATAGGAATATACTACCTCTGATCATTAATATAAGACCTCGTTTGATTTTTATTTTGATCCTAAATATGAGATCCCAATCTATTTTGTCTCTCATTTTTTTTTTCCAAAGTAGTTCTTCTAACAATAGTAGCTCTAACTAATATATTTGATTAGCAAGGATATTTTAGGAAAGACAACACATATTTATTACAAATAACTAACTTAACTTCTTTCTTTGATCTCCTCAAATTAGTCAGTTAGCTCTTATAATTAGACCGGATGTAGTGTATGATTAGGGTTTGCATTTTCCTTTCGTGGAATTACAACACGTGGTGAAATCTTCTGAATCTTTTAATTTTGGGTTCACGTCTTCATATGATATAGTCTTTTATTAGAGTGGAAAGAAAAACAGACCAAACATTTAAGAATGTGAAAGTTATGAACTAAATAACAATTTAAGAAAAACTATACTGAGCCGATACTTCCTTTAAATTTGAGACAAATCTCATCATATATTAGTCATAACTTATAAATAATAGAATTTCTGTATAAATCTTACATAAATTATTACTCAGGTTTGATTATTCTTTAAAAAAAAAAAAGTGAAGTACTGCCGGAGATTCGCGTAATCAAAGATATAAATTAATTTGTTAAATGAAGACATGTTTATTTTAAATATATATTTTTAATGATAATCTGGTATATTTAACTATTATACTATCGATTTTAATATAAAAACTAATTAATTATTTTAGAAAAATTAAAAAAGTTACTAAATTAGTTGTGTGTGTATGGAAGTCGACTCGAGTTAGTTAGAGTCCTACTTGAATTCTAATACCAAGTGGTTGGAATGGGGAAAAAATTAAGGTGTTCATATGGTGTTCGTGTGTTGGTGAAATTCTCAAACCAAAATCTCGTACATCACTTCTTCTATTCAAGGTTGGTGTGGGAATTATAATTATTTTATAGTTTTATATATATAATGGATGATCCATGCATATGATAGATTTAATCAATTGTCACGAGTTTTTTTTAGTTAATAGCAAATTTAATGTCTATTTCATCATTCTTAATTAATTAAACCTCATTATCTCATGAGATTCGATTATTAATTATATAAATTGCACTCGGTGATGGCGTGTCATAAGTAATTGGGTATTTTCTCATTGAATTATAAATTTTAATCTCAGAATCTTCTTCTTTTTTTTTTTGGTCAATTATCTAAAATATTTTTATAATTTTTTATATTGACTGAAAAGAGTGCACATGCATATTGTTGAAATGTTAAAAGAATTATTATACATTCATCTGTTTGACTAGAACTAGAAGTCCTTTTTTTTTTTTGTTTAATAGAAAAGGAAGAAGAAGATTGTGAGTATTACTTTTCTTATGCATTTGATTTTTACTTAAAAATTATACTAAAATAAGATTTTAATTTTAATGATTAAGATAAAATATAAACCCTCTTAATTCATTATCGATAATGAGCACACCTATTTAAAGTGCACATATCAATTACCATATTATTTTTCAGCATAGTAGGGTATAATAGTTTTTGTTTTCACACCATCAAATTAAACATTAACAGTGCATATAAGCATATCAACGTCAGGTTTAAATCCAAAACGTTTTCTTTTTGATGGGTTGTCAGGATTGTTGGGAAAATACCATTTAATTCACCTGTGTTTGTTTAAATAGCATATATAAGCTAATTCTATCCATTTTTTCATTCGAATAAATACGATTTTTACGAGGTTGGGATCGATCTACATCATGTGTGTCTGTTTTAACAACTTATTACAGCACTGTGTTATTGCTTGAGATCAGAGATAAATCAAACCACATACTTTTAGGGTTCTTGCAATGCAAGAGATCGAAATCTAATCATTTCATAAAGATTTTGCGGAAAGTTGTGAATCTATCTCTGGAAAATTTATAGCCCATTCGTACAAGGAAGTTGGGGAGACAATGGAGACATGATAGAAAACCAGAATACCTTAAAGCAACATGGCAGATACGGGTGAACATTAAAAAGAATTATAAAAAAAGAAGAAGAAAAGATTAAATTCGAAATGGATGAAAGCTTGTTCATGTTTTTTCCACAGGATGAGGTGCAGGTGAATATTCTGAGCACTATAATAATTAAAGTGATGATAATTATAAGAGAGAAGTGGGAAGGTGTGACTTGTCTCCTATATATGTGTGTGTATACATATTCCTAAACTTTCCAGCCATTAAATTTTCCGTATCTTCTCCAATGATGTCCCAATCACCTTCACCTTTGTGTACTTTTTCAAAGCAATACACAAATACACATCCCAATAGGTGTTCATATGGAGTCTTCACTGTTTAAGCATAAGGTATCGAATTCAATAATATAACCTAGTCAGATAACCACATTAAAAAAAAAAAGCAATTTATATATATATGTATTCCTTTGTATTACATAAAATTCTAAGAGAATCATAATGTTTGTAGTAATTTATAAATAGTACTCTTCCAGTTTTAAAAAAGTTAGGTAAATTAGTTAATTATAAGAAATATAACATTTTTCCCTAAAACACTATAGTCAGCTTTTTAATATTCTCCCTTTTCTTTCTACTTGATTATGGTTGAAAGTATCAATAAGATGATTTTAAAAAAAATAATAAATAAAAAAATCGTCTTATATTTAAACTAAAATCAATTAACATTTAGATCTTATCTTAATAATCAGAGGAGTATAATTTTTCTCTCTCTAAATTTTATGTCTTGGTCATTTATGGAAATAACTCCAGTTGATTATTCTCTTGGGCATGACAAATTCAGAATCTAATCTAAATGCTTCAAAAATCCAATCCACTCAATTTAATTCTCTACAGATATGCACTTCTATTGCTCAACAAGAACAATCCATTGCCATCAAAACAGAGTTCTTTTCTTTTATTATTATTTTTTTATTTTAAAGTACCTATCAAGTTCATCCTTTGATCTAGGATTGGGATCCACTTGTTGGCAATGACACCTCTTATAAGTAATGAGAAAAAACTCATGGCCTATTCATGGGCTATGAGTCCCTGACAAGGCTATATCATATAATCGATGAACTTGTTAATAACCAGTCACATGGATTGATATTCTTAACCCATGCTTTCTACCACACATCCCATAGAATATAAAGATGGAATTGGGAGGTTAATTAAACATGTTTTCTTTATACAAACATTTTAGAAAAATATATTATTTAATAAGTGATATATATTGTGTTTGTTGATTCTTACTTCACACCTGCTTAACACACAGTTGTGTGTGTCTTGAATTGAACCGTTAGTTAATGAGACAATATTATGAGCTTGCCTTTTTATGTTTCTTTGTTTTCTTGTTCTCAAAATAGTTTTATAAAATAGTTTTTTTAAAATAAGTTTTGAGAATAAAAAAATATGTTTGGATAGTTATTTTAAAAAAAATCACATTCGAAACAAAAAATACAAAAACAAGGGGTGACCAGAAAGTGATATATTGTGGGCAAAAACTAAGAAAAGAAGAAGATTTCTCCAATTTTTTTTTAAAAAATAATATAAAAATAAAAATAAGGAAATATCTCAAAATTGTTTTGGTTTTTTTAGTTTTTTGAAAACATGTTACTGTGTTTATGTTTTTAAAACAACCAAGTAAAAACAAATTATTAAACAAGTATTTAAAAAAAAACAAAAAATTGTTTTCAAAATGAGAAACTAAATAAGCCTGTATTTTTATGTCAAGAAACTAAATAAGCCTCTATTTTTATGTCTTATCCCACTATTTTTAACATTTTTCAAGAGAAGCTTCAATAAATAATTTTTTATTGTTAAATCTTTTCAAGTTTTTTTTTTGTCTTCTTATACCATATATACCAAAATCCGGACAAATTATTAATTGGTTGAGTAGCATCTTGACCTGTGAACAACTCTACCTAAAATTTTCTCCTGTTTAAATTGAATTTAATTGATTATACCATTTTATTTTTTGAATCAAATTTTAATATCTTTTATTTCAAAGGAAATATAATGCATAAAAAATACCCTTTCATTTCTCAAAAAAAAAAAAAATCATATACGAAGATACAAAATAATGAGACAGTCTAAACCATAATCAAACCTATATATTTCAAATGAAATTCACAACACGCACTTCCCTCTAAAATTATGCTAAATTATGATTAAATCGAATAATCTCTGTCCATATATCTGACGAGAAAATAACACAAGAGATATATTTAAGTTTGAAATTCACATCTTTTCCTCATGTTAAAAATTATTTTTGCCATCTATCCCTTTTTTTACGCTATTTATCTATCCATCAATATTGTAATATATAACAAAATATTCAAATTAAAACACAGAATCTGTGGAATAGAGAATTCACATACATATATATAGTACTTTGGTTAATGAAGAGATAATATGCAATCTAATGGTATAATTTGAATATGGGATGTTAATTATTGTTAAAATAAAGGCATAAATCGATATCTAAAACATAATATATGAAAATTAAGCAATCTAATACATGCACCAACTAGGGGAATATAAAAGGAATTATGAGTAATAGATTTTTCTAATTTTGTCACACACAAAAAAAACCATCAATAATTTATTAGTGATGGAATTTTGTGCTTTAACTAATTTCATCACTAAATTGCTAATATATCCTCCTTTAAAAGCCCTTGTAATTATGCCATGATTTATAGGTTTCATCAAATATTAATAGGTTTGGTTGATGAAAAATTGGTGGGAACTTAGGTGAGTGGTTTCCTTCAACACGCAGCTTCTTTATTCTTTTCTTACTTTGCAAGTTTCAGAATATGGCTGACAACAGCATGCATTTATATGTTACCATTGGAACACTCTCTAAAGTGTCTTCACAAAATCAATGTCAATCATGCACATCAACATCAATAAAATATGAACAAATTAAAAAACATCAAATAAAAATATGAAATTATAAATAAGTTATACACTCTTTATATTATGATTCTATTTATAAAATCTTACCGATCACTACTCAAAAAACAAAAATCTTACCAATCAGTCGTCCTTTACAAAATTCAATAAAAATATTTGTAAATCATTTTCAAGAATGTCATTATCTTTTTTACGCTTTAACTTATATGATGATTTTAATTTGATCAAGAATAAGTTTTTAATCTTCATTGTTTTTTAAAATATTGACATTCCACAAATTTTAACTAAAGTTTTCAACTCTTCTCTGGTGCTCAGCTCATCAATTTTATTTTGTCACGATAACCGCTTTGATTTTTAAAATTTGATAAAGAAGTATTTTAATTTGCTAAATTGTATAGATAATCTCTTGCCGTTAATTAGTAATAATTTATTTCACTAATGAGACATTTGTAAATAACATTACATTAAATTAACAACAAAAGAGTTATTTGCATAAATAATATAAAATTTTAGCGGGATTAGTTGTCAGTATTTTATAATGAGAAAAATTATCTACACTCTAAAATTTTAAAATGTTAGGGTAATGTATAATTTAATTTGCCTTGTGTATATAAATTTTAAATTGATTTTTATAATGACTAATTATAAGTTCCTTTTTCCCCATGAATAGGCAGAAGAAAAGATGTTTTCTTATTCTTCTCATTTTCTAGGCGGCAAAAGTGCTTTCAGCAGATGCTAAAAGAAGTCATGTATGAGGAAGATTGATATATAATCTGAAAGCTTTTCTAATGGCTTTTATGGCATCAAAAATCAACAATTACAACTGAAAAGTCACGAATAATATTATAAAAAAAAAAAACCTAATAGATGTGGTTCTCCTTGATGGGGTTGGTCAGATAGGAATAGTTATAAATTTTCCAAAAAGAACAAATAGATTGCTTGCTAATGGTAAACAAGAAAAAGAAACCTTTTTAAAATTATTCCTTACTTAAGATGTAAACATGACTACTTAACCTCTTCCACAATTACAGTACGATAAACCAATACTAAGTTAGAATTGGGTTATCTTTTTGAACTCACATACAGTTTAAAATGCATATAAGCAAAACAAATAAGGGGAAAACAGTGTTTTTTTTTCTTTAAATCAATTTTTTGGTTAGAAATCAATGGATATCACCCAGTCGAGACTAATCCTCCCAGAGCAGATCACTAAAATGAATTTTACCTCTCCCAATAAGGTCTTTTCTATACACGCAATTGGGTTCAAACCTAGGAAATTACCCAACCATCTAGCAACCATGCTATGCCTTACTCATTATTTTTACAAATACATACATTCTTGTTTACTTGAAAATATACATAACTAATTTTTGAAACGAAAATATTATTTAATTTTTTTTTCGTTCGGAAAAAAAGGCCAGAAAAATGTACAAACTAGCTAACTAGGGTACCATTTAGTTGAAGGGACGGTGTGGCTGGGGATGGAGGAGGTTCTTGAGAGATTGGAGTCTCATATCTTCAATAATTCTGAGTCACTAAGGTGGACATAAATTTTGTTACATTTGTCCTTTCCATATGACCCAGCAAACATGAGAGCAAAGAAAGAGTCTCCGGCAATAGATTCTTCTTGTCTTCTGGTTTTCTGCTTCATTCTGAGTTCCAAACAATCTAATCATGTCCTGTATAGGCAAACAGAAAAAAGGAATTAAGTTTTGATTAATTAACCAATTTGAGCCTAACTTGTCTGGGTTGAGTATTTGAAGAATGAAGATAGCTGTGGAATGGAGCTTCCGTTTAATTTTAATTGTTTTACCAAATCAATTCACCGTCAGCTTAACAGCCATTTACCCATAGTTGTTGACAAACAAAATTTCTCAGTTCACAGAAGGAAGAAAAATCTCCAGACACCCATATCGTAGGGATAAAATCACATTAAATTTGAACTAGAATTCGCAAAATTATTCTTCAAACTTGATGCAAGAAAGAGAGAACGGCGGAGCATCCATCTTGAAGAACCGAAGGCCGAATGCCAACGTAAGGCTTAAGGGAACACGATGAATAAGTAAATTATAAAACAGGCCAATAAAAATTTAATAAATTAATAGCTTGTTGGCTGGTTTAATCGATATAGTGCAACTAATATTTACCGCTTTCACTAGAATTATTTTGGCAATATAGCTGGCTGGGAATAGCAAAGGCTTGATGTTAGCCATGTTGAAGATATATAATAATATAATATAATAATTTACGGAGAAAAACTATGTTACATAAAAGACTGTAGAGGAATTTTATTTTGTTAAATAGAATGACCCCAGCAGGCTTTTCTAGTCCTAAGCCAGTGATAGAATTCTCAAATGGCGGAAATGGTGGCTGCAAAATGGACTCTTTTTGTGACATGTTTCATGTTGCTCAGAGGTCACATCACAACCCCTACCCTGAACATCAGATTAGAGGCTCTGTTCCTCAGCCATTTCAAGGTTGCAGCCTCTTACAGTGCACCACCTCAAAGCTCAACCTAACATGCATTTTCAAATCCCTGCAGGTCAAGAAACTATAAATGTCAGATCCAGAATTTCTGGAGAACATAGTAGGAAGAAAGTGAGACGTAAGCAATAATAAATACTCTTAAAGCACATCCATAGGCATGGTGATTCACAATCCACCCTTACTCTAAACTCCCCTCGTCATCTGAGCTCTCATAACTATAACAACGATAAGCCTTTGAAAAAAAATGTAAATCTGACTCGCTCCATCATGAAGGTTGTGAAGGTTCATCGGTCAAAAAACAGAATGGCCAAGTTAAATTTATAGTAACGCTGAGATTTAGCACCATAACCCACTAATTGGCAGCAGACCATAAACACCATAAATATTGAAATAAGGGAGAAGTGGCACCTGCTGGCTTATCTTTCCACATCCATTCTTGCATAGAATACATTCCCTGCGATGTTTTTGAGGAAACAAGGGTTAGACTAAACAGAGATTGCACAATACATGGAGTTGTGACCTGTCAGTTCCAAACAAGTGCAAGCCAACTTCCTAAGAGACCAGACCAAATTTCAAGCATGTGCACGAGAAAATATTACCATGAAGAAATCCCCCCTCACCTTGTTTTCCCTATGCATATAAGGAGATAGAAATTTTAATGGCTATGCTCAAAATAAATACATTGACTGAGGTGCTGAACATTATACAATAGTAAAGAAGTGAGTCAACATATATACTCCTTCCAGTCCTATACGTCAGTCACTTTCTAAAACAAACTGATGGTCCTATATATTAGTCACTTTGCATATAAAAGTAAGGCATTAATTATCTTTTTTAGCAAAATCATCATCGTTTACAACTCAGAATTTTTTAGAACAAAAATTCATGCTTTTAAATAGGGTTACACCCATAAAATTATATCAATTGTGGGCTATTTTAATGATTTAACTACCTCATCATGGTTTCAGTAAGGTAGTTAGAAGTATCCCATATTTTAGGACAAGAGAGTGTATTAACCTCCAGCTGTTGTCTCTCAAGTCTCAGGATCGGACATCGACTCAACTAGGGAATAAGGTATGACTGACTAACAATTCCACTTTGACCGCTTCTGCGGTAGCATCAGCCATGGCCTACAACTACATAATCTAGAAATTACTTCCAAGGGAGCAAATGCCACAAGAGTCCTAGAAACTTCTCCAAGAAAAGTAGAAGACAGAAAGAAAAAGGGCATTGCACAAATTTGAAAAAGAATGTTACCTGAACATTTTGATGACCTGCAACTGCATATGCCTGGTACTACAATTGCAGAAGGCAAGTCAGCATAATAAATCATCTTTCAACGCTACACTAGATGCCAGAAACAGACATTAAGGAAGACGAAGAAAGCTCTTGTACCTGTTGCTGGAGAACCTGTCCTTGGAGTTGGCCTTGAGACTGTAATTGCTGGATTTGAGGAACTTGCTGAGGTGATATTGGAGGCTGTGACTGATTTTGAGATTGCTGAACAGATGGCCTTTGCTGTTCAGATAATATCAACTCTTCGGGTTTCTCCCACTATAGGTTCATGTAAGAAAACCTTAGTTAGAAAGTAAAATTAACCAGAAAGGAAAAAAAATATAAGGCAACTCAAATAAATACCAACCCGACTTTCGCCAGTAACACTATTGTGATAGTACTTGAAGCCCTCAGGAGATATATGCTCTGTCCAATCACATTTTGCAGGAGTTATGTTCTGGCTTATTGGAGGGGCAGCAGAAGCAGATAAGGATGAAGGCACATCTGCAGTTGGTGCAGCCCCCGTCCACCGAGACTGAAGAACAATAGAATGCTATTAAAAGGAAAATTAAATACATAAAACCCAAGGGATATGCGTCCTATCTATATACACAGGAGAAGCACAAATGATGCATCTAGTCATCATTAACAAACAGTCACGCACAATAAAAGGTTTACAATCAGTCAGGCAATATAGTGAAAAGTTGACAATCTGCCAGCTGTAAACAATTAAAAGAATAAAATCAATGAAAACAATACTGAAATCTTTCTTGCATTAAACCTGGAGGGCATCTTCTAAACCAAATCTCACAAGACAATGCCCTCAGTGAATTAAGCAAGACAACTCATTGCCAATTCATGAGACCTCATATATGCAGAGATGTTCAACATCTACAACAGTATCCCTCCACATCATGAACTAACTAACTATACTTATAGTATAAAATACCTGCTTTTTCATAGATTCTGCATTTTGCTGCAGTGTTAAACCTTGACTAGATGGTTGCATCATCTGTAGTTGTTGTTGAAGCTGAGAGAAGGCCTTCTGAGATGAATGAAAGCTTGCTTGCAAAGTCTGAGTTTGTTGTGACAACATTTGCGCCAACTGGGATGGAGACTGCTGAGGCTGAAGTGGCTGCTGCTGCATAGAGGTAGATAGTTGCTGTTGATTTGTAGTGGTCAACGTTGTATTTGTTTGCAAGCTGGCATCTAGAGGAGCATGGCCCTGGGCAGCTGCAGCAGGTGAAGCAACCTGCTGAGCTTGAGGCTGAGAAACTGGAAAGTGTCCATTTAGACCATGCACCTGTTGTGAAGGAAGAGGACCAGCAGAAAAAGGAAGTTGTGGTTGGCCAACCTGCCTAAATGATGCAAGAGAAGGTGGTGTTTGTGAGTAAGGGATCGGGGCTGGAGGGTACATCTGGAGGGAGGAAGGCTTGTCCTGAGGTGATTGAATAGGCTTCTGCAGTGGCGACATCTGTTGGCTGGCTGGTGGAATATGCGGAATGTTTTGATTGAAATTCTGAAAGCAATGAGACATTTACAAATCTACTTCAAGCTGGAAAAGATGGAATGAGACCACAATAATCTCCATATACCTGTTGTGACATTGATGACAGAGCCTGTCTTTGAAAAGGACCATTTGAAGGGCCTCCAAAGCCATTCCCAGGGCCACCCTAAATTTGTTTAAACGTTAGTAAATGGATGGTGCAAACACCACATTATCGTAGAAAATAACATTAATAAATTAATAAATATAACAAGGAGGAAGAGAAGAAATATACAGTGGCTTGAATCACTTGATTCTAAAACTTCAATAACGACAACAATAAAGGTGTCTTTCAAGTAAAATGGTAGCTTTTTTTTTTTTTCGTTTTAGGTAAACTTTCGTGGAAATGTCAAATTTATACTTACTGCATTCATAGCCAATGTCATGTCCATGTCACCAGATCTTGGAAGCAATGGAGGCCTCAGGTTATGCATACCAGCGTTAGATGATGGCCCCATATTTGAAGGATGCATTGGACGCCAAGCAGTGGGAGCAGAGGCTTGATCACCCAAGGGATCATTAATAATGAATGGAGGTCTGAAAAAATAAATACAGAATGAAGCAATATCTAACTCCCAAGCATGAAGAGAAGGCAATTAACGAACCATTCAGAAGACAGGAAACCAAGGGAAGGAAAGGAGGGAGGAGGAGGTACATAGAACTCGGTGCTTCAAATCTTGGACCAAATGCTGGATGTCTGGGACCTGGTACTTCAAATCTTGAACCAAATGCAGGACTCCTGCAAGCCGCAACAAAATATCAAAAACCTCATACTTACCAAAAAAAAAATCACAATGGAAAAATATATAGGACAATTAAAGTACATAGTCAGAAGTGCTGAATTTCAATCAATTATTTGGTACAAGCAGATTGATAAACATTCATATGCATGCAGACAAGAGTTTAGGGTAAACGTTCATAATGTGAGTCAGGATTATAAGAAGAGAACAAATTGCTTATGCATACATTCAAAAAAAAAAAAAAAGCAAAAATGCAAAAAAAAAAAATTGTAACCCAATAGCAGATCACGTTCAAGCATTAAGGGTACATCTCAATGATAGTTGCGCAAAGGCAAAGGATCAATCTGCAAGTCACAGGAAGTTAGGCTCGTTTCTAGTCCCTGCAGCCATTTGAACTGGTCCTGCTTAATAAGTAGGGCTATAATGGACCTTAAGTTCAATTTGTTAAATAAAAAGGCAGGCAGACTCCCTGCTTAACTTTTATTTTATATACATATCATTGAACAAGCCAATCACTCAATCAAAGTCTGAATGCCCATGCTTTGTTCAATCCATTAACATTCTAGTGAACTTAAGAGTTTAAATGTCAGCAGGCGCTTGACGTTACAAACCTTGAATCCCCTTGTCGAGGTCTCTTAGGATCAGCAAACCGTACAGTTAAAGGTTGATCACAACCCTGCACAGAGAGATGCATGGTCATAAGCAGAAAGCTTTCACGTTATTAAAAAAGAGGTTATAACAGAAACAGGTATAATTTTTCTTACTCTCATTGTATAAATTCCATTAAGTGCATTTATAGCTGCCAGGGCCATATCTCTGTGAGAGTATTTAACAAAACCACATCCTTCAATCAAAAGAGGAAAAGGATTATATATGGCCATCCAGCATTGGAGTTAAACACACAGCCAGAGTCAAGGAAAAGGCAACATAAAAACAAATAGCCTCTAACTTATCATTTGGAGGAAAGGGTAACATATAGAACTAAGCAAATCAATAAATGTGTACTTTCCCAATAACATTTAGAAGGCGGGAACCCAAAAAATGCCCCTTCCCTACCAAAACAAGAGAATCAAGATTTAACAACTATGTGGTCAGACATTATAAATATCAGCTTATTTTACAGAACAAAATAGTCATAGATTTTCCACCAAAAATCTTGCAAGGGTAAGGAATATACCACGGCTTTGCTTCTTCTCATCACGCATCAGATAAACATCTTCTACCCGTCCATATTTTGAGAAAATCTGATGCAAAAGACATCATTTAGTTTCATGTTCTAAGCTTTCCAGATATCAGGCGTCACATATCACAATAACTTTAGACCAAACTGCCAAAGATCACATTTTCTAAAAATAATTATATAATGCTTATACATCATATAATTATATCATTATATGATATGCATAATGGGAATGGATGAATGTCTGAAATGTGAAGTTAAGCATTAACATACTTCCTCAACTTCCTTTACAGTAGCCTGTTTGTTCAGAGAGCCCACAAATAATTTGTATTCAACTGCACCTGCAATAAACATTAATTTACAGCAACATTGGTCAGTACAAATACTCAGAAAATTCATAACAAGCTCAAGCTAATGCACACCCAAACAATTAACGAACCAAATAATGATGAAACTTATATTACTAGCATCATCTCAACTAAGTTGTTTGTTCTAAGTTCCGAAATAAACAGAGATTGCACAAATAATGCTGACAGCCTGGCTAAATTTGCTCATGGATCACTGATAATCTCCGTATCTTTCATCAGCCACCTCCATGGTTAGAAGGTGGTGGTGGTTGATGATTGGGTCTCTTGTTTTCATTATTTTGTTTCTTTTCTCTTTTGATTGGTGTGTATATGTTACCCGATTAGCAGAAGTTACAGATTTATTCCAAGAAAAAAAAAATATTTCACTAAAGAGGTTGGATTTTTTTTATTTGGGACTGGGAAAGTCTCCAACAATACTAAACACAATATACAATGCATAGAAACTCATAAAGGAGACAAATTTTCAGTCTTCGTAAAACTACTACTCAACAAATAAATTTGAAGAGATAGAATAACAGATGTAAACATGAAACACAAATTTAACAGTGGGAAAGTCTTCAATGTTCTTTTACGAAATATAGGCCAAAGATCTTACTAACGTGAATAATTATCAGGGAGGAATTCCAATCAAGAAATAGCTGAAAATAATTTACTAGGATTAAAAATGGCAACAATCCGACATTATTCAAATTTAAAAATCAACATGTCGATAATTCTTAGGAATATTACCAAGGCGTTCTCGTTCACCATCAGCATATCTCACTTGGATTGGACCAACTCCCTAATATAACAAAAAGAAAATGTGTGAGAAAACCAGTATCTAGCACTCCTACTATTTAATATTTAGGATTCAAAGAACAACAGCTCACTCCGGGAAGAATATGTTGATTGTGCAATGCTTTAATTGCCTGATCAGCTTCATCAGGTGAAGCATACTTTATGAAACAGCAACCTGCAGCAATCCCAAACCGTTCTTGAAAATACAAATCGAAACAACCATATGGCTGGCTATTAAATAAAATTTGAGGGCTGCATTTCTTACAATCTGACAGTGTAGTCACAGAACTTTGATTGCATGACATTAGCTCATTAAATTTATTGTATAAGCATGACAATTAAATTGAGTATTTTTGTCAAGGTTTTATAATAAGAACCATAGATGACCACCCATTACATGACAATCAAGTCCGCCATTCATAAGCTTAACAGTGAAATTACAACACACCAATTACTGCAATGTAACAATCAAATCTATATCTGGTAAGCTAAACTTCGAGCCCACGTCTTTTCATTAAATTAGATTAAATGAAACAATCAGCAGTTTCTATGTTCATTTAATGTAAACATTTTGGACGTAAACAAATTACAGTATAACATTCAACTGCCTCTTATAAACGATAGTTGGGAATTTGTTCCTTGTATGCAGCTAAAGTTGCAAGAACAAGATATGCTAGCCCTCCGAAATTGAATCTACTGCACAATTAGTGGTTTACAGCAAGCGTATATCTCATGCTCCTTCTGAGACGACAGGATAAGGACCAAAAAGGCAGTGGCCAAGTATTTGGCCCGGGACTACAACAAACAGTTCAATACATGGAACTAGCAACACGAGCTCAGAGGCTTCAGAGGCTCCAGTCTGGAGAGTTAGACTGGCATAACTGGTTGACCCAACCGGTTTTTTGCTGACCCAACTCATTGGACCCATTTTGTAAAATTTTCAAATTTAAACTATGCCAGACTACCCGTGCTCTATCCATCAATCTGTCATGAATGGCTCACATTTCAAATTATACATATAGCAAAGGTAGGTGGGATGTTCATTACCAAACTAAAATGATCTAAAACCAGTCAATACGGAATCAACAGGCCCAAATCAGTATATAACACGCCAAAACTGACTCTGTCGTTTAGTTTTCAGTTTAACCTCCTACCTATTGGACCAATGACCCAATGGCCCAAGCAAGAAATCATACTGAAAAAAGTCACTGAATTAAAATTTAAAAAAAAAAAAAAAACATAAATACCTTGCTGCTGTCCTGTCTTTCTATCCTTGATCAGAGCAACCTCAACCACATTCCCATGTTGCTCGAACAAAGGCCGAATCTGATCAAAAATAATTGTAACAAGATAACTTTTAGTCACAAAAATCGGGCAAAATGAGAACAAGTGCTGTTGGCAAGAGAACAGGCATCCTTTCAAACCCTTAAAAAAATTATCTGAAAACTATAGAATACTGGAAAGCTTATTTAATAGTTTCAAAATCAAACTCTCCAAAATCCCAACCCAAACCAAAAAGGAAAAAGATGAGAAGGTTAAATGACTTACATCTTCTTCAGTTGCTGTCCGTGGAACAGATCCAACAAAAAGTTTGGCAAAACTTTCCCCCCCAAAACGGTCTTAAAATTAAAGGGGAAAATGTCAGTCATTTCTGTTTCATAATGTGCTAGAGGAGAGGTTATATATACAACAAGAAATGGACCAAGCAATCTATTCCATGCTACTGAAAACAAGCACCCCAAAAAAACTGACGAAGAGCAACAGATTCAAAATGCAAATATGCTCCAGCAACACATACAAGTAACAAAACAAAACCACTGAGATTTAAGAAAAACTTAGATTTTTACATGGCATGTTTATCCCACATCTTGAAAATCTGCTTTCATTATAAACAATTTCTAAATATGAATAACATCCATTTTAAGGTGTCCATTGCAGAGGAACACCCTAGTGTTACCTAAATCGAGATTTGCCAGTCTGCAGTACTGATCCAGATACCAAGTCACAGTAGAACGATATAAACCTACAAGGGATGCTATTTTTTCCTTTCTTTTTTTTACCAAAGAACCATGAGGGTAACCATGATGAAAAAAAACGATGATGCTGAAATTCGGTTAAGCCTGGGTGTTTATACAAATTGTTTTACAAAAAAAAAAAAAACTAATTCACATTTGTAACAAGAGATGGGCCCCCTGCATTGTACGGTGTTTGAGGTGAATTGCATTATTCATAATAGTATGACTTCTGAATTTTATTATACATATTGATGCTTTGATTTTGCATTCCTATTTAATCTTCTTTCTCTACACCTCCATCACAAATTATTCTCTCATGTTTTATACATTTTGTAATAACCATTGTTTCCTATTCATCCTGTATCCTACACACAAGTCATCTCCCTTTCCTTACCCGTTCATCTCTTTCAATAAATTCAAATTTTCTGCATGCCTGTTTCTTTTTTGTCATAATATTTATTTCAATAATTAATAATTTTAATATTTAAACTTTTTAATCAAACAATGACATTACAAGCTTGACCTTGATGCGTTCCTCTAAACCTGCGTTCGAGGCTACAGTCTGAAAGAGTGGCTTGGACTGCAAAGGATGGGCTCACACTCCCCTTCATCCTTTCCAGGTTTGCAACCATAAATCACTCTGGCACTCTGGTTCATCCGTTTTTCTGTTCTTTCCTCATTCAACAGGCAAACATATATCATTTTGGAAAGGACGATCGGGAACAGGGTTCAAAGGGATGAAGGGCAAATTAGGCAACAAGGTTACAGACAAACTTTTATTTTAGAAGTATGAAAAAGGAAAAAATAGAAAAGGCATGCTAGATAAAAATTCTCCACATAATTTCTGTTAAGGTTATCTAAAAGTTGCTGCTCCGGTGTATAGACTAACTGAACATGGAAATTAGTGCCACCACACCTCAGATCACCATGGACTCTCTGGCTGCCAATCGAGGCCATATAAGGCATGCTAAACTGCAGCCTAAAAAAGAATAAAAATCCAAGCACTCCTAACAGAAGCATTAACCATATCTTAAGCATCCCAAAATACACAAACGTTATCCTCATCTCTCCAAAATATACAAGCGCAGTTCCCATAACTCTGGTGCACAATAGCTCTGCTATTGTGGAACATACAAGAAGTGAATAATAAACACAGTCTCAAGCGACCAGGTAAGCATGCATGTTATTTTAAAAAGCGAATAATAACTACAATCTCACATTGCCGGGGTCAAACTAGCCGGCTTGAAAAATCACCCCATTCAAAATTACAATTCAATGCAACATTTTAACAGGAAGCAAACACGAGTTACACTCACCTGGCGACCCTCCACGTCCAGAGAAGGGAAACCCTCGTTTCTGACCCGACAGAGGCTGCCCCTGACGACCGTTAAACCCAAACCCTCCAGGACCCTCACCACTCACTGGCCTAAACCCATCGCTGCCGCCAAAACCCGGTGATCGGAACCCTGCACCTCTTCCAGGAGAGCGACGGGGTGGGCTGTCAAACTGCCGGTGGTGAGAGGCTCCACCGCCGCGGTTGTTGAAGGGAGCGTCCGAGAAGCGGGACGGAGCTCTGGAGTGACGATACGGGTGAGAATCGTGGTTGGTGTTGCCATAGCGGTCTCCTCTGTGCCTATCCAGCTTGGCGTACAGAGTGAATCCCTAACCCTAAAAATTTATTTTTCAGAAAATAAAGCAGAGAACTGAATAAACTGAGCAAGTTCTGACTTCTTAGTCAATTCGAGGGAACGGAATGCTAGTATTCGCAACAAGAACGAAAAACCGGAGCTTTTATTCAAGTGTTCGTCCGCTTCCGACAGCGACGAGCAAAGAAAAACTGCGGATGCTGGATTTGTTACTCGAGTTTGATGTCGTTTAACGCTTCTTTGCTGTCGTTCAATGGGCTCCGGCGATGAATTATGCATTCGGGGAAGACTCGGGTTCTTTCCAAGTCTTTCATTAACCGCGCCTTTATGCCATGGCAAATAAAACGACGTCATTCTATTAAAGTAGGGGCAATTTGGACTATTCGTAACATTGAATCATTGACCAACAAAAATGCACCCGCATGCAGACAAAAGTAAAGATTGACTAATCCAGTCCCTTCCTAGTGTTTTCGTTTGCTTCAAGCTTAGCTTGCCTCTCCTTTGCTCAAAAAATAATATTCCTCGTGTACTAAATATAAAATTTTTATACATACTAATATAAATATCTTATATTTAAAATCAGAAGAATAATAATAATAGACCACTTAGAGGACGACTTAAGATTTAAATAAAATTACACGCAAGTCCTAAAGAGCAGAATTTATTTATCTAGTCCCAAAGAATGTCAAAATTAATAGTAAGTTTTAAAATACTTTAGAGTATTGTATTGTAATTATAAAATAGCATTACTGTCCTTCCTAATCTAAAATTTCCAATTCAAAGTCCAGACTCTCTCTCTCTCTCTCGCCTCAGCTTGTGTTCGAACTGCCTCCCTCATGCTTGTCGTCTGGGGGGAAGAGAGAGAGAGAGTAAAGATTGGCCACTTAGAGGACGGCTTAAGATTTAATAGAATTTATAAAATCATGACAAATATAGAAGCAATTTTTTAAATTGGAGGTTATTTTATTTTATTTTTTCAAAAGGGTTAAGTTGTTAGCAAAAAATGTTAAGTTATATTCACCATCCTCAAATATTTTTTTTGGCATCATTCAGAATTTTAAAGTAATTTTGTTCTTAAAGTATTTAGAACACTTGGTACACAAAAATCCAGTCTAGTATAATGGATACTACTAAAAAAAATTTCGAAATGTTGGAAGCTATTTAACTCTCTTAAAAATATCAATTTTTTTGCATGTAGATTGTAGCTAAAACAGAAGTAGAAAGCATACTTTCTATGCATGTTATCTTTATAATTGGTATATAACCGAACCACATATTTTTGCACTGGTTCCAAAATCCGCATAAAATGTCAATTCAATTAACCATTATAGAACCTGATACAAGGTAAACTTAAGTTTTTCTTTTTGTTGCCAGCAGGAAAACTTTATTTGAAAAATCCAGTTTCGTGAAAACAAGCTGTTATTTGAATTAGGAGACTTCTAAGTTTGAGGAGCAAAACAATTCAGCACAAAAGCAGCTAAACAGTGGTATAGTAAGAACTAGGAACTGAGTTTGTAAGACTGTGTTTAGGTGTGCAAACTAAAAGGTGTTTGGTTTCTCCGGATTCACACAAGTTGAGATTAAACTCCTCTCACATGTTTAGGATATGTTTGGATTAACCGTGACAAAACTGACTTTTATTCCAATCAACATTTGCAAACTTAAGTTAAAGTATAATGTGATTTATGTTTGAATTGGTGTTTAATTTGTAAAAAGTCAGTTGAAAAAATTGACACTTGTTTGGATGATTAATAGAAAAGTAAATTTAGAAGTAAAATGACTGAAAAGAGCATGAACTTTATAATACACGTAAGTATTTTAGCGAGATTATGTAACATAAGTAATAATTAAATAATTTATTTAGCTTCTTTAATCTTTTCAAATTAGCCCACTAAGGTTTTATATTAAAGAGTGAAAGTTATATATCGTATATATACAATTTGATAAATTCAAGAAAAATAATAAATTAAAATAATTAAATTTTATTAGGTAACTTTTCTTCTTACAAAAAAAACATCAAGCCATTAACTATAGCATTCATAAAACAGAAGTAGAAAGCATACAATTTGAATAATATAGAAATTTATATATATATATATATATATACACGTCCACCTTATATTATTCATTGAATATGAACATATCTTAGATTCAATGAATTTAGACATCATAACTCGTGTTGGGCTATTTTGTGTGCGACCCTGTAGGCCCATATGAAGTTGGCAGTGGGCCATTAACTATAATGACTCACAAGTCGTAAGCGGTCTCTAGCAAGACATCACGACTATCCAAATCATATGAGGATCATTGAACGATGTAACCTTTCATACAACCATATCACGTCCCTTTTGTCACACGACATTTTGGTCATGGATGAGGCATGGAGAACGTCATCCTTCTATTCGTGACCGTTACTTTCTCAATCCCTGAATAGTCTGAGTATAGAAACGGAACTACCTTTATATTATAGTATGGCCATACATTTTTCAAACTCACTCATCGAGGGGCCCAGTAATATCTCTCTACGAATGTGAGGGACAAATTCCATCTTGACCATTCACATTCCTCCGCATGAAAAACCACTAAGCCTGAACATAGTCTTTATGATCACTCAGTCAAAAGTGACTTTTGACTAGGTCAAAACTGAGCGTTTCTCATGTAGGAATCCATGATGATCTCAGGTCAAAGGACACAGTGACATGGTTTGTATATGAGAGAAGCTTATGACTTAACCCATGCAATTCTCTTATAGCAGGTCGGTCCAACACCTTGTACTCTTACATGTACTTATGACTTTAATTTATATCTCTATATATCTTTAAAGTCATACTGGTCTTATTTCATCTCTACTCCCACATAGATGACCGACTAGGAACATTTAGGATAAATCATGAGTTATCCAAGGATAGTCATCACAGTAAACATGCAAATAATATGATAACATAATTAATAAATTCATAAATTAACAATGTTCATAACACAATAATTGACCCCTAGGGCACAATTTCCAACACTTTTCATATTGCCCAAGGCACGTTTGTCAATTGTAACGCCAATCCAAACATATGCTTTGTGTTTTGCATTAGGCATTAGAAGCATTTAGGATATGTTTGGATTAGCGGTGATAAAACTGACTTTTATTTCAATTTACTTTGATAAACTTAAATATGGTGAGTTTCAAAATCTCAACTTTGGAACCCATTACATTGCCCACAATGATAAGCCTTAGTTTAAATTTTGAAGTAGCTCCAGAGATCAATTCAAGAAGGTGCATGTGTTATTTGAGTGTATTATTGAAGAGATCGATTTTTTATGTTCCCATCTTTAAAACTTTGGTTTGGAGTACCCTCTTCAAAATATCATAATTGACGAAGTAAGACGTCCTTAATAATATATCATTCCAATTCTAAATATAAGTTACTTGTAGTAGATTTAATATTTGTTTTTCAATTTTATCATTATTTAAATCTTATTGAAAAGTAAGAAAGAAAATAGAGAGATGAAAATGATTTGTAAATGTAAAGAGAAGTAGAAATAGAACTTTAGTAAGAGTAAAATTAGAAAATGTTGTTAATTTAATGCATTTTTTGATACATGAGAATGTGTTACAAATAACTCATATTGAGCGATATACAGTTATTGGCTTAGTAGTTGTATTTACAGTTATAAATAAAGGGATCCGATCCTCTGCCCATCTAAAAAGATAGGTATAAGATCCCTAAATTCTTATAGTCTTGTACATTTTTTTTCCTTCATCAACATTTGTTACACGTTAAGTATTTAGCGGGGGAATTTTGCTGTCCTTTGTGATTCTCTCAAGATAACTCAATCAGAATTAGCTTGAGCCTCGCTGAAAATTCTTAAATTGGAATGGGACCGACCTAAGATACCATATTGTCAAAAGGAAGAAAATCTCAAGCATGCCATTTGCCATTTGCCTTTTTTTTTTTTTTCTTTTCATGGCTTTGCATGTTTTTTCTTTCTCAATGAAGCCTATCAAGGTAAGAAGAACACCACCTTCTCTCCACCCGGTTTGTTTATACATGGTTGGATCTATTTCTCATGTTTCGATCTGATTTTGATTCCCTCGTATAACTTTTGTATACGTTTAATTTACTCCTACATGGAGGATATAGTTTGGCTCAAGAATGGAAGATATAAAACTATTAGAGGAACTACCCTAGAAAATGCATGACCAAAAAAGCCAACAAGAAAAGAAAAACCAGACCGAACCAACTAGTTCAACCGGAAAATCGGTGAACCGGTCAGTAGTCTGATTTGATTTTATACATTAAACCAGTGAGGAGTTAAACTGGTATCGAACCCGCAAAACCGGTGTAAACTTGTAAAAACCGGTAAAAACTGATGTAAACCAGTAATGCACCGGTTTAAATAATTATGTTGCTATTGATCCTATTTTTTCTCGTTCAGTTCAATATCCTAATCACTATAGATTGAATGAATTTTGATGATAATTTTGGTATTAATAGTTATAATTTTAATTATTGATAAATTGTAAAGATCAAAATTCTTAATATTATTATACTTTGTTATTGTTACAATTAAAAGTCAAATTAATTTTTATATTAAAAACTAGAAGTAGTTTCACATAGGAAACCAAATGTGGTTTTCTCCAAAAGTTTCTCCTCGCTGCGTGAGTGAATAGAAAGCCTTAAGCCTCCTATCGCTTCTCTAGTCTGTATTTTTGAGCTTTTCTTTTTGCCAGTATGGCCTCATATATTGCTAAGGCCTGATTGTATTCCTTGTATTATATATTGGGTATATATCATCCTCCCTCTTTGTAATGTATATGCAGAGAAAGTTTTATCAAGCTCTTCACCCAAAAGAAAGAAAGAAAAGTTTTAGAGCCAAGACTCCAAGATACCAATAAAGGAATAAAATAACCAGTAGACATGCAACGTAACGTGACAATAAAAACTTGCTATTTTATAGCTATCATTTTATTTTAAAATAATTATAATTTTACTCCATCCGATCCTGTTATATTTATATGTTTTAAATTTAAAAAGAGACATGATCCATTTTATAAGCTTTACCTTGTGTTTGTTTTAACATTTAATATTTTTTTTAATATTATCTTTAATTATTTCTCTCTCATCACATTTTTTTACAAATTTTCTTTTATCTTTTTCTCATTTATTATAAACGCATATTTGAAAATAAAAATATATTTTTAACCTATTTATTATTTTTAACTAATTGTTTATTACCTGCGAATTAGTTATTTGAAGTTTATGATAAAAAACTTGAAAACAGTATTTAAATAAAATATTAATTGTTTTTGAATTATTTTACATTTTATTATTATTAAAATATTAAATGGCCTTGTCCTTGCAAATAAAAGCCTCAAAAAAAAATATTTTGGACTGGAAGGAGTCTTTTTTAATTATATTTTTTGACCATAACTTTTTTAATTATATTAATATCATTAATATTAACATTGTTTATATATTCATAGTATAAAATATTTAACAAATCAGATT
Organism: Neltuma alba; assembly: GCF_004799145.2. NCBI lineage: Eukaryota > Viridiplantae > Streptophyta > Magnoliopsida > Fabales > Fabaceae > Neltuma > Neltuma alba. The sequence goes on from NW_021636103.1 coordinate 147,775, forward strand.
AATCATAACTCATAAAAACACGTTACTCGTTTTTAAGATCTTTATATAATGCTTGGAATCGGTACATCCACTCATCCAGCAACTCAAAATATTTTTTCACATACATTTAACATCTTAAAATACTTTGAGCTGAATTATTTTGTAGTATATCCAGCACTGAATGCAAGAAAAATATTTTAGGTGTTGGACACAAAAAAAATATATTTTAAGATGTTATATGTATACAAAAATATACGTTGGGTACTAAATGACCCAAAAAAATGTTTCTGCACCTTAACTCTTTACTTATAAGTTATGTAATTCCTTTTTATAAGAATCACGGGTTATTTGGATGTTTCAAAAACACTTTTAAAAACTGTTTTTCGAGACAAAAGTCTTATTAGATATTTATAGCGGAGTTTTCATCCAAACACTCGTCATGTTCACGTTACAAATATATGAGGAAAAACTACAGTACAGTAGAATGATAAATAATTCTCAGTTAAAAATGTGTGGATAGAATGAAAATCATAATTTTAAAAATATTTTTCCTGAAATAAATATACAGAAGAATTTGTTTTTCTAAGAATAATTTTTTCTAACAGCATGAAAATCAGAATAAAATGAATTGATGAGAAGGACGAGCAAAGGAAATGAAAGCGGCCAGTTAGTCTTTCTTGTTTCTTGGTCTTTGTTCAGAAAGCAGACGCAGCGGGTTTCTTCCCATTAATTCGCCTATAATTCCTTTCTCTCAAATCTTTTTTCGTTTGGCTCAGAAAGGAGGGGCTTTTTTGAAATGGAAATGACACAAATCAAATAACAAGCAGCCACGATAACCTCTCTTTGCTGTCAAATCGCCATAAATGGTCCCAAAAAGACTAGGTAATTACCGAAGAAGAATTCTCCGTTAAGCAAACTACATCAGTCTATCACCATTAAAACTTGCTCAAGCACATTCATCTACTGATCAAAGACATACTTGAACTGTGAAAATGCTAAAGCTTCTGGGAAAACAGAGACGAAATCTAGAAACAGAGGTATATTTTTAGGACTGACCTAAGTGAATCTCCAAGCCCTAATGTTCTTCCCGATCTCAAACGCACAGTGAGCATCGAGAGTCACCTGCAGAACCTGCTCATCGCTGAGAGACTCATCGCCCCAGTCGCTCATACTGATCTCTTTTCTCATTCTCACTCCATCAATCCCAAGGTATTCTCGAACAATCTCCTCGACCGAAGCCCCCTGGAGGCTCTCACCGTCGTCTGTTACCACGTACTCCCTTATATCCAGAGGATTCCTTAGCATGTTCAGCCTATGCTTCGAAATCGCGAGCTTCAACCGATCCGAATGGTTCCAGAAGCCAACAAAGGTATTGCAAGGGTCCATGAGGAATTGCCGGAGCTTGCTCGGCACATAGGGTGAGTGACTCAGCTGGTACACAAGGCACCGGCATCCCACGCAGAGTTGCAATGTATCTGCTGGTGCATCTCCGTCTCCGGGAGTCCACTGAACGCCGAGACCGACGATGAGTCTGCCGAGGTAGGGTCGATAAAGGTAGTTGGTGGTGTTGATCCAGCGTCGGACAACGGCGGCCCTGGCAGTAACAGTGACGGAAATATAAGTTTCGTCAAGGTCGACGTGGAAGCGGCGGTGACTGGGGGGAGAAGGAAGGTCGCAGATCGTGATCGCCATTTTCGTCGCCGCGTGGGAGAGAGTACGGAAAATGCAAACGGTTTTGCTTTACACGTTTCGGAGTGCCATTTTCACATTTTGTGCTGCCAGAGAAGCCGTAGTAGGGGTGATCGTGAGTCTTCCCCGCTAAGAATTTGAGCTCTGATATAGTGTGGACGCCTGCACGGTGTGGACGATAGGGAACCAATGATAGTTCGTGTTTGTGCTGTCTCGTTGATGCCTTGCTCAGGAATCTAATTGATTAACGCAATTAATGGGTAGGAGTTTATCGGATTTTACTGTAAATAATTTTTTTCAAAAAAAATCTGAATTGTTCTTTTTTGTTGATAAAAAGGAAAGATTATTGTTGTCTACCTAGTACTATCATAAAATAATTTTATTCAAAAAGTCATGTATAATAGCATAATTTTGTTTGGAAGATGATTTTTTGAAACATTTAAATTTTATCAAATTATTATTAAAATATTTTAAAAAATAAATTTTTTCCATTTTATCAAGTGAAATTTTTAATAAAAAAATAATGTTTAATTAATTTAATACGCAATCAATGTACATCGAACGGATGAAGTTATGTTCAGCATCCCTTGATTTGCGATTATTGACAAGCTGTCAAGAATGGAAGCATTAAAGCAGCATAATTTATCAGAATCTGTAAATGAATATAAGAAAATTTTAAGAGTATTGTCATAATCTTTTTAGAACAAAACAATAATCTTTTGCTCTGGACCATAATTTATTAAATTTTTTTATTAATACTTTCATTTTAGAGAAAAAATTGTCAAGAGGCGGAAGGTAACATGGGGAAGTTTGGTTCTTGACTTCTTGTTTGTTTTGTAATTCTCTTTTCAATTAATGGGATTCAACATTTTACTTAAAAGAAAAGAATGCAGGTTTTTACACGTAAGATAAGTCCACCATCTTGACTTATTTGGGATCGCAATTAAAGCATTCAAAAATGGTTTTTTTTTAATATAATTCATGAAACATGAGCTAAACATGTACGAAGGTTTTATCTTAATTTACGTAAAAATGTTTATAATTATTTATATTAAGTAGCTCTCAATAAGTACAAATTTTAGGGTGTTAAATGCCTTTCAACTTTTAAAAATTTAAAAAAAACAAATATAAAAAATAATAATAGTTTTTTATTTTTGTGTGCAAACAATACACACCCTTCACACTCACACACCCACTTGTATATAACAATACGAAGGGTTGCCAATTGAGCCATAAACTTTTAGCAAATACTCTATCTTATTTTTGATATAAGAGTTAGTTTAATATTTAATTTGATCATAAATATAAGAGCTAGTCCATAATCTCTCATATTTATCTACTTTGCCATCAAGTAATCCTATTATAGTTGCATATGTTAAAGAGTTACTATCAATAGATAATTCAAATACATATGATTAATAATAGTATTTTAGAGAAGACAATAACAATATTTATTTACTACAAATAACTAACTTAACTCATTTTCTTAATCTTCTCAAATTAATTAACTAAGTCTCATATTAATAAGGAATAAAAAACCAAATCGAACACTAAACCGGTTGAAGTAGTAGTTCAAGGGTCAGTTGGTAGGACCGGGTCAACTCAGGATCCAACTGGTCATATTAAAATAATATAATTTAATTGAAAATAACGAAATATAACAACATTAATAATTACTAATAACAAAATATAAAGAAATATAACAATAATTTGATTGTAACAATAGCAAAGTATAACAATATTGAGAATTTTGATCTTTATGGGTTATCATTAACTAAAATTAATAATCATTGATATCAAAGTTACTATTAAAATTTATTTAAATCTATAGGAACTGAGATATTAGAAGCTAAATAAAAAAAAAATAGGACCAATAACAACCTAATAATCCAAACTGGTTTATTATCAGTTCACATCGGTTTTGATTGGTTTGCTACTAGTTTAACTTCATCTCAGTTTAATATCCAACCCGAACCAGATCATTGATCGGTTCACAGGTTGAACTGACCGATTTGGTTCGTTTTTTGTCCTATGCATATTAAGGACCCGACGTAGTAACTAATAATAGTTATACGGGGATGCCGAAGGCAGGGCTAGTGACTGGAGTGAAGTCGTAACAAGATAGCCGTACTGGAAGGTGCGGCTGGATCATTTCCTTTTCAGGGAGAGCTAATGCTTGTTGGGTATTTTGGTTTGACACTGCTTCACACCCAAAAAGAAGCGAGCTACGTCTGAGTAATTATACAATATCTTTGATAGCTACTATCAAGGAGACACAACGCATTCCCTCTCTCTTAGTTAGCCTAGACAGAGGACTGTCATTGAATTATATGCTATAATGGATTATCATTCCAGGAATTTCTATGGAAAATCATAAATTACAAGGGTCATATTTTTCTCAAGCTATGCTTAAGCCCTTCTATGGATTAAAAGATCTGGTGTATTTGTGGATCAATAACTTCAATTATTAACTATGAGCTGGGTACAAAAAGAGTTCGCCGTGGTTACACCTAAACCTCCTCCTCCTGCAGATTCAGTTTGGAAGGATAAATTTTTCTTTTTATCTCTTGTTAGGAGTTATAATTCTAGAGCAATTCTCTATATTTTTTAAAATTTTTTACTAAGCTTGTAGGCAATCCTCTTTAATTTTAACACTACTTTGCCTTTTAAAAGCCTTACTACTTAAAAAAAATCACCTTCGGTTACAGTTTCACCCAAGCACCCTAGATAAACGTTTGCCATGTAAGCATAATTTTCACTCCGTTAAGGCCGCATCAGATGACCTGGGGACTGGTTTCTACACCAGGAAACTATTGACGTTTTACAGTGCAAGCTTGGGGACCTGGATCCAAAACGCAGTGCCGTTTTATTCAGCTGTTGAGGGACACAAGGCCATAAACCCTGGCATGCGGATTGCTAGGGGAGGGAGTTTGAGTCTGAGATACCTACGAGAGCTGAAAGGAAGACGACCCCGTGTCAACCCTCTTTGCCTCGGAACGTAGAGGTCAGAAAGTTCATCTTATAGTGTTGCTCTCTCGACAATACGCGGTATTTTCAATCAAAAAATGGATGTCAACAATGACTTGAAGAATATGAAACTCGAGGACGCACCTATGCAAATGGATTCCGATGACTCTTCTGGTGTTCAGGTACTTACTCGAAACTTGCTTTTGCTCTTTATAGATATCCTTTTCGTTTTATGAAACGAGTGAAATTAGAAGTGGAATCTGAATTCATGGCTTTATTGAGGTTCATATCTTCAGAGGGTTTTGACTTTGTACCACTGTCGCGTACAACGCCCAAAGGGTTAGCTATGTCTGGAAATTATTGCCTTAACAGTTATTTTTGGATGAGTTCACTTAGAGATTTTGAATTTTTGGTGTAACTAATGTGATTTCTTTGTTATTTATTTTGAAGGCAAAGGATAAAGAGAAAATGGAGCTGACTGAGACAATGAAGCAACTGCATATTGAAGGATCGTCATCTGGGAATTCATCAGTGAATTTCAAAAGGAAGCCGGTCATCATCTTAGTTGTTGGAATGGCAGGTGGTTTAATTTACTCGTTAGAGTTAGTAATTCCTGAATTGTGATATTTTGTTTCCCTTTCTTGTTAAAAGACTCAAGATGAACTTCTTATGTGTTTAGGGAGTGGGAAAACAACGTTTCTCCATCGTTTGGTTTGCCACACACAATTGTCGAACATGAGGGGCTATGTGATGAATCTTGACCCTGCTGTCATGACGCTCCCGTTTGGTGCCAACATTGACATAAGAGACACTGTTAAGTACAAGGAGGTCATGAAGCAGTTCAACCTTGGTCCAAATGGTGGAATTTTGACATCACTTAACTTGTTTGCCACCAAGTTTGATGAGGTAATGTCTGCGGGCAACAGAATGAGCATATCTCGTTCTGTCTTCTATGGTCACTACCTTTCAAGTTTTACCTTCACTCGCAAGGACATATTGTGAATTGGTATTGTTTAATGGGTTATTTTTATCACTTGTTACGGGGCTTATAGTCTTAAATTTTAGGCCTAGGGATGCATGATTCCATCAAGGAATTTTTTGTGGACCTCTCTTTTAAGTTTCACTAATTTGTTTAACTGGTGGTTTCTACTCCTAAATTTCAGGTGGTTTCTATAATTGAAAAGCGAGCAGATGAACTTGATTATGTTCTTGTGGACACCCCTGGTCAGATTGAAATATTCACTTGGTCTGCTTCTGGTGCTATCATTACAGAAGCTTTTGCCTCCACATTTCCCACTGTAGTAACTTATGTTGTTGATACGCCTCGATCAGAAAGTCCCACTACTTTTATGAGCAACATGCTTTATGCTTGTAGTATCCTCTACAAGACACGCTTACCTCTCATCTTGGCCTTCAACAAGATTGATGTAGCGCAGCATCAGTTTGCCCTAGAGGTATTGCCCATCTCTAATGATACCTTGAATTTTATCTTTTAATGCGGGTCATGTACCTTCAAGATTAGTTTCTTCAAGTCTGGAGATGAATATTATGTTGTGATCTTCTGATTCACTAATAGTTTTAATTACCTTCATGATTCTGTTCTCTACTAAAAGTCTGTGGTTCAAAACCTAGCTAGACTGTTGAAGCCATAGTACTCAACAAATGAATACTAAGTCTGATAGATTCTTAAACAAATAAGCAAAATAAATTGTGAAATCCTCAAATGACACCGTTTTGTCTTTTATATCATCATTTCACTTGCCATATTTTGTCTTTCACACATTAGCCTGATGTTGTAGTAAAAGTGTTTCATGTAGCTTTGAATATCTCTCCACTGCTTCACTTCTTCACTTCTTTTATTTAGTATACTTGTTGGATATTACTAGGATTTGAATTTCGGTGGACGGGCTTCACTAAGCGTACAAGTGGCCTAAATAAATGCTAAAATTAGATTTAGGAAAAATGGGAAGAAATATTGATTAAGGCTTTAGTACAGAAATGTACCCTATATTATTTCTAGGTTCTTTGTGCTTCCTTTGGACTATCAAAGCTGCTGCATAGTTCTTAAGCTCAAAATTTGTTTACGGCTTGTGTTGAATTTATGTGTGCAGTGGATGGAGGATTTTGAGGCATTCCAAGCGGCAATAAGTTCAGATCACTCTTACACATCAACTTTAACTCAGAGCCTTTCTCTTGTGCTAGATGAGTTCTACAAGAATTTAAGGTCTGTTGGAGTTTCTGCAGTGTCTGGCGCAGGAATTGACGCCTTCTTCAAGGCCATCGAAGCCAGTGCTGAGGAATACATGGAAAACTACAAGTATTGTCTGAGCTTGACAAATCTGTCATTAGTTTCCTCCGCTATAGTACCGTTGAGTTTTTATATAATCATGATCATTAAACAAAATGTATTGTATTCTCTGCAACTTGTAGGGCTGATCTCGATAAAAGGCGAGCAGAGAAACAGCGCCTGGAGGAAGAGCGCAGGAAGGAAAACATGGACAAATTGAGAAGGGATATGGAGAAATCTGGTGGACAAACTGTAGTCTTGAGCACTGGTTTAAAGGGAAAGGAAACAAGAAGTAAAAGCTTGATGGATGAGGAAGATGAGTTAGAGGAGGAAGATAATGAGGAAATTGATGATGATATGGAGAGATATACTGAAGAAGATGATGTTATAGATGAGGATGAAGACGAGGAAGTTGCTAGGTTCTCCTTCTGAGTTCTGATTTGACTATTATAAATTATTACCAGAAAGAATCCATCAGTACCAAATCTTGTATAGGATTTTGACGGCTAACTAGACAACCAGACATTCTATATGGTGTCAACTTTATATTTCCAGGTTCTCCATCGATCCTGTTCGGTTTCTTGGATGATTATTGCGTCCAATTTTGATCAAACTTAGTGCTTTTCATTGATGCTATGACTGTCATCTGCAACGACCAGTTTCTTATGCTTTGACAGATATGAGGGATATTTTGTGGAGGGGTTCCTCTTGTCTTGTGATAACCAAGCATTTGGCCTGGAGACTGCCACCGTACTGAAACAAGGCAGAAATGAAAAACTTATTCTGAGTAACACTAGCATATAGTTTATTTCAAATTTTCTCTGGTCACAAAATTAATTACAGCAGAGAAAAATTGAGTATTCAATAAAATAGGCCAGTTAAGTGCGTGGTCACATTTTCACGCCTCAATTATGAAAAAAAAAAATATTATCTCTGATCCTAAATATAAAAGTTTAAATTCACTTTGTCATCTGAGTTTATAATTTTTGTCCAATCATTCCTATTGATTGCAAGGATTCCCATCATGGGTTTTTATTCAATAAGATAGTTTTAAAAAGTTTACAAATATTTATTATAAATAATTAAGTAGATTAATTTTTTTATTTTTTAAAATTAATTATCTAATTTTTATGTTAACTATTGGAGGTGGTAACTGCTTAAATTTGCTGGTCAGCATTTAGACTTGTTATCTAAATTTTTATTCTTTTGGTCATTTAGATGATTATTTGGAGTTTTTTATGAAAATAAATCGGGGAATGATTATACCAAAAACTGACAATAATTTTTAGAAGCCTATTTTGTTCTGATAACCAACCCCGTCCGCATTCAGTCCCAATGTAGAGGTTATCTTGATTAATTTATTGTAAATTTAAAAGTTAGTTCGACCCTAATTAACATAAGGGGGGGAAAAAAAGAAATTCTTAAATTGGTGGTAACTGCGTTACCCGTCGCTGTTGCGCAACATGCTTTTTATTCTTCAACTCCATGCAATGCGCTGAAAATGTTCTCACAAGTGAAGGCAAACTCAGTTCTGAAAATGAAGAAAACAAATGAAGTTTCGAGAGTGAGCAAGAATTAAATGGAAATAATCAGTTCCTTGCTCTGAAAAGATCTTGAGATTGGGGAAACAAAATTTGTCGTCAAAGCTACAATGTCCTGTTGTTGAAAATAGCACGCTCTAGTTGCAAGAGCTGTGATGAGAACACATTTGAAGGTCTCATTTGTCACCTTATGCCCGTCCAATCAATCTCTCTGGTTATTGAAAATGAAAACCAGGGAGAAGATTTGGTATCTGATCAGTTTTCATCGTTCCAATCCTGATTGGAATGTAGAGTCTTAACTGGTAAGAGCTTTTATCTGGTTACTGGTTAAGGGAATTGATGATTTGTTGTTATCTACATGTAACTAATGATAGTTTGAATGGACTCACTTTGCCATGTAAGCTGTGATAGATTTAAAAATGCGTTTTCGCATCAGAGAGGAAATTGTCTGCGCTTTTGATTATGGTAGCGTTTCGAGGATCACTTGATAAAGACAAAAGTGCTTAGAGTGACTGACGTCATTATTCGCGGGCAAAAGCTTGTCGATAGCAAGTGTATAGAAACTCGGTCGAGTTGCAAAATCCGTCCGAAGAAATCAGAGTAACAAAATGACGAATCACGAAGAGCTTCCGGTCCCGGTTTACGATACATTGGAGCCTGTCTACGGCGAAGGATCTCAGCTTGAAGAAGCTCGGATTCGTTTTGACAATTTGAAGTCCAAGTTTCTCACTATTTTCGGCCACCCTCCTGAAGTCTGTGCTCGATCACCAGGTCATCCTTCTTTCTCTTTTCCTCGTTCTCATGTAACTATTAGGGTCTGTTTGAACTGTAAGGAACTTCGGAAAATTGAGCACGTGGGCGGATTTATATGATCGTTGTGGGAGTGGTGCGTTGGGTAGCAATTTTGGTTATGGAAGATGGAAATTAAGACGTGTCTTTGCGTTTCAGGGAGAGTGAACTTGATCGGGGAGCACATTGATTATGAGGGATATTCGGTGTTGCCCATGGCAATTCGGCAAGATACAATTGTGGCCATACGGATAAATGAGGACGAAAGGATCATTAGGGTTGCTAATGTAAATGATGAGAAATACACTACTTGCACTTATCCTGCTGATCCTAACCAGGTGGACCTTTGAACTTCTTGTGTTAAAGTTAGATTTTCCCCCACTTTCTTCTATGAAATTTTGGCTTTATAACTTAATATTGATTTTACAGGCTAAATTTACATGTGGTAGCTTAAATTGTTTGTATTCTGCCACCATTGCCATTATGATTTGTTTTGACATTAAGAATGTTCTGACTTTCAAAATTTGAGGCACAATCAATTTCATATGCAGGAACTCGACTTGAGGAATCACAAATGGGGCCATTATTTTATTTGTGGGTGAGTCCGAAGAATCTACGTTTCTCTTGCAATTTTCTGTTGTTTGTCTACTCATAATCATTGGCCTTAGCTTACAATGAAGTTTCCACATATTGTGTAGTGGGCTCGTGTATTTTATGCGAAAAGACATGTTAAAGATTGTAATAAAATTATTCATCAACCTTCGCTAGATAACTTTAAAAATTTTAATATGCTATTTAACTTTAGATGGAAAGTTATGTGCTTAGTTTTCCTGAATGAACCCTGCTAAATACTGTCAAGACTCAAGATAATGCCTAGCCGTAGGTCTGATAATGTAAACGATATATTTACCTATCTATGCGTTCAAATGCAAAATGGTCTAATCAGCAAAGCTGGAGGAAGCTTATGCATAGGTATTAGTCATTTTCTTTTATTCCATGTGATTTTTAACAGAGGGAGCACTGCTTCATTATTGTTTAAATTTCATATTTAGGATATCTTGTCCTCTGTTTTTGCCCTGTTTCTCTCTTCTCATCAGTAAATTTTCTTCTTCCATTAAAAAATAACTCAAAGTATTTTTTCTGTAGGTACAAAGGTTATTATGATCATGCAAAACTCAAAGGAGTGGATGTTGGTCAGCCCATTGGGCTTGATGTCCTTGTTGATGGAATAGTTCCAACTGGTTTGTTCCCTTCATGCTGCTGAGAGGACAGGCAGCCAAATTTGCCTCTAAGTGAACTTAACAGTTGATTTTCCACGGTGGGTTATTACATTTTGATGAGAGGGTTAAGTTTAATGAGCAAGATTTCTTCTTTTCAGGTTCTGGACTATCAAGCTCTTCAGCACTTGTTTGTTCCTCCTTGATTGCTATTATGACTGCATTTGGTGTTAACTTTCCGAAGGTAGTTCATGCATTACTATCTTGAAATATATTTCCAAATTCAAGTTTGTAGTTTGACGAAGCTTAATTTTCAAATCACCCGCAAATCAGTTGAATGAAAATAATGTTCAAAACATTGCTGACTGAATGACTGAAATATTTTATAGTAATGTTTCAGATCACTGATATAATAGTATGACTGCAAATCCATACGCTGCTCATGAGAAGATCTAGTCCCCATTCTGATCTATATGAGAAAATTGAAATTGGTTTTTAAGCCTTTCTTCATGATGAATTTTCATGTGGTGATCTTTTGAAGGACAAGTATACTTTCTTGATACTGGAATGAACAGGATTTTTACAATTTGATGTAGCATAATTTTTTATTTTTAATTACCATTTACTTCAACAAATCTGCACAGGGTTTCCTTAAAAGCGCCCTTTTTCGATGAAAAGCTTTTGATTTGTCGTTCAAATTTACCTATTTTGCCTTTCTTGACAGAAACAAATTGCGCAAGTTTCATGTGAATGTGAAAGACATGTGGGAACACAATCTGGGGGGATGGATCAGGTAGTACACGTCATTCCTTAGAGCTATGTCCTTTTGAAATTTTAGTCCAAATGTATATCAATAAGCTGTCCAAGCATGGTCTTGCTAATCAGATGATAGGAGAAGTTACTTTAGATTGGATTGGAGTAATGGAGCGTCTCTGTTGTGGATCATGGGCTAAGAATGCCTATTGGAATTCAAGTAGGAATTGAGAAGTGATAGTGAGCCCCAACAACCCCCTTCCCCCCCCCCCCCCCCAAAAAAAAGAAAAAAAAAAGAAAGGAAAAAGGGAAAAAAAAACCCATGATTTTATAGTTGAATACTGGTAAGTCAGTGAGTTTGAGGCATCAATTTAAAAATAATGGTATAGCATTAAATAGTGGTGGAATTCTGTTACAGTATTCTTCTTTCAATAAACTTCCATAGGTTGGTATTGCAAGATTTTACATTATACATGTGGCATTATCTAATTGAATAGCGTAGGTATGACTCCATGGTCTATTGCCCTTGCTCTTGTGATGCTCTGGTTGACAGGCAATCTCTGTCATGGCCAAAATTGGATTTGCAGAGCTTATTGATTTCAACCCTCTTCGGGCAACAGACTTGCAACTTCCAGCTGGTGGGACTTTTGTTATAGCCCATTCTTTGGCAGAGTCTCAAAAAGCTGTCACTGCGGCTAAAAATTATAACAATAGGGTCGTTGAATGCCGTTTAGCTTCTGTAAGTGCTTTTTAGATAGAGAATTCATTTTTCTTTATTCTGTTTACTTAATTTTCTTTTACGGACCCTAAACTTAAGCTGGACTCCTGTGGAGCCAGGGATGGAGGATGGATCCTCCTATTAAATCTACTCATGTCCCGCCCTCCATTCCTGGTTAACTATTCACCCTACTGTAATTATTTATGAAAGTCATAACAATGATGGCTTAATCTTGTTGATATTCATTCAGTTGTTTAGGATTTTTTCAGTAGAAAACACATTAACTGGTTACATTGGATGCTCTTGCTTTTCAAGTTTGACCTGTGGTGAGCACACAGTAATTAGAAGCATTCTTATCCCTACTATATTACATTTTTATTATGTTTCATAAACTATTAAATATGAAACGATTTTTCCCTTTAAAGTGCCCATTTGTTCTTTTCGGCTTGCTTCTTTTCCTCACCATCCAGAACTTTTATTTTCTTTTACTTTTTTGTGCCAACAGAGTTGATATTAAATATAAAAATACTCTTCTCCCCAAAAGAAAGAAGAGTCTTACCGTACAAGAACTCACTCAGATAGATGATATATTCTAGTGGATACAAAAGAAAGTGCACTCAATACATTCGAACTCACTAACACACCAAGACAAAACGAGAAAATGATGAAGGTAGATGATCTTCTTCCACCCCCAACCTGACATTCGAGAGGCCAGAACTCTCCTCACCCCTCCCAATTTCCAGAAGACAGAACTTAACTCTCTGGACGAAATAGAAGATTTAAAGACCTGAAAGATACAAAAGACTAAATATATCCCTAGCTGTAACTACTCCCTACTCGTATGCCACTTCTTTTTCCCTTACGGCTAGCAACCTCAAGTTGGTTCTCATATCCACTGGAATTGCTCTTTCTTACATCATTTCCCTTCCCATGAACTCTGCGATAGGCCCTAGGAAATGATTTGTAAATCTGCTCTGAATCTTCAGCGCCATCAGATATACTCCTTCAGAACCTGCAAGAGTAACTTGAAGGAAATACACAAGTAGACAGCGGAGTCTTATAACATGGTCCAACTAGATATAAGTTTCATCAAGGTCCAAAAACTTTCAGTTAGCTATTTCTTTTATTAAAAAACAAAAAAAAGACCCATTGATATCAGATACATATGATAATTTTGTGCTCAGATGAAAAATCAGTTGCTATATTGTGTGCTTCTGTGCCCATTTGGAAAGCTAGTTTAGGTAGAGCTGTAAGTTGCCAGTCTTGTCAATTTTTCCAATCTTGCATTATGCTATTGGGATTTTTTTTTTTTCCCAGATAGTGCTTGGTATAAAGCTAGGAATGAAACCAGAAGAGGCAATATCAAGAGTGAAAACATTGTCTGATGTTGAAGGGTTATGCTTATCATTTGCTAACAGTCACAAATCTTCTGATCCTGTTCTTGCTGTCAAGGTAATTTTTGTCTAGTCTTACGCCATCCTTGTTTTTCTTTTAAAATAGCAATCCTTGAAATTAACTTAAATATGGCTTTATTTGTACATTCTAATTTGCTTAGACCCTATTTCTACTTTAACAAAGAAAACAAAAAAAACATCCCATTTGGCTTAGGAATTTTTGAAGGAAGAACCATATACAGCTGAAGAAATTGAGAACATCACTGAGGAAAAACTTGCCTCATTTTTTAGCAGCAACCCTGCTTATTTGAACGTGGTAAAAGTTGCTGAGCACTACAAGTTGCATCAGGTATCTTCTTCAATTCCCATTGACTTTCATTTTATTTGTACCAACCATGTTAAGATCTTAATTTACTGGTTCTTATTTGTTTCAGCAGTTTGTTTTATGTGATTAATAACTGGAATGAGTTGTGAAGTCTATAATCCAATAAAGAAATCCCGTATGCCCTGTAGAAAGAAGTCTATAATCCAATAAAGAAATCCCGTATGCCCTGTAGAAAGAAGTTACGAATTAGGCATAACTTATTCCTATCAGGAAATATCAATTAATTTCTTGTTCCTTTTGTTTTGCATGGTGATAATGATAATTTCTCAGTAGCTGCAAGGGTAAACAGTCCCTTTTATAAGTTATTATTTAATTTTTAGAAACGTATTTCCAGAGAGCCACCCATGTTTATTCAGAAGCGAAGAGGGTACATGCTTTCCAAGAAATCGTATCATCAAATTTAAGGTGAGTAAAGTGAGCTCATAGGCGACCACAGCTATACTTTTTCATGGATGCTCTTTCACCGTTACGGAATTTTCACGTGATGAATACAGTACTTCAAATCATTGCTAATTTTGCGTAATTTATTAGATGATTGATAATCATCCTATGAAATGATTAAATCCCAACCATTCATTGGTTTGACATTCACTTCATTCTCTTTTCAGCCAGGAGGAGATGCTGATGAAGCTTGGTGATCTTATGAATGAAAGTCATTATAGTTGCAGTGTTCTATATGAATGCAGGTAATGACACCCAGTACTGGCTTTTAGAATCCGCTTTAATTTTTGTTTTTTTAATAAAAAAATTGCTTCTGTTGGATTTTGTCTGTCATCTTTGGTTAAGCTTCACTGTGTTAGATGAGCTTTTCTCAGTTGACTTTCAAATCCCAGGATGAAGAATGCTACTGATCAAATGTCTCTTTTATAAGTTTTTCAATCTGATTAAATTAACGAATAGGTTTTGGATAAAGCCTTCTGAACCTATCTTAGCATATCTTCTTCCTTTGAGTTAGTCAGTAAGAATCATTACCTTTCACTTATCGAACCAAAATATTTACATAAGAGTCACCTTGGCTTTGTGTGTTTTCTTTTGCTTCTGCCGTTGTCTGCCTAGTAAGATTTGTTCCTTTATAATAACAAAACATTTTGCAATTTCTTTGTCTTGTTCATGCAATCAGTTGCCCAGAGTTAGAAGAACTTGTAAATATTTGTCGCGAAAATGGTGCTCTTGGGGCTAGGCTTACAGGAGCTGGATGGGGAGGTTGTGCAGTTGCTTTGGTGAAAGAAAGCATGGTTCCACATTTTATCCTGAATTTGAAGGTTTCGTTTCAGATGATAATAGTCCTCTAATTTACCATTTGAATAAATATAAGTTGTTAATGGTGGATTCTATATATGTGTTTCAGAAACATTTCTACCAGTCTAGGATTGAGAGAGGCATCATCACAGAGAATGACCTTGACCTCTATGTATTTGCTTCCAAGCCATCAAGTGGAGCTGCCATTGTGAAGTTTTAGCTTTTTATCAGATCTTAAAAGTGATTTGGAAAAACCAAATCGACTCAAAAACTCACGCTAGAACTAGAATTTGAGTAGGGCTTTTCACTGGACATGAGTCGCATGACCTAAAAGAGAAAAATGAAGTTTAGCGTTGATCTCCCTAATCCCTTGTGATCAAACATCAACCAACGAACGATATGAGAGGAGTACATTTGTGCAAGTCAGTACCGATCCCCGTGCTCTTCCCAGCACTCCCAGCTACACTCACGGGTACTGAAATGTGGACTGTTCAGATTTATTTTTTAAAAAATTACTTTGATGCCTGCAAAATTTAAAATAACAATGATTTAACTAGCCAACGTTGATCCATTTTTGAAAAAATAATTTTTAATTTAATCAATGTTGATCTTACCACAGTGATAAGCATCATATGGTCATCTTCGTGACGCTCCCTTTTCCCTCTAAGCAGAACCACCCAATTATGCCATGAGAATTTGAAATACATATTTCGTCTACATGAAGTGTATTTTTTAATTCTCACAATTTAACCGCTCCTCTATAATTTTTTTTAACCTAATAATAGAGATTTTCATTAATATAAAGACAGAAACATACACAGCCCAAAAAGATGTCCAATAACAAAAGTTCAAGCTAACAGCCCAATAACAAAAATCATAACCCTAACAACGCTACTAAAGGAGTAGCTGCTATCAAAATCACCACTCTCATCGCTTCACCAAAATCTACAGGTAGAATAACGTTGTCGCCTACACTGATGCCAAAGTAAAGGGTGGGGGTTTGAAAAAACCACCCTAAAAGGACCCATCCCTCTTGTAAGCCAACGAGCAACCAACAATGATTGTTGACAAGTGTGGGAGAACCCATAGAAGCAAACACCCACAGCCACCAACGAAATGAACAGCATCAGAGAAGAAATAGAACTTACCGTTGGCCACCCACCGAAAAACACTACTTGATACTTTTACCCAACATTAGCTTTGGATTCGCAATAACAAACCAGAACCAGCAACTAGCCTTTGAGAATTGAGAGATAAAGTATTTGGCAGCCAATGTCAACAAAACCCTTTTCCCAAGAGCGTAAATCCAAGCCATTGAATCGGGATATGAAAAATCACCATCAAAGCAAGCAGTGCCACAGCAGCGAGTGCATATGCATGGAGCAAAGAAGACAGGACACACTTACAAACAAGTGTGGAATCGTATGTGGAAACTATATACCTCAGAAAGAGCATGAGTTTTCGTGTGGCTAGTCTTGAATGAAAGGATTCTGACAAGGAGCAAAACAAGCAAGTGGGATGGAACTAGTGAAAAATGTGAGATATGTCAGCTAGGAAGAGAAGATCCCCTACACGCTTTGAGAGATTACCCACCCGTTAAAGCAATATGGAAAGAAATAATACCAAGAGAGAGAAGACAGTCCTTCTTCAAATTCAATCTGTTTGGATGGATTAAGCCAGAAACACGAGGACTTACATTGGCCGGACCTTTTTGCCACAACTATTGGTACATGTGGAAATGGAAGATAACCAACTGCATGACCCAAACTCAGAATGCAGGAAACATTATAAGCCAGCATCAGCAAGACTACCTAAGAAGATGGGAGGCAGATGCTGGGACTCTGCCACGTGCTGAGATCATCTTTGTGTCCTGGAAACCACCAAACAAAGGTTGGTGTGCACTAAATACAGATGCAACAAGAGCATCAGGAGGCCGTACGGGATGAGGAGGAGTTATAAGGAGAGACTGTGGAGAATGGCTGCATGGATATACTATGAGGCTTCCTGCATGTGACATCAGACACAATCAGGCATCGGGCATATATGAAGGACTACAACTATGCTGGGAACTAGGATTCAGAAACACTGAAGTGGAATGTGATGCTAAGCAACTAGTGGATTGGAGGAAATACTCAATAGAGATTGGAAAACGTCTCTCAATCACATGTTTAGAGAATGCAACAGGGGTGCGGACCGAATGGCTCAGTTGAGTATGGAACAATCAGTGGAAAAAGTGATCTGGAGCACACCCCCTGTGAAGTGCTGAATATCTTAAAGGAAGATCTATAAGGATTTTGTAGGCCCCGTAGGATCTTTAGTTAAGTTTTAGTGAACTTGGCTTTGGCCCCTTTTTATCACCAAAAAACAAAAAAAAGCAAGCAGTGCCACACATTATAGACTTGTTTATTGCTGAATAGACAAAGAATACCATCACAATCAATAAGAGTTGATACAGTTGCTAAATAGTTGGTTGATAATAACCCATAAAGTTATGAGTTCGAATTCCACTTCCAATATGAGGATCTTACTGGTGGGCGATCCATAAGAACTTCTGTAAGTGCTTTTTGAGCTTAGAGATATTTGGTCATGATAAATCCTGAGACCCAACTTACCTGAAATTTTTGTATATTAAAAAAAAAAAAAGAACATCACCACAAAAAGGGAAGCAGAGCAAAGGGGAAAAAAGGACGGAGGTAAACGTCTCCTCTATCGGCGGAAGGAGCCGGCGAGGGAGACGCCGTGGCTGACACTTGCACAAAAGTGAGAGACAATAAGCACTTACCGCCTCAAGAAATTTCTGAAAAGGGAGAGGGAAGAGCTGGCCCTACATGCGAGAGAAAAAGTCCGATGCTCCCGTATTGATTGATAGATAGTAAGAATCGATATGAAAAAAAAATAGTATTAATCCCATTAATTCTAAGATTTTACGGCCCTTGCATCCAAACCAAACCATGGTTGTCAAATTCACGAGTTTAAACAAACTCGTGAGAATGAGATAAATTCGGATCATAAACTCGAATCGTAAACTCGTAAGAGTTTACTTTTATTAATAAACTGGTATTAAAAATATGTAATCAAATAATTAATATATAAAAAATGAGAACAATTTCATTTAAATATATTTTAAATTTAAATAATTAAAATTATATCCATTAATGTTCATAATTTATCACATTTAACAAAAAATTTTTTATAAAATTTATATGTAAAGTCACTAAATATAATCAAATCTAAAAATTTAGTACGAGTTTAAGAGCGAATTGATACGATTTTGTAAGTTTAAAACGTAAAAACGATAAACTCGGTAAATGAACTTGTAAGTTTAATTGAGTTTACAGTTCTTATGAGTTTAAGAGTGAATTGATACGATTTTGTTAATTAAAAACGTAAAAACGTTAAACTCAGATAATCAACTCGTATGATCCAAACTCAAATTGTAATATTTTAAATCAAGTCCAACTAGAAATGTGCATCTAAACTTAATCCGATTTGTTTTTATAAATAAATGCGTTGTCTTTACTCACTTTCTTTGGAGTTACCTCAGCAATCCGAACAACAACTGAATTGGATGCATTAATATTGTTAGCCCAGGATGTTGTCTGGGGAGACTGATCTGAATGAGCCAGTGGTCAATCTCTTAAGTATCAGCCCCACGTGCTTCTGCTCCTTATTTCATAGATGTGACCCCAAATTGCACGTGATTGTGTAAACCTTATTATTAATTATTTTCTAATATAATGTCCCGTTTCGGATCATCAGATCTGCTAAGTGATCTAATCTATTATATCTCTTCTTTTTTTGCCAAGCTAATCATTAAATATCTAAACTTTATATTATACTCCTTCTCTTTCTCGTGTTTACCATAAGAGGTAGTAGTTAATTAGTTTGGGTAAATTAAGAAACTCAAATAAATTAATTGATTATAAATAATGTCATATGATTTTCAGTAATATTATTATATAATATTAAATTATATATCAATTTATAAGTTAGACAAATTAATTTTAAAAAAAATAAATATAAGATAAAATAACTTATTTTTTATATTTATAATCAAACATAATCTCCTCAGTTGAGACTGATTAGCCAGCAGTTCGCAGCTATACACGTTTTTGCAGCCCTAAATTCACTTTATCAGGGGAAAAAAATAACATTAAATACTAATTATCACATTGTCTTCTGAATTATTTCAAATACTACAATATAATTTTTAGTCTTATAAGTGTCTATAAATAAATATATAACTACTATTTTGTATGATGGGCCATTTTTCTCACCCTTAACCATTATTTTATTAATAATATCATCACGACCTATCCTTTTCTAATCATAATTATATCAGATTACACAAGCGAAGAAAATTCAGGGTATAGCTCAATTTTTAAAGTGAATGTGTTAAATTTATCTGAATAATATTATTAGAATATGGTTCGAATAATGTCATTCAAATAATATTCATAATAGATATATTCATATTAGAAAATAATTTTTGAAAGAAAAATTCTAACACGCATGTGTCTGTTATATATACATATAATGCATGCACGTATAAAGTTAAGCAATTTTTCATAATTAAGAATGACGTTGGAACCTTGAAATATTATATAATTATATCAGAAATATAAATTTATGAATGATGTTAAAAGATTAGGCAAAAAAAAAGAATGATATTAAAAAAATAAAAAAAGGAACCAGTCGGCTGAAGCTGCTTTTCTGAGATATATTGATGCCCAAATAAATAAATAAATTTTTAAAATATCATCTTAATAATAATATCAACAATGGTTCATATCAATAAAAAATATTATATTTTTAAATCCAATCAGAAATAAAGTTGCAATGCCCTTGTTTTGTAATTGATAATATTTACCAATTTATTAAGGTGCAAACGTTAACATAAATTTAATCTTATTCTTTCATACAAAACAAGTACATATAGGCAATCAAAAAAATTAACCAAAAAAAAATTTAGAAAGTTATTTGATTTTTGTGGTATAAAGCGTCAATTTTATTCAAACATTAACATAAAAAGGCTTGCCAATCATATTCAGTCAATTTCAGCAAAATCCAATTAAACTAAAAGAAAAGGCCAGCCATTAGCCAATCACAAAAATAAGAAAATTGAACATGCAAACAATTTCAAATGACAAGAATATGAAAATTTTGTTAAATCCACTTGTTAACAAAAAAAAAAAGGTTGTTTTTTTCCCATAACAATCAAATCTATGATATGATATTAGACCGCTATACAGTTATGTAAGCAAACAGAAACGCCAAAATTAGACATCAAAATTAAGTCATAGAAGCTTAAATTAAGTACAAAAGTAATAATTAGTTAAAACAATGGATTTATCCAAATGACCCAGAAAAAACGGTCCGGAAAAATTTATCTACAGAAACAAAAGAACAACAAATCAGTCGAAGCCACGAAGAGGTGAATATGCCAATTTGCCAACTGTCATCTGATCGGCAAAGCCTGCTCGCTTCGATCAACATTGCGTCTTTTCTTCCTCGATGGATACATAAATATGCCGATTTGCATTACAGCACATGGGAGTGAGAAAAATTGAAAGATGATAAGCGACAATATGAAGAGAGAGAATGCGAGATAAGCCAAAAAAGATGTGATTTTTCATTTTGAAATCTTGAAATTCCAGTGCTTTCCTGGTTACCCTCCTCTCTTCTCGTGTGGTGTTCTTACCTCTCGCTTTAAAGCTCTTTTGCCTGTGTGAGAGAATTCAACTCTTCTTCTCTTTAAGGCAGTGACTTCTCTCAATGCTCATCGGATCTGGGGTTCCTTTGCTTTGCCATAAACGTATCTTCGTTTCTTCTTCGTCTTCTTCAGCTTATTTGTCTGATGCATATATTGTTATAATGGCTGAAGCTAGTCCGAAGTTTCTTTGTTTCTTGGATTTTGTGGGTTTTCTTTTATGGGGCATTTATTTTTGATCATATGGGATGCAATGTGACTCCATATGATGTGGGGTACTGGTTAGAGTGATTTTCCCTTGCTTTGCTTTGTGCGGTTCATAGATTTTGTGTATGTGTGTGTATATATGTTTCGTCTTCACCTTCTTCTCAGATTCTTTCCTGGGTGAGAGGCATTTCCAAGCCACTGATACGGCCTTGTAGGTTTTTGGTTCCTCTAATATCCTATTTCCTTAACTTTTTCTTGGACTTCTGTTTTCCGGCTGTTCGGTTCCTTTCTTTCTTCCCAATAATTTTGTGATGATTTATGCTCTTTGTATGTTTGAAATGGTGCTTTTAGCTTGCTTACAGTTGCACTTTTTTCGTTCAATTAATCTCTTTTGCATCTCATAACAAGACCAACTCCCATGTAATTAACTTACTCAATTGTGTTTCTTGTCATAATGCAGGGTTACTTCATTTTGTTTTCTGAACAGGGGTTGGAATCAGAATTGAGATCGTGGCAATAGAGCTTAGAAAGGAAGAGGGAGAACTTTGATGGTAATATCCAGTTTGTTACTATTTTGAAACGTGTCTGAAGTGCAAGTTTGGGAGGCATCTAAATTATTATTGTCAGTTGAACGGTACATCTTGATGATTTCTGGTTCGTTCAGGAGGCCAGTTTGCATTATGGGTTAAATTCAAGGATTTGGTTAAGGGTGAAATTTTGAGGGAACTTTTGTGCCTCTACTAATTTTGCAGTATAACATAGAGGAAAAAGTTGGATTTGGGTTTGTGGCTTTGCGAAATGGGGATGGATCATAAAAATGTAAGAGATAAAGATGACGAAGTTGATCTTGAAATTGGATTAAGTGTGGATGCGGATGATTTGAGGAAAATTTCTACTCTAGACAGTGCTGGAAAAGGAGGGACGCTATTTGCTAAGTTTTCTAGGGATTATGCAAAGGGTGATGATAGGTTAACTTTATGCTGCAATGAATCAAATTTAAGTGGAGTTCCTATAGTGCATATGTCGAAAGTGACTAGCATGTCATTGCCAAGGGAAAACTCAGTAGATAGTGCAACAAAGACCACAGTGAAAGAGAAACTTAAAAAGTCCAGTAATAAAAAGGCTCCCAGACCACCAAGACCTCCACGAGCTCCGTCCTTGGATGCAGCTGACCAGAAGTTAATCAGGGAGATCACTGAACTTGCCATGTTGAAGCGTGCAAGGATAGAACGCATGAAAACCTTGAAGAAGATGAAAGCTGCTAAATCAACTTCATCATCAAGTAGCAGCATATTTTCCATGGTTTTCACTATTGTCTTCTTTATTGTGATTATATCCCAAGGTATTATTTGCTATAAAACTAGCTTGCTTCCATGTGCATGCAGATCCTGCATTTTGGATGTTACTTGTGTGGCTAAAACTATCATTGTTGTTCAATGTGCTCCAACATTTCATATTTAGGACCTGAAAGGTATTTTGTTTTGTGATTCTATAAGGAATCAACCTATCAGTGATATTTGCATGTCTAATGGAATGAGATATATAAAGAATGACCTCTCAGGTTAATATATGATTATTACTCTCCCATGAAATACCTGCATGTTGAATTTCTGTTTATAGCCAAAACAATATCTACTGTTTGCCGGTTCTAATGGTTCCTTTTGTCAACCCTGTTGACTAGGTCAGAATTGCAAGATACGGACCACTTTTAGTTTCAGAACAAAACAGGGTAAAAGATGAATGAAGATTAAAGGCTTTCATTTTATCAAATATCCCTGCAAAATGTTAAAAATATTTATCCACGTTACAATTTTTTTCATTTATTGAACATTTAGACATATTACAATTTTTTTCCAATTTACTTCGTTGTACAGTATTTGTTTTTCCTTTGTATGTTGTGTTGATCACATAAATTTGGTGCAGGCTAACCATAGCATAAGTTAGGTTTTAGTCATGCTTTCAAGTTTTATTCTTCACCTTGTTTGCTTTCCGTTTTTCTTTGAGATATTTGTTTACATGTGAGAAAGCGAAGTAGGGATTTTCATAGCACCTAACAACTTTATCTTTTGGGGAGAGCTGGTCCTTGGCAATTAAAATGGGACCCATAATTTAATATATCATTGCCTCTGCAACCAATCAATTAAGAGCTTGATCCATAGGGCCCATATTTTGGGATAATTAGATCCAATTTGGAACGTGTAAGGTGTCTGCGTTATTTAAGCCAAAAGGGCTTTATCTTGAAGGGGTACATTAGAGATAAAAACCAGTTGTCACGTGAGAGATTAAATCCAATTTTGGAACAATGCAACCTACAGTTGACCTGCACTTGCTCCCTTGACCTTTAGTTCATTAAACTTTTGCTATTATGTTAAATTTCTCAACGACCAACCTGGCTTTCATCTCTGTTCTGGCTACAATAATGGCTTATACGTTTCTGATGATCATTCCATTCCTTTTGCAGGGATGTCATCAGGAAAAGGTTCAGTGGCAAGCTTCCAGGGATCTCCTGTGCCTGCTGGAGGAATAGAGGGTGACATGATTTCAGTTCAACACCAACTTAATCCATCTGCCAGCTACTTGAATGCGCCTGGTTCAGAGTCTTTCAAGTAAGTTTCTGATGACTATTCTGTTTTCCTTTTTCTTACAATAACCCAGTGCTAGTTTGTGGTGCCAGGCAACGTTGAAAGTTATTGTTCATTCTATTTTTTTAATTAGCCTTCAAGAATTTTGATTTTTTAATGTAGATAATAATTAAGGCAATTCCAGATGGGTTGGTAAGTTAAAATAAACAAATGGGTTTGGAAAGGTGTTAAGTGCCAACCCATTCTGTTTTATAAGTTGGAACTCATGACCTTATAGATCCTCCTCTTTTTTGACGAGTTGAACTCAGAATATTTTGAGAAATTATATTTCATATTCGCTTACCTTCTGTACTTCACTTCTTGGAGCTGCCATATAACTTGAACTTCTGTTACTGGATGGTTTCTTGCAGTTTTGCACAGCCAATCACAAACTCATATTTGCCAGAAAAACAGCCAAGAGACCCAGGTTAATACAGTTTAAACCAGAAAAATAAGCATGCCACGTCCTGTGTTTGGGGAAGAAAGAAGATGGGGAAGTGCACCTTGTGCTTCTGACAAAAGCCATTTTATTTTCTTCTGTGTTTAAATGTAGTTTAGTGTTCTCCTGTATGTATTAATCTGTGTGGGGAAGAGGTAGGTCTGCCATGTTCTTCATTGGCCTTTGCCTCCTGATGATGATGATGATGAGGATGCTTGTTGTTGCCTCCTCTGCAACTTCCTTGTTGGTTAATTGCTTCAGAAATGTTCTTGGAACAAGAGAAAATGGCAAAAGAAGTTATTAGGGTTTGAGCAGTTTTTGCCTTTTGAGGCTTGTTGAAATAGGTCGGGTCAGTTACAAGAACGTACGGCACTCAAATAAGGATATGCACAAAATATGTAATGTTCAAAAATAATTTGAATTCCATTGCTTGAGTATTTGGATAGATTAAAGATGTGTTTTTTGGGCCAACAAGGGTGATTAAAGATGTTAAATAAGTTAGTTAATTAAAATAATTGTAATATGATCTTATATTCTTTTAACAATATTTTTATATAATATTATATTATATATCAATTTATAAGTTATGTAAATTAGTTTGAGATAAAATGATACGAAACATTGGTAACACATTTTGATTAATTAAGCCTGCCAAAAATAGTTAACCACCCCCCGGGGGGACAATGTAACTGAGCCTAACAATAAAGATATTAATAGAAACTGATTAAGATATTATTAATAGAAACTAATTAAGATACTGAATTTATTGTACTTTATTTTTCAAATTTATCAAAGGATCGGTTCCCCCCCCCCTTTCCGGGACACGCAGTAAGAAAGGGTTAATAGAAAGGTTTAAATATAAATTTCACTTATAACGCGTGTTAAAGGCCCTTTCTGCACGATTAGGATTTTTGGGCTATGGGCTGGCCAATGTTGATCCAAAGCTGGACCAATTGGTTCGTAACCAATTGGTCCAAACTGGATGCTCCCACGAAATTGGGGGAAACGGCGTCGTTTTTCGGGCCCTGGAGGGGCAGCGGTTGGGAAAATATGGGAGAGAAGCCCAACGTGGAGAAGCTTGAAGCACCTCTGAAAAGTTTGAAATCCCTACCGTGATTCTCCTGTCGCGCCAACCTCCGGCTGTCACTGAGATTATCGGATTCTCCCTTTCCCTTCTCTGTTCGGCTTGTTCTGGTGACTTGGGAGAGGGCTGATCTTCGTCTCTCACTTCGTGTTCTGCTGTGCGTCAGATGTGTTCTCTTGCAGTTGCATCTTCATCTTTTGTTACTTCTTCGGCTCTGTAAACTGCTATTGAGTGGAGGTTCAGTTCGAAACTCCTCTCCTTTCTTGGTCTTACGTAGCCGTCTTGTGTGTGGGTGGGTTGAGCTTCGAATCATTTTCTTTTGGTTTGTTTTCTACGCGCTATGCACGTTGTAGAAGGGGAAATGGAAGTTCAAACATGCTCACCTGAAGCTTGAGAAGCTTATTTAGATAGACGACTTCAGTATAATTGTTTTGGTTGCTGTCATAATTGAATCTAATTTTTGTGTTGCTGTATTTAAATTGGTTCTTAGTAAATTTTTGCAATAGGGAAGCATAATAATTTTATACATGGATGTTTAGATAAATTTTTGGCAAAGGATTTGACGGTTGAAAAGCTCAATAAACTTGTCTGACCTTAATGCGAATAAGGTGTTTGTGAAAATGTGTAGGAGAGGAATTGAATTCGAATAAGACAGTTAAGTGTTCTCAATGTATTAAGAATAAATGTATATAGCATGGTGATTAAGTTTGAGCTAATAAATGGAATATTGAATCCGGAATAAAATAAATAAATAAGAATGTGATTTTTTTTAAGGCTTCTTTGAAATCTTGTTGAGATTGTTATTTAAGGCATATGCTATTGATTAAATCCACTGTTAACTCTAACATGAATGATTAAGGCATACCTTTTTATGTTGAAGCTGATTATTTGAATTAAAGAATAATGAGAGATTTCCATTTATAATTGAGAACAATTTTTAGATTATATGGGATGCCTTTACACACACCTAAGGTGTACAAACTTATTCCTTGAAGGATTGTCCACTAATATACTTGAATGGTGCAAATTGTTGGCCCATTTATTTATCATACTCGGTTTACATTTCATGTTTTGGCTTCTATGGGCACCGGGGACATCAGTACAATTATACACTTTTGAAAGTAATTTTTCCCCATTTATGCTCTTTGAAGCCAAATATCTTCTACTGAATGTCATTTATTTGTTGCTTTCTTGTATCTTGCAAATCGAGATCTCTACTTTCATGCTTTTGTATAATTATATTTTCTTTATATGGAGTTGCAGTGCATTTTACAAGCCTTCAACTACTATTTTGGTCTAGTTTGGCATATTGACTATTGATGCTGCAATGTCCACAACCAAGACTCGAGTTAGTAGCTTTTCTCGCAATGTTCCTAATGTAACATCTTCTCAGAATCCTGGACTTAAGCATGGCCCTAATGGAACGACTTTTATGTCATCTGGGATTTCGGATTTAGACAGTAATTCCCTCTCTTCTCACTTTCCTCAAATCATCTAGAGTACATGAATCAGTTAAATTTCATGCGATTCAAATGTAGCCTCTGCTCATAGAACTTTTTTTATTTTTTAATTAGAAATTTTGGGTGGTGGCTTTTCTCTGGGTAGCCTTGTCATGGTGTTGGAAGATGCTGAAGCACCTCATCATATGCTTGTATTGAGAAATTTTATGTCACAGGGACTGGTCCACAAGCAACCCCTCTTGTATGCCAGTCCATCTAGAGATCCTAGAGGATTTCTGGGTACTTTGCCTAATCCAAGGTCATTTGAAGATGAAAAATCTCGTGACCCTGATCCTAATCACGTAACTTACTTCAGTCATTGCATTCTTACTTTGTGCATTCTGTTATGTATTTATTATTTTTATGTTATTCTTCATTGTGTGTGTAATTTTAGGATAACAATTTGAGAATTGCTTGGCAATACAAGAAGTATTTTGGTGAGCCACTGCCAAATATTAGCTCTAGCAATGGTAAGCTTGTTTGATCTTAAGTATACTCTAATGTTACCTCTTGAATGATTTTAATTTGGTTTCTCAATCAGACAGTACAAAGTATCTAGTTTACTTAGTTGCTATGCTTGTAGGGAGCTTCATGCATAGTATAATTCGTCTTGGCCCAAAAAAAAAAAAAAAAGCATTTTGACTAATATCATGGATTTCTAGCCATGATATTATGCATTATAAAATTGCATAAAGTCAAGTCTCTTTGTTATTGTTGTTTGGTCACTGATAAATTATTTTTGCCGGTAATTGCAAATAATATTGCTGTCATTTAAACAAAACAATTGACATATGGTGGCATGTGCTTTGAGAATGAAGTCTTTTCCAATTTACAATGCAATGGTCATAAATTTTCTCATTGTATAACAAAGTCAGCAATTTGAGAATGAAGTCTTTTCCAACATTTGAAGGCTTTTATTATTTTTTTTTAAAACAAGAGGCTTTGATTTTCCCGTGAAAAATAACCTTGGATTTAAGTTTGTCGTTTTTTAGTGTCGTATTGCATGAGTAATATGATTTTTCCAATGATAAATTATATCTTTACCATGTAATAAATTAAGTATAATAATATGAAAATATGTATATTTACCAAATTATTTAATTTTAAATTATTTGATGATGTAATTTTTATATGACCTTTTTTTTAATTGTAATATATAATTTGATTTTAAATATAATATATTTTGATATAAGGATGGGGTATTTACTATGTCATTTCAGATATTTGCTCATTTTTTCCTCTCTACTTTCTCTCTTCCATCGTAATAGGAGGAGTGATGATGTTTTCTCTCCAATTTCATCTTCTCCCCATCTTTTCCCATTTCATTTTCTTTCCTCCCAACTTTTCTTCTCTTCCAAACGAGGGTTATTGTATTAAAAAGAGGATAGGGAAATTGTCAATATATGACGTCCAACCTCGGATGTGCAGATGAGTCACCAACTCATCTCATTGCAAATATTAAGCATGTACACTTCACATTTACAATGCAGGTGCCAGGCATGATTATTGTCATGACTTAGATTTGCGGAAGCCTCTGGAAAGGCAATTTTTTAGTGGCGTCCATGTAGATTGTGTCAGTATCAAAGATTTGACGAATCTTACTCTCCTTCAAGACCAATGCGCAACATTCTTAGCTCAATTCTCAAGGTGTTTTGATGGTTGATGAACTCTAGCTCTAATTCAGTCATTTTAACATGTTTGATGTGAGAAATTTGGTCAACTATTCATCCATATCATCATTTGGAAACATTGTAGGAACAAAAATAATGATCCAAGGATTTTGTGTATGACCCCAGGAATTTTGGTTGAAAATTTTGTTTATTCATGCAAAATAACTTATGTTAATCATTCTGAGCCCAAATTTTCTGCTTGAAACTGCTTCAACCTGTTAGCATAAATCGCGAGTGTAGCATTGCATTCCTATTGATTTGGTCTGCCTTGGTGCTGATCCTGGACATTTTCTCCAGTCCTAATTTTTTATAACGACCGCACCAAGGATTTTTTAAGAGTTTGATGAATATGTTCATTCTTAATTAATAAACTTGTTGTGTATTTTGAATTTACTGACATTACATGGTGACAATCAGAAATGGAAGTAACATTTCCTCAGCTGGTCGGATTGCTATTCAATCATTCTGTTCTCCCCAGTGTAAATATTCAGACAAGGTGAGTAACTATGTCATAATCTCTAAGGTTTAAATGATTTCCTTTTGTGTATTATGACCTTGTTTATGCTTTTGTATTTGGTATTGCCAATTTAACAATTATTATCACAGGAATGGCAGATGCTGTCCTTTATTAGGTCTCTGAAATGCATGACCCGATCTTCAAATGCTGTTGTTGTTGTAACCTTTCCGCCTTCACTTCTTTCTCCATCATGCTCAAAACGATTGCAACATATGGCAGATACCCTGCTATCAGTTCGGGCAATTCCAGGTTCTACGTCAGTTATGACATTTAATATTTAATATTGTGTTATGGATGGTTTGAACTTTGCAACTGTTGGATCATTTTCATGATTTGTGCATGATAATATATCATCGATTATGATGAATCTTGAGATGATTCAATGGGCGAGAACTCTGAAGCTTTCAATAGCCCAGCCCTTTATAAGTTGCCTTAAAGGTGTTGTTATATTGTTTTAGATGAGGACAAGGAAATGGCACAACTCCTTACTGGTTACCAGGACATGGTTGGGCTTTTAAATGTACACAAAGTTGCACGCATTAATACGCAGGTCAATTTACGTAATCCTCATTTTGCTTGTCTAAAGTGCATTTGTATGTTTAGTTTGTTTATCCCGTGCATGCATGCCTGTGGCACACACTTGTGTTTCGTCATTTGCTGCTTTAGCATTTAGCTTCTAATGGTAGTACTCTTGTTTGCAACATACATGTTTCTGCATTGGCTTCTTAAGTTCATACAAGTGACGTGACTTGTGTATTCCAATATTGGTCTTGATTTTTTGATATTGGAGAAGTGATTATTTTTGGATCTACATTTCCACGCAGCAAACACTTTGAAAATGGTTCATTATTTCAAGGATAACTAGAGGTCTGATTAAAAAATTGGTACATGAACTTTAAAATGTAACCATAACTCCGAATTTTAATCTAAACTGAGAACGAACTCCAGTTAAAATCGACTCTAAGCGACTTCTCTATCACATCAAAATTGTCATGGATAGTGCGTTGGACTGAGAACAAAATTTTAGTTAAAGATCATGTGGCTTCTTGCAATTAATTTTACTTGGTACTTTCCAAAGCATTTGGAGGTATATGTTGATGTCTTTTTTAACAACTATCTAGTATTTAGTATCCATTGGAGAGTAGCAAGCAAAGATCACGCATTAAGAATGGAATTTTTTCTGTTGACAATGCATTAATAATGGAATTAGACCTTGGTTGAGGGAGTTAAAATTCATATTTCCCCTTTTTCCCCATTTCATTCCATTCTATCTGAAACCGTCATTTTGAATTAATTTCATATTCCAGGTTCCTCTAATACTTGAAGCCACCACATTCTCAATAAAATTGCAAAAACGAAGGTTTTTGGTTTTAGAATGTCTAAACCAAGCTCCTGTTGATGGTTCAAGTGGGAATTCATATGGCACATCTGGTGGTTGTTCTGGGTCAGCTAAAGCTGGGCCTCTGGACTTTTAGATGAGACCTCTTTTTATTGCATTCATGCCTGCAAGAGTATATTTGCAAGTTGGTGTGAAGTACCAATATCTACAAATTGAAGTCTTGTTGTACCCTATTATATATTGGCGGGAGATAATGTAACACTTTTTACTGCCATAACAGGGGGAGTATTCAAAGCGAAATTTGAAAATTCAGGGTTGGTTCTTAAATCTTAAAAATTTGTGTTTTGATGTTTGTGAAAAGCACGCTACTACTCTTTGATTATAATATTGGAAACTAAAAACTAGCTTCTAAATGTTTTATTCATTATTCGTTAATCTTTTTAGTAACATTTTTTTTTTGTCAGAAGGGTGAAGAGCCAAATCTGTCTATAAAATCATTACTCATTAATCCTTTTAGTAACATTTTTTTAGAAGGGTGAAGAACCAAATTTATCTATAAAATGTATTGTCAAGACATCAAATATGATAAACTTTTCTTGGGTTAAAAAATACATAAAATTTTGAAAATAATGTAAAAATGCTATGATCATTAAGTTGACTAATATTAAAAGCTTAATAAATATGTCAACCAAGAAAATGAGGTAAAATTATAGATAAACTTTTCATAATGGTGCAAAAAAATATGTATATAAAGTGTCTAACGATTATGGCGTTTTTGTATAATTTTGAAATTTTAATGTATTTTTTATATCATTTTCTTGACTTGTATGTTTGCTAAACAATTAACATTAGTCGACTTAATGACCATGATATTTCTGCACTATTTTAAAAACTCAATGTATATTTTTACATCTAAAAAAAGTTTATGGTGTTAGATACTCATAATGAAATACTTTATAGACAGATAAGCACCTTATCTCTATATTATTAGAGGGGGTTGAATCAAACAAAAAATGTTAGCTTTTCATAACATAACGAACCAATAATTAAATTAAGTTTATGGTGTTAAACACTCATGATTAAAATACTTTGTGGATAGATTTGCATCTTAACTCTGTTATTAGTGGGGTTAAATAAAACCAAAAAATATGAGTTTTTCATAACGTGATAAATTAATATTTAAATTAAGTTTTTGTTGAAAGAAGTATTTATATTTAGTGTTTGATGATGACTTAAACTTACTTCTAACCAATGTTTTAAAAATTGAATCGACTGTTGACATGAAAAAGCCACTAAGTCATGGTTTGGCTAGATCAACTATTGAACTGGTGGCACAATAATTAAATAAAAAAATATTATATGTTTATATAATAATATTTATATAAAAATAAGATAGCAGGTTATCAAATAATTTAAAACTCAACCTAAATAGTTCATTTCACAATAAATTAACAAACTCATATGATAATAATATATCTCACAACAAATTATGGGTAGTGATATAGTAAAAACACACATTAAGTCTCATATTAATCATTTTAGATAAAAATAAAAATGAATTAAAAAACTCTAAATAAGTTTTAAAAATTTGTAAAATTCAAAATATAAAACGAAATCTGCTTTACATAGCCTTTCCATGTCTTCAAAACACATTTCCCAAGAGTCCGAAAAAGCTAATGCCCAAAATTTAAACACGTCTTTAAAAAAAAAAAAAAAACACCTCTCACATATAGGTTTGAAGTTTTTCTCTTTCTTTCTCTTGTTTGTCCTTCAAGTTTTTCTTCCTGCTTCTTCGTTTTTCGGTGGCCATGGCTTTTTTCTATATTTTTTATTAAAAAAATAGTTTATATTTAGCGCTAGTAGATAGGGAGCGAAGCTATGTATGTTAATATCAACATTTTTCTCTTCCTTCTCCTATTTCTTCCATTCCATTTCCTCTGCTCTTTTGCTTCTAAAGGATGTTTAGATAGAAACGAAACTATAATTTTAAATGTAATTTGACGGTATACGAAATAAGTATGTGGAGGAGTTTATTTCGATTTGTGAAAAAGTACTTATGAGAAATATTTTTACAGCTTCCGAAACACGTCCTAACAGTTAAATTATCACAGAAAACTCCACGCCATGAACAGGAGTCTATCATCGTTGTGCGAGTCATCCCAGTCAAGCAAAACATATGCTGTGTTGCCGAAGGAAGCTCTAATAATCTCCATTAATGGCTAATGCTTCGCCATTGCATGTTGGAGCCAATCCCTTGCTTCAAAATGTTGCTTCCAAATTGATACTCTCTTCAAATAACTAACTTACAAAATTTGAAATTCTGGTTAAAATTGATTAAAGATATTAAATGGGTAAAAAATATAATTTATTTTTCTAAAACATCCTTATTTCTAGAATGTGAGTGGGAGAGAGAACAAGTAAAAACATAGATGAGATGGATATATAATTAAGTGGGCCTAAAAATAAATAAAAAATTAAATAATCCAACAAATCCAAAATGAAATTTATATTAAAAAAAACCTTTTCAAATATTTGAGATATTGAACTAGAGAGAGTATTAAATTTATATATTTGAAATTTAAAATTAGCATTTGTTTCACTTTTTAGATTTGTTTAGTTACGTGTATAAGTTGAACTTATATTAAACTTTTTAAAAATTTAGATATGAAGATCTCGTAAAACATTTTTCAAGAGTTGGGATGCACTCAGCACTTGAAGTATTTTTTTAGGTATACCCACTATCTTAAAATTATTTGTCGCACAATTTCATTCCTAAAATATTTAAAATGATGCAATTACATTCATCTTGTAACATTGCAAATTTTTTTAAAATTTTAAGTTATATTTGAGATTAATTAATTATCATTGAAATTTAATCTTAATTACTCCCACAATTAACTAAATCACACTATTCAAAAAATTAGTTAAAATTAGTTAGGTGTAATAAATATGTAAAGAGTGTAACATTTTTGCCAACAATACCCTTATTTATGTGGAACAGAGATAATGTGTGGGAGAGAGAATGAATGGGAATTAAATACAATTATATGAGTAATTAAATAGGGATAAAATAGAAAATCAACACATAAAATTTGAGACAACCTATAAGTGTCTCTTATAATAAGGAACATGATATACTTTATAATTGTCTTTTGTAATAAAGAACAGAGGGAGTACTTAATTACAAGTTAGAATCTTAATTAACAAATAATAGTTAAATAATAATTTATATATATAGTTTAAATATATATATGGATACATATATATGTACTTATATATATTATACAGTGGGTGGCCAATGGTGAGGAAGGGGGGTTGATCCCCGTGCCCCTTTCTTTTATAAACAAAAAAGAAAGGAAAACAACTATTTAGGCATCAAGCGCGGGCTCACGTGACCCGCACTTGGCCTTTTAAAATCACACACTCACACTAGAGGTGGTAATACGGGCTGGCAGTGCGGATAAGGGTCATTCCCCGATGGTATGGGCGCCTAGAGCGGTGCGAGCTGAAGTAGCCCGCACCTGCCAGCCCGCCCCACCAACCTGCCTACATATTCTTTTTTTTTTTAAACAAAAACTATATTATTAATATAGGTTGAGTTTAATTTGAAATGTTAAAATTATGTTTCGAATCTTGAATTTGAGTAGTAAGTTATGATAAAATAAAGTGAAGATTAATTTATAATTTAAGAATATATTTATAAAAACTAATATATTTTTTATAAATAATTAATTTAACTAGTTTTTTTATTCAAAGTAATTTAGTTTTCTTATCCAAATTAATTAAGTAAATATTTTATGTATAAATGTATAAGTACCACATGTTTATTTAATTTTATAAAGGCTTTTATAGTAACGCAACAAATAAATGAAAAATAAAAGATAGACGATGATCTTCGTATAACTACACACAGAATCACAAATATATAAAGTGTTTAATTCCTTATGCAATGATATGAAAGAAGCAATGTTTAGTTGGTCATGTGGAATTTGAGGGTCAAAATATTTTAATTATATTAGAAATTATATGAAATTTAAAAAAAAAAAAAAAAAAAAGCAGGCCAGCACGCGGCGAAGCGGGCTTAAAATGGTGCGGGCTGGCATATTACCAACCCGAGCCCGTCTTTTTTTGGCGGGCTGCGCCCGCGGGCCCAACTCGTATTACCAGCTCTAACTCACACCCTATCTTCCTTCAGCATCTGCAAGCAGCCTTCATTTTTTTTTCTTTCTTTTCTCCCTCGTCACAGCCTTCTCTTCTTCTTCCTCACTTCTTCTTTCGCCGCAACAGTGGGTGTGTGAGAGAGGGAGATAGAGGATGTAAGCAAGAAAAGGTTTTCTTTGGTCTCCTCTAAGACATTTAGATAAGCTATTTTCATACTACTTTTTCTATTTAGTTTCTTCTTTTTATTTGATAAATTTATGACAGAAAAGTAAATTTTTAGGACTTGATAGATTGTTGATATTTGAAGTTTCTAAATTATTATTATGATATTAATGGAGCTTATAGGTTCAGAATAGGAGTATTATGACTTATATTTTTATTTAGATGGTTGATTTGAGAAAATATAAGTTAGGGTTTGATTGGCAATAACATTCATATTCCAACAAAATTATCAAAACTCAAGCATTAAATCTTTAATATAGCCTCTAATGAACTAAATTAAGAGATCAAATTCGAATCACAACTCAAAATTTTCCAGTAAAACCGTAACTTACATTTCCTCAAATCAACCATCTAAATAAAAATCTATGTCATAAAATTCCTATTCTGACCCTATAAGCTCTATTAATAATATCATAATAATAAGTTAGAAACTTCAAATATCAACGATCTATCAAGCCCTAAAAATTTACTTTTCTGTCATAAATTTACAAAATAAAAAGAAGAAACCAAATAGAAAATGTAGTATGAAAATAGCTTATCTAAATGTCTTAGATGAGACTAAAGAAAACTTTTTCTTGCTCACACCCTCTATCTCCCTCTCACGCACACCCACAGTTGAACTGTTGCGGCGGAAGAAGAAGTGAGGAAGAAGGAAAGAAAGCTGTGACGAGAGAGAAAAGAAAGAAAAAGAAATGAAGGTCGCCTACGGATGCTGAAGGAAGATTGAGTGTGAGTGTGATTTTAAAAGGCCAAGTGTGGGTCACGTGAGTCCACACTTGATGCCTAAATAATTTTTTTTCTTTTCTTTTATTTATATAAGAAAGGGGCACAGGGAATCAACCCAGTTCGAAACCTCTCCTCTTCTCTTTTCATTTTCATTTTTTTTCAACCGTTAGATTAACATATTTTAACAATTCAGATTTTAATTTTTATAAATTATTTATAAAAAATTTTAAAAACATTTAGTGCACTTGCAAATCATTAGAATTAAATTTTAATATAGTTTATAGTTTATAGTTTATAATTTATTTATTTTATTATTTAATATTTTAATAATAGTTTTAAAAAGATTTAAATCTGAATCATTAAATATTAATCTAACAGTTAAAAAAAGAAAAGAAAGAAAGAGGATAAGAAGGCAAGAGAAGAGATTCAGAATGGGGATCAACCCCCCTCACAATTCAAACAGTAGGTGGCCACTAGCCACCCTCTGTTATAATATATTTATATATATATATATATAGATACATATATAGATATGTATCTATATATATTTTAAACTATATATACATTATTTAATTATTATTTGTTAATTAAGATTCTAACTCGTAATTAAGATTAAATTTCAATAATAATTAATCAATTTCAAATATAACTTAAAATTTTTTAAAAAAATTTGGAATGTTACACATCTCCTAACTTAAGTTGTTGGGTTTTAACTCTATTTTGACCAAAGCAACCTTGCAGATCACATCAATCATCAATTATTATTATATTCTTGAAAACTTGTAATACCCGATTCGCTTAAAACGGGTCGGGTATGATATTATAAGATTTGAATATATTCAATTAATAATAAAATCTGAATAATATTTTGATTGGGATTTGAGTATATTAAATTAAATAAAGAGCATCATTATTAAATGAGATTTTAATGGAGGCTCAAATGAAGAAATTAATAATTAATTTTGAATTTTAATAATATCTTAATTGGGATTTGAATATATTGAATTAAATAAGAAGTATCATAAAATAATATGTCAATTGGGGTTTAAATGGAGAGATAAATAATTAATTTGAAATTTTTTCTCCTAAATTTCACATCTTTAATTCAAATACAATATGAAGGAATAAAAAAAAACACACTTCTATAAAAAAAAAAAATCTTGAGCTATCTTAAATAATATAATTTATTAGAATTTAAAATTTAATCAAATATTTTAGTCTGTGCATCGTATGGGGAAGAAATTTCTAGTTAGAAGTAAAATCTTGTGCAAAATTAATTAAGCTACTCAACGTACATTTTGTCCATTTTTTCTCCAAAACATATTGCCTATTTTATATTAATAAGACACCATAACTCATCTATTGCATGCATGCAAGTCTAACAAATTAGCCATATTTTATTCTACCGGATGAAGGATGATAGAGTGTGTGTGTGTATACAAACTTTATTGGAAAAATCTCAGAAAAGAAGTTTGAGTTTGAAACTACTAAAACCTAATTCAGACCCAGTTAACAACACTTTAATAAATTTTAATAACACTAAACTTGTAAATAATGACCCATTTTTATAGAAATTTTTTATTTGGGATTTAGTAATTTTAATTTTTTTTAATTCTCTCAAATGTATTTGATTTTTTACATTTAAAATAAATTAATATGCCTCAAGCTTGCATTCGTATCAACATTTTTAGCCAAAAAAACTATTTTTAATGTATAATTTGATTATTATACTAATCAATTGTACCCTTTTCATCCCTTTTTATAAGCAACAACTACCATCTTCCTCTTGTATTTAAATATAAGCAATATATGCAAATTGTCTTAAATTTTTGTGGCAAATTTTCTATTTTACCCCATTAATTACTTATTTTAATAATTGATATATTTATTATCTCATTTTTCAAACCATTCTCTCTATTTTATAATTCTCTTTATTACTCCTCTGGTCCTTAATATAAGATATATTTAACTAATTTGATTAGATTAAAAAGGTTAGATGAGTTAGTTAATTATAAGAAATATGACATGTTTTTCCTAAAACATCATAATCATATTTCTTAATATCCTCCCTCCTTTTCTCCTTGGTTATGGTTGAGGAAATATCCATAGGGATAATTTAGAAAAAATTGATAAATATGAAAAATATGTCTTACATTTAGGACCAAAATCAACTTAACAATTAGGTTATATATTAAGGACCGGAAAAGTATAATAATTTTCTTATTCTCTTTCTTATGCTTTCATTCATCCACAAATAATGATATTTCAGAGAAAAAGAACTTCTAATTTTTACATATTTATTGTCTTTAACTAACTTTTTAATCTACGGAATAAAGTTCAAGCTTTCTTATAAAAAACTTTTACCTAATCGTTTCCCTTTTTGACTATAATTAACTATTTAACTGCAATCCTCTAACTCCTCTGTGGTTCAGAAAATTTAGATGATCCATTAATTCTATTAGCTACTGTTGGCGATAGCACTGAAATTCTCCAAGATCCAGTAGATCTTCCACCTCCTCTATAATGCTAGGCAAACCCTGTTGATAGCAACACCTGCAGAGAACGGTAAATTCGAGTCGTGTCTTACAGACACTGTCCTTAAGAGCTATTCCGCAACTACCGGCAAAGCAAGAAGCGGCACTCCCCAGGATTAAACGGATTCTTCCTGTAAGAACAGGGTGAGCAAAATAACGAAAGCTAAAAGAACTCAGTAAGGTAGAACACCAGAGGAGGGAAGAGAGTTGCCAGAAAGCTCAGAGCACGGCGGTACCTCTTTGAACTTTCATCTCATGCCCCTTTTATAGGCTACGAATCACAATACCATTGGGTCCATTTAAACGCGCTTAATGATAATTAACTCATAATTAAATGAGCCTTGTTTAATGACTATTTAAGAAGAATAAAGTAATTTAGATAGATATTTTTAATAAAATGCCCAGTACTGCCTTTGACTCGTGCACAAGAGGGTGAGGGGAAATGGCCGGATTTGTCTCCGGTGGCCCATTGTACGCGTAAGTCCACTCCTCCTCTTGACCCATTTGGTTGTCCAAGATCACTTATTATTTGGACCCTCACAATCCCAAACAATGTGGGACTCTTTTTGACACATCCACACATAATATTTACAACAGCTACTTACTACAAGTAGAACCATCATCTACAAAGAGGAAGAAGAAACAGCGTTACAGAGACAGATCTATGAAATCAAGCGTTGAGTAACAACTTTATTATTGCAGAAGCCACACCAGCGAGCTTATGCACTACGCCGTTTTGATCCTCCAACGGCGACGACGCCTTCGTCCCTCCCAGCTTCCTCTCGCACCTATGCACCTGCTTCGCCGTATAGCGCACACAATACGCGGCGAACCCAAATTGACCTTGGCTGACGGCGTCGGCGGCCTGAGGGAGAGTGTACTTGATGAGCGGAATGTAGCATTCGGCGCAGAAAGCCAGGGAATGTTCCAATCGGCGATCTGAGGTGTGGTGGATGAGGGATTCGATGTGGGAGAGGGTTTCGGTGGCGTTCACGAGAATGTCCTTGACGACGACGAGAGCGATGGTTTTGAGATCGGATTTGGGAGTGAGAGGGTTGGCGTGCAGCGTGGCGGAACAGAGGTCGAAGAATGGAGTTTTCTTGCATATCCAGTCGATCAGGTCGCCGGAGTCGTCATCGTCGTCGTTCTTTGATTGGGTTGACGGAGGGAGAACGGAGGCCAGAAGAAGAAGAAGGGTGAGGGCTATGAGAAGTGACGAAGACGATCTCATTTTTCCGGCTGTCGGGCTTTTTGTTGAACCAAACGTTCATCAGCTGGTCACTTATATATGTAGAGGTTTTAATTTTAAATTATATGCATATATTTACCCATATTTTTCTCAAAATATTAATTTTATAGTATTTAGATTTTGGAAAAAAAATTGTTGAGTGATGAGCTGTGAATGTACAGGAATATATATAATTTAATTTTATATAAAATATCAAAAACAAGAAATTCTAGATTTACAACCACTTCTGACACTGTTAAAAAAAAAAAAAACTACTTCTTATACACCCATATGAGGCAATCAATATTCATTTAAACTTATACTTCTCATACATACATATATTAAGGATCCGAGATAAATCAATAATACTACCTCCGGTCCTAATTATAAGAGCCAGTTGATTAATTTGAAGAGATTAATAAAGTAAGTTGAATTAATTATTTGTCATAAATATGTGTTGTCTTTCCTAAAATATCCTTACTAATCAAATGTATCGACTAGAACTCTTATTATTAGAAGGGCTACTTTGGAAAAAAAATGTATAAATATGAGAGACAAAGTAGATTGGGGTCTTATATTTAGGACTAAAATAAAAGTCAAACAGAGTCTTATATTAAGGACCGGAGGTAGTATTAATTTAAACTAATAAGGTAAGAGAGATATTGGATGAATGGAAAGTAGTTATCAGTTGAATCATGATTATAATTTCTCTTTAGTAAAAAAAATTAAATAGATTTGAGTATCGAATTTAGGGAATGAATTTTTTCTGATTATGAATATTTCACTTTAAGTTAAACACAACTAAATTTGTTTATCACTTTTTAAGTGATATAAAATCTCACTTCATAATTTTCTGCCGTTAGGACATATATATATATAGAGAGAGAGAGAGAGAGAGAGAGAAAGTTCTGAAAACCTGACTACTCACTAATTAAAATGAAATTTGTGGGAATACAATTAAAAGAAAGGCGAGAAATGGACAACATATGGGATTCCAACTTACCATTATGTTTCTTATTTTAGGTTAGTTATACCCCAAAAATTTATTTCAAAATATAAGTCACTTTTAGTATAATTAATGATCTTTTTTCAATTTTACTCCTATTAATTTGATAAAAAATTCATTAATTTAAGTTTGAAACAATAGCTCTTCGAAACACGTCCCTCTTTCTCTCTCCATTTCTTTTTCTCTCAACTTTTCATTTTCTATACAGTCAGTCCCCTCCCCTTCTCTCTCTCAACTTTTAATAAGAGTAAATATGAAAAAAAAAACTAGTTAATTTAATGTATTTATTGGTGTGCGGGTTTAAAATACAAGTGAGTTATGATAGAAAAACATAGTGGTATCTCGTTACAGTTATTGCAAATATTTTATTTTCAGACACATTAACAAATGAAACAATCACAATACACCAAAGAAACACAAATGCACATGAAAAGAATAGAAGTTTAATTTGCCTCTTATTAAATACGATGGGATAGAATTATTTATTATCAATTCATAAATAACAAACAAAAGACAAACTGTGTGTTGGCCTCTCTTCCTCTCTGGAACTTGAATGGCTGAATCTGTCGGTTTTCAAATTACTCAAAAGTCAAATCAATGAAAATTTTTGTTTGTTTGTTTCCTTAATGATAGCTTTATTTTGTTTATTACAAAATGTTCCCAATCTTCTTTTCATGTATTGGTAGCACTCCACATGGCCACGCCCAAGCTTACGGTTTCTATTCGGTCCTCACATTATAGTTATATAAATATAATTTTCTTGTCAATGGCTAATTATTCCAGTGACAACACTACCTAGTATGTTTGAATGAAATTTCAAACTTATACTCAGATATTGACATGTTTTTATGCGTGAGTGTGTTTGACTGTATTAAATCAAAAAGAAATATAATCTTCTTGATAGCATGATGAGTTATAATTAATTAATAAAAATTTAAAAATTAGTTA
The DNA here is from genome assembly GCF_004799145.2 of Neltuma alba. NCBI lineage: Eukaryota > Viridiplantae > Streptophyta > Magnoliopsida > Fabales > Fabaceae > Neltuma > Neltuma alba. The sequence continues at coordinate 188,644 of NW_021636103.1, forward strand.
ATTATTTGAAATATATATTAGTTTCTGTAAAATTTCATTATGGAAGTTATCCTATTAATATAAATCTCTTAAACATATGCAATGAATCGACAGAGGATGGTTTTAAAAAAATTAAAAATTTTAAAAACAAAGTAAATTAAAGTCTTACTACCTTTATTATGCTCCTTTTGATTCTCATAACAAGAATTTCTAACATGTTTTTTAATATAACATGTTTTGTGTAAGGTGCATGTGACAGAGATATTTGATTGATCTATAGTTAATGCCCTTCTGTTGCCCAGACAGTTTTTTTTTTTTTTGAAAAAAAAGGAGAAACACTTCGTGCTCGCTGAGCATAAACACAGACATATATATAAACAAATAGAATCATTTACTAATGAATTAACAAAATGTTCAACAGATGACAGAGACTAGTAATTCTATTTGTTTATTAAACGTTTTAATCGATATTGCTGAATAGTTGTATCATGTTTGAGTAAGAATCTCTCTTATTTCGACGTCCATTGGTTCCTTTTGTGTAACGTATCTTTAAAGCTTTATTTATATATTTAAAGGGAATTATGTTAATTGAAATATATAACTGCACAAGTGGTTTACTCATAGACTTTATAATAATCACTATTTCTTTTCATTGCATGCTAATATATACAATAAAATTAGTAATAATTAAATTACATATTCATACCTTGTCAACTTTGTATATAGTGTATCTACGTATATTATACGTAAGAAGTAAGTATTTCTAGTTTATATAAAAGCAAACACGTTTTTTGTGACCAAGAGAGAAAGACGTATGTACAATATTACTCATCATTAATTTCATCCCTTTCTTCATTCCGTCTAAAAGATTCGTTGTATCAAACACGTCAAGCCAAGTATTTTAGTTAAAATTTGCAGCCTTAATTAATAGGGTTACCCTAAAGGAGGGAACTTATGTACGGGGATAGAATCATTAATAAACATGCGACCAAAGACAGCTCACACAAAAACGTCAATGTTATGCCATTTATATTTGTCACTACTACGTGCAGAACCCAAATTAACATGATACTAGCTTCAGTTAGGGACGTCGATGACGTTAAAACTCGATATTGCATAATGCTGAAGAATGAAAGAACATCTAGTATTAATGGCTTTGTAATTTAGGAACATGAAAGCTTTTTATAAATAGGAAGTCCTTACTTCAATCCTACTTATCTTGATTTACCTCTACTATATAAAGTAAATGATCTGCAGAAACTTCCAAGCCTTGCTGCATAATTTTCCCCCCCTTATTGTAGTTAGTTCAACTCAAAGAAGAATATAATAATGATCGGACCTCCAACTAAACACTAAAACTCAACAGGAACTGCTTTAAGAAGAGGCGAAAGTCTTGGGAAAACCCAAAAAACAAATCAATCAGAATTTAAGGGATCATTATTGCAGTTCACAACTTATGATATAATCATCCCCCGCATTTTAGAGGTGGATTCGAGTGAGGTTTAATGTTTGTTAATCAAAAGCTACAGTGCTTATTAGTAGGAAATGGTTTATTAATTTGATATGTGAATATGTGTGTGTGTGTGTGTGTGTCTCATTGTCTAGCTTGGTACATGGAGCTGAAGTACCTTTCATTTTGATAGGACATTATTCTAATCCCTTGTTTTTAAAAACACTTTTACCCAGAAACGCAGAAACATTATACTAAGTTCATCTTTCTTTTGACAACAAAAAGATCTTACGACATTTAATACTTCCAGAATCCACAATAACATAAAAAACAAGTAGTAGCACCAGATAACAAAGCAACAAATGATCACATAAGCATGGACTTAACAATATTCAAACACGAAACAGTCATTCTTACAGTAATTGCCTAACAATGGCAACAGCAACCCAAGCAAGTTCGCGCATAGCGTCGTTTTCCGGTTTAAGCAGCGATTTCTCGCCGTCAAACTCTCCCTCGCAATAAACTGCTTCGTTTCCCATATCCTTCACACCGTCTTCTGCGAATTTAGGGTTCCCTTTTTGCAGAGCTTCAGTGGCTTCCGGAACGTCCGTCCTCAGCACCATGTCGTACATCCCACGACAAGATTTCAATGCCCACTCCTGCTTCGGATCTAAATCCCCTACTTGCAAGAGATGATTGATTTTGTTCTCCGTAGCTTTCGCTTTCGCCGTGATCACTTTCACCATAATCAGACCGAGCCCTGTGAATAATTAAACACGATTGACGATTGGTTCAGCGACTGATTCATGCCAAGAATTGAATCGACAGGATGAATTAATAATAATCGGTGTTTCTGAGAATATTACCTGCGACGTCGGTGTGGGAGCTTCCGGGATCGGATTTTAGGGATTGAACGCAGAGATCGTAGTTAGGGGTTTGCTTGCAGGTGGTTTCGATCAGACTTTCGTCGTCGGAATGGACCATCCTGATTCTGCTGCAATGGCTGGGTGTTATTACGAAGATTGCGGGTACAATGAAGATTATCAATAGAGTTTGAGATCTCAGATTCTCCATGTTTGTTTCAGAGGTGAAGAAGAAGAATGGTGAAGAAGATGATAAGTATTGCGATTTTGCTGTGCTTCCCAGAACTCAATGGCACTGGGCCTTTTATAGTTTGGACTTTGGATTACAGAGAATGAAGGACCTGTATAATAATTATTTTAATTTTTAAAATTAATTATTTTCAGATTAAGGATGTTTAGGGGTTATAAATTGTTTTTTCTAAGGGGGGAAAAGGTAATTTAGGACACTTTATTAGGTAATTTAATTTAAGAAGATTGAAGTTATTATTGTTCTATTATTTTTTTGGTAAATGAAATATTAAAGTTGTTATTTTTCTTTTTTTGAAAAAAAATTTACCATAGAGGCGTTTCTTATAACTAGCATTTATATTTTATTATTTTATAGTTATATACTCCCTCCGTTCCTTATTATAAGAGACATTTGATGCTTATGGCATGTTCCCATATATAAGAGACACTTAAAGTTGTCTCTATTTTTTGTATTGATTTCCTATTTTATCCCTATTTTTTGTCTCCAACTCATACTCTCTCCCCCTCCCATTTCTCTTTCTTTTAATAATTTAATTATTCTCTCTCATATTCTCTCTCCTTATTAATGGGGGCATTGTTAGAAAAAAAATATAATTTTTACACATTAATTGTACTCAACTAATTTTAACTGTTTTTTTTTATCAACGTAATTTGGTTATTTATCTCTTATAATAAGGAACGGAGGGAGTAATTAGAATATTTAATTTATTCTGATTGTTGTTCATCTAATTGAATTGAATCTGCGTACGTTTAATATATTAATTTGTTGGCTTTGTCCATGCATCGTATTTTGTTCACTTCAATTAATTTGGTATCTGGGCGTCTGTATTTTCATTTAATTTGATGTAAATTAAATGATTAATTTATTAATTAATTAACTCTATTTACCAATACAAATAGTTCACGTAACTCAGGACCCCGGTTTTGTGAAGTGAATTGAATCCGCCTTGTGTACTGCACTGTTCAGATTTTTCATAAGTGTCCATTTATTTTCATTCAAATAACATAAATCTCTTAAATTAAGTTATATATATGTAATTTAAATGATTAAACTGATGATTTCTCAAGCATTGAGTCGATCATGTTGATTCATTCGTCTTTAATTTGCACATTGAATACTAATTTCATCATCTTCTTTTTTTAATTTTATTTACCTATGCACCTCTCTGGGTTTGTGAAGTGAATCTGTACGTTGTGACATTTGAATATCGAATGTTCTCATTTAATTGAAGTCTCTCTTGACTTTATAAGTAATGTAATAATTTAAATTATTAAAATTAGATGATTTCATTGTTTCTTACTCTGATATTAATATATGAATTGAATGCCAATTTAGGTTTAGGAGAATCCCGCAAAAAAAAAAAAAAAAAAAAAACCTAAAGAGACAAGATCACAATAATATTTTCAGAAATTAGTCATGAATTTTTCCTCAAAATTTGTAAAAAAATTGTATTAATAATTAATAGATAAGACTACGAGTATGACCACATAAATAGGACCAGAGAAAATAAATTAGATACAATTTTATTTTTCGTTTAGTTACATTATTAGTGTTTGAATCCTTGCATGATTATGATTCAATCCTCAGCGCGTTATATGTATACTCATCCAATCCTTAATATAAGACCTGTTTAACTAATTGGATTAGATTAAAAAAGTTAGATACGCTAGTTAATCATAAGAAATATGATATCTTTTTTCTAAAATATTATAATTGTCTTTCTTAATATCATTCCTCCCTTACTTACTTAATTATGGTTGAGTGAGTATCTATAGGAGTAATTTAGGCAAAATTGATAAATATGATAAATAAATCTTATATTTAGGATCAAAATTAACTTAACAATTAAGTCTTATATTAAGGACTAAAGGAGTACCATAGTACCATTTATATGTGGCTATTTGATCGAACATTATCAAACTTAGTTTAATTAGTGTAGCTTTTTAAAAGAAATTTTTTTGGGGTTACCTGGTATTTATCTAATTAGTTTTTCTTGGTAACAATCTAATTAGTTATTTAAATTAGGGATAATATAACTTTTGGCCCATCAAATTTGCCCACATTTATTTTGATTTTAATTTATCAAATTTCTAACCATAAATTTTGGACTATGAAATTTCTTTCTATTTAAAATATTAATCTCTATATCTCATTTCGTCCTTTGAGGAATCAAAATTTATAATTTAAAATTTGATAGATTAAAATTAAAATGGGAGAGGAGATTATGAGCCTATTTCAGATAGCATTTAAAAGCACTTATAAACACATTTTACACAAGTCAAAACAAATTCTTTTTTTTACACACTTACCTCATATTTCATAAATCACAATTAAAAAGTTAATTACTACCTCTGGTCCTTAATATAAGATCTCGTTTGATTTTTATTTTGGTCTTAAATAGAAGACCTCAATTCACTTTTGTCTCTCATATTTATTCATTTTTTCCAAAGTAGTTTTTTTCATAATAGTAGTTTTAACCAATACACTTAATTAATAAATGATATTTTAAGAAATATAACACCTATTTATCACAAATAACTAACTTAATTTATTTTCTTAATTTATTTAAATTAGTCAACTAGTTCTTATATTTACTGCCGATTAGTATAAGACATTCCAAACTAGTCCTATATTAAACCATTTCGATTATCAAAGTAACTGTCTAACAATAGCAACGGTCACAGCCGCGGCATTTCGTACAGCATTATTTTCTCGTGTAAGCGGCGATTTCACGCCGGAGAACTCTTCCTCACAATACGTAGCTTCGTCTTGCGCATCTCTGACACCATCTTCACCGAACTTTGGGTCTCCTTTCTTCAGAGCTTCAATGGCTTCCGGCACGTCGTTCTCCACAACCACTTTGTACATCTCAGCACACGATCTCAATGCCTTCTCCTGCTTCGCTCCCACACGCCCCCTGTGAAGCAGCTGGTTGATTCTGTTACTCGCAGCCTTCGCTTTTGCCGCCGTAACTTTCACCATTATCAGACCTAGCCCTGAGAGCAAGCTCGATTTCAATCAGACAATCGATGATTATATTGACCCGGAGATTAGCTTCTTAAAGAGTTGAATCGTAGAGTGAATTATTGATGTTAGTGAGATTAAAAGTTACCTGCGACGTCGGCGACGGAGCTGGCGGGATCGGATTTTAGGGATTGAACGCAGAGATTATAATTAGGAGTATTCTTGCAGGTGGTCTCAATTAGGGTTTTGCCGTGTGGGTGAATCTTGCCGGCTCTGCTGCAGCTGCTGGGTGATACTATGAAGATTGTAGTGACAATGAAGATGATAGTCCTCAGAGATTTCAGATTCGTCATGTTCGCTTCAGACAAGAAGAAGAAGAAGAAGAATGATGATGATGATGGTTGAAGCGATGCTTATGGTGATTTTGCTGTGCTCTGAGTTGAGTGGTCGTTGGCATTTTTATACTTCAACTACAGAGCATGAACACATACAATAAGGGATTATGATCTTGCAAGTCGGTGTTGGCCCAAAAAAAAAAAATCTTTCAAATGGATTTGGGAAGCAAGTGGGATACAGGTGTATACAGTAGTTTTGTATATATTGTTATGAATGAATTCTCGTAAATGAGTTTTACTTATTTCTTATAATTACCTTAAATGATCTATTTTTCACTTAATTACAAACTAGAACAATCTAAGCACATGCCCTTTGGAAGAACAAAAAATTACAAGATACTCCTGTAAGTTGTACAATTGATGCAATGGATTCTATTTTTAGAAGATATTTCCTCCAATCCTAAACATATACATGCATGAGGAAGGACTAAGGAGGTTTCTCTTTGATTTTAAATTTACAATTTTTATAAATAAGTAACTTAGTTAATTTACCTACTTTCTATAAATTAGTTATGGGATTAAGATGTAAATTTGCTTTATCTACCGTAAAAAATATAAATAGTCAGTATTAATATCATAACAATTAACGTTAGTTTTTCAATTGTAAGAGACAAAATTGTTATGATTTTAAACTTTTAAAACAATATTGAAACTAAACAAAATTCTGAGTGCTCAATATTTTTAAGTAAAAACTCTCGGGATAAATTTACATATTAATCCATTAGTTATCTAATTTTTTTCATTTAGAAGAGAAAAGGGTGTGTATTATAGATATATAAATGATTGGTCATTATATTTTTCTTTCTAAGAATTCATTTGAATTGTAATTTTATTAACTTTCCTAAGATCTAACAATTAAATTTTTAGAGCATAAAAATAGTAACTTGCGATGTTAATTTTTTATAATACCTTTCATAATTGAGTTTTAAAAAAAATATTTTTCTACTACTGATAATAATAGAGAATCGCTCCCAGAATTCCACATCTAATCACAAGCGCAGTTGCTACCCGATAATTAAATTAAAATTGTTATTTGACAAAAATAAATCTTTTTACCTAAATGGAAGGTACATAGCATAAATCTTTAGTAGAATTACAATGAGGTTACAAACAAGGAAAACAATTGAAAAATAAATTCAAAAATTGTTATTCTAATTATAAAACTTATCATTATAGGCTGTTAAGGTTGTTATTGGGACTTTTTAGTAATTATTTTTTTATGTGGGACTTGATTATAACTCGTTCGAAATCTTTTTACCTAATTTTAAGTCACTAAGGTTGCAAATTCAATGATGAATTATAGAAAAAGACAAATCGTATCGAAATAAAAATCTAAAGAAAAGACAAGTGGGCATCCTTTTCATCCCACTTTTATCGTTTATTAGTTTATGCCTGCTAAAGTTGTCTTTGATTAATCAGAAAGATATGGCAAATTGCGTCTGTATTTGTAAAGTGATTGTCATTAAAAAAATTGATTCGATATTTCACAAAAAATTAACCAATACTTTTTATTTTTATATTTTATAAAACTACCACCTCCGGTCCTTAATATAAGACCATGTTTGACTTTTATTTTGGTCCTAAATATAAAACCCCAATCCACTTTATCTCTCATATTTATACATTTTTTCCAAAGTAGCCTTTCTAATAATGATAGTTCTAGTCAATATACTTGATTAGCAAGGATATTTTAAGAAAGACAACACCTATTTAGAACAAATAACTAACTCAACTTACTTCTTTAATCTCTTCAAATTAGTCAACTGGCTCTTATAATTAGGACCGGAGGTAGTATTTGGCATAAATTTAACTTTATGTAAAAAAATTTGCACATATAATCTGTTTTCACATGTTGAATCAAAATCACACAATCTAAATTTATTATGAAATAACGAAATAGTGATTTTGTAATTATTTAACAGTAACAGATAACCCAATCTTAATAACATTAACTACCAAAATTTTCAACTATGAAAAGGTAAATCTGGTGCTTTCCGTTGTCTAAGTTTCATGGCAGAAAGAAAAGGTTCTTTTAATTTTTGTTCGAGAGATATTGTAAAATAGAAAAAATGGAACGGATTACAGTTTTTTCCTTCGAACATAATTACTATTCTTTTAACTTTCTGGATCCCCATCGTAAATGAGTAAGAACATCTTTAAAAAAAAAAAACCAATTTTACAATATAACGGAATCAGTTTCAGTACTCATCACTCTAACGAGTACCATGATGCTTATTATTACGATGAAATTTAAATCATTTAAAATCAATTTTAATAGTCTGGATTTAAACTTTTTAAGTAATGATGTTTAAATAAAAATTTATTTTTAAAAAACTTACAGTTAAGAAATTATATTTATTTTAGCTTATGTACATATTAAAAGAAAAATATTTTTTAAAACAAAAACATTAAATATTATTAAATATTAAATCTCGACTATCTATGTTAAGCTTGAATGATTAAGATTTGATGAGTATTACGATACTCATCACTAAGATTAGTATTAAAACTAGTTCCCAATGCAACATTGTACTCATAAATTTTACTAAAATTCTTCTCCCATGGTAACGTTAATTAGCTGAATACTCCGACTTGCTGTGATAACTTTTCGTTTTAAGTGTTTTCCTATGGCTTTTAAAAATTTTATTTATCCATTAGACTGAAATAAATTGATTTATTCACCACTTTGAATAGCTGTAGAGAAAGATTCATTTTGATATTAAATATAAGATTTTAATCTATTTTGTCTTTCAAACTTATAATTTTTAGCCCAAAATATTTATATTGATTGTACATATTAATGATACTTTAGTCAAAGAGTAGCTTGAGAGCTAGATAACTAATTTACTAATATTTACAAAATCAATTATGTTAGTTATTTGTAATAAATTACTAATTCATTCTTTAATATAAGAGCTAGTTGATTAATATGAATAGATCAAAAAATTAATTAATTTACTTATTTGTAATAAATACATGTTATTTTTACTTAAATGCCTTTGCTAATCATGCTTACATATTAGTTATAACTACTATTTAATGAAACTTTTAACATGTGCAATTACTACAAAAACTACCTAGAAAAATATAGATAAATATGACAGACTTCAAGTCTTATATTTAAGATCAAATTAACTATTAAACTAAGTCTTATATTAAATACCAGAGATAATTATTTTGATTCCTTACACTATTATCTTTAATAATATGTATTAAAATTAAGGAGAATCATTAGAGTCTCAAAGAAAGAATATAATTATTAAAACATCTCAATGACATTAGAATAGCTTTTAATGACAAGTTTTAGTATATAAAAAATAACAACTGTTTGATTGTAATTATTTTTTGCTTTAGAACCTCAATGTAATTCTTCCTAAAATTACACCTTGGCAAGGTTTTATTAATATGTGCAGTCAATAAGAATATTTTATATCAAAATTATAAATTTAAAAATAAAATAAATTGAAGTTTTATATTTAAAATTAAGAAAAAATTGCATTAAAGTCACATTAAAGAGAATTAAATACAAAAAGATCTTTTAAAATTATCAAACTAATCTAAGATCCCAAGGGACCATATTATAAGATATTCTGCTTCTTCAGTTACTAACTTGCTCTAATCTTTTCTTTTTTGTTTTTTTTAAAATTATACATTGATAACTGAAAGGACAGTCATTAATAACTTAAAGTGTAATGGTTAATAACTATCAGAGAAGGTATTAACAATCAACATACATTAAATCCTTGTGTTGCACTAAGAAAATATGTTGATATTACCTGCTGTGATGGTTGTTGATTGTTGCATTTTAAATGGTTAATGATTGCCATTTCAGTTATCAATACATACTTAAAAAATGAGAGTAATTTAATAATTGAATGAGTAAAATTTTTTACAATGAGGTCTCTAAACACCCCAAATTAATTTGAATATTGCAAAAAAAAAATTTGTATTTAACTTTAATACAATTTTTCCAAAAGTTAAAGTAAACTTTTCTTATAACTCTTATATTTAACACATAAAGTGATATACTCCCTCCGATTTTTAATGTAAGAATTAATTTGAGTTTTAATTTAATTTTAAACATAAGATCTCAATTTATTTTGTTTCTTATATTTATCTTTTTTTTTAAAAAATAATCCTTGTAATAATTGTACATGTCAAATATTTTATCAAATAACACCTGATTAACAAAGATATTTTAGAAAATACAACACTTATTTATTACAAATAACTAACTTAACTAATTTTTTCTGATTCACTCAAATTAGTTAACTAACTCTTATATTAAGTATCGAAGGAAGTAGTAAATTATACTACCTTCTGTCCTTAATATAAGATTTTATTTGAATTTTATTTTGGTCCTAAATAAAATACCTTAATCTATTTTGTCTCTCATGTTTATACATTTTTTTCAATGTAGTCTTTCTAACAATAATAATTCTAGCCAACACATTTAATTAGTAAGAATATTTTATAAAAAAAACACCTATTTATTACAAATAACTATTTTTTTTAATTTTCTCAAATTAATTAATTAGCTCTTATAATTAGAATCGGAGTTAGTATCATCCATGAACCGTCCGTTTAAAATATTCACGAGGGAAAACCCTAGCGGCGAAGACTGTGTATTCACGTGACATACACGTGACTATGATTATGGAAGTACTGATCCGTGGGCGCCGCAATGCGCAATCACGCTATCCACACTGAACTCCCAATGCATGCGCGATAACCGTCCGATCTCTTACCACGTCATCGATTCGTGTGAATTCTCATTTCGACGGCCGAGATCAGTGCTGCAGAGCTAACTGGTGAACCGAAGGAAGGAGCTGGAATCATCGCTGTGTCCCTCCTATCCTCCTTCCTTGCTCGATTCTCGATTGGTTTTCGTTTCTTCCCGGGAAATTCGGATTTTTCTCGAGAAAGTGGTGTGGTTTTCCTAGTTTTTTTGATTTGGAGATGAAGACTACGGAAGAATTGAAGGAACACGTGGCCGAAAACGAGGTCACGGTTCGGGATGAAGAAGGTGACTTTGAGGAAGAAGATGGCGAGGATGACTCCGAGGATGAAGTAGAAGAAGGAGGTGATGACGACGAGGATGAGGATGATGACGATGACGACGAAGACAATGACGTTGATGATGAGGATGAAGATGAAGAAGATGATGACGACGCTCCGGACGGCGACGATGACGAAGATGAAGAAGATGATGACGAAGGAGGTGATGTCGCACAACACGGTGATGCTGGTGACGACGACGACGACGACAACAACGACGGTGAGGACGACGACGAGGAGGGCGAGGAAGAGGTAATTGACTTAGATTTGCTTTCCTACCTACCTAGTTTTGTAGAACTACTTAACACTGAGGAATTTGCAAATCTGAAATATTTGCTATAATTCATTTGATCGGCTTATCTTCTTTTCATATGTTTTAGTTGTTTGGTCCCTCTGAAGTATCCTGTCATGTCGACTCCAAGCTACCAATTGAAAATCGCAAAAATGAAAAAAGCAAAACGGAATTCGTTTTAGCTTATCTCGACAACCATTTTCAATGACAAATCCTGGTTAGATCTTATAAGAAGCAGTCTGTGCAACAAATTTCTTTTCTGAAACTGTTGCAGCTTCAATTTCAGTGTGCTTTCGTTGTTCGTTTCTCCCTTAAATTGATGGGAGAAGGACTAATCCTGTTTCTGCCATGTCCTTTTCCTTCGTTATTCTCAATCTTCTCGGTTATTTATCTTGGCAAGTTATAATTCCGGTGCTGATCTAAAGGGGGGGGGGGAGCCTATAGTTATAGCTTTTGAGTTTTGACCATTTGAGATTTTGAATTTTCATAAATTACGTCTTAAGGGTTCTCAATACCCATATATTTGCATTAAAAAAAATTCAAAATCCATTTATTCTGCATTATTCAGAGGCTGGATACATCAATAGTGTACTGGTATGGTCACCTGAATTTTTGTATACGTTTTATTCATATTTTTTATGGGGTTTGAGAAATAAGAATCATGTAATTGGACTGATTCTAAAATTGCATATATAATCGTGTCTTGCTTAATTGTCCCCTGATTGATCTGACTGAGCCAGTGAACTTGAAAAATGAATACACGTTAAATTTGAAGTTTTCTTGTCCATATTTTATGTGAGCTTTCATTTTGTATTTTCTGGCCTATCTGCTTTTACTCTTCATCCACTTCAACTTTCCATTTGATTATTCTAGTTTATTTTGTTGTCTTCCCCTCGTTAAATTACCCTAGTCTTTGTAACACTTGAAATTTTTTAGGAGGATTTGGGGACAGAGTACCTTGTTCGCCCCGTAGGCAATGCCGAGGAAGAGGAAGCATCAAGTGATTTTGAGCCTGAGGAGAATGGTGAGGAGGAAGATGAAGTTCATGATGAGGACGAGGAGGAAGGTAAGAAGGCTGAGATTCCATCAAAAAGAAAGAGGTCCGACAAGGATGATTCAGATGACGACGGTGACGGTGGAGAAGATGATGACAGACCCTCTAAGCGATAGTGGTTAGGACCACGCTTAAACTCAAAGGGATTAGCTCTCCAAACAATAGGTCAAATATATTGCCCTCTTTTTAAACACTTTCTCCATAGATAGTATAGCATGATTGGTGGGATTTTTTTTTAAAAAAAAAACTATTCTGTATTATTATAATGCAGTACGTTTAGGTTTACTAGTATTGTCTGTTGGATTAGTCTGGTGAATGTGATCTATGGAGAACTCTGTTGAAGTACTGGTAAAGATTGTGTTGAACTTGAGTTCTATTTGATAGGATTTTAGATGGAGTCCTTGTGTACTACAATTTCTGATACACTGAAATTGTGGGTAGAATTTCTTCTGGATTTATATGATTGGTTTTTCATCTCATCTCTACACAATTTGGCTGTCATGCATTGATATTTTTGGTCTTTTGGAGCTCTCTCAAGACTTTGAATTTGTTTTTTGCAAAAGTGGTTTTGTCGGTTAATTGAATACTTTCTGTGTTTGTGGCATTTACTATGTGATGGCAAAAGGTTAAAAATGATTGACTTGTTTGGTGTAGGGAACATGTAGGGCTTGCATTGCTCACTTTTGGTACTTTTCCTTGTAAGTAGCACTCACGGGACATATAATCTAAGCTTGTTTACTAAAATCAAAGCTCGAAATGGCTGATATATGATCAATATCGTTATTGCCTTAGTGTTACCCAGGGCGTCAATGGGCTTTCTGGTGGGTTTCTAAGTTCTTCAATCCTGTAGGCGAAGCAATTCTTTTTCTGCTCTCAAGAATGGGCCTCGCATCAAATTGTTGATTTTTTCATTTAACTCGTATGTCTATTATCTTTTTTTAAATTTTAACTCACAACTATATATTTAAGAAAAATTTAAGGGGAGGGGCATAATGCTGTTGAGTTATAAGGCTCCCACATCAAGTTGTTGACTTGGAGTCTTGGACAACAATATAATGTAAAGGGGAACGATAATGCATCTCTCTAAAATTTAAGTTTCTTTTTTTGTTTTTGCTTTACTTTTTGATTTTGAATGCTCAATTTATACAAGACACTTCAATCATTTTGGTCAACACGCGGGAGAAAATCTAGTATATTATATCATTTCTTAATAAGCTTATCGTAAATTAAAATATGAAAACTAAGAAGTTTTATTCTTTTCCAGTCATAAATAATATGAGCCCGTTTGGAAAAACTTATAAGCAAGGAAAAGAAAAACCAAATCGGACCGGCCGGTTCAACCAGTGAACCGGTCACCAGTCCGGTCTAGTTTTCTTTTAAAAAAAACGGTCCATAGTTGAATTGGTGAAAAACCGGTGCTAAATCGAGTACCCATTGAACTGGTGGTTACCAGTTTAATATTTTTTCACTGGCAAAACGAGACCGTTTCTCAGCCAAAACCCAAAATCCTCCAACTTCATCTTCGGTCTTCCCTAGTTCCCTTCCCAGATCTGAAAATCCCCTCCCCAAAAATCGCAAATCGCCTTGCTCTGTCTCCTAGATTCTAGCCTTTCCCTCCATGGAATCCATAGCTTTGCTGACAACAAACCTCTTCATTCAGCCATTCACTGACAATGACACCAAGTCGTGAGTCTCCTGTCTCTCTCGTTGCTGATGTCTTGCTTCGTCTTCACCATTCACTGGCGTCGTGCTTCCCTGTTGCAGCTCACATCGCAAGTTGCACGGGAAGTCACAGCTCATTGGCGCCATGCTTTAGCTTCACTGATGTTCTGCTTTGCCTTCGCCGTTCACCGAAGCTTCACCTTCGGTCCATGCATTGAGTTGTGGCCTTGTGGGTAAGCTCAAAACCTTTCCCTTTTAGCTAGTTTGTGTTTTTAGGATTAAAGAGTGGCTGTGTTCCTTCTTTCTCTAGCTGTTGAGAGATTTGGAAAGGGAGGAGAGTACTTGATAAATTTTGTTACTGAAATAATATAGCTTTTGATTGCTCTGGATTAACTTGATTCTGGATATTGCATTTGCATAAGGAATTATGGATATAAAATTACCTTTCTACAGAATTCATGTTTCTCTTTTCTGGATTTGGAGGATGGCAAATCAAATATCAAAAATTGGGAGGGGTAAAAATCGTTCACCTATTGGTATTTCAGTCCACACCAATACTCTTAATGGTGATTTTAAGTGATCATTATTTATGAATTTTGTTCTATTTTAATATTATGAATTAAATTTTATTATTTTAATATGATCGGTCCGACCCCCGTCCGACCAGTGACCTTGACCCACTGTCTGGACCGGTTTAGTTCCCGGTCCGGTTTTTTATTCCTTGCTTACAAGTAACTTATAAATAATTTTTTAATAGTAATTTACAAAACACAAGATCATTTTGTCTTGATTTACGTAAAACGTGTTTATAAAAGATTTTTATCACTATCCCAAACAGGCATTATGTCTTTGGTGCTCACAACAAAAATTAAGGAGATTATGCTTTTCAAAGGTCTCTACTATTTAAATCAGTTTGAAGAGAGTTAAATAAGTAGAATTACAAGCTAAAGATATGCTTGATCTGGGATTTCTTCTTTATTTTTGCATAAGAAAGCCTGCCGAAGTGTCATTATCCTGGGCACTTTATTTCTGCGTTATATTTCTGTCTTCCTTTTTTTGCTTTTTTTCAGATATGATATTGGTTTTTTTCAGATAGGATATCTGGATCCAATTTGAAATAACTCGTGTGACGATCTTTTCTGCATTGATACAGACTTGGAAAACTTATACCTAAGCAACTAAGTATCTAGTTTAGTGTGATAAATAAATAAAAAATTCAATAAATTAATATTTTGATGAAAAAAAACCATATGCCCTTGATATTCATGATATATTTTGCATGTTCAACAAAAATAACATACAAAGCACTATACAAGTGTTAATTAATTAATTTTTTTCACTATACATAAACATTCTTTTATAAAAAGCAACTCTACTTAAAACATTATCAAGTATTAAATATGAATAGAGATTCAAATCTTGGCTTAATACTTTGTGAGAAACTAACCCTTTCAACTAAATCTAACTTTTTTTAATATTAATTGATCCTTATATAAAAAAGGAACGAAAAAGCAAAACCCCCTTCTGATGGCCCAGCGACTAACTTCTCAAGTACAACACAGTAAATAACTAACTAATTTACCAATCTCTCAAGCAGCATCCTCAGTCCGAGCTAGAATGCGTGGACATATTAAAATTTAAGGCAGAGATCAAGAATACAGAATAAAGAATTTTTTTTGAAAGAAAAAAAAGATAAAACTATTATTACCCAAAAAAGAAGAAGAAGATTAAAATATAATTTGAAATGACTCTTGCTTGGTATGATGCTGGGAATAATCAACACTGATGAACAGGATCAATTATCATCCTCATCGTTACAGTTTACGCACACAAGTACTCTATCATCAAATACCTAGATGCTCAAAAAGAAAATTGTGAATATTATCTCAAGGTATTATGCGGCAAATCACATAACCTTGAGCAAACCATCTAAGTAAAATTGTATAACTGAAGAAACGTCAATCAAAGATCTAGTTGTTCATTCTATCCACTTAAGACTGATTTCATTACATGATAATATAAATAAACTAAAGAAACTACAACGTTTGAAAAAGCCAGCATCATGAAAACTGACTAGAAATGCAATGGTACAAAAGCATCGTGACAAGCAGTGGCCGCCAAAATACCTTCTCGTGAGACATTCCCACTTGGGAGTTGGCTCTCCATCAAAATATATGAACAATGTCATATGCAAATCTTCGTTATGTCAAGGAAGAACATAAACAATAGCAACAATATGGTCATTAGAGGAAGGGAAGTTCAGAAATTTTGGCTGAATTGAGTTTTATTATAGAAAACGTCACTAATACCCACACAACCCATACAAAACATAGCACAAGTTGAATGGGCTTTCTTGTCAATGAAGACAACATAGCAACTTAACGAGACACCAAGGTGCGGCTCCTTTTTACATGGTATTGGAGTAGCATCTGTTTGGTAGTTAGGAGAGACAATTTTTTCTACCAAATGAATATGGAGGGTGGAGCTTCCTGCATAGGTATTGTTTATTTTGGCTACGTAATGATATTATTTCGCTGGAAAGTTTTAATTTTGATTATCATGTTTTCATCAAATATGATCACATAATTTTCTTTTCTAAGGCTGCAGTACATGCACATGGCAATTATACCATGATGACACTGGAATCGGGCTATGGCTGCCCAAGGCCAAGGGCATTTGTAATTCGGGAAAATGTATAACTCTCCTTGAACTATAGTCTATAACAGCTTTGATTTATGGACCCAAAAATAAATGCCATAAAAAGGTGAAAACATTACATGTCAAACAAAATTTTCCAAACCAAGCGATTGTCACATGATAACTCACGTGTCCTGTTACAATCACAGGGCTCTGACACATTAATGTTTTCTCTTGCACTGAGAGTTTTGATTGTAATGTGTTATATTTGAAAGTTTCTAGCCAAGGTCCTAATCAGGCTATAGATATGATGAGTTGTGTATGGTTTCCCCTTGTAACCCATAATACAAAACAAGTTCTAGTTATTTAAATATGGAGCCATACTTTACCAAATATTATAGATGAGAAGGATACGTCCAGAACAGCACGAAGGACTGCAGAAAGTACCAAGGGAAAAATGTCAAAACAAGGCAAACAATGCGAGGAGGGTGGGGAAGGGGGTTAAGGAAGAGCACTCATAACCGGATAGAAAAAGATATATCACAATCATCATTTGCTGTATGGTGAAGTGGTCAAGTCAGCTATTTGATACAAATACAAAGATTGTAGTTCTCAAGTGGTCAAGTCATCATTTCGGTTGTAATTTACCAAGAATTTTCAGCTAAAAATCAAAGGTTTTTTTTAAAAAGAAAATCACAGACATAAACCAATCATCAGAGACAGTATATCCTTGATATATTGGTTTTTCTGTTTTCTTTTTTGGAGGATTATATTCTCTCTTCGCCTACTTTTAACTTTCCACATGGGCATATTCTTCAACATAGAAATAAAGACCTCATACAAAAATATTATGCTAAGATAGAAAGAGATGACAAGAAATTATACCATTAGACCACCAAAAAAGCCATCAAGTAACACCCGGTTCCAGGAGTCAAAGTATGAGTGGATTGAAAATTTAGCTTTTGCTATGAGCCCAATGGAAGTAAGTGTCATGACAAGGAAGTAAAAGACAAATCCCTTCAATCCAGTAAACCCCAAAATTCCAGCAACAACTCCACCAATTATGGACATAAATGTTCGGCTGCAAAAGAAACCACGAAAGGCGTCTTCGTTTAGTATTACTCACGTCACCAAAGCAACATATTTCCCCCTCCCCTTGCTCCATGACTAATCTGTATATATACATCTCATGCACTCTGGTAATTGTTTCTTACAAGTAAAGCCATAAAATGCAACTCACACTTAGAACACCATCCCAAACATGATGCTTCTAGTCATATGCGTGTTTTTAGATAAAGAATTCAACTTATCTACAGGAAAAGGTCAAAACAAACCTGTAATAGATAGTTTTCATGTTTTGTTGCAAATTCTCCGCATTGAAGGTCGGTAAGTCATTCACTCCATTGCCTGATTTCTTCTCTGATGAACTTGCGTCAATATGTCCACCCATGATATCTGACTTGTCTGATTTGAAAAAGGGTACCTGAAAAGAGAAATAGAATTGAATCCTTCTGGAGAGAGGCAAACCAAACATACAATAAATCTGATGAACTACAAAGGCATGGACTTCAATTTAGGGAGACATACTAAGAAGAAAGAAACTGGCGTCAAGGTTTTGTTGAATTCCACTTGATTATACTATCTTCAACAAATAACTACCCAAATTAAGAATTTCTCAACTATAGAGACACCACTGTATGTCAAATGGCAGCGAACCTAAAGAAATCAAACTTGATTCCTAAACTCGCCATTCAAACAGTGATATCACAATTTTTGTTCTAGATATAAGATGCACGATTGGTTGTTTCTGTCAATAGCTTCTAAATTCACAGCAGCACGAAGTGATTAAAAATCAAGCTTCTAAATTGCCAGACACCAATAGAGTCAGGTCATTTACCGGATCCTGCATCACAAATACCCTAAAAATGGTCTAAATTGGTGATAATATGAAGAGATTAATAAACAGAATGTAAGTCAGTAGTCATAAAAAATGAAGAGGGCGGAAATATAATAGCCAATTACACTCCATCCAAGCAAAAACAAGGAATCTCAAAGTTAACAAAATTTAAGCTCAATCTGTAAGGTATCCAAACGATTACACGACTGGATTCAAAGCCAAATTAAAATGACGCATTTCAAACAAAGCCAAAAATAAACGATGCGACGGTGTCCGACACAGTGTTGACAACCACGCAGGGAACTGATGGCGTAGGGAACAATTCAAATCTAGAGAGAATCTCACCGGATTTTGGTGGAAGACAAAGCACTATGGTTCGAATCCTCTTCAATACTTCCCGGAGAACAACCACGCAGCGCTGACAACGGTGGATAGCGTCCGCCGGCGAGCTCGACCAAGTGCCGAATGCTTGTTCGTCGACGAAGAATATTGGATCTGCTCCTTGTCCGAGATTGTATTTTGTTGGGCTTATAGTCAATTTTATTAATTAATTTTCTATAAGTTCGTTATTATTTTGGGCTTCGTTTGCACCGCTAGCTCTCATATGGGTTTTCGCCCAGAACGTGGCTGCCCTCATCTAGGACATTTTATCAGCTCCTAACATGAAAATTAGATAGAAAAAATTCGGAATAAATCTCTCATTATAAATTTAATTAGCAAATAGTTTCTAGAATAATTGATTACAGAAGAGAAGATTAGTTGCATATAAAGGAAGGTAAGTCGCACAAAGAGAAGATGGTTTGCACAAAATTATTTAGATATAAAAAATTAGTTTGAAGATGACTTACACATAAAAAAATTTCATTTGCAGAAAAAAAAATTGAGTTGCACATTCCACAAAGAAATATTATTGCATATAAGAAAAAATAAATTACACAAAAAGAAAGTTATGTTGCACACAATAAAAATTAAGTTGTACGAAGTACTTATATTCCATTTGCTAATTAAATTTTTAATAAAGAATTTATCCCTAATTTTTCCAATTAGATAATTACTTACACAAATTTTTAATATAATAAATAATTAATTAATTTAAAAATATTAAAAAATTAGTTAAGATGGTTAATTTTCACATGTTGATCTCCCAAAAATATCATTTTCAATTATGCACATTGGATGGTTGAAATTATTTCTTGGTGGGAATCCATGATAATCAATAGGAATATTGTGGAAAAAAAAAGGAGATGACATGTATTAATGTCTTGTATTTAAGACTAAATCTAACTCTTAACTAACTCTTATATTAAGAATCGAAAGTCGTAATTTATAAATATTAACCAATGAGAGGGGCTAATCCCTTATAACATGAAGAACTAAACTTTAAATTGACTTAGGAGAGGATGTATGATTTAAAAAAATAAAACTTATAAATGTGAGCGAGAATTAAGTTACAAAATTAATGAAATACTAAAATAGTAAATGTGAGGTTATTTGGGTAAAGATGAAGATGAAAAGAGATAATGACATCCCCATAACTTATGACATTCATATCACTCCTAATGGCATGCGCATTATATGAGAATTTGCCTCGTCAAAAGAGTTCAATTGCGACCTGTGGGACGAAAATTAAAAAAGAAATAGTGCATAATTTTTTACCACACTACTCACTGCTACATCATTAAAAATATCTTTTTAACTAAAACCCAAGCTAAGGACAAGAGGGGAAAAAATACAGCACAATTGATATGTTTGTGGTTGAAAAGTTCGACGAACTTTTCACACATTGTAAAGGAAGGAATCTGATAAATAAATCTATTAGATCTTTATTGGAACAAATTTGCTGGATATTGATTTCACTATCCCTTTGAAAATGATGAATGAAAAAGAATTTTGATAAAATATATTTTGTTTTATCTCATCTAATGTGCCCTTCTTTTAGTTGTGTAATTGAATCAGCATTACATTCATGTAAAATTGATTCCTGTGTGATATATTATCAATTTTAACCATATATATTTTTAACTTGCGCTATGTATCATTAGAATTTCTGCATGATTAAATAATATAGTTGATATAGTTTGTTTTATAAATCACCATAAAATAAGTGTACCGCCACACATAAACAAATGCTCTGTTTCTGAACAGTATATTCGTCTCCATGTGGATAAAAACACAACAAATGAGGTCTAATTCATTCATAAAATTAAGTAAACTTCATCATTATTTTCTTGCTTGGTGGAATCTTATTCTCATGACGATTATCACATGTAGCATAGGAATACAAAGTAACATAATTGGTAAACTTAGTCACACTTAGAACGTAGTAATTCCAAAACATGTCTTAGAAACAAAGGCTTTATTATTTTTTTGTCTTATAAGCATATTATATAGGATCTATATATTATGCCCTATTGGTAAGTAAAGATTTGGCAATACGACCATCCCCACCTTTAGGGTGAAAACCACCTGGGACACGTTCATCACCAGTACCATAAACAATCCTTAAAACTTCCTGGGGCTGTCTAGGATAAGCCACTGAGGTATTATCACCTGCGAGAATGTTGCCAGAAATTTTGCCTTCTGCTCCAACAGAATTGGCTACCACAAGTCCTTCATCTTTCATACCCATTTTCCCTAACTTGTCTCGAAGCATAGAGATCCTGTTTGTGAACTCTGCAACGCTCACATTATACGGATTCACAACTTCATCTTTGTGCTGATATAGTAATGTTCGGATTACTGCATCTTGCCCTGACTCTACCCCCAAAAGTCCTGCCACTAGCTGTACATATACACATACACGCATAATGTCAATTCAAAAAACAGTTTTCAATCCTAATTCATGAAATACGAGACAAATATGTAAGAGGAGTTTTATTTTGATTCACGTGAAAGTGCTTATAAACACTTAGATAGGCAAGTACAAACAAACAATTAAGTAGACATAGGTTTTATGTACTGTAGGAAGCTTAAGAAATAATGTACACTACTCATTACTTAATAGTAGTATGTCTTTTTGTAAACTATATGATCACCTCATGCCCCTAATATAAAAAATAATTGACTAATTTGAGGATATTAATAAAGTTAAATAAATTACTTGATTATAGCATATGTCACTACATGATTTCTTTAAAATACTTACGTGTATCGTTAGATTATGTATGTGTATATTAATTTATAAGTTAGATAAATTAGTTTGGAGAAAAACAATAACTAAAAATACTTTAAAATGATGTATTTAGCTTTCTTGATTTTTTTCAAATTAGTCAGTTAGGTCTTATATTAAGAACCAAAGTGGATTGTATTAGTCTTTAGAGATTCTATTACATAAAAACAATATATTGGCATTATTAGTCCCAAGTGGCCCATGTTTAGGTGAGATAATGACAACTCATTTTATCAAGGCTAATTAGGTCATTTCACTAAACTTAATTTCATGACATTCCCTAAAACTTTCATAGGAGTTAAGCAATTTTCAGGGACAATTCTGAGACTCTCATATTTTAGTGGTGCATACATATATTTCATTCTAAAATGTGCAACATAAATGATAATCTAAAATTTCATTTTTGAAATGGACAAATTGAATATATACCTCCTTGGAAGTTTCATTTTGGAGCAAGTGGGCAGCTCCAACATAGCCAGTAAGGCCAACATAAGGAATGACGTAGGACGCAAGCAAGTAATTAATAGAATTGGCATAAGGATCAAAAGGTGGATTCAGAGGTTTTCCAAAAGCATTGTCCATTATTGTTGCAAATGCTTCACTGCTCAAATTCAATAATGGCCTTGGAAACCCTTTCACTTTGCTCAATATCGCCCTACAATCATAACACATTCAATTTCAAATATTATTATTATTATTCAACAAGTAAAACAGTTAAGAAAAAAAGTCAATTTATCACAATTTTGAATCAAATTCTTATAGTTTACTTTGCTTGAATTAGGCCCTTATAGTTTGATTTGTTATAAGCATTCATCTTTGAGTATAAAACTCATTAATTTTAATTTATAAAATTCATGAACTTTATGAAATATCTTTTATTTTATTTAATGCTGTTTTAACACCATTGCATTTCTCTAAATTAAAATTACCAAATCAAACAATAAGACTGAATTCAAACAAAATAAGCTACACAAACCTGATTTAAAATTAAAAATATATATAAACAAATTAATTTTTTAATATTTAATGAGAGAAGTTATAACTGTGGAGATCACAAAGATGTAAAGATAGAAAATACCTTAAATGCCCAACTTCTTGATAGCCAAATTGCAAGATAATATCCTTAGTGAGAGGATCAAGGTGGGCTAATTTTGCACCACTGGGTAATGGGCCGCCTTGGGCCAACTTTGGGTCAATAGCATCAAGCCCAGAGCCCAAAGCCCCATACAAAAAGAACTCAGCTTCCAGAAACTCCAAATTCAAAGGGAATTCAAGCAAATCATTATCATTGAAATCTAATATTGCAGGCTCTGCGAACACATTGAAAGAAGGAGAACTTGGAAGGAACAGGGAGGCTATGAAAAGAGTGAAAGAGATAGAGATGAAGTGTTTGCCAAGAGCCATTTGTGGGAGAGAAAAATATGGTGAACTTGTAACTCACTTGAATTGCACTATATTCCTGTTTGTGAGGCTATATTTATACACAAATGAAAGGTGTTAAGGAGGGCTTGGTGCATGCAACTCAAATAAACGATAGGACATACACGCTGGCATGTAATAAATCATTATCATTAAACCTTATCTTGTTGATTTAATTAAATGCATATGCAGAGAAAAAATTAATTATTTGATCTTTATAGTTTGGATTCGATTAAAATTCAGTTCTTTGACCTCTGATTTGGTGTAACATAGTACTACCTCCGGTCCTTAATATAAAATTTTGTTTGATTTTTGTTTTTGTCCTAAATATAAGACTCCAATCCACTTTGTCTCTCATATTTATATATTTTTTTTCTAAAGTAACCCTTCTAATAATAAGAGTTCTAGTCAATATACTTGATTAATAAGGATATTTTAAGAAAGACAACACCTATTTATGACAAATAACTAACTCAACTTATTTTCTTAATCTCTTCAAATTAGTCAACTAGCTCTTATAATTAGGACCGGAAGTAGTATCTATATATAGTTTTGCTATTTAAAACATTAGCTCTTAAGTTTTTTTTTTGGGAAAAAAAACTTTAGTCCTTGTAATTTGGTTCTTCAAATTTGGGGATTAACATTTTAAATGGTTAAGGCTACAAGAGTAGGTTGTCATGTGTGAAAGTTTAAGGACAAAGTTTCGAGGCAAGTTAAAACTATAAAAACTAATTTGTATTAAGTTAAATTTTAATGATTGAATTATAATCGAGTTAAAACTTTAAAGGCCAAAATAGCCAATTTTTCCTATATATAAATAAATAAATTAGTAATGATGAGATGCGGGAATATGTTGATTTATTGCCTTTAAAGCATATATTTGATTCATCACATGACCAAACTTTAAAATCATGTACGTACACTCTGTTTTGGATTTAAAGCACTTTAAAATATGAATCTCCAGATTCACAAAAATAAATGTACATGGTGTTCAATCTTTAATTTGTACATAATATGAATCATCATGACTTGTGGCACATACAGAATATGATTAATCAAGTTGCAAAATTATAGTTATAAATTACAATTAATGTGATGATCTCTAACTTGTTCATAAAAAATCACTGAATGATTCGATGAAACTGTGTTCTCAATCCATATATGTATATGAAGATCAAATATACGATAAAGTGTTCCCCCCCCCCCCTTTTTGAGTAAGAATATATCACACTTTTAATCCTTTGATCCTCTATGATACATTTGAGATAAAAAGCGTAATAAGTTTAATTTCTTAATCTCAGTCTCTTTATT
Organism: Neltuma alba; assembly: GCF_004799145.2. Lineage (NCBI taxonomy): Eukaryota > Viridiplantae > Streptophyta > Magnoliopsida > Fabales > Fabaceae > Neltuma > Neltuma alba. The sequence continues at coordinate 213,044 of NW_021636103.1, forward strand.
AATAATATTCTGTACCATTTTTTTTTTTAGAAACGATAATATATATTAAAGAATTGAGACTTTTTTTTCCCCATTAAACAAGTACCTTCTGTCAAAGACAATCCTGCCCTAAAAGTGAGTACCTCTAGCAACAAGAGAATTGGATTGGACCCTAAATAGAAAATCTCAAGGCATTGTTGTCTTGTGGATTAAATATTAAATTAAGATTATAATTAATGATAATTTAAGGTTAAATTCATTAACAAAATAGATATAAAGAGTACTACATCCGGTTCTTAATATAAGAGCTAATTAACTAATTTTAGTAAATTAAGAAAATTAATTAAGTTAGTTATTAGTAAGAAATATGTTTTTTTTTAAATACTCTTACTAATTAAGTGCCATTTGATTTGATGAAACATTTAACATATGCAGTTACTATAAAGACTACCTTAAAAAAAATGGATAAATATGAAAAACAAAGTAAACTGGGGTTTTATATTTAGAACTAAATTAAAAGTCAAACTACCTCTTATATTAAGAACCAGAAATAGTATATTATTATTATTTGAGCTGATTAATATATGAAAGCCAGAGACATTATTATATGTGATTAATTAAGGATGTAAATTATTATAAGACTGAGCGATGCGACCATGTGCTCCTTCGGGATAGAAACCACCTGGGATACTCTCACTGCCAGTCCCATAAATGATCCTTAATATTTGCTGAGGGGTTCTGCCATAAGAGAGAGAGTTGGTGTTTGCAGAGAGGACATTGCCGGAGACTTTGCCCTCAGAACCTTCATCTTTTGGGACGACAAGACCTTCGTCCTCCTTCAAACCAGCGTTTCCTAGTCTGTCTCGAAGCTTGGAGATACGGTCTGTGAATTCTGCTACAGTTATGGCGTATGGCGCGACGAGTTCATGCTTACGCTCATATAATAATGCTCTTGTTACTGCATCTTGCCCTGACTCGACTCCCAGAAGCCCAGCTACTAGCTGCATGTAGATTTTCATTTGAAATCAGTCTTTTCTAAAATCAAATATACTGTATTTGATATTGAAAACTAGAGTTTGGAGGTATTGAAAACCAGACCGATCATTAAACCGAATGAGTCATTAGTCTAATTGTGATTAAACTAGAGTTTACCCAATTATGATTAAAATAATATAATATTGAAAATCGGACCCATCATTAAACCAAATGAGTTAGAGATCTAATAATGGTTATATTAGAAATAACCCAATCATAATTAAAATAATATAATATATATAACCATGAAAAGAGTAATATTTGAATAAAGATGTATTAATTCACAAGTAAATGGAATATTCATGTATGGATTACACATAATATTCAATAAAACAAAATTATTATATTAAAGCAGAAACTTGACTAACTGCTATTATTTTAAAAAAAAATCAAAACGATGTTGCTTCATTCTCAATAAAAAGATAAATATATAAAGTTATAATTTTCAGCCCGCTTGATCTGTCCAAAATTCTTAACCAGATTAGTTAGAAGACTAATTTACCAGTTTGCATAACATGCTAGAATGTGTAGGTAATGCGGTAAGCCAAAATTTGAATTGGATAACATGAATACCTGTTTGGAGGTGGTATTTTGGAGCATAGGATTAGCTCCAACATAACCAGTGAGACCAACATAAGGAATTACATAAGTTGCCAATAAATAATTAATGGAATTGGCATATGGATCAAAAGGTGGGTTCAGAGGTCTTCCAAAAGCCTTGTTCATTATTGTTGCGAACACTTGGCTGCTTATATTTAGCAATGGCCTTGGAAATCCTTTTACTGTGCTTTTTATGGCCCTGCAATATCATAATCACCACCAAACTTGACAACATTTTATAATAAACATTTCAAAGAAAAATGAAAAAATCCCAAAAAAAGCCCTTGGAATATAGAAAATTCCTGATTGAGTTTTGGAATTGTGTAAATAACAGAAATGGTCAATGACTTAATCTGTCATTTGTAAAATCAAGAGGAATTGATAATTTTATCTTGGTTAGGCAAAAGTGAGTAGTTATTCTCTAAACGAATCTAGGTAATGCTTACACTGTTCTAGTGATTACATGATTAGTTATAGTTAATAACAAGGCAACTTCTCATGAGGCATTCCTGACTACGAAAAAATGAGTAGTTATTCTCTACACAAATCTAGGTAATGCTTACACTATTCTGCTGGTTACATGATTAATTGTAGTTAATAACAAGACAATTTCTCATGGGGCATTCCTGACTACCAAAAAATGAGTAGTTATTCTCTACATGAATTTAGGTAATACTTACACTGTTTTACTGATTACATGATTAATTGTAGTTAATAACAAGGCAACTTCTCATGGGGCATTCTTGACTACAAAAAAATGAATAATTATTCTCTATACGAATCTAGATAACGTCTAAACCCTTATAGTGATTCTTTAAATCATTGTAGTGAATGAATACAAATGAGGCAAAGTTGTCAATTCCTCTTGATTTTACAAATGACAGATTAGGTCATTGACCCTTTCTGTCATTTACACAATTTCAAGACCCAATCAGGAATTCATTATATTCCAAGAGTTTTTTTTGGGATTTTCCAAGAAAAATTCATTCTTTTTTTACCAAATAAAAATATTTTAAAATATTTGGAAAATCTTTTAATTTTGCTCAGGATTGTTAGTCATGCAAAATAAAGGGAGAAAAATTGTAGATATCAAATTAAAAATTAATATATATATATATATATATAGGTACATGCAAAATAACAATTATAGAAATTACCTCAAATGCCCAACTTCCTGCAAGCCGAATTGCAAAATAATATCTTTAGTGAGAGGGTCAAGTTGGGCCAATCTACCCCCAATTGGTGATGGGCCTCCTTGGGCAAGATCTGGGCTAGCTATATCCAGCCCATAGCCCAAAGATCCAAACAGAAAGAACTCAGCCTCCAAGTACTCTAAATTTAGAGGGAACTCAAGAAGATCTTTGTCACTGAAATAACTTGCTGCACTCGCAAAAATTTTAGAAGAATGAGACTTTGGGGCAAACAAGGAAAGGAAAAAAGAAGTGAACAAAACAACGTTGGAAATAGTGATAAAGTGCTTGTGAAAAGCCATGGTGATATTGAGAAAATTTGTAAACTGATTGAATGAATCTGTTCTTTGTTTGTGCAATTATATATAGGCAAGATGATAATTTCAAAGTGGGGTTGGAGTGCAAAAAATTCAAACAAGTGATAAATACAAGAGTAAATGTGTGATAAATGAGTATTTATTACGTGTTGCATATTTTCTTACATCCAATTCAAATTGAATATAACATTTCTTTTTTAATATAAGAGTTAAATGACTAATCTGTGAATATTAAAAAAAATTAATTAAGTTAATTATTTATAATAAGTAAATATTATCTTTTTTAAAATACTCTTATTAATCATACGCATTTGAATTATTTCTTAATAATAACTTTTTATCATGTGTGATTACTATAAAAATTAGTTAACGACAAAATGGATAAATTATAAATATTAGAGATAAAGTGTACTAAGATCTTATATTTATCAGGTACAATTTGGTGAATCCCAAAAAGCACTTAGAAAAATATTTTCATGCTAGCCGAGACAAAATTTATCTCACATATTTATCTCATACATCATAAAATTACTTCTAAAAAGCTAATCCAAACACTCCTTAACTAAATGAAATATTTAATTAGCTTTTACATTAAGATGCGGAGCTCATAATATTTATTGAAAATGGGGAAGGATTGTGCATCTCGTTGAAATGTTTGAAAGTGTGGGGATAACTTGTAATTAAAAATCACTTTGCTTTATTTTAGCCACACAACAAAAAAAAGCTGTGTTATACCAAATTGCTAGCCTCGCTCTATAAATGCCCAGGTGTTTTGTGTTGTAATTTAGAGGGAAAAATTAATCAAGTGAAGGATTTATTATTCACGCAACAACACAACAACAAAGTTTGTAAATTACTAATTTTTTGTGCCGCTTGAAACAAGTATTATGATAGTGACATGAACATCCAAAAATTTATTTAGTGTAAATAAATGTAATTTAAGTCTCAAGATATCGTTATTTTTTAATAGATATAATTATCTTGTTATAAATATATCGGTTTAATGTGATGACATGATCATTTCTAATGTTTGCCGGCCAAAATGATCATTTCCAATTTGATCGTGCTTCAAATTTGATATGGCATGAGCGAAACAAATATGATTCATGGGCGTTGAAGTCATAAAGAGATACTGATGATGCATATTATTACCACAACAATCATATATATCATCTTGATAAATGTTCACAAAGTTTGGTGTTTGATGACAATTATGTAAATATTCCTTATAATATCGAGATTCTACGTATGAGACCAAAGATCTTACTCCACGGCCACTTGGATATTGTTTTTTTTCTTTTCCAGTGATAAATTTTTAGGTAAGGGGTTGGCTCACCTACAAGCCAAGGACAAGAAAAAAACTAGTTTGTCACATAGCTCAGTTGCCTAAGAGTCACACCCTACCCATTTGGGCGCTTGGCATGCCTAAGTCATTAGTTGGGATCGAATATTAACAATGTGAGAATTACCAGTAGGAGTTGAGTCTAGCAGAATGAACTAGTCTCTCACAATGTGGAGAATTAGTGTTAAATTACATATTTTACCTGGTTATGAATATACCTCCCCGATTGTCACAATAATCTTAGAAATTAAATCACTTTCTTTAATGAGAGTATCCAACCCTTTAAATGCTGAACTTTTGGGACAATGGGGTCACTTGGATAGTTCTTTATACCAAGATCATTGCTCTTGTTCCACTTTAGCCATACCTGCAAGTTACTCCTCTAATCCTATTTATAAGACAGATATAGAGAAAATTTTTTGGTCATATTTATAGAGTAGAAAAAGCAAATTTTCATATGAATATACAATTCTATCACTCATTTATTATTGAGGTTCTTAATATAAGACTTAATTAACTAATTTGAATAAATTAAAAATGTTAGTTAAATTGGTTAATATGATGTTTTTTTTTCCCCTAACATACGCGAAGCATTTTTCTTAATTTCCTTCCTTCCTCTTCTGCTTGATTATTATTGGGAGAATATCAATAGGATTAATTGGGAAAAAATTGATAAGCATGTGAAATAAATATTATATATAGAACTAACATTAACTTCCCAATTAGCTCCTATATTAAGGATCGGATGAGTATATTAAATGAGAATAAAATTGAAAAGTTATTAAATTTTAAATAAAAGTTAATAAAATTTAAAATTTTTATTAGTTTATGTGAAATATGTTAAAAATAATTTATAAATAAAATTATATGAGTAGATCACAAAATACTCCTTTTACCTGCGAGTTGTGACTATGTCCATTGGGACTCCACTAATTCAAAAGCCATAATTGGCATTTATGAGTGTTGTGGGTAATATTCATGAATATTTATCCAAATTAAAAATTCTTAAAATTTCAAAATTAATACTCCTCCGGTCCTTAATGTAAGACCCATTTAACTAATTTGATTAGATTAAGGAAGTTAGGTAAGTTAGTTAATTATAAAAAAAGTGACACATTTTTCCTAAAACACCATAATCATCTTTTTTAATACCTCATCTCCCTCTTCTATTTGATTATGGTTGAGGGAGTATCTATAGGGGTAATTTAGAGAAAATTGATAAATATGATAAATAGGTCTTATATTTAGGACCAAAACCAACTCAAGAATTGAGTCCTAAGGACTGGAGGAGTACTAGTTTGGCAAAGAAGTACCTATAGGTGGAGCTAGATAGGGAGAACCTCAATCCTTTACTAGCATTTAAGGCCAAAAATTAAAAAATAAGACCCACTTTATGATATAATTTACATTTTACACTATAAAGTGGGTCTTATATTTAGAATAAAAGTAGTAATTGACAAAAATTCCCACGCAGGTCCAAATTGAAAGTTCCATGATAAGTTGAAAATTTTGGAACGCCTAAATTAAAATAATATTCAATTTTTTTTGCCAGCTAAAATAATATTCAGTTAAACAATCTTTTTTTCATTTTCATTCTTGTAGAATTTCCAACTTGTATGCATTGTTTTTTCAACTTAATTTTCAACCTTCCTTTTCAAATTGGCGAATGAAAACAAAGAATGTCTAATGCAAAAACTTTGAATAACAAGCTCCGTTATTTATAGTAAATGGGTATGAGTTGTTATAAATTTTATATAATATTAAATCTTTAATATAAGACCTAGTTTGATAGTTAGATTTTAATTATAAATATAATATCTTAATTTATCTTGTTTTTTAAACTTATGATTTTTTTCAAAATATTTTCAAGAATAATTTAACGAAGTTAATGCATACTTGTTACATCTGATAAACAATTTATCTACTTCTTTTAATATTTGTAATTAATTATTTAGTTTTTATACTAAAAATAAAAATCAGAGATAGTATATATATTAATAAATGAAAATATTAAAGATGCTTGTCTATTCTTTTTTTTCCTGTATTTTTATCGGTTAAAACAAAAAAAAAAGGGGGAAATCAGAATACATGCCCCTCGCCGCTATCTTACAATCAAATTGGACTGTTTCTGACTTTCTGTTTGCAATTAAACGACATATTATCCCACAAAACCCTTGGATTTAGTGACATCTTACCCTCTCTTTTGAGAGAAACGTCGCGAGTTTAAATTCGTGTTTGCATGTTGAAATTTCATCTCTCCAACCAATTTGCAAATATTTATAAAATTAATTAAATTGATTATTTATAATAAATATGTTTTGAATTCTCTAAACCACAATCTTTAATTCTATACATTATATTAAAATTATTTCTTGGTGAGTAGATTGAAGTCTAATCTTACCTTAACTAACTTTTATATTAAAAAGTAGAAATAAGAATCATTTTAGTTTTTATTATAAGAATCTGCTAACTAATTCAATCATACTAATAAAAATGGTTAAAAACATTAAACTTGTCATAAAATTCAAGTGATTTCTAGTGTTATCCTTATTAACTATATATTAAAATTTAATATAGTATTAATTTCTATTCTCTTATTACCCTTATTAAATATAAGCATATATATGAAAAAATATTAATACTTGTTGAAACTATTAAGGAAAAATCTTTTTGGAGGCACCTATACTTTTTTTGAAATTTTTTTTAATTTTGTACTTATATGTTTTTTTCCTCTTAATTAAATCTTTAATTTTGGTCTATTAATATAGTTCTTGCATGGAGACTAAAAATATTGATAGAACAAAATTACAAGAGTTAACATTGCTAATAAAATAAAATAAAATAAAATGATTTAATTAAGAAGAAAAAGACACATAGGTATTAAATTAAAAATTGAGAGAAAATATATCTACTTTTAATTGGTTTTCCCAAACTATCAAAAGTTCTTATGAAAATAAAATAAAATAAAATGTCCCCCATAATGAGGACAGGAACTATATGATGATATCCTAATACTCCTCCGGTCCTAATTATAAGACCCAATTGACTTATTTGAGGAGATTAAGGAAGTAAGTTAAGTTGGTTATTTATAATAAATAAGTGTTGTTATTTCTAAAATATCTTTGCTAATTAAGTATATTGGCTAAAACTATCATTATTAGAAGGATTATCTTGGAAAAAATTACATAAATATAAGAGAGAAAATGGATTGGGTCTTATAATTAGGACCAAATAAAAAATCAAATTGGGTCTTATAATAAAGACCGGAGGAGTATTTTTATCAGTCATAAAAACCTTGCAAGGTGGTGTTTACTATTTAGTCCACTTTTACACACTTACAATTACATTACTTTCACTCTTTCAGTTTCAACCAAATCATTATTGTGAACATTTCCTCACCCACTCATTTTGGAAATTGGAAGACCCCTGAAAGGAGACAAGCCTTCTCTAATTGATCAGATTCAAAAAATCATTTGACACGGTAAGGAACCATATAACACCCAATCCACCAAATATGATCAAGGCTCAAGATTTAGTATTTGCATAAAACCATCGAAGCTTACGCCGTCGCTTCGGTCACCGCCGCCGCCAAGTGCGATCATATCGTCAATATCTTGGTCGGTGACGGCGATCCCAGCCCACTCCATGAAGCTTTTCAGATCCTTGTGGCTGAGCTTGCCGTCGCCGTCGTGCTTGTTCATGACTCTAAACACTTCCTTCATCACTCCGCCGCCGCAACCGCCACAGCCTGCTATTTCCAACATGCGCTCGAACTCTTCATACTGGACGAAGCCGTCTTTGTTAGTGTCCGCCGCCGTCATCATCGACCCGATTGTGTCGTCGTCTACGTCTTCATGGCAAAACCTGTGGTAGAACGATTGAAGGTCGTTGCGGCTTATTCCATCATGATCGACATCGAGCACGTCGAATGCTGGTCGGAATGGTTCATTAATGGCGGCGGAGGAAGAGGAGGAAGCATGGTGGTGAGAACGGAGGTTCCGGCGGGAAGGACCCATTTCAGAAAGAAAAGTGTGCGTAAGGGAAAATGTCCAAATCCTTATTTTACTGAGCCCATTTCTCATCTTTTCTCCCTCTGCGTTTGCTTTTATTCTCATTTTACGAGAGATGTGGGGCCCAATCCCATATCTCATTTTTTTCCTCCAAGCACATGAGTTTTGGAGGAAAAAAGAAAAAGATTTTTGAGTTGAAAATATGCTTTTTAATTATTTATACTACCCTAATTGTTATTATAAGATACCTTGAATCACCCCAATAAAATCAATGGGAGATTATCAAATTATTAACTGTTTCTAAAAAATAAAAAATTAATAAATTTATCCGTATTTATTTACCACCCTAAATTACATTCAATAAGATCTAGAATTGGTAATTAATAAAATTTTAGAATGGAAGAAGAAGCATTATACTACCTCTCGTCCTAATTATAAGACCTCGTTTATACATTACAAACGAGATTTTATAATTAAGAACAGAGGTAGTATTTACTTGCTCATCATTTTTTTTATAATTTAGAATTTAGTGATGATTTTTAACATTCTAAATCTTTCACATCCAAATTACATGTCAAGCAATAGCATCAAGAGGAAAAATCCTCAAAAAGATGTTCAACAAGACTAGCATAATTTTATTCAGTACATTCAATTTTCTCACACACCAAAAAAAAAAAAACAAAAGAGAACATATATATTTATAGATTTCAAGAGGCACTGAGAAGCTCAAAGTCATGAGAAGAAGGCATGGAAGTTCCAGAAATGAAGGCTCTGATGAGAGTGAAAGCATATTTTGGTTTGTGCTTGGCAATCTCATGCCCTGCCCCTCTTACTACCACAAAAGTCACCCCTTCATATTCCTCTGTCCATCCTCCCACCTGTTCACAAGTCTCAAACATTTATGACACATCAATCATATACAATGTCAAGGGTCATTTTTATTCTTAAAGTACTTATAAAGAAGTTATGGATATTTAAAAGTTTTTTTTGACTTAATATATCCTTTCAGTTAAAAAACTAATATTGACAGTTAAAAGTTATAAGGGTGATATTGCTTATTTTTTAATACTTCTTGAACAACATTGAGTCAAAACAAACTTTTGAATATCTCAGATCTTCTGTGAATACGATAAAAATGACCCTTAACCTTTATATGCACGCATATAATTTATCACTTCTTTAGATTACATCTTTCAATATAGATATACTTTTACCTGCCCATTGTCATACCAAGGACGCCAAGGGCTTACACTTGGAAGCTTCAGAGCATTTAGACTGTAGCGAGTGGATGTCACTGGAAGCACAGAATCTGTATCACCACTGTCATATGGCAAAAGAAAAATCAAACATCAATGGAAATGAAGAGGAATATTCATGCAATTATAACTCTATTCTTAGGCAGACTTTTTAAGTTTCATTGCAGACTAACCTGAAAACCCAAATCCTCAGTCCTGCCTGAACAAGTTCTTGATAAATATCAAGCACTGTCACTGGAGAATCTTTCCAGGTTTTACTTACTACGTCACTGCAAAATATTTGAGAGAGAGCAAGGCACACTTTACATTTCTACATCCCAAAGCAGAACATAGAAGAAGTTCCCTCAAATCGGCACCAATAATTTTTCTCTAAAAATAGTTACTTTAGTTGTAAGTATTCTCAAAATTTCAGCTTGGAACTACAATATAACTTCATACAGAAAGGATGTCACAAAAGTCTTAGTTAATAGTTAAAAAGGGGAAATTTCATGTCACTTAATAAATGAAGATGGATTCGGATAAATCACATGGGATGTCTGAGAACATTTGGTGTTTAATGGGAGATGTTGCATGGGAATATATATATATATATAAAATATGCCCTCTTGATTGCTACCCTATTGATCATAAAATACCTGCAGGTTTTCCATTTGTGAGGTTTATGAGCTGGATCAAGATGAAGAGCCTTTTGAACCTCAGGTAAATTAAAGTACACAGTGGTGTGCTTCGATGCGCAAGGATCGAATGGCGCTCTGAGCCTGCCAATTCTCTATAACATAGCATTAAAATTATCAGTTAGAAATGTCTCATAATCATCTAGTTAATCATGTTCTCACTTATCTGATATATCTGATTTTAGGTAGAATTCCCAACCATCTCTGCAGTGTATTGACAAACTTTAATACTGGGATGTGTTTTATGACTCATGGGGCCAATAGAAAAGCTGATTATGATTTTGCAGTAAAATGACTTCAATAAGAGGAAATCAAAATGCTACAGTAAAATTTCGTCGTTTAAGAAGATTCCCATTCACAATTTTTGTTGTGTTTGAAATGAGAAGACAAAGAAAACAAGTAGAGAATCAATGAATAGTATTAACAAGGTACGCTTACATGAGTTCTTTTTGCCAGCAGGTTTGTTTGGCTTACATTAGAAGGGCATGGAGGAGTAAAAATACTGTACTGATCAAGGTTGCCAATTTCTTTATCAACAATGTCTAAAACTTTCTGACATGAATCTGAAGGATGCACGAAAGGCTCAAGATTGCATTTAATGTTCAATATCTCGTGTGTTTGATCTGAAATCAAACCAGAGGTCCATAAAAACTGGGCAACTCCCTTATGATCATTGTAATCATCAGTTAGAGGATTTCCTACCTTCAATAGACACAGACACATTTATATTATTTACTGCCTTAAGCAGATCAGCAAAAAGAAATCATTCTCATGAAGACACAAAAATCTATACCAAGTAGCCTTTCAGATTGATGCATTTATCTTTGGCTCTCTTGTTGTGCTTCAGAATAAGTTGGCTAAGTTGAGGGACATAATGCCCTGAAACACAGGTCTAACAGTTGATTCATACTAAGATATCACAGGAAGACAAAGTCTATATGAAAAAAAAAAAAAGAGTACAACCAAAACATTTTACATGCAACTGCACCTCATCGATTTTTTTTTTTTTTTTGGTTGGGCAGTATCCCCTAACTGGTAGTTAGAGACTAATCCTCTTGAAGAGTAGAGACCATTGGAAAGGGTTTTGCCTCTTCCAAACAAAGTTCTTTTCATGCAAACGGCCTGGTTTGAGCTCAGAACATCATTTTTAAGGGACCCAACCGTCTACCAATTGTGTTGGACTTTGTTGGTATTGATTTTATTTTCTTATGTTAGGAACTTGGGAATAATTTGAGAGATGTGTGAACTAAAGTGCTGGTGGTCAAACTGGTCAAAGGTTGACAATGTAATTTCATGCTGTCAGCCCATGATTCTCAAAGACATGTTAGGTTGTAAGCCCTTTCTGAAAGACGCATTATGGAGTTTCACTTACCTGCATAACTCTCACCAGATATAAAGAAATCTCTTCCTTTATACTGAGGAAATCGCTCCAACCACTTCAATAGGAATTCCAAAGAATCCATAGCTGCCAATGAAATAACATTAAACTTGAGTCTCGCAATACACGCACACACATGTATGTATGTATGTATGTATTCCAAACCAGAAAGTATGAGGTCCTAAACTATTAGACTCATACCAGTCCTACTATCGCCATTGTTCTTTATGTCCGACAGAGTCTTTGAATATGAAAATCCAACTCCAACAGGAGAATCAACAAAAAGAAGGTTGGCAACTATAAAACAAACACAAAAAATAGTTAGACTGACACATCTGCATTTACCAAATTGGCACTCTGCTAATAAGAAAAAAGTTCATGATGAGCATAAGTAAGATACCTCGAACGACCAATAAAGGGATGAATCTATGAGGGGATTGAAGAAAATATAAACAATCTTGTAGGTTGTTGCGTCTTTATTTAATTACCTCGATTCCAAGAGTAAGGATTTAGATAAAGTGTCTTGCCACCCGGCTTAATGCGAAAGGGACCAATTTCATTTGCTGCCCCCAATCCAATGGATGAACATCCAGGTCCTGCGTAGAAGACAGAAATTTTCACAACCTTAAAAAAACACAAGTGTGAAACGAAGGAAACACCTTAACGAACATAAAAAGAAGCAATGCTTTTGAGTTTTAACCTCCATTGAGCCATAGAAGGAGGGGCTTAGTTTCAGGTTCTGAGGCAGCTTCAAAGAACCAGTAAAACAGTGCCCTCCCAGCTTCCTGGTTCACTTTGACATACCCAGCGTAATGTGCAAAATTGACGTTAAACTCTTGACCCGGAAGCCACTCGACCCGGTCTTCTTCTTGCTGGACAAACGGGTCTGAGGAAGAAGATAAAGCAAACCCAGTATTCCCCTGAAGGCACAGATACAGAGTGGTAACAACTATGGCTAAAAGTTGAGAGAGAAGAGGAGAGAAGTTGGGTTTTGCCATTGAAAGTAGGACAAAGGACGATGAATATTTGGTGCGTACAGTGTTCCCTCAGCTTTAAATAGAGCAGGATTTCGTTATGCCAATCATGATGCATGCATGCCTGTTTTGTACCCAAATCCTTTTGTTGTGCCACCTAGTTTTGTCTGCACTCCTTTTGTTGTGCCATCACTTTTCTCTGCATGCCGCTTTTGAAAGTGAAATTTAAGGGATGAAGTGCTTCATAATAATTATTTTAAAAGTCGCCCATCAGAGATAATTTCAAATTAATCCCTTTATATGTGTCTCTCGTATGAAAGAGTTATATACTTAGCTATATTCTTTAGAAATGATACTCAAATCCATACTACTGAATAGAAAACAACTCTAATAAGAAAACAAGCAATACCCCTTCAACCAAATTGCAACTAACAGAACCTACTCATAAAACACATGAGAATTATATTCTGAGGGGAAAGATTTTCGAACAAGTCTGTTTGCTAAAAACTTTGTAATGGATTAATGAAGTTGTAATGGCCAGTTAGATTTTGGAAAGAAACGATGGGCCACAGGAATTAATGTAAAGTCTAAAAAAGACTTCATACCTCCACCATCAAAATGAAATTAAAAAAAAAAAAAGGGTCATATGTAGTGAAGGAAGAAAAAGATGATGGTGTAGGCAGATAGGGTCACCAGGCCACAGTGGGCTGACTGTGCAGCAGCCTGTTATCCCTCCACTGTTGAGAGCCAGAGGTTTTCGCTGCTCTGTGAAACCAGCCTCACGCATTGCCCTCTGGTTTAAGGCTCACGAGATCTAAACCTTCACTTAAATCCCGTGAACTAACTCTCCACTTGGAGCGGGCAGGCCAGCATGATGCAGCGATCAGTCCAACCTGGCGAAACCCAAGCTGTATCCCACCATCTTGATGCCCTCACTTGAGTAACAAGCCGACGTTACCCAGCTCGGCGGGCGGGGGGGCATATCCACGCATTTATAAAGACTGGCTATTCTCAGCTTTTGGCAATGTGGGACTTCAAATAATTCCAGCCTACTCCACGTACTGACTGAGTTGTGTTGATCGAAAATATGTGGATGCATCAAAGAAGCTGTAAACTCTCTGACCAAACCACTTCGTTGTATTGTTAAGTTCGATCTGCGGCTTTTTAAAGCACCCCAGAAGGATATAAAAAGCATGTGAACGAGTTCATAAATTCACCCAGCAAAACTGAGCTTTATATGTTTTAAGAAAATTCAGAATAGAGTCTCCTTCCAGTTGAGGAAGAACATACTGGTTTAAACTTTATAGTTCTGAACCAAATTTGCCTCCAATTGGCAAAATAGATCAAAATGCTTTCGTTTTGATTCTTCTTGAAGAAGATGATCTGAGAATGTACTTTATTTTGAAGTGGACAAGCTTGAACTAATCAATTTATATAAGGATTCAACAGGAAAATGATTATTCATATTAGATTTTATCTGAATTTATACAGCAATCCAGCATTTTCTGTCATCCACGATCTATCAATCTTATTTTTTCCTTTTTTCCATGGAAGAAAATAAAAATCCACCTTCATTGTGTTATATGATAATTTCAAGGGTTAATACAATTTTAGTTCAATCAAGTTTGTTTTTATTTTGGTTTTGGTTCTTCAAGTTTCAAACTACTCCTCCGGTCCTTATTATAAGACCCAATTTGACTTTTTATTTGGTCCTAATTATAAGACCCAATCCATTTTCTCTTTTATATTTATGCATTTTTTTCCAAGATAATCCTTCTAATAATGATAGTTTTAGCTAATATACTTAATTAGCAAGGATATTTTAGGAATAACAACACTTATTTATTATAAATAACCAACTTAACTTACTTCCTTAATCTCCTCAAATAAGTCAATTGGGTCTTATAATTAGGACCGGAGGAGTATAATTTTTAGTCTTAAAAGTTTTTTTTCTTTTATTTAAAACATTGGTCCTTATAATTCAATGAAAATTTGAACGGTTTTGACCCTTGAGGGGCTAAAACTTATGATTTAAAACTTGAGAGACTAAAACTAAAATGAGAGCAAACTTAAAGAACCAAACATTATATTAACCTTATTTTAAGTAACTAAGTATCTTTCCCGTGTGATACAAACCAAAGGGTAAATAATAATAACCTGATAACTCTTACAAGATTAGCGCCTTTTCTTTTAATGCATATATCCTTAAATAGATTAAGAAATAAAAGGAATAAGAAATTGTAGGAAGCACAACAAATAGTGTGGGGAGCAGTAGATGGAAACTAAATAAGTGCGGCTCACTATAAATATTTTTTATTTATTTATACTGATATTACTGCCCATGCTAAGTATCTAGAAGGTCAATTGCGCAATTGCTAACACGTGTGTGCAAAACACATTTATTAATTCAAGTCTGCTTGGAAATTGTTAGTTTTGGTGGTTATCAACTTTAAGATTGATATACAAAAGTTTAGTTTTAATGTACAATAATTTGTCATTATTTAGGATTAGAGGGCTGTTGGAAACTATAAAAATGCTTTTAAAAAGCACTTTTTCACAAATTACTTTTATATATTTACTTTGTATATCATAAAATCACTTTTAAAATCATAGTTTCGTTTTCGTCAAAATTTTGCTTACAAAACAAAATAAGCCTTAAAAATATAAATTCAAAATAACGAAAAGAGGAATCAAATTGAGAATGAGTGTAAAACTATAGTGACTGTTCGATTTAATTTTCCATTCTTTTCACCAACTAGTTCATTGGAATTTATTTAGAATAATATTTATCACAACATGAAACAAAAAAGAAACATAAATTAACTCAATGAGTAGGAGGTCAGGGATGAGCAGGGAGACTCTGTCCTGTGAGGAAAGAATGAATGAGGGAGAGAGCCTCACTACGCTTGTTGAGTGGCACCAAGTGTCCTGCTCCTCTTACTGTCACATATGTTAGCCCTTCATACTCCACTACCCTTCCTCCCACCTGCATGGTTTTTTTAAAAAATGATATCATGTCAAATTATAAACTTACAGAAGTATTGCCCCAAAAAAAAAATCTTGTTTTTATCTGAAAATTAATCTGTTCGCTTGATCTAATGATTAAGAAAAGAAATTGAGCCAACAACTAATATATGTGATGTCATAAATTGGGATCATCTCCCTCCAACCATACAGTCTGTGCAATTAGAGAGAGATGGACACAGTTGTGGATCTCAATTGTCAGATTGTTTTTTAAATTAGTGTGGCAATCACTAATATCTTGAGGTTACAAATGGGATCAAGTCCACATCCTACTACTTATGAGAGAGCATTTATGTCACTAGATTATAAAGTACTACACAATAAGGGAGGATCTACTTCATGATAAAGTATCCTCATTTTTACTGTGATATTTTGTGAAACGTAGATGTTATTTTGCATTTGGTCACAATCGTGACTTTTGTTTTTACTTTAAGATGCTTCTAAAATAATCAGAAGCTATTGAGATAACTTCTCAAAATAGTATGAAATTTGATTTGCCTTTTGGATTTTAAATATTTTCAAAAACTTTTAAGCATTCTAAAAATTTTTAAGAGTAGCCTAAAAAAACTGTTCTTTTTTCTTTTTTTAAAGTAAAACTTAAAGTACTAGGCCTCTTGTAGAGTTAAGAGAGTCTGGCTATTGGCTAATAAAAACCCCAAAAAAATAAAGCAGTTTATACTTCCATTTTGAACCTGATTATCATGGTACCAAGTTCGCCAGCTAGACTTGAGCGGCAATCCAAGGGCTTCAATGCAATATCTTGTCCCTATCACTGGAATCCTGCCATCCGCGTCCCCACTGTCACAATAAAGTAACCGTCAAAGACAGCACATTAGGCTCATTAATGGAAGTCATGAACATGATAGAAAGATGATGAAGCCAAAAAAGGAGCATTTATTGCAACCAGTGCACAGAAACCATGTGACTGTTCCGCCAAGAAGGAAATAATTCCGTTGCCGTTGTCAAACACGATAAGCCTCTTAGAAAAGGAAAAAGGAAAGAGCACAGAAAAAATCATATCTGTCCAACAAGGACTAAGCTTCCCCTTTGATCTGCGTCCCGCGCAGTTAAGTAAAACACAAAGTAGGCCTACTTTATATTAACTAGGAGAGAGGAATTTTGAACTAAGAGAGGGGCATGAAGCTCCAATAAGTGTTCTTGTTAGCATAAGAGTCCATGCATTCTTGATGTGTATAGCATAGAGTCTAGTAGAATTCCATGAGTAATACCTGTAAATCCACACTTTGAGACCACCCTTGATGAGTTTCGTGTAGATGGGAAGGACAGAGAAAACGGTGAAGTTATATGTATTTAATATGGAGTCGCTGAGAAATGAGAGTCAGACGCAGATGAATCAGAATCAGAAACCCATGCTCCTCCGGTCATAAGACTTACTTCATAGTGCAATTTGCATTACAAAGTATGTCTTATATTAAAAACAGGAGGAGTATTAAAAACCAAAGATTTGTAATGGAATGTGAATTCTGGTACTCACTTGCAAGTCTTCCATGCAACACTAGTGTTTCCTCCTTTAAAATTAGCATGAAAAGATGACTGAACATCTATCCTATTGAAATATTCTTCTGCATAAGTTGAATAACATGGGTCATAGCCTCCAAAAAGCCTCATCCTTCTCAGTCTGAAATCACTTACACCCTGAAAGAATATTTCCCATCAAAGCTAAAAGCTCTTAAACATAAATCATGGGTGATAATTGAAAATTAGTGCATTAGTGACATTAACTATCTACCTCAGGAACTGATTCGGAGCCTCTATTATTACTGTCATGAGCCATGGAGGGAGTATTATTTAGGCGACATGCGGGGGCATAAATGTTGTAAATATCTATCTCCTTGTAATCTCGGAAGACCACATTCATGGCCTCATTGCATTCCTCAGACCAATAAAATTGCTTGAAATCACAAACATTTTTTGCTTTGTCATATTCCTGATCTGATATGACTGCATGGCTCCATGCATATTCCAGAAGGCCCTTATAATCATAATAATTTTCGGTTTCCGGATTCCCCACCTGCGTAGTTGAAACAATATTCGCTTAGAAGGAAACAGAAGCATCTGGGGTTGTATAGTCTGCAAGTTTTGCTCTTTCTCCTCACAGTCGAGGAGATTTACTTACAATAAAGCCTTTAAGATTGATAAATGAGTATTTGTTTTTATCTTTGTTTCGATCAAAGATGAGCTCTGCCAGCTGAGGGATATAGTGGCCTGCAAAATATGGACAATGAAATATGTAAGAACGCACTTATGCCTGCAAGGGATTTAGATCTTTTCGTGTAAAATTATGTCATATGAGGAGAAAGATGGATGCGAGAGCATTCACTGTGTTTTTAAAAAAAAAAAAAAAACAGAGAGAGAGAAAATACTGTTTATGTCTATCTCTCTTCACGTACATGACCATCGGATAAGATGAGATTACGAGAGGATCTGAATCAGACACAGAAATATTACATTGAAGTTTGAAGTTCAGCACTCACCAGCGTAACTCTCTCCTGATATAAAGAAATCTTGAGATTTAAACTCCGGGAACTTTTGCAGCCAATTTACCAAGAAATTGTAGGCATCTTCAGCTGATTCAAGTGGATTTCCAGATGAGAAATCTATCTCATTTGGTGAGCATAGGTAAATTTAAATACAGTAAAAAGAAACTAACCCACAAAGCTGTCCTCTAATATGCTGAGATCAGAAGATGTGTTGGTGTAAGAAAAACCAACTCCGACTGGTGACTCCACAAATAACAAATTTGCCTCTGCCAAAGGTTAAAATTTTGAAACTAGGTCAGAATAACATATTAAGAAATGAGACAGTCAAACTATAGATATGTAATAGACCAAAGAAGAAAATATAATAAACCTTTATTCCAGGAATAGGGGTTGAATTCCAGTCCTTCACCATTTTTGTTGACTGTAAGAGGTCCTATTTCAACAACAGCACCATACCCAATTGAGGAGCATCCAGGTCCTTCATTTGCAAAACCGGACCACACATCAGACAACAAGGAAAATAAGACAGGAGAATCTAGAGCATATGAGACTGGTTGTACAAGCCTTATGATAGAAATCAACCTCCATTGAGCCAGAGAAGAAGAGGCTTCTTGGATGGTTCAGATTGAGCTTCAAAGAACCAGTAGAAAAGGGCTCTCCCATGATCCTTATTGACAGTGATGTAACCTGAAAATTGTGAGACTGATGGAGTTGTAGGTTGGCCAGGAAGATTAGTTACCCTATCAAGTTCATGCGATTCTACATTTATTTCATATGCTTTAATGAATGGAATAGCTAAAGGGTAGGAACAAAGGGACAGAAGGCAGAGAATAATACTCATATCTGCAACTAAGCTGGACAAATTCGCTCCGGGCAGAGCATTTAATACTAAATTTTTACTTCAGGTAGCAAGTAGATATACAGTGCTAAAAAGTGGGCAGCGCCCGTGATATCACTTAGAATTTTTCGAAGTGGTTGCATCCGCCACCAGAATAAACCTCAGCCACAAAGAAAAACTTAACTCTTCCACACAAAAATATGTCAGAAGCGGAATCACTGAATGATTGAATAGTTTTCTTAGATGGTCATGTGTCCTGCTGCAATTGCTGTTGTCAAATCATTTTTAGATGAAATCTTCATTTAATCATTTCCTTCCCGATAATTTATTCTTGCATTAATTTCGCCTCTCCTTTTCTTTTATGAATTTAATATTATCTTCATATCAGCATCTACCAACTGTTCCTTCAACTAGATAATTTAAATAATTTTTTCAAAAGTAGTATCCATCTACTGTTTAAATATTGTTGAAATGTGTGTGAAGAAAGATCAATATAAAATAGAAAGCAATATCATTATCAATAACATCAATATTGATAACATTAAAATCAATATAAAAGATGTATCAATTTAAAATATAAAATTTATATCAAACCATAAATAGTACAATTCATATTAAACTTCATATAATGCGTAGAAAAATATGTCTCGTTGAAAGAGTAAAAAAATTACAAGAAAACTAAATAAAATATGTGAATAGACTTTACATTATATTGATGTTGACATTGACCATATTTACCTTAGCAAGATGTGCGCAAGTCATTAGCTTAGACTAATCTAGATAACTCGTGAACAGGACAAATTAATAATCAAAGATCATGTGATAAGAATCATAAGCTAAAGACACAATATTCCCTAGCAACTCTAAAACAACCAATCAAAATAATAAATGAAGTCAAACAACCAGAGGGTTACATTAATTTTATTATTTCTTCCCCTTTGAATATCAAATATACACAAAAACTTCATTATACGAGAGCCCACTTGCAGTACTATAGGGTTGACCCCAAGAAGCACGAGATGATGAATGCCAACACTAGTCTTATTCCACAGAACAAGGCCCCGAAATTTATAATTACATTTGGCATTTGTGTGTCAGTAACAAGCATGGTGGGGTTGGCACTTTAACCTTATCCTGACCTTTGGACTGAATCACTGGTGTCTGGGCAAATACAAGATAAGTCCTTTGACGAGTCTGCAGCTGCGCATTTTATCGAGCACGTTGTGGATGTTCATGCTTTCAATCATTCCATGTACATTGTGCGGCACTATCTAGGCACTAGGGTTAAAAATAAATTGCCAAAACCTACCCCGATATTGTTGGATGTCCGCTAAAAGCTGAGAACTCAATGATTCAACAGACGATGAAGGAAGTGTGGATTGAATCGCTCATTGGGCGGTATCTCGGAACACTCATCAATTTGCTGAAAACCGACAGGTGTAGGGTTCTGGAAATTTGCAAGAATTTGATTCTGAAAAGTAATTGACAAAGATAGCAAAAATGAAAGCATAAACAAACAAATAAAAAAATTGAAAACAATAACAATAGTATATGAAAGTGAAAAAAAGAAGAAGATATGATTGTTTCGGTAAAAACTAAATCATTATTTTAAAAAATAATTTTATAATATATAAAATAATTATGTGAGAGGAATTTTATTTCAGTATATAAAAATACGTTTTTAAGTGCTTTTGCTTGACATGAAATAGTTTTTTTTTTTTTTGCCAGAGATATTTTTATTACTAAATAACACTGATACAAAGGACTGTCAAAAGACCATACCAATTCATTACTTCTGATTAAATCAGCAACTTTAGCTTTCTTTTCATCATCTGAAATCAACTCATTACTTAATTTTCCAGTCTCCAAACTTGGCGCCCATCTATCAATCCAAATTCTAACACTCTCTCCATCACTGATTCTCAAAAAAAGATTTTTTCTTAAAAGCTCTCTACACTCTAGCATACTTGACCAATACCAAGAAGCCTTCTTTCCTCTTTTAGCACTCATGAAGTCTGTTTTGATCGGGTGGAAAGACTTTATACTTTTCAATT
The DNA here is from genome assembly GCF_004799145.2 of Neltuma alba. Classification (NCBI taxonomy): domain Eukaryota; kingdom Viridiplantae; phylum Streptophyta; class Magnoliopsida; order Fabales; family Fabaceae; genus Neltuma; species Neltuma alba. The sequence goes on from NW_021636103.1 coordinate 234,216, forward strand.
TTCAGCAATAGAAGGGGGAGGGACGAAATGACCTCTAGTTTCTTTTTTTCTTTTTTTAAATAATACTGAAAACAACAAAACAACATAGACCAAACAAAAAAACCCCTAATTTTCTCTATCAACCTCCCCCTTTAAATCGGGAGGTAGTTGATCTAGGATATAAAAGTTATTCTTTAAAGAATGGGAGAGTTTGGCTAAATGATTTGCAGTTGACAAAGACTTTCTTAGTGAATGAGGTGGAAATGGACCAATCTCTGTGACAAAAACCTAGCTTCATTAATAATATCCTTAAAATGGTGACTTGCCTCACTGCCTCAATAGAAAAAAGAGAGAGGGTTTCAATACAATCTGTGTGCAAAAAAACCTATTTATATTCTTTCGACCAACACAAATTGAGACCATGTATAAATCCAATCAATTCTGCAGTTGTTGGAGGAATAAAAGTTAGTTTACAACTAAAGCCAAGAATCCAGTGTCCTTCTTTATCCTACAACACTCCCCCACAACTACACCTGCCATCCAATAAAATAGAACCATCTACTTCAAGCTTCACATACTCCCCCTTAGCAACAACACTGCTTCTTGTACCAAACTAGGAACTAGTATAAAAATCTTTATCCCAATAAGCTCTGAAGAAACTGTAGAAGGCATTACTACTACTCATGTTATCTTTAGAATCGAACAATTTATTACATCTCGACACCCATATATCCTAGCAAATGTATCTAAATAAAACTGCCCACTAGATCTTTTTAGTAATCGGTTGTCTAATCTCCTTGTTTAAGTTCCATTTGACCCACTCTAACCCTATTTTAGCATAAAAGGTTGGCCAAAGGCAATTGAAACTATTGATTTCCATCGTCGGTGAGCGTTAGCGCAATCTCTGATCAGTGTATTGAATCTTCTATGTCCTTGCACTAAATGGGCACATTGCGGTTTCCATGAGACCGTGCCTAGCTCTCAAATCTGGTGTATGTGTTCGTTCATGAGCAAAAAGCCACACGAAGGATTTGATTTTATCTGGGACTTTCCACCACCATAGCGCCCTCCAAACATCGTCCTCTCGCTATTGACTACATGCAAGTAAAGATTGATACACAGATTTAACGGTAAAACGACTATTAGCGGATGATCTCCAAAACATTGACACAGCTTTTATCTATCCCGTTTCCCCCACGAGGATCTTGTTTGGTTTGAAATATAGGGAAGGTATTTTAATAATATATTTTTTTTTAGCTCACAAAAGGTAAAAACTTTAATTATAATTATAAATTGAGAACTTTTTTAAAAATTATGTAATTATTAGGAAAAAGGGAAATTGACAATAAAAATAGTGAAAATTGCAAAATCTCAAATCAAGGTTGGTTATAACACTTAAACTAGTTTTGACAATTATTGACTTGTAAATAACAACACGGTTTTTGTGACGATTTCTGATTTTAGATTTTGCAATTTTCATAGTCTTTTTTGTCATTTTTCTTGAGAAAAATTGCATACAATAATTTAACTAAAAGATATAATGAGAAAACGCTAAAGAATTATATGTAAAACTCGTTTCTTTTTATAATTGACATGTATAGGAACCTGTCATTTGTCAAATAAATTTTGAAAAACAAATATGATATAACATTTGATATCCCATATTATTTTGAAAAAACTCAATGATAAAAGGATATATTTTTTAAAAGTAAAAATTTCAAAACTTATCTTTCTTGGCTGAAAAATTCAAGAACCCATAAAAACAAAAGGCTGAAAAGGGAGTTTATATACCCATATAAACAAAAAAAAAACATATAATTATGTGTAATTGGAGAACTTATTATAGGATATTAAAAAAAAAGCTTGATCTAAGTATTTTACTATATATATATTCAAAACTTATACACAGGGAAAAGCCGAGAGAGCATTGCATAGTATATTTCATTCTTTTACAAAAAGGATATAAGAAAATTCCATTCCCAAGGGAAACATACCAAATATCAATTTTAGCAAATTAATATAAGACTTTTTTTATACGGAAATTAATATCAGATAATTAATAGAACTTTTAAGTGGGTTAAAATATTTTTACAAGTATCTTTTTTTCCCCTTTTTCTTCATTATCTCTTACATTATCAACAAAACAAATGTGGCAACGCGCAATGCTTCTCAGTCATATCACTTCATAAAGTTTATTATTTATTGTCCTTGTGCAAGTGAAATAATCATTACAAATCATTAAAGTTGATGTAACATACTTACTGCAGCACGAAACATTAAAGGATTTCATTCTTTCTTGCTCTCTTCCTTTCTTTTTGCTAATTACCTAATATCACTATTCACGAACAGACTGAGTGTATTTGATTCCGGTTAAGATAATACTAGTACGATTTTTAATATAAAAACTTATTTGATTTTTTGTTTGATTCTAAATATAAGACCTCAATATCCATTTTGCCTTTCATATTTATTCATTTTTTTCAACATAATCCTTATAATAATATTAATTATAACTAATATATTTGATTAGAAAAGATACTTAAGGAAAGACAACACTTATTTATTGCAAATAACTAATTTTACTAATTTTTTTAATTTACTCAAATTAATCAACTAGCTCTTATATTAAGAACCAGAGGTAGTATATTGCTAATAACAGCAAAAATGATATTGCAATCAACTCAAATATTGAATAACACTTACCAAAAGAAGGTTGGCATAAGTATCCTCTTATTAGAAACAATTTACTATTAGACACTAAAATATAGATACTTTTTTCTAACGAAGATTATACTTCATGAATTGAAAAGGAGAAAAAGACTCACAGGTGAAATCTAATTCTTGTTTGTGTCTCTTTCGTCTCTAACTACTTTATCTAGATTAACTTCAGGACCACCCACAATGCAAAGTAAGAGGCCATGGATGAACAGGGAGATTCTGTCCTCCGAGGAAAGAATGGATGAGGGAGAGAGCCTCACTGGGCTTGTTGAGTGGCACCAAATGGCCTGCTCCTCCCATTGTCACGTATGTTAGCCCTTCATATTCCACTATCCTTCTTCCCACCTGCATAATTTTTTCTAATTTCATGTTAAATTATGTATATATTTACTCACTCGGCTCTAAGTAGAAGAGCTAATTAAGGAGTTTATTTTTATCTCAATTATAAAATTTCAATTTACTTTGTCTCTTAAATTTATAATTTTTTACCAAATTATTTATGTTGATTACAGATGTTAAGACTAGTTCCAACACAAATAAAAAGAATATTTTAAAAAAATCAACACACATTTTTAACACATAATTAACTTATCTAATTTCTTTAATCTCTATAAATTAATTATTTAATTTTTATATTAAAGACGAGGGAAAGTATTAATGAAGCATTGAAAACCTTATGGTCTTGTTTATCTGAACTGTCTGTTAGTTTGATCTAATTCTAACGGTTAAAGAGAAGGGTTTAATCCAACAACATAATATATGTCATGCGATGCACAGTCGTGAGATCAAGCTCATCTTCTAGCCATTGGATGAAGCCAGCGGATCAGATTTCAAGCAAGAAATGACAGTACACTTTCAAATAAAAATAAACAATCTATTTCCAGCATCAGAATATTATCATGTTGACTGTTTTTATCATTTTTACGTCAGGTTACATTCTAAGAAAGGATCTAGTACATCATCATCTTTATCACCGCCCCCCACTGTGCTAAAAAAAAAAAAAATGATGATATGCATACAAATATAGTGTCCTAAAATTGGCAAAAAATATATATATATATAAAGTGTCCTAAAATATGAAGTTTACATATAATTATTCTTCTTTGGCCCAAAAAAAATAATTATTCTTCATAAACATATGGCCCTCTATACTTTTGTTTATTTGCTTTACTTTTCTCTCACTCTTCATTAAATGTGTCTCATTTCATCTAGTCTATCTCAAAATGTTTTTATTCAATAAACTAGTATTTAGGAGGTCTAATACCAACTAAAAATACCTGGAGGCATATGATAAAACCATCTCAGAGATATATGAGATGCCACAGAAAATCATGAAAATCTCATATGCATAAAGCTTGAGTTTCCTTAGCTTTTCTAAAGTACCAACAATAGTATGATCCAACCAATGTCTAAGAAAGCCAATAATTGTATTCCAAGGTGCAAAATTTACTAAACACGAAAATGGGTCAGCCTTAAAGACTTGGGAGAGTACTTTAGCCAAAAACCAGAAAAAGCTGAAAGCAAGTGGCATTTAATTTAAACCAGCAAAACTTGATGAAGATGTTTACAGAGACGAACCTGATTATTATGGTACCAAGTTCGCCAACTAGATTTGAGAGGCAATCCAAGAGCCTCAATCCAATATCTCGTCCCTATCACTGGTACTCTACCATCTCTATCCGCACTGTCACCATCAATATAGAATGATGATGAAGCAAACGAAACTAGTTTACTTGCAATTATTGCATAAAACGTGACTGTTTCAACAAAAGCAAATAATTGTGTTGTCATTTATTGTTCAAATGGCTGTGTCAGTGTCAAGCGTCCGTGCTTTTATGATATAAGCAACTTGACCTAAGTTTTATGTTTAAGAAATACCTGTAAAGCCACACCTTGAGCCCACCCATGATGAGTTTTGTGTAGATGGGCAGTACAGAGAAAACGGTGATGCCATATGTATGTGATATGGAATTACTGAGAAATGACATTCAGTTAGAAGTGAATCAGCATCAGAAAGTCCATCACAAACAAAATATCATGAAAGGAAGAAAGAATTCTTGTACTCACCTGCAAGTCTTCCACGTATAATTAGTGTTTCTTGTTCCTTTTTTGATATCAGCATGAAAAGATATCTGAACATCCATCCTATTGAAATATTCTTCTAGAGAGACTTAAGGGAGGCGTTTGGAGTCATAATATCTTAGAGCGATTTGGATCTTCCTACTTTTACTATCATAAGCTGTAGAGCAGGTGCTATTTTGTCGACATGTTGGGGCATAAATGTTATAGATGTCTATCTCTGAGTATTCACTGAAGACTGCATCCACGGCCTCATTGCATTCCTTAGACCAATCAAATTGCTTAAAGTGACACACTTGTTGTGCCTTTTCATGTTGCTGATCTGATATGACTGCATGGCTCCATGCATCTTCCAGGATGCCTGTATAGTCATAGTAATCTTCATTTCTGGATTCCCCACCTGCAGAATTAGAACACTTTCCATTAAGAATGAAATCTAATAATGTATTAGGGGTTGTATACCTTCCCTTTTTTTCCCTCTCTGATGGTAAGATTTACTTACAACTAAACCTTCAAGATTGATAAATGAGTATTTGCTTAAATCTTTATTTCGATCAAAGATGAGCTCTGCCAGCCGGGGGATGTAGTGGCCTGCAAAATGTGGGCAATGAAAGTCACAATAATGCAATAAAGTCTATTTGAGACAAGGAATTTAGATATTTTCATGTGAAATGATGTCATATGGGCAGAAAGATAGATACAAAAGAACACAAAGAAAGATTACTGTTTATATCATATCACATGAGAGGATCTGCATTTGTCATAGAAATAACAGAACTCCCCAGCATAACTCTCTCCTGAATCCTGATATAAAGAAATCTCGAGATTTAAACTGTGGGAACCTTTGCAGCCAATTCGCCAAGAAATTGTAGGAATCCTCAGCTAATTCAAATAGATTTACAGATGAGTAATTTTTTTCATATGGTGAGCACAGGCAAACTTAAACACAGCAAAAGGAATCTAACCCACAAAAGTCAAAACTATCATCTAATATGGTGAGATCAGAAGATGTGTTGGTGTAAGAAAAACCAACTCCAACCGGGGACTCCACAAATAACAAATTTGCCTCTGCAAGGAATTAAAATTGCCAAACGGGGTTAACAAAACCAGAATCGATATTAAACATATTAGCATAGAAAATATTGAACATGACACAAGATAGTTGAACTATAGATATATCATAAACCAAAGAGGAACAGATAATAAACCTTGATTCCAGGAATAGGTGTCGAAATGCAACCCTTCACCATTTTTTACGAATCTAAGTGGTCCAATTTCAACAGCCGCACCATAGCCAATTGATGAGCATCCAGGACCTCCATGTGCAAAACAGAATCACATCTCAAATGAAGAGAAGGAAATAGAGAGGCTGTACAAGCTTTATGATTGAAATTATCCATAATTAAACTATGCTACTACAAAATACCATACCTCCATTGAGCCAGAGGAGGAGGGGCTTCTTAGATGATTCAGATTGAGCTTCAAAGAACCAGTAGAAAAGGGCCTTCCCATGATCTCTATTGACAGTGATGTAACATGAAAATTGTGAAACTGTTGACTTGAAAGTTGACCAGGAAGATTAACTACCCTATCATGGTCATAGGGTTCTGCATTTATTTCTGATGTTTTAATGAACGGAAAAGCTGAAGGGTAGAAACACAGGGACACAACATAAAGAATAACATTCATATATGCAACTAAACTAGGCATCTTCGCTCCAAACATTTGCATTTATTACTGCTGCTGCTGCTGCTTCCTTATATATACATGCAAGGTTGAGAGAGCTTGTTCAGTGCTAACAACCACGCAGTGCCCCTGAGATCACTTAAGACTTGTCAAAAATGTTTGTATCGACGGCCATAGTCAATATCAGCCACAGAAGAGACTTTCAGATAAATTCGTTCTACTATGTAGGTCAAATCAATGATAGGTGAACACAAAACCATGTGAAAAATACGAAGTGGGTCCAGTAATCAAATCTTCTTACACGAAATCCATTGGTCTTGCTTTATATATTATTCTAATAATTGCGCTTTGACCCATTAAATTTTTTATTCATTGTTTTGATTCAGTACTCTAAATCCACTTTGAACAAAATTAGTCATTTAGTTTGACTAACAAATATAAAGAGCCAAATCAAAGCAATAATTACATTAGAACACCAATATATTTGTTTAACCTTTCATTTCTTTCATATGAGATTTACCAAAAAAATATTATTACATAACAGCCCACTTGCATCCTTATTGTATTTCACCATATCAAGAACATGGTGATTGGCACCGTGTTACAGATATAGAGACGGCATTAAATTTATTACACTTGTCATATTCTGCGTATCAGTGACAAGGTGGTTCGGCACCACCTTACACTGCTACTTTAACTCATTCAATTGTTTCTGGAAAATCCTCAAGAGGTTACGGACAAATCTGCAGCTGCGCATTTCATCGAGCACATTGTGTGCCTTTTATGCTTTTAATCTCCTGCGTGACATCTTGCTTTACCTGACGACTGAGACTGACTGTAAATGAAGCGTGATTCTTCGTAGAATTATTCATCAATATTAATTTTCATAGATAATACTCCCTCCCGTTTTTTTTTTTTTAATAGCACAAGTAACCGAATTACCTATGAAGAAGTAGGCTAAAGAGAATAAATATATAAAAATGAAAGAAATAATTTGCGAAAAGAAGATGAGAGTATTATGAATATAATAATATCTTTGTGGATGTTCATATATCTCTTATTATCTCCTATATCTCTTATAATCTCTAATATCTCACATTATCTCTATATCTCACAATTATCTCATATTATTATGTAATCTATAGATTCCATCAAAGGTGTAAAGCTGTGCCTATAAATAAAGACTATGTATAATGTATTGAGAACACTTGAATGGAATGATAAATATTCTCTCTTGTTGATTCTCTCTTTCTTTGTATGATTCTCCTCTCTATTTCTTCTTTATTTATAACACGTTATCAGTACGAAACTCTAACCAAGACGCGTATGATATATCTTTCTACCTCAGCATAATTTTAGAGCATTATCTCTATTATTTTTTTAGAATATCATTTGCTCTATTCAAATAAAAACATTTCAAGCATCATATATATGGTGTTTCAAAGTATATGTATTCCTATTCAATTTATCTAGGATAATCTAAGTCATTATATGGAATTAAAAGGATTATCTACTATTATTTTAAATATCGGGTTCTATGGTTATGATTGGAGATTTTGTTTTATTTTTTAGTGCTACAATTTAATTTTGATATAAATATTATATCTTTCGAACTAATTATGATGAGAGGATTTTTTCTCCCTCTATTCCTTATTGACCCGATGTCATTATTTTGATAGAACTCGAAGTTCCAATAGATACTAACGGTATCCTTAAAAAGTTAATATCCAAAGTTAAATGGCCAGAAACTATATAATTCTAAGTTTTCATGTCATTGTAATTAAATGGCCAGAAGCCATATAACTCTGATTTTTCATTCTTTTCACATTAAATAGCTAGAAGCCATATGATTTTGATTTTCTATATTATACCCAGAAGCTATACAACTTTGATTTTTTATCTTATGACTAGAAGCCATATATATATATGGCTAATTCTCTATTTTTTTTAAATAGCTTGAAGCCATATATATTTGATATTTTATTTTATTAAATAACTAGAAGTATTTAGGTATAACTTTTCCATCTTATAACTAGAAGCATATATATTTGATTATTTTTATCTTATTAAATGGCTAGAAGCCATATAATTTGAATTTTCTATTTTATGACCAGAAGCCATATATATATATATTTTTTATCTTATTAAATAGCTAGTTACTATATAACTTTGATTTTTTATATTATGGCCAGAAGCCATATATATTAGAATTTTTTTATCTCATTAAAAAGTTAGAAGCCATATAATTTGCATTTTCTATTTTATAACCAGAAGCCATATATATTTAATTTTTCTTTATTTATATATTTTATGTTGAATTTTTTATTTTATGGCCAATATATATATTTAATTTTTCTATATCTTATTAAATGGCTTGCATCTATATAACTTTGATTTTCTATCTTATTGTCAGAAGTCATAAATATTTAATTTTTTGTTATTTTATTAATTGGCTAAAAGCCATATAACATCAAATTTTTATCTTATGGTCATAAACCATATATCTTTAATTTTTTATTTTAAAATTAAATAGCTAAATGCCATGTATCTTTATTTTCTTTATTAAACAGCATAAAGTCATATAGTTTTGATTATGAAAATGATCATTATATAGTTTGTTTATAAAAGAAAAATTATGACAATTAGAATTATAAATATTATAACCCACAAGACTAATGGCTCAAATGTCTTTTATTATGAGAAACTATTGACTATATAGTGAAGGATGTATTGATACAATAGTTTACTTTTTCTTCTTATTTCATGTTACATTTATATTTTATTTCTTATTAATTTAATTCTTAAATTTTATCCTTATCTTTTTTTCATATATTCTTAACATTCAATTTGATATTTATTAATATTATAATTTATTATTACTAAATTACCAACAGTCATTAAACTTATGTTATTGAATGATATGAAAATAATAACTTATGATGTTTTTAAAGTTCTGAAGGCTTATGGTTCAAATATTAAGTGATACAAATAATCTTTAAAAATACATATATTTACTATATAGAGTCTTGAAAACTGACTTATAAATAGCCCTAAAAGCTTATGATTCAAATCTTTGTTACTATATAGTTTGATTTTAGTCTTTATAGATCTCTTTCAGTTGAATTTATAAATTTATAAATAAATTTTGAAGTATTTATAATATATACAAAGAAATAAAGTTTTTGACTAACGAAATATCTAGAAAATATATGTTTTGCTCAAAAAAAAATACTTCATATTTTGAAAAAGCAGAAAAAAAAGTGAAGTATATCATATAATGAAATAATAATATATGTTAGTTCCTGAAGAACTATATATAGCATTTTCTGAAGAATTATATGTAATAAAAAAATGATATAGTGCCAGAAGAACTAATAATAAAATATTGATATAGTTCTTGAAGAACTGATAACAAAATCCATATACTTCTTGAATAACTAATATAATTCTTCCCATTATTTTTGTGGGAAGAAAAGGAATTGATAATGAAAATTATGACCCACAAATATATATATTATAATATTTGTTTATTAAAAGGTCTTAAGGTAATAGCTCAATTGGATTAAACTCCATTATTATACTTAAATCAGGAAACATTTGGATTTTCAAGTTAAAGATATGTTATTAGCTTACTGTATAGTATTCACTCTATTCAAAATACAAAAATAAGAAAAGTATATTTATGTGACTCACACTTGAGGGGAAGATTATTGGAATACAAGTGTGAATCATGTTGGATGGAATTTGTTATCGTTAATATTAATATCATTCCTTACATCTCATATTTCTTTTGAAAAAGGCTCCAGAAGAGTCAGTGGCACTCAACCATTCATGAGTGTACAAGTTTCTACTATTGGGTAAAAAATGAAAAATAAGGCTCTAGAAGAGCTATATCATGATTTATTATATTGAAGATAAAATTCATGATTAATAACATATTAATGTGAAAAATGAATAATATGACACGGTAATAAAAAGTTTATTAATAAATGAGAATAATTTTATAATAAACCAAAAGTGTATGCATTTATAGTTTGGCATGACCGGTCAGATCATTATGGATCATAATAATACAAAATATCATTAAAAATGTGTATTGTTATTTATTAAAGAACCAGAAGATTCTTTAAAAATGATATATGATTCAAGAATTTTTATGTGTTATTTGTTCTCAAAAAAACTAAATAAGAGAATATAACTAGCTGTGCTCAAAATTAGATTCGTGCAAATTTATAATGTATCAAGTTTATATATAGACCTATTTAGATACCATATGGATCAAAGTAATACTTTGTGAGTGAAAGATGCATTTATAAAATGGTCATAGGTGTTTATGATCAACTTGTAACTTGAAATTTGTAAATATGTTCAAATAATTATATTGAGTACATAAGTTCCTAATTATGAAATTGATATAATTCTCATTGAGATTGCTAGTGACTGTTTCTCATGTGGCTGATGATTATATTCTTGTTAAAAGCTTCCATAAGTAGCTAGACCAAAGTTTATCAGAACAGAATTTCCGTTTGAGTGTTGGGATGGTTGATTTTATATATTTTGCACATAAATGCATTAAACCAATAATATATTGTGAATTCTCCCATTATAATTGGCTTTTGGTCAGAAGCCAAATATTTTCTATCTTAGAATGTGCAATATCTATTATTCCATTGCAATAATGCATATAGATGAATATTAAAAGTAAGTTGGGATTAATGTTGGATAAGAACCTCCTTATTCTTATTTATCTCTAAATAAAACAAGATAATGTTTCTAAAAGAGACTTATGGATTTGAGAGACTTACACTATATGTTCCTAATATAAGAGGGAGAAAATTAATGTGTAGCTGGAAAAGAGAACATATAGAATGCATTTTCACTATCAAATGTAGATCCTCAAATATAGTAATATGAATTAGAAGTTCATAAAGTATTGTATTTATAAAATATTACTAATATCTGCTAAATGCAATTACTGATCCAAATGAGAATTTTTAATTTTTTTTATTCCAGCTAAAAGTGCTCCTATTTTTATAAGACATGCTAAAAGCATGAAAATATGATTGGTTCCAAAAGAAAAGAAAAGGGAGCAAATGATCATGATGATCATATTAAGGAGGCATGAATTGCAAAAAAAGGTTAAAACATAACTATTTGACCCTTAAAGAGGTTTAAGTGTCTAAAAACAATAAAGAGATCTCGATAGGTTATGTCATAAAAGAAAAAGGGACCGATAACGGAATAAAATTATCGACAATAATTTTAGTAATGATATCATGTGATCAAATGAGGATCTTATATATAAATATATCATGAGATATAGACAGAAAAATGGTTGGCCAACATAAACAAAAAGATATAACATTATAACAGGGGATTTGTGTATCTCTAGTCCAAGCAATTGAAGTGTCATGGGCAATTGTACAAAAAAAGAAAAATGCAATCTTGTAGTGGATTAAAATTTTATGTATCTTATCAGTATGACAGTTTGATAATATATGAAAATATCTCATATGTGTCTAGAAAATATAGTGACTCATTATATACTAAAATTATATGTGAATCCAAAAGGATTCAAATTCTTGTATAACTTCAAATGATCCAATACACAAATAGATCTGGAAGCATAGAATTATGTTCTCAACAACACTACTCAATTAAGTCTCTATATGAGGCATATGTCGTTAATATTGACTGAAGGAATTATGTAAACATATTTCAATTTGTCTATTTATAAAAAGATTCAAAATAAGTTTGTTATCAGTACTATTTATAATGATAGCATCAAAACTCTTGATGAGTTTTCAAAAGCTGCGAATTACTCAAAGAAAGAATTTGAAATGAAAACTCTGAGAAGAACAAATATGGATAAATAACATATATTATGTGGATAATTAAGTCACGTCTATTGTGTGCTTCGATAGCTATAAGATCTTTAAATGTCGATTAAAGATCTATGTAGACATCTAGAAAATGATGAATAAATAGTCAGTCCAGAAGTATCGTATTTCAGAGTCATTAGAGCACGTGTATCTATCTACCCACACAAAACCCAATATATCATTTGCTAGTTAGTAGGATATAGTTCACATCACCAATATCAAGACGATGGAGTGAAATTAAGAATATTCTTTATTACTTAAAGGGTATTGTGGATATCTGAAAGTACTCACAACTAATTTTACTGGCTATGTAGATAAAGTATTTTCATTTGATCCTCAAGTTGAGATATCACAGTATAATCCACGTGTGGGTAAATCATAAAAGGACTATTTGTCTCATGATTCTCAGAAGATTATGAAATTTATATTTGACGTTTTTATCTTACTATAGTATTTGGAAGGCTTGTTCGTTATATTAGATTTTGCAGGTTCAAAGATGTCAACTGATGTTGCCAAGATGGAGAGTTGATACACACTGTATTTTTTTTTCTTGTCTATAGTTTTGTCCCATTGGGTTTTCCTAGCAAGGTTTTTAATGAGACAGCATTGCATAGTGTATTAATGAATGATGTACTATTTTTCTTTCACTAGGTTTTTTTTTTCCACAGGTTTTTTCTAGTTAAAGTTTTTTAATGAGGCACATTCATATATATTAGACATCCAAGGGGAGTGTTATGAATATAATAACATTTTTGTGGATGTCTATATATCTCTCATTATCTCCTATATCTTCTATAATCTCTAATATCTCCCATTATCTCTATATCCCACAATCATATCATATTATTATGTAATCTGTAGATTCTATCAGAGGTGTCAAGTTGTGCCTATAAATAGATGCCATGTATAATGTATTGAAAACACTTGAATGGAATGAGAAATACTTTCTCTTGTTGATTTTTTTTTCTCTGTATGATTCTTCTCTCTATTTTTTTTTTATAACAGAGAGAATAAATGAGAAAAAAAGTCAGTCCAAAAAAAAGAGGGAAAAAAAAAAGAAAAAAGGATGAGTAATTAGCTTAAATCTCTCTCTATTTTTTCAAAATTAGAAGGGCAGGTGCCAACGTGCAAAAAGTTGTAAACTGGATTAAACTCATGACCTCACATTTGTACAAGAGCTTTTATGTCTTTTTTTTTTTTTGGCCATAAGAGCTTTTATGTCACCAAACTATAAAATTACTAGTCGTATTAATTATTTATAGATATAATACTTTTGTAATAAGCTAAAGTATAATTTCAATCCACTAAATTTAGATCGAGTTTCAGTTTAATCTCTTCAATGTTTAATCTACTACTTTTGTACTTTCATGCTTTGAAAAATGAATTACTGAAATAGAGAGTTTAGATCAAATGGTACATTCATTAGATTTTATTTTAAATATTTTTTAACCTACAAAATTTATATTAAAGATTAATAATATGTTAGTATTGAATTGCATGATTATCATTTAAATTTGTTCAGTAAATCTTTTTCGTTAATGAAACTAACAATATTAATATCAAGGAATCGAAAATACATTTTATAAATTTAAAAGACTAAACTAAAATTTGATATAAAATATTATATCAAATAAATTTTTTTGGGGGTAGAAAATCAATAGAAAAACAAAAACATAAAAACAAAAGAGAAAGAAAAAGGATGTGATTCCCCATTCCCCACTCTTATCCTCTTCTTTAATTAATTATTGGGAGATGCCGTTGTCCTCCCGGTTCAAAGAGGCTCTTGTTTTTCTCCGCTTTGGTATCTTTCTTTCTTTGTTTTAATGTCTTTTTCTAAGAAATTGGAACATATATATGATGCTCCTCACACTTTTTCTTGTTGATCAATAATGAAAAACAAAACAATTTAAAAAAAAAATTCAATTTTAAAAGTACCGTCTCAGCACAATTCAATTTTTATAAAAATTTGTCTAAATTACGACCCTCTCCCATTCCAGATATTTAAATTAACACTCTTCTTGATCAATGATCAGGTATGCTTCTTTTTTTTCCCCATAAACCCTAACACACATGACGCAATGAACACTAATGTAACTGCATGTTTAAGAGATCAAACTCTTATGTTTAAGAGATCAAAACCCATTCTATTATTATCAACGCATGTTTGTAACAATATTTGTAACACTATTTGTGGTTATGTGTTTTGGATAAATACGGTAAAAAAATATTGTTTTTTGGTCCTGCCAACTAAAAAAATTATTGTTTAAGGCTAAGGATATATAAGATCATATGTTTTGATCGCTTCCATATATGTTTTGATGCAAATCGTAAGAGATCATCAATGGGATTGTGATTTAATTGAAGACCCATTGTCACATTTATTTATAATTGTAAAACCTGTAATTGCTAGTGAATTGTTGTTATTCATTGTATTGTTCTGGCTGTTTATAATAAAAATTATTATTATTTTTTAAAGTACACGTATTTTTTTATTGGAAGTAATCCTATTCGAAGTACTGTCAGACATTAAATGTGAAAACATCTCCTAATAGAGATTCAAATCTTGATTCGTCACGTTATGAGGGACTAGCTCTTCTACTAGATTCAACTCTTAGTTTAAAATAAGAGTTATTTTTAAACTAACAAGAGTAGATGGAGAATAATGAAGGAAACAATACCCTATTTCAAACTTGTTTAGAATTTAGTTTTTTTTACAGTGATTTATAAAATACAAAGTAAATATATGAAATTTTCTCAAACGTATTTATTATTTTTTTAGTTCTATTTATAAGGCACTTCTAACATGTTTTGTATTAGCAAGAAAAAAATCTTAAACTGAATTAATTCTTCTTTAAAATTGAATAACTTTTCAACTCCATTTTTATTTAATATATATACTTTTTTAAAAAATAATAATCTATATTCATATTAAAAATTTAATAAAATAACTTATAATCAGAATAAAAAAATTTCTCTCTTTATCTCAGGGGTAAAACAGAGATTACAATAGCAGGCGCGCATACAGTGAAATCAGATCAGATCGCGTTTTCTTGTCTGCGTCAGAGAAAAAAGGCCGTCCCCAGCGGCATTCCATCTATCCATCCATCCATCCATTATAATTTAAAGAACAAGCGTAATCTAATCGGACGGTCCAAAAATTCGATTTTACATCACTTGCTTTGAATTTCAAGCACTGTATCATTACTTCATTTACAGTCATCGCACGCTCTTTCTCTCTCTGCTTCTGACTCCCCACCGAGCTAACCATATATGTCCGATCTCCTATTTTCCCCTACCACACTCTCCGTGTCTTCCTTCTTCTTCTCGTCCTACCCTGAGGAGCCTCGGGGGCAACTAAGGTACTCTATCTATCTCTCTCTTTGTCTATGTGTGTTCCTGTGTCTTCTGGGTAAGTGGGTTTGCTTTTGGTGGGTTTTGTCTATGCGGATACCTCTATGTTCTTATGAGATTTCCAAGTTGGATTGGGTGGGATTTCTGCTCACTGAATTGTTTCAGAGTTCAGATTTCTTTGGATTCTTTTCTTTATGTTTTTAAATGTTCCTTTGATTCTCTGGTGGGTTCTTTCTCTATGTGTATGTTCCTTGTTCTTGCGAGCCCAGCAGAGTTCCTGTTTCAGAGATGCTCAGGTGTTTGATTTTTATAACTATTTATGCTTGTTCGTTGTCCTTCTGAGGAGAGTGGCTATTTTGGAAGTTTTCGTTTTCAAAGATCTAGAAGCGTAGTTCAGGTGTTTGATTTTATATCCCTCTGTATCTCTATGTTTGTATACGATTTCAAGCCTTGAATATGTTGCCCTTTGTCAGTTTTTGTGAAACTGAACTTCTTGGATTTTGGAAGGATGTTTTGGTTCTCAGCCTTCTTCGGATTTCTTTTTTCTTCTTTAGTTTCCTTTGATTTCTCAGGTACCAAGAAATTGAATAGCAGTTAATGATTTTCTCTATGTTTTTCTCCCATGTGTTTGCAGGCTCTTCTTGTCAAAATCTCTTATTTTAAAGTGTGAAAAGTTGAAAAAAGAAAATGAATCACTGCGGTTACCAGATGAATTCCTTGACAAGCTGGGAGGAGAGGAGGATGGAACCTGTGGTCTGTCCCAAACCTCGTCGGTTGAGTATCCTAAACATCTCCACTAATGATCATATCAGAGCCCTTAAACGGCCAATCAAGTAATTTCTTTGTCCATTCTTGCCAATTTTTCAATTTATTTTTAAGCCTTTTCTCCATAAAAATTCTGATTTTCGTTTTTATTGTTGTAAAACAGCAACCAGTCCGAGATCGAAGATTTAGGAGCTGAGGCGGAGCTTATGAATATAGTTTTCTATAAGGTTATTTTTGTACAATTTTCTCCTTGAATCTTCCTATCTTAACTAGTATTTTCCAGGGAACAAAGTATACCCCTCCCCTTCCCTGCACCCCAAAAACGTGTTTTTTCACTCCTTGGCTTGACCTGGAAATGATTATATCTGCATGATCATTTGGATATTTGAATATGAACAATAAAGATTGTGTTTGTCATGTTATTTTTATTGAAAACTCTAATAACTAATAGCTCAAATCTTTAGCTAAGATTTGTTGGACCAACCCTACCCAAGCATCTAACTATGATTCAACTCAATTACAGGAAAGTTACACAGGAAGATTTGAGAGCCAAATGGCTTCTTCACCACCGTTTTTCTGTGGATCTCCACCTAGCAGGGCCTCAAATCCTGTAATCCAAGACGAACAATTTGGTAATGAAAGTTTTAACCCGTTTTCTTTGGCACCCGCTTCACCCTCCTCTTCTTCAGCTCGAGGTTGTGCTCGAATGAAATTTGGTCCCAAACCAGCAGCTGTGAGGATAGAAGGTTTTGATTGCCTGAACAGGGATAGGAGCAATTGCAGTATATCTGCTGTAGCATAAATAAACCCTTTTTTCCCCAGAATAATAAAGCAAAGAAAAAACAATTAGAATATAAAGAAAGGTCACTGCAGGTGGAGGAGTTCTGGGAGAGTGAAGCTAATTCTAATTTAAGTATTCTTAGAGTATTTTATGTATATATGTGGTCTCTGGAAGTTATTGTTCGTGAGTAAGAAGATGTCAGGGATGATTAGAGATTTTTGAAGAAATGGTTTTGTTTTCCTTTTGAAGAATAAAGGAAGACACAAAATGGAGATTGGAGAGAGACTAAAGTGGTAAAGCAGAGTCTTCCATCTTCACCTCCCTTGTTAGGTCTTAGTGGGTCATAGGGATTGAACGAGTTTGTAAGTGTTTGTTGCTCAGAAACTCAGATCCTCCATATGTAATTTTGGCATTTCGGCTCGGAGGAAATTGAGGATTATTATTATTTGGAGTCATGTAAATTATTCTCACTTTTTTTTTTTTTGGTTGCCGGTGCACTATTTGGAGGTGTTACCTGTTGAATAAATTCAAGTCGTTGTGCTGTATGTACATAAACTATTCTGTAAAGCAAGGCTATTATTTATATATTTTTATGTTGTCCTAAGGTAAAAATTATTATTTTGGGAGGATTTGAGGAAGTTTCAAACCACCTTGTATGGTCAATTCTATGTATTTGTCCTGTTTTTCAAACATTATGTTGATCAGTTTGGATGTGACTGCCTATTGATTCATGCGTGGGGAAATCAAACATAGGTGATAAAATTTTTTTTACGTATTACTCCTTCCAATACGCGATCTGGTTAAATATTGTTCCAAATATGAGATTTTAGTCAATTTTCTGTGTCAATTTATAACTTATTTCTCAAACTATGCCCACCAAGTGCACATAGTAAAATGTTCCTATTAATGAGTAATTTTAATGTAGATGATGATTAAAAAGGATATTAAAAAAATCAACACACATATTTCACAAATAATTAACTAAATTATTTTATTCATCTTTAAAAACTAATTATCAAGTTTTTATATTAAATATCGAAGAAAATATGTTAGATTTCAGGTATTTTAGTTTTTAATCAAACCTTATCAAGGTGAGCTCTTTGTCAAATGAGACTAGTCAATAAATTTTTTTGGGCCAAGACTAGTCAATAATGTTGAACATTAGATATTTTGTCATTGTCTTAGTTAGGAAATCTTGCTTCTCCAAAAGTTTAAAGATGTTAATAGTATGATTTATAAAATTGCGGCTGCCCGTTTATTGCTTGATAATTATGTGTTTTTTTAAGTATTAATATTTAATATGATAATGTATGTTTAGTCAACGAATGATTTAGCTGGTGAATCATTTAACATATTGCTACAATCTTGATAATATTTTATTTCAGGGTGATAATTATACAAAAATATCAAAATTGAAATTAATTAAATTTTATAATTTGACAAGTTCAAAGTTAAGCACAGAATGGTCCGAGAAAGCTCTTTGAAGATGGCCACGAAGGGGAATCAGCATATTCTCAATTATACTTTGGGCGGTGAAGAAGGCAATGGCATCCACTTATTGGGTTTCTTTGCATTGCCTTCTCGGAAAGCAGTTTTTTTTTTTTTTTTTTAAATTTTAATGTTCAGTTTATCAACATTCAACAACTACTAATTTTAGTAGGAAAAATTAATGACAAGTACTAATAAATTTACCTGATTGTTAATTAAGCTTTTATAGTTTTTTTAATTTGACTTTTATAGTTTCCTATTGATCCCTATATTCATAATTCATTAATTATTGCCAATGGTAGTACTGGCAAAATGAAAAAGTTTTTTTGGGGAAAAAAGGGTAGCAACTTACTAATCTTTTTGTTTTTTTTTTTTCTCTCAATTTGCTATAACTCACACTCCTATCATATTGATGGAGGTGGGACTACAACCTTGGACCACTGATGTTTCTGTTTTTAATGCTTATGACGCGTAAGCAAAAAATATTGAAAAGGTATCATAATATAATACTACCTCTAATCCTAATTATAAAAGCTAGTTGACTGATTTGAGGAGATTAAGGAAAGAAGTTAAGTTAGTTATTTGTAATAAATAGGTGTTGTCTTTTCTAAAATATCCTTGTGATTAAATATATTAGCTAGAATTATCATTGTTAGAAGGACTATTTTGGAAAAAAAATACATAAATATTAGAAACAAAGTGGATTGGGGTTTTATATTTAGGATCAAAATAAAAGTCAAACGAGATTTTATATTAAGAACCAGAAGTAGTATTATATTAAGAGATATTTTATCTTCAAATCAATGATAAATTGCAACAAAAAAAAATTATTTGCATGAACCAAAATCAAATATCTCTTATGATTCTCCCTTGACTCTAGAATTTGGAATAACTCATCGTAATACCTAACATAAACCACTTTTGCATTAACTGTGCAACATTTTAAATGCAAAATAATTCCAAGTATTAATTAAAAAATAAATTGAGGGATTGAAGGATTGCTTGTAATATTTATATCATATAATGCAAAGATTATATGTAGTGCAAATTTGTTAAAGATCAATTATGTAGATAAATTTAAGCTACTAACATTTAATCTAAACGATCTAAAAAACAGAAATTGGTATAATAAAAAGAGGAGGAGAGAAGCCAAATTAAAGACTACAGATTTTGAAGTATAAAAGTAAGAGTGTTATTATAGTCTCAAAATTCCAGTGTAATCAGAGTTCTAAAAGTCACAAATATCAATACAATACAAGATTGGAGATGTGTTAGTGAATATATAAAATTTACAATCTCTCTACCTTTACACTCAACTTTTATCTATTTATTCAACCTTTTTTTCCAGATGTGCTCCTACTTTTACATTCTTGTGGCTCTGTGAACCAGAAATGGAAGACTTTTGGGTATGTTTGAACTGAATAGAATGGTTTTGGATTTGTACTAAATTTTCACACATGTTTTTCTTAATCTGTTGAACTTACATGGCTGGTGACTTGAGGCAATTTCTTTGAAGAAGCTTGGCCTTGTTCTTGTGGGCCTTTTAACAGTTTCTTATATGGCTTGAGATCTACACATACAGTCTGAGAAAATCTACAGGCCTGAAATTAACGTGCCATCATTAGGAAATAATGTTTCCTTCGGTAGCATTCAAACGGACATTAAAAGCTGTTAAAACAATTTCTTCCAGTAGGTATTTGGATTAGCTTGTTTTGAGTGATGTTACGCTGTATGAGGTAAATATGTTAAAAAGAGTTTTATCTCATAAATGACAAAAGAACTTTTTTTTAATTGATAAGGTGTAAGAATATCTTTTGCTTTGGCCAAAAAGGGGGGGGGGAGAGTATCTTCCGCGCGTTACCTGATGATTTTGTGCTTCCAGTGAAAATGGAATTTTCAGAACAGCCATAAGTATCTGTTCCTACAGAAATGCCACTATAAGAAATGTTGCTAAACCATCTTCTACCTCCTAAATCTTTTTCTCGGAAAGTGGGATCCGTACCCCATCAAGAGGAGCCTGTTCCGCTATTCTTCAGATCTTTGAGTAATTGTAGCTTCTCAATTTCTTCATCTTTTTCAGAAATGGTGTCCTTGAGAGAAGCCACCTGCCATGTCAAACAGAAAAACAATTAGACAATGCATGAAGGTTATCACTAGCAGAAGATGTACCTAAAAGGGTTAGATTACTTGGCAAGAAGAGATAGTATGTATCCCCCTTTACCAACTCAGATTCAACTTCTCTAAAATGCTCTGGGTACAGTCCCAATGAACCTCCTTAACGGTTCTGTGTGCCACTAAGATTATCCACTAAGAGGAGGAAGGAAGAAGCCATGACTGCATTAAAAGAGCAGCACGAGGCAAAATTATGACAACTCAGACTTTGGGCACATTCATAAGAAAGAGGAGGATATCTGTAAGGTCACTGTGAGAATATACTGTGATGCATCACTTAGCTATGGCTCCGCTATTGAAAACTTCTGCTAAATATGCCAACTCTATGTAAGGATATCTGAAGGTCAGCCCTAGCAGTTAGAGCATGAAGAACATCTCCTTCGCTTATCTACTTTAAACTCATGATTCCAAGTTCTTGAGATGTCCCTAAATAATGGTTGTTTTGGACTCAAGTAAGTATTGCCTCCCTTTTCTTTGAAAACAGATCAGCTTCACAAGTTTAGTTAAAGACTTCTCCAGTTATCACCAGAGATTCTAGGAATTGACTGCACTCAAAATCCAACAAGTACGCTAAATTTTGGCTTCCCTGAAGAGCAACTCTGAGATATTTGCCAAAAAATTTGTTCTGTCCTATACCTTTCATTGCATAAAAGCTCAAAAAATTGAAAAAAGAAAAGAAAAAGAAGTTAAAGCCATCTTAGCAAGATCACACTGGAAAAACCTACTAACAGGTTTTCAGCACAATTCTTAATCGGTTAGGAGTAAGCACACTGACTCTAGATGCTTCACAGTTTTAAAAGATACAACAAAATCAACTGCTATATATGAAACCAACTCAGGGGGGTCTATTTCATATCCAAAATGCTGATAAGTATGTAACAGAACCAACTTTAAGGATTTGGTAGACAAGAAAGTTAAGCACCTGCTCCATTAATTCTCTAACATCTCTGCCCTCTTTGGTACTTCGTGCAGCTCCTAACTCAACTCCGGAAACCCTCTCAGCAAATTTTAATGTGCTTAGAGTTTCTGAAGCTGAATTTACATCTGGATTGACTTGGACAAACATAAGTGTTTTTGCTTGGCCACCTGTGCAATAAAAACAAAGATGAAATTTATATATAATGAATGAGAAGCTCAGCAGAAAATCTAATCAGGGAAGTTAAAGGGATGCCGACAAATCTTGAAACACTAAGCAATGCAAAAAACTTTTTGTTAACTAGTAGCTGCTATTGACCACTTCAACTCTATAAGCTATTAGCTAAACACTTATGAATTGATTTATTAGATTAGAACCTTTAACAAATCCCATGATATAAAAAGCCTATTGGACTTGACGTGTTGACAAAGCACAGCTAACCGTACCTTGTTCTTAAACTAAAACTTTTTTCATATAATTAAGAGAATGGAAGACGAACTCTATACCACCTGGTTAAATAAGTCTTAAGAGTTAAGACCAGTAAAAAAATCATTCTAACTCAAAAGTTTAAACTTATGGATGGTTTTATTGTAATGTTATCAGTTGCAACTCAAGCCAAGTTAACCACAAGAAGATACCAAGAGAACTTTGCAGGAGTTGAGTAAGCTTGCTGTTTCTGTATGGTATATGGGCGCTCTTCTGAGAAAGGGCAGATATGACATCTCCAAGGGCAGACAGTGATTTGTTTATATGTTGTGCTTCCTTGAGCCTATCCCCAGTTACTTCGGAGCGATCGACCCTTTCACTTCCTGCCAAATCTACCAAATGAAGATTGCCAAATAGACTAGAACCAGACTTTACATCCGTCCCCCGAACATGAATGGAGACCACACTGTGCACATAGGTTTATTGAAATGAATATCATTGTATTAGAAAACTTTCCATGTTAAATGTCCAAGAAAGGAAAAATGAAGGCTTTTCTTGGTAGGCGATGCCTACACCATTATCTCCGGACCACACCCGTAAACAAATGAAAGTCAATAATAATTCTAACTCGGTGAAGCCTCCATGCAACTTCTGTGGCAAGATCATTTGTGAATGTGATCCATGTATGGCATGGTACATTGCCTACACAAGAATGCCTCAAAATCCTATGTCTAACCTGTGAGAGCGGCTGCTTCTTTCATTCATAGCGGTGGCACTGCTGGCCCTATTTTTTAGCCCAAGGTCCATTAGGTCCATCACATCTGAAGTTGATTTCACAGGGACCATGTTGGCATCTGGTACGGCTAAACCCTTGTGCTGAGAGTGATTCGATATCCCAAGTGTGTGCAAATCAAGGAAATCAAAGTCAAGGATGTAAGATACCTCATGTAAAATATCTATACAAGAGGCAATAGAGTAGAACGTAATAAAAAGGATATTTCTTCTGAGTGCCGTTAGATGATAACAAATCTCGCACTTGTTCATTATATATCTCAACAATTTGAACCCCAATCTCATAGACTATAGAACTCCTTCTGCTCTCAGAAATGCTAAAGAGGTCATTTAGAGCTCGATAATTAACACCATAAGTCTCATTTGTTGCTCCATTTGGGCCACTCTGAAAATAATTGGCAACTTATCAAATGATAACTTTAATTAGCAAGAAGTATGAAACAAAATTAATATGCAAAGAGGGTTCACACCATTGTGTAAGTTTTCCCTGAACCAGTTTGTCCATAAGCAAATATGCATACATTGTATCCATCAAGTACTGATCGTACAAAGGGTTGGATGTCAGAGTAGACTTCCACTGCATAAAAAGATTAAGAGCAGCAATATCATCATCACTATATCGACTTAATAACTTGATAAGAAGAAATAAGACTACCGAATATGCATATCTTTATAATGATGAGTATATAGAAATGAACCTTGAGTTGTGGTTGGACCGAAAACCCTATTGAATTTAAATGATCGAAGGGCATCTTTCCCTTGTTTGGCTGGATTAGCCACAACCAAATCATTTTCACCAGCATGTTCTACAATAGACTTTTTTTCCTTTTGTCCAGGAAGAAATGGTCTGACTCGGCAATAAACTCTGATGTTTCCTGTATCAGAGAAAAGAAAAGAAAAAAGTTCAAGATAACTGAACAGTGCACATACAATAATAACCTGGAAGGCAAACACATGGAATGAAACCTTTTAATTCTTGAATTTCATTAAACAGTTTTCGATTTTCAGCAAGAACAGCATGATGGTTCTCAGCTGCCTTTACAAGTGGCTGAAGACTTAGACCTGAACAAGTAAGAATTCAATGATCAGAGCCTAATACCCCAGGAAAAATGAGTGACGCTGAAAAAGAATCATAAAAAGAAGACCTACCTAACCTATTACATTCGTCAGAGTAGACCCTCTTCTCTTGCATGACATCTTGTTTGACAGATTTCCAAGACAACTTCAATTGCTGGAAGTTTGCAAATTCAGTAGAAGATTTACTATTTGACATCATAATGAGAAATTTGACGTAAGCATACGCACAAACATACCTGTACTATGCTGAATTGGAAATCCAAAGAATTATGCAGGTTGTTCTGTTTCACGTTCCACTTCTGACATTCTGACTCAAAACAGGCCTCAACCTGCTTCACCTTAGTTCTTAGATCTTTCAACAAATGTTCATATTCTTGTGACTTGTGTTCTATTTCTCCTTTAGCACCTTTGGCTTCTTTTTCCAACTGTGAGCAGCGTAATTCATATGTGCTTTTCATTGTTTCCATTTCTTGCTTCAAACTTGAAATCTCCATGTTTTTCTGGTCCTGCTCTTTCATCAACTTACTAACATCACCCTCATATGTGGATTTCATTGTTTCTATTTCTTGCTTAGCCCTTGAAATTTCCACATTTTTCTGATCTTCCTCTTCCATCAACCTATTAGCAACTTCGCCATTAGCCTTTTTCCTATCTTCCTCGTACTTGCTTTTCATTGTTTCTATTTCTTGCTTCAACCTTGAAATTTCCTTGTTCTTCTGGTCCTGCTCTTTCTTCAACTTACTAACATCACCCTCATATCTGGATTTCATTGTTTCCATTTCTTGCTTCACCCTTGAAATTTCCATATTTTTCTGATCTTGCTCTTTCATCAACCTGTTGACATCTTCCTCATTGACCTTCATCCTATCTTCTTCATATCTAGTTTCCATTGTTTCCATTTTTTGCTTCAACCTTGAAATTTCAATATTCTTTTGGTCTTGCTCTTTCATCAGCTTACTAAATCTTCCTCATATCTCGTTTTCATTGTTCCCATTTCTTGCTTCAACCTTGAAATTTCCATATTTTTCTGATCCTGCTCTTTCATCAACCTATTAATATTTTCCTCATCAGCCTTGTTATGTTCCACTCTGGTCTTCTCAATCTGTATTAAGCGGCCAAAGAGCCTATAGTAGAGATAATATGAACATAATCCAACATAAACTCTGTCTTGTCCTCTCTAAAATCTCATCAATATGCATCATTTTGTAAAGCAAGCAAACAGTACCTTCAACTGCTGAACCTGGTCCGTAGACACCTGTTAAACAAAGTTCCCTCAGATGACAGAAAATTTGCATCACAACTGAAGCTTAAGGGAATTTAAAATGCCCCCACTTACGATTTGTGTACATATACCTCACTCTCTTTCGTAGTTTCAGATGCAAGAGCTTCAAGTACTTTAATTCTCGACTGGAATTTTTCTTCACGAGCCTTAAAAAGATTGTTTTGCTGAAAGTACACGGCAAGAGAATGATATAAACAAACCGAGAATATTGCAAGTGGCTAGTTTTTGAAAGGAAATTACCTAAACGTCTTGCGTATTCTCTTGTAAAATTATGACATGTATGTGAGATTTTTTGGGGAAAAAAGACAATAATTTGCCGTTAAATTGTAAAAGACATCCACATGTTATATTTTTATCAGAAAACTCGGTAGCAAATACCCGTGAAACTATACCTAAATCAGATAGATACCTGTGCAAGTCAAGGAAAACGGGGCAACTGCCTCTGCAAATACTTGCAATAATAAAATAAGGCCAAAAGGAGAGATGAATCATGAAAGAAAACTAAGGTGAGTTGTAAACACAGCCTGAGGTAACCAATGGCTTATCAATAGTTATTCTTTAAATATCGTCTTTCGAAGTCTGTTTATGTATGCATGCATATGATTGTCTTTGGAAAAAAACAATGTAAATGACATACAGTTCGTAAATGGTCTGCCTGTGTTGCAATGCGACGTTCAATCTCTTGCACCACTTTTCTCAGCAAGCAAGCCACACGCTGAGCAA
Source organism: Neltuma alba (assembly GCF_004799145.2). Taxonomy (NCBI): domain Eukaryota; kingdom Viridiplantae; phylum Streptophyta; class Magnoliopsida; order Fabales; family Fabaceae; genus Neltuma; species Neltuma alba. The sequence continues at coordinate 260,333 of NW_021636103.1, forward strand.
CAAAGATACAGTCAGATACTAATGGAACTTTTGTTTGTTATTTGTGTTTGTGCATGAAATTTATACACGTCTATGTAATGAAAAGTTATATGAATGCATACAATATGCACTCCAAAAAATGAATTTTGAACATACAGGAGGTATTTCACCATTTCTTCTCTCAACACCTTCTTCTAGAATACCATTCACAACACTTAAAAGCGACTGAGTAGGAGCATTCTGCAACAGAAGATGCTGAAACAAATCAATGATGCATTGAACAGGAAAGAATATATATAAAGAAGGCTCACATCTGATCGTCAGAGGAAGACCATTAGAACTTACATCTAGAGCCTTTGATTTCATCATCTCTGAGATTTTTTCAGGAGGGAGATCTGCATAGCTTCCACGTTTCAGTTGAAACACATCGCGGAATTCTGATCAACTTGAAAGGGGGCTGATGAATCTGCGGAAGATAAATGGCAAGGACCCCAAATAAACTTCAAGACAAAAATATCACCAAAGTGAATCAAAAACTGTAAGGCAAGGAAATCAATACAAATGTAAAAACAGCAACACAACGAAAATCGAATGTTTTTGTGTAATCAGATCATGATAGCCGGCGAAATTTTCTTTGTTCTTTTTGAAGGATCTGTGATTCATAGGTTCCAAACCGGAGTCATGTCATTTTCTAGATTGTAGATGTCCTTGGCACAGGAGAAACATATTGTTTTATTCTTTCTCTCTCCATTTCTCTTTTACGGGTTTCTCTCCTCTGACTCTCATTGACGTACTCCAAATACACACTCATTCATGCATACCTGCCATGGCGGGGTTACTCAAAACATTTTGAATCTTCGAGTAATACGAAAGTCTCCTCTGCGCTTCAGCAGATTGCGAAGAAAAATGGACACTGCATGATGCATTTGCACGAGAGCTCTTTATTATGGAACTTTTTACAGAAGTATTATCTCCCAAAGCATCTCTGGGTTCTGCAGTGCGGCTCTCTAATGAGGAACTCATTGTTAAGATCCTGGAGGAACATGCAGCTTTATATGTCTATGGATGCATGTAGTCTTGAATACACTCCCATTGTATCACCAAAACAACTCTTAGAAGCTGAAATAAAACCATCCTCACAAATATACAAGCTAGAATCATCATATCGTGTAAAAGTTCTAAAAGCATTGCATCCATCAGTCACAAACCATCATGCTAAGACTTAGTTCAGAAGCGAAGAGAATAAACCACCAGCCATAATTCTAACGACATAGAAGCAAACAATCTAAAACCTCTCAGGCAAGAAAAAGTCACAGGTACAAGCTTTTTGTAGCAATAGTGGGGTATTTCCAAACGTCAAAATATCAAGTCTCAGGTTTGGAACAGTCTGTACTCAAATCTCATTCCTTACAATCAGATTACAACGTTCCACCACACCGAGAAGGATAAAGGATGAGAAAATAAAGGTAAAACAAGACCCGCATTAATTCATACGAGTCATTAAGAAATGACGGCTCAAATCCCATATCTTGCAATGAAGGCTCGAAGCTTGGAGTTCAAGAAAGCAACAAATTTGGGATAATATTAGCTACTGGATCAAGCTAGTAGTAGCTGCAAAATACGGAAACAACCAGAAGAGCAGCATTAAAAAAGAAAGCAAGAAAGCCAAATAATGCGAAAATTACCAATTCAAGAATGCGCAGGCAAGGGAGATAAACAATGAAGTTGAATCCAGCTTGTTACGTTGCTGATCATCTGAGAAGATTTAGGGACGAGAAAAATCCAATGGGATGGGCTGACTGTAACTGTTATATCAAATTAAATGGAAGAAGAAGAGAAATGAAATTTAATACAATTGTATTCATCCCTCCGTAAGAAGAAGAGAAAGGAACAAAGTTGGAGAATGGAAGTTAATAATAGATGGGTGGAAGATGCTGCCACGTATCGCAGACCCAAGAGCGACGATCCGTCTCCTGTGCTTGTTGGTGAGTGAAATCTTACTTCCGTTTCCGAAGGCGCCGAAATCTTTCTCAGCCTCATAATATCAACAATGTGCGTTCCTGACTTCGCAACAAGATGTACGGACGTCGCATGCATATCAGAATGTTTAAAATTCATTTCCAGCCACATTTCATGGAGTGGAGTCTACGAGCCCATGCAACGTGTTCAACTCTAGGTCTTGTGACGGAGGTCGTTTAGGGATCTGATCACAGTGCAACCGGATCCACTCAATCATAATTCAAACACTAGCTAAATAACCACTACGTGTGTTTGATATAAAATCTCATTTTACTTTTAAATTAGTCCCAGACATTAATCTACTTTATCTCTTATATTTATTTATTTTTAAAGTAGTCCTTGTAATAGTTATACATGTTAAAAGTTCTATCAAATGGTAGCTCTAGTTAATGTACATGATTAATAAAGATATTTTAGTAAAAACAACATATATTTATTACAAATAACTAACTTAACAAACCTTCTTAATCATTTAAATTAGTCGATTAGCTCTTATATTAAATATTGGAGGTTGTAATTTACAAATATTTAAGAAATTACTTACGTTAGTTATTTGAAAGAAATGAGTATTATCTTTTCTAAAATACTTTTATTAATCATGTGTATTAAAATGCAGACAAAATGAATTGATGTGTTATATTAATATAAGAGCTAGTTGATTAATTTGAACATAAAGAAAATTTGTTAAGTTAGTTATTGGTTATAAATATGTGATGTCTTTCTAGAATATCCTCGTTAATCATATAAATTAGCTAGAAATACCATTTGATGGAACATTTAATTACACCTGCAACTATTACAATGACTACTTTAAAAAAAATAGATAAATATGAAAAACAAAATGGATTGGAGTCTTATATTTAGAATCAAATTGAAAGTCAAACTAGTTTTTATATTAAAGACCGAAAATAGTATCTAAAATACAATTAAATCTCTAACCAATTTTTATATTTTGGACCAACCTCTTTCCTATGGCATTTGCTTATTCGTACGTCATGTGTTCTTTTGTCTATTAATTGGATCTGTATTATTGAAGTCCAAAATAATGGAATCCTTATTTGGGCCAGAGAAGTTGGATTGTAGCCCATATTATAACAAGCCTAGCCCAATAACAAGGCCCAAATTGAACCACCACAACTAGAAGCTTTGCCCAATATGCACTGAAATCGCAGGAAGCCAGAAACTCTAGCACAGTGACAGAAGCGCGAGAGGAGAATGGGAAGGAAGAAGGGGTATGTGGAGTTCGATCAACCGCCGCCGGATGACTTTGATCCGGCGAATCCGTACAAGGACCCGGTGGCCATGCTGGAGATGAGGGAGCATCTTGTGAGGGAGAAGTGGATCGACATTGAGAAGGCCAAGATTCTCAGAGAGAAGCTCCGATGGTGTTATCGCATCGAAGGCGTCAATCACCTCCAAAAGTGTCGCCACCTCGTCAACCAATACCTCGAAGCCACCCGTGGTGTTGGGTGGGGCAAGGACGGTCGTCACCCCTCTCTCCACGGTCCGTTCCTACATTAGCCCCTCATTTGTTTGTCTCCCCAGGAAATTCCTGATTAATGCTGATTAGTGAATGAAAATATTGTTAGAATTATCAATGATTATGTTTGAGCTTTTAGAAGGTGATATTATTTTTTCATCGTTCAAATGGCTTTTGTGATTGTTAAGCCTGCGCGAGGGAAATTATTTTACGCTACTTTGCTGAACCGGAAATGATATTTTGGAATTGTTATTTATTGCAATTAGGTGGTTTTTCCTGCCTCATTGCGTTATATCGCTTTGAATTTTGCCCCTATTGAGTATGCTTTTGGGGCGGGTAAAGTCGAGGAATTGAGAGAAAGAAAAATTAAAGCAAGCCTTTTAGCATCTTGACTATCTGCTTTTATATTGATGGTGTTTTAGCTTATTAATTTTGGCATCCTGTTTCCTAAGTTTTCTTTCTGGTGCAAGAATGATGAGAATTTGGATTTACAAAGCTTAGTCCCTTCACCCGGCTCTTTCTTGCCCCTTTGCTTTGCAACACTTACAGCTGTTTTTGTTATTTTTGGGTATGTGATTCTATCTGATTTATCTCTCTTATGTCTAATGAAAGATTAGGAAGAGAACCTAATATTGTTGGTAATAGCACCAGAAATTTTAACAGTGAGCGTATGAAATGGTTAGCTTATTCTCCGATTGACGGTTAGATCATCTGTGTGTTATAAATTTTTTTTTTTTTTTTGGCAACCATCTGGGTGTTATAATTAAATAGTGGCCTGTGTAGGTAGTTAGTATTATAGCGGGATACGTTTTTTAAACGAAACCAAAGATAATTTTATTTTCTTTTGTCGGATTGATTTTCCTGGACCTCTCTTAAGCAAATTAAATTCTCTTCATAAAAATCTGTTTATGTGGCTCGCTTGTTTTGAGTTTTGGCATGAGAAGAAGACGTTGGAAGTCTCTCCTTGCTTTTGTCTACAATTTTATGGGCATAATTTTGCTTATCTGTCCTGGTTCTTTTTTATTAATCAGGCCCAAAGGTTGAGCCAGCTGAATCTGAATGACTGTATTATGGGTAAATGAAAGGTAATTCATGCGCCACCATTTATTTCCAACACAAATATGTAACTGCATGTCTAGTTGTGTTGCTTCTTTCTTTTATTCTTTTCCTCGGAGTCGTTCTTTGCAGCTTTGTTATCACTTACCAAATTCCTCTGAACAATTCCTTTGAGAATATGACAGGGAAAAGAGAGAGGGGAAAATTGGTTGTTTTTGGTGGTGGAGGAACTGTTTCATCAAACTTTTAGATGATTGCTTTGTTAAACCTTTCATCTTTATCTGTAAATTGCTTGCAGTTAAGTGGAAATCTCATAAAGATGCTCTTTGCCTTCCTGTTGCTCCAATTAACCAATTTTACTGTCGTGCAAAATTTCTTATTCTTCATTCATCATGTGATCTTAGCAAGTTTCCTGCTGTAGAACTGAGGCATCATACTGATGACGAATCAAATTAAATCTTAAGAATAATTAATTGTAAAGTTTGATGCTGTGTTGTTATAATCAGAGTGGTATTAAACTAGTGGAGATATTGGTTCACCCGGTTTACTAGTCTGCCCATGAATGAGCAATTGATTATATATACACATATTAACAATAATAAACAAATGCTAATAAATTTTAGAAATTTCATAATTGATGAGACAAACGCATTATCTATCATGAATAGGATGCCCTATATAATGTAAAATTTTTACAATTTGGTTTCACATAGGAGCCAGCTTTGGAAGCTTGCAGTGACACGTCTCCTCTTTCCATGTACATGTTCTTCTTCGCCTAATTGAGTTTTGAGGGAAAAAAATAAGAGCTGAATCATTTCTAATAAAATTAAAACATTGAAAATAGCACCATAATGAACCTGTAAATGGCCACATCCAGACCCACCAGTTGGAGGCAACAAGGAGCCCCGAAAATAAGAAGGCTTTCTGTGAATATGTAATAAGATACCAAACCGTTCTTGGATTGAAAGTTGTGACCATCTTAGGTCAAGGTGTCCATTGAAGGGGGGGGAAAAAAAAAAAGAAGAAGGAAGAATTGGCTAGTTTTTATTTTTTGGTAGGTTGGTTTTCTCAATGAATTAAAGTCATGGTGCCATGCAATTAATGTAACCAACCTCACTTAGTTGGATAAAGTTTTGTCTTGTTATTTTTTCTTGATCAGTTGGACTAAAGCCATAGATGGATCCATGGTTTTTCTTTTCCAGATTTTTGAATTGTGGTTTAATTCTTTAGGGCAATTGTTCAAAGCAAAATTTTTGCAAAAGGAATATACAATTAAATGATGCTATAATATTCAGAAGTGAAGCAGTGTTATTTGGCATGTTGTAGAAAATGCTTAAATCAGTAAGAAACTGGTCTGATGGCATGAAAAATAAAAAAATATGTTGAACTTTGAAACAAAAGGGAATAGGAGGAAAAAGGATTTCTCTTGAATGTGGGACTGATATAATACTTGTGTCTTAGAGGAAGAAAAGAGGACTTGCATTTGAAAGGACCTTAATGGGCTGGAAGTTTCTTCAAATTGCTTGGATATTTCATATTTCCAATTCTCAAGAATACAAGTTTCTTGTTGTTATTGAGCACCTCTAACTTCAGCTGCATTGTAAGTTTGCACTCTGCAGTGTTAATCATATGGATAACACCAAGATATATAGAGTTAAAACATAAACTTTCAAAAATGTTATAATTGAGTTGATGGCTGTTGGACAAGACAAGGACTGTGTTAATACGGAAGCTGCTCATTTCTACGGAGACAGTCTCTGGTTGGATGGAATTTTTCTGATATTGATAATTTGAAAGAAATTGTAGTTTATCTAGTTCTGAAAATGGACTGTGGTTGCCAGTCAGAAAAGTAAGATAGGAACATATTTTTGAGCGCTGCCAAGAGGTCCTAATCAGTTGGTTACGCGCCCCCCCCCCCCTTCCGCCCTTCAGCACGTTATTCCACTGATGGATATCTGAAAGCGATGGCCCATTACAATTGTTTGAAGTTGATGCTGACTGATTATAGGATATAATTGGTCAGCACAGCATCTTTTGACTAGTGTTATTAGGTTAATATTTAATGCAAGATCCTTTTTCTCTTGATCAAAGACTATGCTGGCCCCAATTCTGCCAGTCAAACATAGACTGCCTTCCTTTCTTAATTCTTCAGTGCAGCTGAGACCCCGATTTCACTTTTCCCTAGTAGTAGATGGGATAAGTTGACAAAGGAAATTGCATTTGCTTCTTTAATGATGTTAACGTTTCTTCTTGTTTGAAGCCTAAACCTGTCTGCATGAGCACATATTCTGAACTATGGATTATAATCTTCGAACCGTTCTCCATGTCATTATTTGCTAGCCTGTTCTCAGACCTTATGTTATCTGTACGAATACAAATGATTTAATTATTGTTTGCAGAATGTATGTGTGTGAATAAAAATGCATTTTTGGTTCCTTTTGCAGTGAGTTTGATTAACCAACTGATCACATTTGCATAAATTGCATACCAGGTGGAGGAAGAGTGCCAAAGTCCCAGTTTACTTTTCTTCTTTTCCCTTACTCAGATTTGTGGTATATCACAGCTGTATTTGAACCATATCTTAGGTTCTCTTTGGCTGGACTACTAGTTTTTTATTGTTTGGTAGCATTCAAATGTGAAAAAATCTGGACAGGCTTTGAGAAGGATTCAAGTACATGAGGTTATGGAATAAGTTCCTTTTGGTCCTTGCAATTCTGCATGCTTCATTAATAATAACGGAGACTGTAATCTAGATTCACTCTGGTTGATTCCTTATTAGCACCTGGAAACACCACTCTCAAATTGCTTCACCAAATGTTACTATATTTGTTATGATTCCGGCTCTGTTATGCTGACTGATGAGTTATTGTGAGATAGAACACCAAATCCAATTAAATGCAGCAACGTATTATTAGTGTGTATCTTTGACTGTATTTATTCAATTTGCTAAATCTAAGAGATTGATTCGGTTCATTATTTTATGCGGAATCGAAGGATTAAATAAGTATATGCAAGAGACCGCTGAGGCCACGGATCGTTGACAAGCACTGTGTAGAGTCTTACTCTATTTCTCTGTTGGTGGTCATCACAGCTGTCAAGTGTTTTTGGGGAAGATAGGATGACGTGTCATAGAAGTTTCTTATATTTACATCTTTTAAGCAACCGAAATTTGTATGAAATAATTGCATTGAAGAAAGGTTTTTCCTTTGGACCTTGCTTAGCTGACATCTTGTATTTGAACTTGATATTGCGGCGTGCGTAATTGTATTAGATTAAAAAAAAAACAAATTTAATGCATTACGTAATGTGGAGCTTCCAGTTCGCTTCTTGGATTTATGGATTTTTAGCCTGTAATATTCAGCTAAAATTAGAACTAAAATTGACTTTAAATTTAACCCTTTTGGCATATTTTAAAATTTATTTTAAGTGCTTGAAGAATATATATATATATATATATATAAAGGAAAAATCATTTTGAAGGTGATTATATTTTTTTTTCAATTTTTTATTTGATATTTATGTGTTTTTTTAATTAAATCTTTAGTTTTGTTCTATTAATATTGTTAATCATTGTATGGAGACTAAAAATAGTAATAGAATAAAGTTACAAGAGTTAATGTTACTGAAAAAGTAAAATTAAATGACTTAATTAATAAAAAAAAATATATGTACCAAATTAAAAATTAAGAGAGTATAAATACTTTTAATATGATTTTTCCTATATATGTTATATGTATAAATGTTTCTCGGAACTTAAAAGCAAATTTTAATCATAATGTATTATTTAAAAGTATTTAATTTTTATGAAGAATATATCAATTTGTCAAGCATAGGATTCTGTTGCATATCACACATTATCTTGTTTATTTAAAACTAAATTTTATTTTATTGTTGGCCATGCCATTTGTCCATATGGCTTATGGACTGACAAACTTCTTGGGAATGTATCCTCCAGTGGAAAAATCACTCCCTTTAGAAACTTTATTAATTTATTTGACACAGAATCGCACAAGAATCCATGCAAGCATTTGAACTTGCTCCTTTTTCTTTTCCTTGATAGGAAGGTTTGAAGTTAAGCTAAGCTCTTGTGCCAGAATCAGAATTAATTATAATTCTTAAAAGATACTACCTCCGGTCCTTAATATAAAACCCCATTTGACTTTTAGTTTGGTTTTAATTATAAAACCCCAATCCATTTTGTCTCTCATATTTATGCATTTTTTTCCAAGATAGTCCTTCTAATAATGATAGTTCTAACCAACACACTTAATTAGTAAGGATATTTTAGGAATGATAACACTTATTTGTTACAAATAACTAACTTAACTTACTCCTTAATCTCCTCAAATTAGTCAACTGGGTCTTATAATTAAAACCGGAAGTAGTAGCTAATTACATAATTCCTCAATCAAGTTTTCATATCAGTGTCAGCATTTGAGCTCACAACGTTAAGATGACGACCATCATACTTATCCCTCCAGTGAGATACGCACTAATTATTCAGCATTATTTTCCATGTATGTACAGCTACATATAATATTTTAAAGTATTTTGTAATATGTCTAGTAGTTTGAAATATTTTTTGAGGTGCTAGAATATTTTTTTAATACAATTTTATCTTTGACGGTTAAAGGAGCTAAATACACCAAAAAATAATATAAATACTCAATGCATCTGAAAAAATATTTTAAGATACTCGATATATCAAAATATAATTTAAATTGTTAGATTATTTGAAAAAATATTTTATGGTACTAGATGTACTAAAATATAATTTAAAGTGTAGGACACATTTGAAAAAAAAAACTTCAAAATACTGAATACACCACGAAATATTTTAAAATACTAGATGGAATTAAATACTTATGGATGCTTAAACACCTTAGCCCAATTTTTTTTTTAAAAAAATTATATTTAAAAACTTACTACCAACAAGTAGTTGAGTCAAGCGAAAGGGATTAATCACTCACCTCATAGTAAAAAGACATATGTCCATATTTAATACCCGTCAACATCTCAAACATAATTGTCTCCAATAAAAAAAAATTGCGCCTAAAGAAAAAGATTATTTTTATTTACAACGTCACACACTAAATTTGTTTTTTTGTCTTAATGGGACCGAAGCCAGCTCCCGGGATTAGAGGGATCAATCTTTGGTTTATTTATGTTTTTGGGCCAACAGCATTTGAATTTTCTGAAACGACCTCCAGGAAGGAAACAGCCACATACCTTCCCCGCAAAAGCCTAAACTAACTCGGCACCAACTTTTAGGCGTAAGCTATTGGATACGGCGGCCACCCATGCTGTTTGCGTCACTCCTTGAATCTGCACCGTTCATCGCCTTTGAAATTCCCGCCCTCTTATCTGATTGGCTCGTCCACGGTAAGCAAGTTACCACACATTTCAGAAACAGCTGATGCTTCGTCGTACTGACACTTGTCACCATCTGAAGATTCCTTCTTTCTGGGACCCGCTCGCCCGATCCCAAGCTATACGTTTTTACGATCTCGTTCATTCTTACACACGACCTGAACATGCGCGCGACGACGGCGAGCCATCACGTGATTCTTCGTTCTTTCACTGCCATTCCTAGTCGCCGGCGTTTTCTTCATTGCTCCGGTTGCCGGAATCTAGCGTTCCGACTATGAATGGTTTATGCTTGAAGTGGTGTGTATTGACTTTTTGTGAGCAATCACGCCAGCTCACCGCTTCAGCCTCAGGCTCCTTTAACGAACCAGAATAACATCCCATACTTTCCGAGCATTTAAAGATTTAAAGTTGCTTTTCGTCTTCATTCTTTCTTTATTTTTTTCCCTGCACCTTTTTCTCTGGCTCTTGCTAGAGTGGTCGGAAACGATGTCGTTCTTAAGACGCAGAAAGGGTCCTGCGAATTCCACTCCTGATTCTGATCAAGATGGCGATAAGAGGGAGAAGGAGAACGAGAAAGAGAAAGAGAAAATTAAGAGGAAGGGAAAAGAAATCAGGAAGACAAAGAAATGGACTTGTGTTGATACTTGTTGTTGGTTCGTCGGTTTTATTTGCTCACTTTGGTGGCTTCTGCTGTTTCTGTATAATGCAATGCCGGCATCGATTCCTCAGTATGTAGCGGAGGCGATTGGAGGGCCATTGCCGGATCCACCCGGCGTGAAATTGAGGAAGGAGGGCTTGACGGTGAAGCACCCGGTGGTTTTCGTGCCTGGCATTGTGACGGGAGGATTGGAACTTTGGGAGGGTCGTCAGTGTGCGGAAGGACTGTTCAGAAAGAGAATGTGGGGTGGCTATTTCGGAGAGATATATAAGAGGTACTGGAATTTTTACGTTTATTTCTTTATCAATTCCAGAAAGCTACCGTTCCAGGTTAAATTATGAATTCGATGTCGCGCATATTAGTCTTGAAAAGCTTCAGTGGGCGGTTTGCTCAATGCGAAAAGCTATATTAATGCGTATCCTTCTTGATCTGGAAGTAAAAAGAGCCGTTCACGACAAGCGATAAATTTGTTTTGGTTTCTTTACTGACATAACAAGAATGGGAAATGTGTTTAGGGAGTAACTTCCACTGACTCAAATGAAATAATTTGTAAGAGACAAGCGACATCGGCTGACAATTTTTCTTCACTGTTCCAGAATTGGTTGTTGGTAAAACTCTGTAATATAGGGGCCTTCAAGATTTACTTGTCTTCATTGAATGATGATGGCACAAAAAACTGATTACGACCTTATGTTGTCTGTTGAGCATGTTAGTACGACGCATTACATAGGCTTTGATGATAGAATAATTGTTTTTATAACCAAAAAATAGAATAATGTTCATATTGCGACTTGTTCATCATTTGGTAGAATAAATTAAGTCCTGTCCTTCATGCCTTTGGTTGAGACTTGGGGAACTTGTGGAGATGTCCCGTTGTCATGAAAGTTTACGAGAATTTAATCAAATGTTTCAAATTTTTGATAATATCTAACATTTATCTTCCTGTGTAGATTATTGTGTATTTCTCTCGCCATTTTATACTTGTTTCAAATTCCTGTTTTTTTGTTGTTTAAGGGCACTAACACAATTTTTCTTGCTAAATTGTAATCTAATCTAATTCTTGAATTTCTGCAATCTGCAGACCATTATGCTGGGTTGAACACATGTCACTTGATAATGAGACGGGACTAGATCATCCAGGCATAAGAGTTAGGCCTGTATCTGGTCTTGTAGCAGCTGATTATTTTGCACCCGGTTATTTTGTCTGGGCTGTTCTAATAGCTAATTTAGCTCGCATTGGTTATGAGGAGAAAAGCATGTATATGGCTGCATATGATTGGAGAATCTCATTTCAGAATACAGAGGTAATTTGAGTTTAATCAGTCCTAGTTGTTGTGTCTACTTTATGGACCCGTTTCTTGTTCAAATTGCATACAAGGTTTTATCATTTTCTGTTTAACTTGACCAGGTCAGAGATCAAACTTTGAGTAGAATGAAAAGTAATATAGAACTCATGGTGGCTACAAATAATGGTAAAAAAGTGGTTGTTATTCCACACTCAATGGGTGTTCTGTACTTCCTTCATTTTATGAAATGGGTTGAAGCACCAGCACCAGTGGGTGGAGGAGGTGGATCAGATTGGTGTGCCAAGCATATAAAAGCAGTCATGAACATTGGAGGGCCGTTTCTTGGTGTTCCAAAATCAGTTGCTGGACTTTTCTCCATAGAAGGCAGGGATATAGCTCTTGCCAGGTTCTTGTTCTAACCACTTTAATGTGAATGTGAATTCTTGATCCTATATTTGCTTTTTCTAAAATAAAAAGAAATTTCAGGATAAGTAGGTTTTAAATGCTCTCAAGCAAGTATTGTCAAATTACAGGAAATGTGTGGGTAAATCTTACTTTACCTTCTGAAATGGCAATGGATTGAGGAATGAATAATATGCATGAGATGGGCACGTCACCATTGAGTGCCTTTTTTCCATTGGCCCTTGAAAGCTTTAAAGTTTTAGTCAAAGCTCACTGTGATAATTCAATTTTTGGTTGATGATAAAATTATGGATCAACGAAGCAATTTATCCAGATATATGCTTTCATTTCTTAAGTTATTCTTAAAGAATTTATCTGTGTGTGTGTGTGTGTGTGTCAGAGGGAGAGGGAGAGAGATTCATTGTATTTTATGTATTTTATCATATTGGCTTGGTGATAACCCCCCCCCCCCGGGGGTATTGCACTCTTTTAACTGTAAATGCCTTTTTCTCTTGAATAAAGTTATTCGCGAATAGAAAACCAGTTGCTTGATCTTAATGCCTTCCCTCATTTGCTAGAACACCTAGAATTGATTCCTCTGTAATGGAAGTCTAAAAACATGGTTGTTTCCATCATTCTTTAGCCAGTAAGTGGACTGCTAATTCTTTACAGGGCTATGGCACCAGGCTTTTTGGATAAGGATGTTTTTGGACTTCACACTCTACAACATTTAATGCGGATGACCCGGACATGGGATTCAACTATGTCAATGATACCAAAAGGTGGAGACACCATATGGGGTGGCCTTGATTGGTCTCCTGAGGGTTACTTTGACTGCAGTTCAAAGAAGCAGAAGAATAATATTACAGACAATGTAGTTCAAAATGGCAACCACCCTGGACGAGCCAAAAACGTGAATTATGGAAGAATTATATCATTTGGGAAGGATGTAGTTGAGTTACATTCCTCCAGGCTTGAGAGGTTGGATTTTAGGGTAATGTTTCTTATAATGTTTTCTAATATATAAGTTTTATTACTTTGTTTGCCACCTCTTGAATTGATTACTTTTTTTCCCAAATGATTAAATAATACAGTATTTGCGATCTGTGCTGGACATACTTCGATAATAACTTGGCTGTAAGTGTTAGTTAATCATTCTTGAATTGTGCACATGGAAATCATTTCATGGTGCTCAACTGATCACCATCGCAATGCTACTGTTCTCTGAAGTTATTCTGACAGGTAGCATGGATTCTCTAACATGCAAGAGAAACAATATTAGTTTCAGTTTGCGATCATATTGTTACTCTCAAATTTGATCTACTTTCAAGCAAAATTTTCAACGCAATGCTTAGACATCGACATTTAAATATTGCTCTGCATTGTATATTGATATTCACCAATTGTGGATACTTGCTACCCTCATGCTCATGGAATCAGTTGCTTTTGTGAATAGCATTGTCATATTTCTTCGTTCATTTTTTGTTGTAATTGAAGGGTGCGCACAAGGGTAGAAACCTTGCCAACTCATCGTACTGTGATGCCTGGACGGAGTACCATGAAATGGGTGTCGAGGGAATTAAAGCTGTATCAGATTACAAGGCTTACACATCTGATGAAATTATTGATCTGCTCAATTTTGTTGCTCCAAAGATGATGAAACGTGGAGATGCACATTTTTCACATGGGATTGCTGAGAACTTGGATGATCCAAAATACAAACATTACAAATATTGGTCTAATCCCTTGGAAACGACGTAAGACATTTTATTCATATTTATTCTTCTTGGTTTCCCACGAAAGTTAGAAAGCAAACGTTGTAATTTGTTTTCCTTAAACTAAAGTCTTCCATGAACAAATCGTATGCATATTTTTTGAAACGAGTACACCTATTTAAATTTGGCAGGTAAAAGAGTCCCACTATTGTGATACGCTTGACGGCTTCTTGGTTATTTCATTACCTAGATTGATGGTCCCAATGGATTGCCGCATGCTATTCATCCAAGTCTTATAATTTTTATTATTAGATTTTGTTTATCATATGCTATCCTGATATGAATGTAAAATTCTTCTTTTTCCTACTATTTCTGATTATAGTCTGTTTTCCTCTTCCTTCTGCTGCAGATTACCAAATGCTCCGGATATGGAAATCTATTCAATGTATGGGGTCGGGATTCCTACGGAAAGAGCATATGTCTATAAGTTAACTGCTCCATCTGAATGCCACATTCCCTTTCAGATTGACACATCGGCAGAGGGTGGAGATGAACATTCTTGTCTGAGGAATGGAGTTTATTCTGTAAATGGGGATGAAACTGTTCCTGTTTTAAGTGCTGGCTTCATGTGTGCGAAAGGCTGGCGGGGAAGAACACGGTTCAATCCTTCAGGAATCCGAACTTACATAAGGGAGTACGATCATGCCCCTCCAGCTAATCTTCTAGAGGGTCGGGGAACTCAGAGTGGCAATCATGTTGATATATTGGGGAACTTTGCATTACTTGAAGATATTATAAGAGTAGCGGCAGGAGCCACTGGTGAGGACTTAGGCGGAGATAAAGTGTACTCAGAGATCTTCGAATGGTCTGAAAAGATCAACTTGAAGCTGTAGATTCGCATTGTGAGTTACTCCCTGGACTTTCTAGCATTTGAATTTTAGGCTTTGGCTTTAATATAACATGACAGTTTCAACTCCTATGGCATTACTGACGTGATTTAGATGACAAATCTATGTTAAAATCAGCTTGTTATTATAATTTTAATATCTGGTGCTATTAAGTATTTGGCTGAAGCACGCTAATCAGAATCTTTGGTTAAACTGGTTTTGTTGGCCTCTGGACTCTTCAGTAGTTTTGCATGTCTATGAAATTATTCTTGGGGCTCATATACATATTTTTTATTGACATCATTATCCAAGAATTTCTAATTGTACATATTTCAGTTGCTTCTTTTTATTCCTCTGAAAAGATTCTTTTTTATTTTTTGGCCTTGTCATTATTTCAGAAGAAGCCATAATCCAGCTTGCTTCCACCATATTGCTTTGAGAAGGAGCTGGTGGTATGGGCTGCAGAGGTGAGAAAAGCCAGCCTAGCCTGCTTTAGCCTTTAGTTATTCTCTTAGGGAATGCCGAATCAGAAAAAGTAAAACGAAAAAAAAGAGTAATTAAGGTCCTAGTTTGATAATTCCATGTAGATTTGGATGACAAGAATTTTGTTAACTCTATTGTTTCATTTATTTTTTTTCCCACTTCTGTTAATATTATTATGATTGTGATAGTGTCTTGTGTCAGCTGAATGGCTATTTTTCCATATGAAATGAATTTTTGTTCTTAAAATTAGGAAACTAAAGGTTGCACTAATAATTCAAAATATTTTTTGTGATTTAAATTTGAAATATGTTACTCCTCCGGTTCTTAATATAAGACCCATTTAACTAATTTGATTAGATTAAGGAAGTTAGGTAAGTTAGTTAATTATAAGAAAAGTGACACATTTTTTCCAAAATACCATAATCATCTTTCTTAATACCCCCTCTCCCTCTTCTACTTGATTATGGTTGAGAGAGTATCTAGAGGGGTAATTTAGAGAAAATTGATAAATATGATAAATGAGTCTTATATTTAGGACCAAAACCAACTCAAGAATTGGGTCTTATATTAAGGACCGGAGGAGTATTAAAAATATATAGATTACTATCCATAGATATTTTGAAAGTTATTTTGGCCAAAGAATTGAATAAAACATGGATAATGTGTATCTATTTGCCGGAGCAAAGAATCCTAATTGACAGATTGAAGTAATATGTTTCTTCACAAAAAGAAAACCAAAATATGAACAAAGATAAGACCACAGATTTTTTTTTCCCAAAAGGAAAAAAAGTATAGAACAGAGGAGCAGAAAAGGCAGACAAAAGCACCATTAAAAAATATCAAAACTGAAAAAGCCACAGACTTATTTAATTGGCTTCAAATTATAATCCGATGTTCTAATTGATTCCCAATGTGAACATCTGTTGCGTTTATCTTTTCATTTTCATGTGCTTTGGGATAAAGAATTGATCAATGATTATATTTTGCTAATCTGCTAATCTAGCCTCGTTTGTTTAGCTTTGTGACAACCGACATTCTTGTACTAACCCATTTCTTAATCTCTTTATTTAACTTTGTTATAGATTCCTTCCAATCTGCTAATTAGTGTCACTCTTATCCTCACCCCTTTTTTTTGGATATTACTTTACGATTTCTATATTTAATGAAAGAATCTGGCTTGTTTGCTACCTAAAATAAGATGGAATGGAAAGAGATGGAAAGTAAAACAATTTTTTACCTTAAAACTATTTAATGCTTCTTAATTAAGTTAGTTATTTTAAACTTGTGTTAATTTTCTCAAAACATTCTCTTTAGTAATTTATATTGAAAACCATATGAAAAATTGTGTAATAAATGTAATTGATAAATTGTTTGGAAAAAAGATTGTATTATTTTGTGAGACAAAGCGAAATATTTAAGATTAGGATTGGAGGGAGTATTTAGTAATTTCAGCTTAAATTTGAGTATTATTACTCAAATTAATTATGATAAAATTAAAATTTAGTCGTGCTGTAAAAACTATTATATCTATTATTTAATTTTATTAATTTCAAATTTACAAAAATTATTTTCACTCATAAAAGTATCTATCATTTTTATTTTTTATCATGTGTCTCACCTAACATCCACTGTGATAAGATCAGATTAAAAAAGATGATGATGTTCTATGCTTCTCTTAAAATAACAAAAATTTCTTATTATATTATATTTTATAATGATTGTGAATAAACCGAAATAAAAATACTGTTTTCACTTCATGTAAACCGACCCTAAATGTAAAAGTGTTAAATATTTGGGAAAAAAAATTATCTTAGCCCTACTATTTGAAAAAAAAATTAAAGAAATTTCTCAACCAAATCAATCAAGTGATAAGAATCGGCTTCTTGCCTCTGGAAAATTGCTTATTATATTTTATAAGATTATAATTATAATTAACCCGAGTTAGTGGGCAAAAAAAAGGTTAAACCGGGTTAAAGATACCATTTGTTTTATTTTAAATCATCAAAGTCAATTCACGTACACATCCACTAAATGCAAATGGGTTAAATATTTGAAAACATTATTAAAATATCTTAGAATCCTATTATGATAAGAGTTAATAAAATAGTCTAAAGCATTGGATTACTCCACATGAGATAAGCTTGACGCGCTATTATATTACCAAGTGCTATCCAATATGAACGCTTTACATCATTAGGTTGAGGAAAAAAAATTAAAATATTTTATCACCAAAATTAATCAAAACGAGAGTAAGAAGCTTGAATCCCACTTTTATTAAATATTTTTATCGCTCTCGTTTTTAAGTTAGGAGACCCCTAATAAAATTTCAATTCAATTCATCAAAATTTTTATTTGCATGCTCCTTTAATTTCATTTACAAAGTAGAGGAATATTTTTTGTTTTTAATGTAAGTCATGTTATTAAATTTATAATATAAATTACCTCTAATTTATTATTTAGGTTAAGGTATGTCTATTAGGTATTTTGCAATACATCTAATACTTTTAAAATATTTTTTCATATGCATTTAACACTAAGATATTTGGGGGTGAAATTTTGCCATTAAAATATTAATGTTTTTTGTGCAATTATGTCTCGGAAGTATTTTTTTCAAAAGTAATTTTAACTTTATTATTGACTTTTCAATAAGTCCATTAAATAAATGTCCACCAAATATTCCAAGATATTTGTTTCAATATTTTAGATGCATTTAAAAAAATATTTCAAAGTACTAAATAAATTATAAAATATTTTAAGTTGTTGGATTTACTTAAAAAATTAAACATAGATACTAAATAAATTATTCTTCTGATTCTAAATATAAGACCTATTTTGTAATGTAATAATCTATTTTATAGTGTAAATTATATTACAAAATAAGTCTTATATTTAGAACTGAATGGATCACAGCATCTGGCCGACATGAGGAAATACTTAATCAACCTCAACACTTTATTGTTTTGGGGGTAATGATTACTTTCAAGAATATATATATATGTTAAAGAGAAGTGAAATTAAGACAGAGTTAGTGGCGTCAAAATTTTTTTTCTTAATTTCAGAAAAATATTCGAAAAGCATCTTGTGAATGAAATTAAAAGAGTAAAATGATAGCGTGTGGGTAGGAAAAATCCAAAAGGAAGAAAAAGGAAAAGGGTTTGTTTTGGTCATCCCTAGGTCTTCGCTTGTCACCCACAATCCCAAGGTTCACATTAGTCCGTACAATAGTTTAAACTTTAAAGATTCCGAGGACAACCATAAATCCAGTAATTAACAACAAAAGCCAAGGGCAAAATGGGTATTTCGATATTCTCAACCACGTGTCACACACAGAGACGAATACGAAGGTGGCGGGACGTTTTCGGAATTAAAGCAGCTAATATGGTTAAATTGTAAGAAACTCAAGACATCTCGTGGTTTTATCCAATGCCCACAGGGACCTTCCCGACTCGCCAGACGCGCGTGAAAAAGTTGTTCATTGAGAGGATGAATCGGACGGTAAAAGCAGCGAGTTGACTCCGTCTGAACTTCACGCATAGGATTGGAAGGTGGGTAAAGAGTGAACAGTCAAGGGCGGCTGGAGCAGAGTGAAGAAAACGAAGGCTCTAGACCCAAGGGTTGAGGAAGGTTGGTTGTGGGCCCATAAGAAAGAGACCCTCAGTAAAAAAATTTTTAAATATGCAATTCAATAACTTTAAGAATTTAACTTGTATTTATTAACTACTACAGTCAGTTCTTAATATAAAATCTGACTTTTATTTTAATCATAAATATTATATTTTAATCTATTTGGTATATTATATTTATTTATTTTTTAAGATAATTTTTGTAATAATAATAGTTTTAATAAATACACCTAATTAATAAGAATATTTTAAAAAATAATACTTATTTATTATAAATAAATAATTTAATTAGTTTCTTTAATATTTCAATAACAACATCACGCATATGATTAAACGAAGTTTTACTTTTGAAATTTAGTTGGTGTTAACGTTTTTTGTGTACTTAGATTTTATAAACAAAGGAATCTAATTTGTATTTTGTCCAGAGAAATTTAATTTATATATGTAATATTAATTATATTATATTATTGTTTTTAATATAAAAATATGAGCATATCTGTTTTTTTTCTTTTAACCGGCAGCATTCCTTTTTCATCAACGCCTATCAACCAAGGCACGTTAATATAATGAATACGTTTGTGCGCGTTTTTCTAAGTTGAGAAAAAAATAAAGTAATACTATGAAATTTTAGTCATTAAAAAATTATAAAGAAACCAGGTGGAGGAAAGAGAGAGAGGTGGTGACAATGGTGGACCTGTTGCTGGTGGGTTTTGTGTGATCTCCTCATTGGCAGTATTTATAGGCTGAGTGAGTAAGTTCAGCAAACCCAAAGACTCATCAGAGAGAAACAAGAGTGAAAGCTTCTGTTTGTGTGTGTGTGAGAGAGAAAGAGATATTGGCTTTGGGGCTAGTGAGGGTTTCAACGGAGGAGACATGCCCAAGCTCAACCCAGCAGCACTATTTCTTGCTTCTTCATTCCACCACTAACCAGATCCCAAAGGTATATTTCTCATCCTCTCTCTCTCTCTCTCTTTCTCTATATCTGTATCTTCATCCTGCCTCGTATCATATCCTCTTCCCACACTGGTCACCTTTTCCGTTGCTTCATGGCCTCTTCTTTTTTATTCTTCCCTTTATATCTCTTTTACTTTTTGTTTCTTTTTTCTTAGTATTTTTTTAAACTTTCTATTCCTTTTACATGCATTGTGGGTGTCTGTGCTTTGTCTTTTTCTCTCTTCTCCAGTTATTTGTGAATAACATATACATGGGATCCGAAAGGTTAGGCTTATGATTGTTGTTTACCGTTTGCATGTGAAGCTTAAGGTCAGCTGATGTTGTTTAGGTGTCTGAAAATTTTATTGTTAAGTTAAAGTTGTTACTGTCGTTGTTCTGTTGATCTTCTCTGAAGAAGATGGGATTTTGATCTGCCATTTGAGAGTTTTTTCTTTCATATTTTTCCCTTTCTTAGGGTGTTCTGATTTTTTGGTGATCTCATGATTACAACCATGTTTGACTTTTATGGTCAATCCTTGCATTTTGGATTTGGGATTCGTAGGTCTCAGAGTGCTTCATTAGTATAAAACGACGATATTCAGATACTTTAGCGGTATATGAAATGGGATGTTGCGATCGATTTGATGCTCTGTTGTGATGATTGATTTATTGCTTTTGTATTATATCACAGAGGTTTATGTTCTATACGGATTTCATATGTTGTACATTGTCTGTAAAGGCATCTCTTTCTATTTTAGTCTCCTAGTTCATTTCTGAATGATGAAAGAGGGAAACTTGAAAAAAATTTGTTCTTGGAATCTTTTGAATGCTAGCTCATAACTGGAGACTTGGTTGCTTCCATTTACCACAGTTAGAAATGTTGATAATCTTCTGGGGCCAATATCTGGCACAATAATTTTATGTCCTCCATAAGAGTACGTCTTTCTGCAGTTTTCATTGTGTTTAAGTTTCTGGGGATGTGTTCTTTTTGTAGAACTTGATTGGAGGTTTCAAGAATCAAAGGCTGTAACACTGTATTCTTTGTACCCAACACATGGTAAGTAATAGGCCATCTTGAAAATCCTTTGATATGTTTAATATCTTCTGATGTTGCTGTATTTTACTTTTTAATGTTCAACATCACCATACAACATTTGTTAATGGTGATCATGTGGGGAATCCGCATACCTGCAAATTGTTCTAAATTCCAAAAATAAGAAACATTAGACTTCTGCATTTGCTGGGACTTTTGAAATTCTTCAGATTTCAGATTCAAGTTTAGATTAAATACGTACTTTAACTTCCATAGTTAATGCTCTGACTTCACCAATATCTGATTTTTTATATGTAAGCTTGTATGTTTTGTTACATAAACAAGCAGCTATATAACAGAATCCATAATGTTTTGACTTTCCATGGCAACTTGGTTAGCGTTCAAGAATTTCTGACCTTTCTTTCGTTCATGTTTGTACCTTCCATGACTTAGTCGTATTTGATTCTTTGATCTTGGTATTGAAATTTGAATATAGAAAGCTCTTATGGGTCTGGATGTAGCTTATAGTCATCTTTGATTTTCGTACTTTCCATGAATTCCTGTTTGGATGCGTTTTCTCTAGCTAGAGATAGTTATGTGACATGCAGAATGCCAAATCTACTGTCACTTCATATTCAAGTTTTTTCACCAAATCATTTCCCACATCCGCAACTTCTATAGCATGGGTATGACCAATATTTCTTGGAATTTTTATTTGTATATACCTGAATAGTAGGAAACATCAATGGCTGAATCCCTTTTGCTCTGAGTTTTTTCTTCTTATGCTAGAATTTCATTGCTGATCCTTCTGATGAGTATTCATCTAAGTTCCCTCATCAATTTTCTCATTCCCAGTTAGAGAGAATTCCCTCCTTGAAAGGAAATACAAGACTTCCTATGAGGTTTTGTCGTATATTCATAAAGCTCACAAAGACCTTTTTCCCTAATTGGGTGTCATATGTTCTCATCCAGAAACAGCTGTCCAATTGAGTTTAAACTTCTGCCACATCTCCATATGGAGTATCCTTTTTGCTGTTCTTTGGTGCATTTGGTAGAGGAAATGTATATTTGATTAGAGTAGAAGAAAAACTGTCCTATTTGTTACTGAATAGGGATGCGCTTGTCTCTATGGCTTCACATTAAATAAAATTTTATTCCTTTTTGTTGCTAAGGATTAGAGAGAGGGCAAGAGGTAGAGACCAGTTGCTGGCAATTACTTGTTTTTGGTGACTCCTCAATCTATCATTCCACGCTTGATTTAAACTGATTTTAGGTGTAGGAACTCATGTTCGATGCAGTCTTCTGTGTTGTTGCCCTTACCTGTCAAGCACATAATAAACTTTTTGTTTTAAAGTAACGATATTCCGTGCATCACTTTGCCTCTAGCCTGATCTAACATGAATCTATTTTTACTGGTCAAGATCTTTGTAATGGTTAGTGGAAAGCTCAATGAAGCCATTTCTGTCATTGAATCATACTGATACTGACGTCAATTGTTCACACCTTGATTCTAGTCACTCAATGGTAGGTGAAATTACTGTTCATTGATTTCTTGCTTGTTCATTAAGTCATTAACAACTTGTCATCCCATCTCAGGCTCGTGTTCCTTATCCGTATGGTGATCCTTTTTATGGTGGCTCTTTAGTATCGTATGGATCACAGGCTATTGTAAGTTCTGTTCAATACATCTTTAGGATTTTTGCATGGTTATAATATCACCAAGTAATTTACGTCACTTTGCTTTTGTTTGTGAAAATTTTATCTTGCAGTCCTTTAATGTGTTAATACTTGGAGTTTGATTTTGTTATTAATTTTACCAGAATCAACCCCAAATTGTTCCCCAACTGCTGGGGCTCACATCTACTAGAGTTGCATTGCCACTTGATCTTGCAGAAGATGGGCCCATTTATGTCAATGCAAAACAATACCATGGAATACTGAGAAGGCGACAGTCACGTGCAAAGCTGGAGGCTCAAAACAAACTTGTCAAAAGCCGTAAGGTATGTTCTGAGAGTACCAGTAAAAATGTGCACTTTTCATCAGTCTGATACAAAATGTGGAAGTTCTGCAACCATGAGGTTACTTCGGGAAGAGAGTTATTTTTTGTGGCCTTTAAGAATGGCGTTTGTTATGTGAAAATCTTTATTTCTCAAGTGCTTGGATGTAACAAATCATACCAACCTGAGATTTATAAGTTGTGTATACTAAACTATATAGGGATGCTGATTTTCTTAAATAACTTTATAAGTCAGTCAAATTTGTATGAATAAGTTTCTAACAAGTTAATATATGTCAGTCAAATCATTTACCTAACAAACCGGCTGTAATTGCATTATTGTGTGAACATGTTAGTATTGTGTTATAGAACATGTAGAATCTGTTTTGCAAAGCTGTTGCCTACTTATCCATGTTTCCATTGCACAAGGGAAAAAAGTGATTTTGCCTCACTGATTTTTGCTCCTTTTGAAAATGATTGCAGCCATATCTTCACGAGTCTCGGCATCGCCATGCTCTGAACAGGGTTAGGGGATCTGGAGGACGCTTCCTCAGCACCAGACAGCTTCAACAGTCCAATGTACAAGTTGTGACTAGTGCCAATTCTGGTTCAGACTCTGTCAACTTGTATCAAAAGAAAGACATATCAGAGGTGGAGATTCGTCCCTTAAGAACCGGCACTGGTGAAAATGCATCTTCTATCTCGACCTGCTCTGACATGACAAGTGGGTCCAGTAACAATGTGAATTTTAGGCAACCAGAGTGCAAATTCTTGGGGAACTCTACAAACATGGGCAGTGCATCACAGTTTAGCGGTGGACTCACCTTTGGTGGGACCCAGCAACGTGCACCAATCGTCCGGTGAGAGTTGATTAATGAACAATATCTACTCTCCACGGGGCAGGCAAATCATCCTTGGCTTCATCACTTTTACTACTACTTTTGTTTTAAGTTGTCACAGGAATGGTGTTTTATGATCCTAGACTCTGCTAAAAAACACTCAAGAACTTTAGCATCACTGCTTTGTTGTGTATCTTAAAATTGCTGTTACTTACACGAGACTGCTTTAACAAAGTTTGTGTTTGGAACTCTTGCAAGCTTGTAACCTACCACCTGTGGTTCCATGAAATATCCCTACTTTTGTGTTTGATGTTAAACTTCTAAGCAGCCACATGAATATGTTGATTCTTCATCCTTGGATTAGTTGCAGTACCCTATGCTTTGCAGTCACTTGAGCGAAAGGAATAAGCAAAGGCCTATGGTCTTGCTTCTTTCTATTAATAACTACTATACGCAATATTGTTGAGAAATTTGCTTTGCTTCTATTTTATCTAACGAACTTTATTATTACTGCTTAAACCCAACAAAACTATTGTTTATGTCTCGGATGAAAGAGGATCAAGACATTTGGAAGATGGTGAAAGATCAAAGCTTTGAACGTTTCTTTAACCACGAAGGAAGTAGTGATGTTTGAAGATGGTGAAAGATCAAAGCTTTGAGTTTGAGCTCACTTGTAGTTGTTAGCTTCTCAAGTGTGGTGCAATTCAAATTTCAGATTTTGTTATAAGAAGTCTCAATAGCGCACAACGGTAATGATTATGTATTATAGGCTTTTTGATAATTATGGTTGTTAATTCAATTGGTAAATATTTGACACATTATTGTCAAAAAGCCTACTGTTTGTCTTTGACGATCACGAGAAAGTAGGTTTGAATTCTGTCTTTAATGTGTCTGGGGCAAAAAAAGAGGGAATTCTGTCTTTAGTGTAAAGTCTTATTGATAATTAATTTGTAAGTATTTTGCTCCTTTTTTCCCCTCCCTCTAAAAGCATTAGAGGCTTTCTTTTTGGCATTGCTTGGAGTTGTAGGTGGAGTCAACAAGACTGAAGGGAAGGTAAAGGAATGAGAAAATGAAAGATAACAACTTTGTTGCTCTTTGTTTTTCAATATTTAATAACTTGTATGAAAATATTCAATAACAAGTAATTAATTTCTTCTTATTAATTAAGAAAGGATTAAGGTGCAAATTTACTAAGAAATTTAAAATTGTGATGATTTTGTGTCTTGCTATTAAAAAAAATATAATGTTGATGGTCAAAATAGTAAATTGCTAAGATTATAAATTTTCAAGCAAATTTGTACCTAAATAAATTTTTGAGTGCTTAGTGTTGCTGAGTAAAACTTTTCAGAGTAAATTTACATCTTAACCTTTTTAAAAATTTCCAGTATATGAGGACTGAGATTTAAATTACATTTTTTTAAACCATGAATTATCAAAAGCACAAATAATTTTTTTCCAGAGAAAAAAAGGGTCCCCATCACACACTTAAAAAACAGTCCCAATTTTTACTTTTATCTGGGTCTACATATGTCATATTTATTTTATTTATTCTTTTTTGGGGCCACATTTATTTTATTTAGATTTAGAATGAGAATTATACAAAGCTTTTTTATTTTTTTCACCAGAGAATTCTATTAAATGAGAATTCAGGTAAGCAGCCGGCGCCGCTCTTAAACAGAAAAAGATAAATTATGTTTTTTAAAAGATAATTTTATTGGTAAGATTTTAAACGTCGCTATAAATAACTCCCTCTTATCCTGAACAATGGGTCCTTTTGAATTTCATAAAACTACATCCATTTATCTCGTATTAAATATTTTTTTCATTAAAATACCCTTAATTAATACATTTTCTTAGAAAATAAGTCATTACTAGGTAAAACATCACATTTAGTACCACATGGTGCTTAAATTTTTAACTATGCTTCTTCTCGCATGATTATCTCTAATAAAAAAATACCTGTGTAAAAAAAAATCACATAAAATGCTAGGAATAATTGTAACCATGCAGCACAAATATTTAACATATTATTTTTTATTTAAATGTAAAAAAATCTCATTAAAATATGTTATTTTTTAAAATATTATTTTTCATTTATATTGAAAATTACTCTCTTCATGAAAAACTTTCTTGATAGGTACAATTAAATAAGCAGAGTTTTATTAAAAAAAATTATAATTTTGGGAGATTAACAAATATTTAAGTCCAGAAAAAAAAATCATTTCACTAAATTTTATATTTAGAACCGAAAAGAATATATTTTTAGCCAACTTTTAGTGTCTTCTGAACCAAATTTATGTTTTGTGGGGAAAAGAGTCCCTCCAAAGTATATTGGGAACTATTGAACCACATATTTTCAGGCTTCAAAGTATGAGATGATTAGGAAGTATTCATATGGATTAAGTTGTAAGAAAAAAGAATAAATAATTATAGGATAAAGTGAACTAACTGCATAATTTTTAAGAAATAATAATTAATATTCACACAGAAAGAAAAGAAGTTTAATACTCCTCCGGTCCTAAATATAGGACCCAATTGTTGAGTTAGTTTTTATCTTAAATATAAAACCTATTTCTTATATTTATCAATTTTCTCTAAAATACCTCTATAGATATTTCTTCAATCATAATCAAGTAGAAGCGGGAGATATGGTATTAAGAAAGATGATTATGGTGTCTTAGGGAAAACATATTACATTTTTTATAATTAACTAATTTACCTAACTTTCTTAATCTAATCAAGTTAATTAAATAGGTTTTATATTAAAGACCGAAGAAGTGCTACGTATAATAATCCTTTCTTCCTCGCAGAAAGGCATCGCCAAATAATGAGAAAAGAATATTAAACATAACAACAACAACAACTCTATATTCTTAAGTCATATTCAAATTAATAATTAACTATAGTAAATTCTTCAAATCTTACTTGCATGAATGAATTATTCTTGATACGGTCCTAAACTTCATCACTAATAAATGCTCCGAATCTAACAGCTTTGCTAAATACCTCAATTTATTTTTTTATTGGTCAATAATTTTTTATTTTAAAACTCCTTGGATTCTAAACTCAACCTAATTTATAAGCAACATAAAAGAATATGCATGTATTTAAATTCTTTGTATTTTCTCTGGCTCTATATAAAATATAAAAATGAATCACATTATTTATAACTTGTGGATAATATAAAGCTCATTATATATATATATATATTACTTTATTACAATATTCTAAACATTGATATTAACTTGACGTGACGGTCTAATTAAAAAAGAATCAAGAACTTCACCGGAAAAAAAAATTCAAGGAATGCATAATTACCGTCTCAGAAACTTATATATTTAGAATGATTTATTAAATTGTGCTAATTAATTTATTACCATTAAATATAAAATCTTATATTTGACTAACTATTATAGTGTCAGAAAATCATGCATATAATTTCCCAAAAATAAGGAACATAATCCTATGAAATGTCAAATGGGTAAGAAGTTTTCTCCAATTACATTATATATATATATATATATATATATATTCAAGATCATGATTTTTTTTTAATTTTACATAGTTTAAACTTTAAACCTACATACGTACACAAATATAACCTAGGATTTCATCTAAACATAATGGCTGGCATTGCTGCTGGAGCAACTTATCCTCATTTAACTGATTAACAACACATATCATTACTTTGAATGAAACTAAACAAAGTTTTATTTTGGAAGATCGAAGAAATTATAGGGCTTGGATCAAACTTTTTAAATTGTTTTTTTAGTTGATATATACTTAAATAATCTCTTAAAATGAGGATAATGCATCGTGAATGGTCGGGATAGCTCAACTAGTAGAGCACAGGATTGAAAATTCTCATGTCACCAATTCAGATATGGTTTGTGACACATGATTAATTTGTATGATTATCTATGAACATGGGTCAACGTACATATTTCTCAATAGAAGATCATCATACATATTTATCTGTCTAGGTGCCTGGAGATATACTCTTTCTAGATGAATAAAGAATGTGTATGTTCTATGTATATAGAAAGTATGTCAAAAAATAACTTATTCCTTCCCCCCCTCCAAGACTCCCAAAAAGAATGTTAATACTTCTTCAATAATATTCAAAAAGTTAAATTAATTGGTTGAAAAATCCAAAAGTCTAGTTTAGGGAAATTGAGGGGTAGAACTAGCCAAATTGTTTGCTCGAAAATTATGATTTTAATTTTGTTTAGAAATTTTTTATGTATTTAAAAATATATGATGAATTACCTATTGTACTGTGGGTTTAGCGATTAAAAAGGATTGGACACTCTCACAAAAAAAAAAGAGAATTCAATTCCTAAAATTGTAGCTAACATAGCTAAGCGAAGCGAGAGTACTACCGGCATGAGAATTAATGATGTAAAAAATACATGATGAATTGGTCTTTTCACAAGCTGTGAATGAACTCTTTTTTACAAAAATTGGGAAATACATTTTATAATTAGATCAAAACTACAATCAATAATTCTCATTTGAAATGCACAAACATGTCAAATACTACCTTCGATCCTAATTATAAGAGCCAATTGATTAATTTGAGGAAATTAAGAAAAGAAGTTAAATTAGTTATTTGTAATAAATATTTATTGTCTTTCCTAAAATATTCTTACTAATCAAGTATATTAGCTAAAACTATAATTATTAGAAGGACTATCTTAAAAAAATTAAGTAAATATGAGAGAAAAAATAGATTGGGGTCTTATATTTAAGACCAATATAAAAATCAAACAAGACTTTATATTAAGAACCGGAGTAGTATAAGATAAATGAATATGACAGTTTGTATTTTCGGCTTTCTTGCAGCAATCGGTAAGCTAATTACTCCTCCGGTCCTTATTATAAGACCCAATTTGACTTTTTATTTGGTCCTAATTATAAGACCCAATCCATTTTCTTTCTTATATTTATGCATTGTTTTCTAAGATAATCCTTCTAATAATGATAGTTTTAGCCAATATACTTAATTAGCAAGGATATTTAGGAATAACAACACTTATTTATTATAAATAACCAACTTAACTTACTTCCTTAATCTCCTCAAATAAATCAATTGGGTCTTATAATTAGGACCGGAGGAGTATTTATTACATTCTTTAGCCCCAGAAGAAGAAAAAAAATAACTATTTCATTTCATTCATTTTAGAATCAGTACATTAAAGTACCAACTAGATCTCAGTTTAACATGTTTAATTGTCGAAGTTAAACATGTTCTTCAGTCTCACCATCAAAATTGAGCTTTTCTTCAATTCACAAACCTTAAAACTATTTAAGAAGCTAAGAACTTTCTCCTTCAATTTTTTCTTTCATAAAAGAAAGTGTGACTTTATTAATCTTCTGCCGTGAATTTTGATCCTGCGAGGCCACAAATACCATCGAATTCGCCCTATTCGCTTGACGTTTCCCGAGAAATCAGCTTCAAACTCCAATCCCTCTCAATTTCTTCTCTCCTCACCTTGCTTTCACAAAAACACAAACACAGACGCCCTTTTTTCCCCCCCTTCTGCCACAAAACGAGGTGAGAATAAAGTGCGTGGTTTACGACGTCGCCATAGACTGGAAAGAATCAGAGAATGGTTTCCTATGTTAACATTCTGCTGTACGGAGTTGGGGGCTTAGTGGTGGCCGGTATGGCATTGCTGGTGGCGTTGCAGGAGAAGCTTGTGTACGTGCCCGTCGTGCCTGGCCTCACCAAATCCTACGCCATCACTCCCGCTCGCCTCAGGCTCACTTACGAGGACATCTGGCTCAGATCCTCCGATGGCGTGCGTCTTCACGCCTGGTTCATCAAGCTCTTACCTGAGTGTCGAGGTTTGATCTGACTGACTCACTGGGTTCAATTTTTTTTTTTTTTGCCAAACCTTTTGTTTCGCCTTGCCAATTTAAGTAATTTCGTTCTGATTGGTTTGGTGAAGAAATGAATGTTCTTGACTGAGGGAGTTAAGATGTGGATTTTGGCCCTTCTGGGGATACGAAGTTTAGCCTACTTTAAATTTGTCAGCTTTGAGCTCAATTTGGGGCTAGGATACAGGATTTAGGTTGTTTCGCGCTCGACTAAATTAATACAAATCGATTTGGATTTACATTTTTCTGAAATTTGCTTTGGGTTAGAGATATCTGGCTTATTTTGTTGTAGTTTTAGCTGGGTAAATGATTTAGCGTCTGCTTTGTTTTGGGCGTGCATTTGAAACTTAGATGTGCTATTTGGCATTTTATTTCTCAGAGTTAACTGAATATGGGGAAGTCAGTATCTTCTTGGAATGAAAGTTTTGGGGTGGACTGCTGTTGATTAAATGAAGCAGGCTGTGTTGCGTTTGGTTAAATGGAATAATCTCAAATTGGATTCCCTTCCCTTTTACATGTGCTTCTTTTAGAATTTAAATAATACTTACTGTGTCAGTGACCTATGGTCTTGGGTCACATCTTCTCGTCTTATGCATCAAAAGACTTGGTTGAAGGTCTTATTTTCGTCACTTTTATAACTATGCAGTCTAAACTTACCGCCTTGACTGTTCTAATTTAGTTTTCTTCCCTCTTTTGGATAATGCGGTGCTAATTTAATAGGCTACAAACTAGTCATAGAATAATAGGCCAATAGTGATCAGAACAACAGAAGGAACAAATTAATGTTCAACGTTTGAAAGTACAAATTCTTGGATGTAATTAGATCTAAATGCACCATGATGCAAGCTTTTGCGTTTGGTATGTTTTCTGTTAATTGAACCATTTGGTACTTTCTGTATGTTCATCAATTTACTGTTATAATAGATGCTGTTCTTAGAGGTTTTATATCCTCATGTTTCATTTACAGGTCCAACCATTTTGTTTTTCCAAGAAAATGCTGGAAGTATCCTTCATATGCTTTTTTATTTTTAATCTATACATCTTCACTTGATCAGGTTCATTATGCTTTTTAGAGGCCTTGACTACTGGCTTTTAGATATTGCTCATCGTCTTGAAATGGTGCGCATAATGTTGCAGCGGTTAAATTGCAATATTTTCATGCTTTCATACCGAGGGTATGTGCTAGTACCTCAATGTTATTATTTCATCACCTTATCTTTAACAGATTGATGCCTTCTAAAATGCACATGCAACTTTCTCTCTAGATTGGTACTAATATATCATTGGACTAAAACAGTTATGGAGCAAGTGATGGCTATCCTTCACAGCATGGTATTACTATGGATGCTCAGGTGTGCACAGGCATGCTTAATTTATTGATATCCTTATTTCAGTTGTCAATCTATTTCTCATAGATGTTTGCCATTGTGAATAACCTCTTTGTTCTCAGGCTGCATTAGACCATCTTTCTCAAAGGGACGATGTTGACACATCTAGAATAGTTGTATTTGGAAGGTCACTTGGCGGCGCTGTTGGAGCTGTGCTAGCAAAAAATAACCCTGATAAGGTATCTGTCTAGTAAACTTTGCACTTTTCTTTTGTTGTAGCCATTTCAGGATTCGTGAGTTTTTAGTTTACTTTTTTGCCATTGACAGCAATTTGTAGTGTGGGAATTTGGTCATCACTCTGAATCTCGATATGTTAAGCTACTATTTACTTATACCCTGCTAGATTGACAAGGGGAATTGTATGGAAATTCTCTATCAAGTAGCTCCAACCAGGTTTCTGAAATAGAACTGCAAGAGTTTTATAGCTGTATATGGATTTATAGCAATTCTCTATCAAGTAGGTCCAGCCAGGTTTCTGACATAGAATTGCAGGATTTTTATAGTTTTATATGGATTCATGACTTGTTTAATGATTATCTGAGAAATTTTATTCCTCTTACCCTGCCACTCTCCCCCCCCCCGGGGTGCCAACACCCACCCTGCAATAAACTAACAAATGAAAGAGTTGTACGGGCACTAACAGTATCATCTTTAAATGTCATTCATCATTCTGTTGTTTAAAAATATCATTTTGCCAACCAGTGAGCATTTTACTTTATGATGGAGTTTTTATCATGACGTATTTTACTAGCATTTTGGTCTTTAGGGAAGTATTCATTTTGAACTTTACTTTCAGAATATATTCAACTTGAGTAGTTTAACATACAGTCGTCATTTCTTTTTTTGTATTCATTATATTGTACTTACCATTGAGCGAGTCATGAAAACAAAGGACTGATGCAATCTTGGATCCTACCTTTTTAGATTCATCCCTCCTTGTTATTATCAACAAGAGCTTGTTCATGCCCCTGTAGTTTACAAATATTTTTGGCCTTCTTTCTGCATCATAGGTTGCGGCACTGATACTGGAGAATACTTTTACATCAATATTGGATATGGCTGGTGTTTTATTACCTTTTCTGAAGTGGTTTATTGGAGGAAGCAGCTCTAAAGGTCTTAAAATTCTCAATTTTCTTGTACGCTCTCCATGGAATACTGCTGAGATTGTTGGCCAGGTGAGGAATACTTCCATTTTCATATTTCTCCTGTATGTATAAGATATGCATTTATTCACTTGCTTTTGCGAGGTTTAGAAGTGAGGTTAAAGCCCCTCAAGTCCATGGAGGATGCTGATTTTCGATTTTAGAATTTCTTATTTATCTCAATAAAAAGTATCATTCAATGTTTTGCTTCCAAGCCATTTTTCTTTTATGTGTCTCTTGCTGGATTTGCAAGTTTGGGCCTCACCTTTTTTCTAAATACTATGTTAATGCCAGGTTAAGCAGCCCATCCTTTTTCTCTCGGGGTTGCAAGATGAGATGATCCCACCATCACATATGCGAATTCTCTATGCCAAGGCAGCTGCTCGTAATAATCGATGTCTCTTCGTGGAATTTCCTACTGGCATGCATATGGACACATGGCTAGCTGGTGGCGATAACTACTGGAAAACAATTCAGGACTTCCTTGAACAGCATGCTTCAGGGGAAAGGGAAAGCAGTTCAACTACAAACAGTAACGGTAATATTTTCCTCAGACTATTTTCATTTTCAACCATAGGATGGATTAGGAAATCAAGACACCTTTGCTGAATACAACAATTAAATGAATTTTACCCAATCTTCCCTTTCAAAAGACTTTACCATGTTTTATGCTCTTATTCAAACTTCATGAAACTGAAACCATTCTTGTGAACAATAATGTTGCTCCATTTTAACACCAGCTCTAAACCAACCACCATTGTTGCATGCTTCCCTTTTGAATTCTCAATCAATTGTTGTTTACACTGCTTCCAGATATTGGGGCGAGGTGATTGGCTATAAGTAGATTATTTCGATGATAGTAATTCGCTAACTAAGGATTCAAACAGTTTCTGCCCTATGAAGTTATACCCGCCTTGAGCTCTCTGTGATGCCGGTGCCTGCCGCTCCAAGTCAGACTTTTTCATGTCACAATTTGGGTTGTGGATTACAGAACTTGGAAGATGTGAGGCAATTTATGATTCCTTTTTCTTTAATGTACTGCTACCTGATGGGGTCTGGATCCCTGCTGAACTCTGACAGATGACAATATTATATATAAAATTTTGCCAAAGGTAATATGTATCTTAGCCTCATGTTTGTCTATATACCTTTTGTTTTCCTTACGTTTT
This sequence comes from Neltuma alba, assembly GCF_004799145.2. NCBI lineage: Eukaryota > Viridiplantae > Streptophyta > Magnoliopsida > Fabales > Fabaceae > Neltuma > Neltuma alba. Next base: position 293,674 of record NW_021636103.1, read on the forward strand.
CACACTATAGATTCCAAAGCACACTTGGGCTATTATGGTGTCTACTATTCAACTTAGATTCTAATGCAGGCGCACCCTGCCCCATAATGTCTATTTTGTTTGTTTCATTTGATTCTTATGAAAAAATTTTGAATGCCTCTGTTTGAATCAATATATAATCTTACCTGCCTTGAGGATATGAAAACTCTGGTTTGTGAACCGCATATGAGTCTCATGAACGTTGCTGTCAAATGATCATTGGACCCTTTGGTGAAGTAATTCACAAGATTGTTATTGTTTCCTATTATTTTAAAAAGCTGGAAATTTCATCAAATTTTTCCTTGCTACTGATGCTTGAATGCTTATTAATATGCATATGGACCCATGTATAAATACTGCATGCTTGTTGTCTGTAATCTATGAAACATAAATTGATTTTGATTTGTCTTCAAAATAGAGGCACCCATGTCCAGGGGTAGAAACTCCACTTATGATCCATTTAAATAGGATAGTGTAAAATATATTGCAATCCTGACTTGATCTGAAGATTGGGTGGAATACCTCAATTTCTTAAAACATCTGAAAAGAGTACTCTTGCAAGGTGTTTGATGTTAGGATTTTTCCCCCTAGAAACACTATATAAGTGGAAATTGCTGCAAGAGTAATATTTTGGTTTGATCCAGTATTGCTATTGGCTTCCGAGTTGAGTGGGGCATTCTAACCTAACCCTCACTTGGAATAAGATGGGGATGCTTTAATATTTTAATAAAAAAATAATTGCAAGGGACCAAATTATCCTTCAAGTAAAAAAAAAAAAAAAAATTGAACTAATGAGAAGATTAGGTTAGTTGTACCAGTTTTTTATGGAGAGCTACAGTACTTTTCCCTCACCTTAACAATGGAATGATATTCCCCAGTTTTATTGCCAAGGAATGAGCTTAGAGAGTGGGCCTTCATCAAAGCAAACGTTGGCGATAATGGCCCCACAACATATTCATAATTAGAAAAAAAATCTTTTAAATGTATTTTCTTTTCGGCTTAATTTTTCTTTTTGGAGATTATTTTTCTATTGCCTTGAGCTGCTTTTTAATTATTGATCAGATCGTAGTTACGACTATGACTCCTCTGAAATTAATCCTACTAAAAAGACCATGGAGGAATCACTAATCATTAGAGCATGCCAATATTGCAGCACCATTTTCTTTAGTGTGAGCGAAAACGAAATAAATTGATTTATTTATCAATAAACATTTATAATTTATTAAATTAGATTTTAACCCTCCGTTACACGATGAATTGGAGCTAGAAAAAAAATGTGTTGTTAGCATATAAGATGGTTTGTGAAAATTTTCAACACTTTGGCGAGAGTCATTATGAATGTTGTGCAATTTAAAGTAGTAATGTTTTCTTTTAAAGAAATCGTTATTGTATATTTTCTATCATTAACTCTGTCTGGTTATTCTAAAATTAGAATGAATAAAATTATGACAGAACAATTAAAGGATAAAAAAAAATCTTCAAATGCCAAGGTGTTAAAATTGGACTGACCGTTGAGTCGGTCAAAGTACTAATTTATATTTCAATAGTTGGTCTATAGTTCAATCGTTTATGATTAAATTAATGTTTTAATTATATATTAATTAATAATTAATATACGGAAAAAAGGTAACAATAAAATGTATAATAACAAAATAATTATAAGTTAAATATATAATGTATACATCCTTTTTTTTTTTCCTCCCCAAAAAAGATATAAACACGTTACCCGCTGTATCATGGAGAAGCATACTTTTCCCCCAAGATCAAGAAGCCTAGCTTTCCAAAACCAAGAAAGGAATAAAAAGAAAGCAGAAAAAGGCTTGATACTATGAGCTCATTCAAACACTTCCTTTACACTGCGCATTGGACTTTCTTTTCAAAGCAATATAATTTAGCCAATGTGTATAAAATATACACACGCTCCTTTCGGAGGACATAAATACAGCAGATGCAGACAAAGGAATCTTACAAACGGTTCTATGGAACAAAAATGAGCCTAATTCTGATTTACTTCTGTCTACATCCCTCATATCTCAATTAGTCTTGTAATTTTTCAAGGGAAGGTTGCTTTATTCGTGATCTGACAAGGATAGGACCTAACCAAGAAAAATCCGAAATGCAGATTCACTTCAATCTAATGGTTTTATCTGATATAATGACGTTGGGGTTTCTGATATGCGGATTTACAGCTGCCAATTCCTTCCATTTTGATCCCGAACCATAAACACGAGATGATATGCTCCACAATGTATCACCAGGTTGCACTTTTGTTGTAGAGAAAGCACCAGATTTGGATGCAACTTTTGACTTCATTATCGGATGCTTATTGCTCTTCCCCATTCCATTGGCAAGTAGCCAACGGGAGCCAGACTTTTCATTGGTTGAAGTACCCCAAAGCTTCTTCTTGCGGGGCTCAGGTTCGGTTGACAGACCAGCAACATGGACTTCAGTTATTTTAAACTGAGGAATGCCCTCCTCTTCAGAGATTTTCTCTTCTTCCTTGTCATCCTTTGACTCCAACTTGGCGCTAGTTTCACGCTCATCATCTTCGTCATTATTGTTCCTTATCTCGGACACATTGCAGTAAATTCTTGGCTTTGGTGGGACAAACACCCTCTCAACTTGTATCAGAGCAAGCATTGGTGTTCCAACAGGCTCATAGTCGCGCAGAGGATCACGCAGTTGCACCATCAAAGCTACTGTAAAATTATTTCCCAATAAACCACACTTTCTGCCATGGCCTTTGCCTCTTTTCTTCTCTCCCTTAGAGGTCCCACGAATGAAGTCAAAGGAGTTTGCATGATGAGCAGCAAGAAGTTTAGAAGTATGATCACTGATATTCTCTATATCATCAATATCACCAGAATCCAACCTCATCCATTCATCCAGAGTTAACGATAGGCCCATTATCCCATCAACAGATTCAACGCCATCACTGCTGTCCTTTAGATCCAACAACTGCAAACCTGCAGCTCCATCCAGGCCAAGAGACCCACTGATATCAGCCCCCCTGCCCTGGAGAGCTGAAACATCCCCAATGGATTGTGCAATGATGTTTGATGGTGCATCCTGGTCAGACATCCCAGACTGTATTCTCAAACCCTCCATTGAAAGTGCTTCAATTTTATCCATAGCCAGTGGAGCAAGATCTTCCAATGAAGCGAATTCTGAACTTGTTTGATTGCCTAATGAACTTGTATTAGACTTTGCAGTCTTTGGTCCCGATGATGTTCCTTTCGAGCCCCTCTGTGCAGAACTAGTATCTTGCCCTGCCACCAAATCATGCTGCGAGAGACATTGCCTACATAGATGAAGCAGCATTCAATAAATGAAACATGCATGAAGAAACGGCTCTGTAAGAATTCTAATTGTAACAAATTGATTGAAACATGATTGACAAACCTCTCTGTTCCCTCCAAGAGAGGCATAGCTTCCCAAGCCACTTGCTGCATTGTTTTCCCTGTGATGTCCTCCAGAGGCATTAACTTATTCGCCTGCATTGAGAGCTTTTCAATTCCCAGTGAAGCCAGACGCTGCAAAATCTCCGTTACACCAGAACCCATTTCTGCAGGTACCACGACAGGATTGGATACTTGCATAATCAAGCTTCCACCACTTTTAGCATTCCTGAAAAGTGAGGGATCCATGGTTCGTAAAAATCCCCCATCCTTTGTCTGAAGAAAAGGACCTAAACCTTCTGCAAGAGGAGGCAAAGTAAGAGGTTCTTCAGGTGATGAGTGGATGGGACTTCCAAAACCAGTAGGGTCTTTCGGTGGAGAATTCTTGAAGGCATCCTCATTCAAACCCCACTCACGCATCAAGGCTTCTGTTTCCAAGTCTTCTACCATCTGAGCCCTCTGTTTGCTCCTCACATCCTGTGTCTCGGTTGGATGCACCTCCTGCAGCAGATCTTGGAACGGTGATGAAGATCTGCAGCCCTCAGAGAAGTTCCACTGCTCAGATCCAACAGGAGCATTATAGTCAACTTCAACTTCATCATCACCCATTTCAAAATCAAATAAAGAAAAACCCTCGGCTAGAGCCTCCTTCTCAAATTGCCTTAAAAGGCGCTCTCTTGGGGACTCGGATTCACTTTCAGAACTCAAACCAAATGGGCTATGGTCCGCACCTATCATGCTTAAAAATTCACTGGCGACTGATTCAGTAATATCATCCAAGCTATGTGATTTTTTCATTTTATATTCAGATCTGGTTTCAACATATGCCTCATCTTTGGGAGATTCCAGTGCAGCTGTCTCCAAATCAGAGATACTATTTAAAGCTGATTCTAATTCCTGCATGAGCAGCTCTTTAGTGATAAAGTCATCATCTTCAGAAGTGAATTTGTTTGGCGTAAACTTCTCCTTAGAATCATCATTTTCCTCACCCAAGGAATCACATTTAATAGCATGTTCAGAAGATAACTGGATACCAGCAATATCATGGGTATCAACATCAGAATCAGGAGCCTTTGTGGTGGATGCCTCCAAGTTAAGACGTTCATTTGATGACGATTCTATGCCTTGATCAACAACAGAAAATCTACCTTGGCATTCTTCAGGGTTTTCATTAACATCACCATCACCATCAGAATGGACTGGTTCCAGGTTTTCTTGAAACACACTAATTTCAGGATTGCCAGGAACTGGGCTGCATTTTTCATCATTGCCAACACATTCTTCAGATTTTTCTTTCCCAGAATCAGTCAAGTGAGACTCATTTGGTTTGCTTTCTTCAAGATTCTCAGAGCACAAATCCAGTTCAGGTTTGTCATGCACGGGAGCATTTGTCTTTTCTTCATCAAATTTCTGATATAGAATGTCTATTGAGCTGGCCAGTGCCGACTTTGATGTTGGCAAAACCTCATGAAGATCCTTTACCTCATCTATAGTTCGAGGAGAATACTGCTTGGCAAAACTAGGCACACTTCCAACTCGCCTAGAAGTCAAAGCATTAGGAACAGTATGGTTGTCCTTGGTAGCATTACTGTTATCACCAACCACCTCATACCCAAAACTGACATTCATTACAGCACCCCTGGCAACTCCAGATAATCTAAAACTAGTAGTCCACTTCCCTGAGTTCTTCTCCTCCTCAAGTTCTTCCAGTGTAAGAGGAAGCAACCTTGTGAGGTCTACCCTATGCTTCCCCAAATCGAGTTCTGGCGCACTAAGAATACAAGCATAGAGTAAAAAATGCTTAGCTTCATATTTAGCTGAATGGTGAGGTCCACTCCTACTACCATACACTGAGCAAGTGTAGGTCAATTTCTCTTCAAATTCTGCCACGCCTTCAACTACCTTGGCTGGACGGGTCACCAAAACCCCATCCCGCCTCTTCCAGTATACACTAAGGCTAGCATCATTAAAAGTTGAAGGTAACTTCTCGATCAAATGGACTTGGAGAGAAAAACTACAGTCAAACCTCCGATTGCGGATATGGGAAAAGGCCTTTAACGGTCTCCAATTCCATATGGACTTCTTATCCTTGCGTGAAGGATCTTCATTACTAGCTGCAGGGTTCGATCTGGGATCAGGCAAATGAGACTTCCCGGCAGACTTGGATCGAGAATTAGCGGAAGAAACTGTTTTCCTCGGAAATTTTTTATCCAAATACAAAGCCTTGCTAATAGTTTCAATCTCTTTTAACAGCTTCCCATCCCTCGAACTTTCGCCAGTCTTCTTACGAGCTTCAACTTTGGACAACATCATCTGTAGTTCAAAAACAAAAACCAAATTGAATCGAACCAGCGAGGAAAAATCCCTCATAAACCAAGAGGAATTAACATATACATATTCGTAAACATGTGGGGAAACAAAAGAAAAACCAGCAGATTCCATCAGCAACCCAAAGAAATCACAAAATTGATTTACCGGATGATGTTAAAGATGAACCAAAGCATCAGAAGAAGCTGCAGCGAAAACCCTAGATCACCCAGCCCGAAAAACCACCACCCTCATTCTGAAATTCAAAATGGAAACTCCATGCCAATCAAAATAATCCACCTTTGACTCCAAAAGAAAAGAGCGAAATAGAGAGAGAAACTGAGCGAAAGAGATTGGAAAGAGATGAGAAACAGAAAATTGATGCAATAGGCAGTGAAAATGAAATCTTACAGAGTGTTCACAACATTTGAGCAAAAGCTTGTTATCTTCACGACTTCACCAACCCCTCTCTCTCTCTCTCTCTCTCCCTTCAATTGCCGCTCCCTCTTTCAAAACGGAATAAAGCATAAACTTCCAACCAAAAAAGCAAAAGAATTTTCAGGTGTAAAAAAATATATATACTCTATATATATATATATATATATATCACATGTTACAATATACTAGTATTATATATTTGTTCTCACTCCCCATAAATTCAATACATTTTCCTTGCAGTCCTCATAAAATTTAGATATAAATACTCTTAAGTCTTAACAGATTACTCCTTTTGCTTCTTAATGTAATAATTAATTAACTAATTTAAGTAGATTAAAAAGTTAGTTAAATTAATTAATATGATATATCTTTTTTAAACCCCTTAATCATCTTTCTTAATTTTTTCCTCCCTTTCTTATTTGATTATTATTATGATAATATCAGTAAACTTAATTTGAGAAAAATTGATAAACATGTGAAATAAACTTACATAGGATCAATATTAACTCTTCAATTAAGTCATATACTAAAGACCAGAGTAATATATTATACTATTCATAATAAATCATAAATAATACTCCTCTGATTTTAAATATAAAACTTAATTTTTAGTATATGGAGGATCAGAGGAGTATAACTTTTTTCGCTGATTTTACAAAATATGCAAAAATCACACACATTTCAGATTGGAATTATAAAAAAAAAATGCATATGACAAATATAGTGGAAATAAAAGGAAATGATGAGTGTAATGATGATATTTGAACCTCATGTCTGTTTTTTTTTTTGTTTACTTCTCTTTGGATATGTAAATATATGAATTTTATTGGCCAATTAAATATATAAATATTGAAAATTCAATTTATAATTTTTCTTGCCTCTTCTTTTTAACCGTGGGGCAAGACTTTATTTGTAGCCTTGACTCTTGATGAAATATAATGATTTTCTTCTTTTAATGTTTATTGATGGGTATCTTTGTATTTTTAAAACTATTTAGCATGACATTGATTCTTAATATTAAAGATACTAAATTTTTATCCCACACATATTAAATAACAAGTCAGAGAATATGAAATGCACAGTTTATTTGATTTTTAACTGTGTAGACTTTAGAACATTTTTAATGAAATGTAGTTATAGTTAAAACTATAATATAACTGCGGCCAACTCAAATTGGCTCGAGTGATGAAAACTTTTCTTATTTAAATAAGTCATTAGAAATCCGAATCCTAACCCTGCTATATATATATATATATATATATATATATATATATAGAAAATTGTAAGGAAATATAGTTAATTAGTTATATAAGGAAATGTGATTCAGAACGCAGAACATTCATATGCCAAATATGGAAAAATGTTGATTGATTAAAATATGAAATCCAATGTATCAAAAATTTATCAAAGTCAAATCATGAAGAAATGATGTAAAAAAATTTTTTATTAAACAACTAGATAGAGTTAGATGAAAAATAAAATAAAATTTGAGTATGTTTTTATAATTAAGTTGAGAGATCACAATATGATAAAAATTAAATGATGAAATAAAGCATCAATCAAAAATAAAAAATTATGTGATAAAAAAAATGTAGTTTAGCCTCTAATCAGATTCAAGAGACAATATTGGTTGGTCCGCCGCGGGAGACAAGGGATAAGATGAATCAAGCCTTAGCTGTCTCAAATGAATGTGCTTTTGTTCTATTGGCGTCGATTCTCTTTTACGTGTACATATCAATCTTATTTAATTTCTTCAATTTTCTTTTTGTTTTTTTAATTAATTTCTTCGATTTTATTTTTTTTAATTGTCTTCTCATAATCATGTCTCGCCATGCCGGTTTCCACAAGCATTGGAAAAAAAATTCTAATTTAATTGATTGATTTTCAATTTAAATATTACATTATTTTTTAATATTTGTTGATTCCCAATTTATATAAATAGCTCTCATGCTATAGTTCATGTCATATTTTACTGGAAAATTGACTCATGCAAAGTTAGTTGTATGTGGATTAAAGCAAAAGAAATTATCTACACATAATTTAAAATTTAACGAGATTATACGCACATCATGGCTAAAATATATATTTAGTCCTTTATTTTTATACAGAATTTTAATTTAATTTATTAACTTTAAAAGATATATTTTAAGTCATTTAACCCTAAATCTTTTAACAGAAATATTGACATTGGTATCTTAAATATTGATAAAACATTCTTAAATACTAATATGTTAATTTAAATTTTTTAAATAGTCATGATTGTTAAAAAAAATCATTTAAACTTAAAAATTTTAAAGCTAAAGGACTAAAAATATATTTTTTAAAGCTAAGCAATCAAATTGAAACTTTATATAAAATTAAAGTATAAATATATACTTTAGTCTAACGAAAAGTGATAAATTAGACCCCATAATACGAATATGATATATTGAATTAAAAAACGACCAATAAATGACAAGAAATCATCAGCATAATTAAAAAAAAATATTGTCAAGTTTTAAAGTTTGAAAGTTAATTACGTACAATTCAACGTTTAAAAGTTATATATAATTTTTTCCTTGGAGTCTCTATAATTTGACTTGACTTTTTTAATAAGATTTCTATAGTTTTTTTTCTTTTTATGAGGTTTTTATAATCTTATATGATTTTTAATTAGATCCTATAACTTAATAAATTATTCATGTTATTTATAAGTCATGAAAAATACAATTTGTTAAAATAATTTATTATATGTAAATATATAGATAATGTCTTGTTTATTTCTGTTTTTTTTCTTAAATAAAAAATTTCTATTACTTCTCTTTATAGTTTAGAGACAATTCTATTTAAGACACAAATACAAATTTTAAGCATTTTTTTTAGTTGATTTGTGGGTAAAACTCAATGGGTTGGAAAGAATATTTTCTCCTGTTAAGTTTAATATTTTCTCACATGAATACATATAAAATACAAACACAAATTTTATTACTACCATCCTTTCTCTTTTTACCTAAGTTACCATTTTTAAATTTGTAAAATGGAAAAAAACAAAAAGAAAAGAAGATTAATATTTTATATAAAAATTTTAGATGGGGGTTTAAACTCGAACCAAAGTAAGGGCGGAGTGTTTGATCCCACTCCTCTTAAGTGATATCATGTTAAGTAGGATGAACTTATAATAGACTCTTAGGGGGTATTCGGGAAAGAATAAAATCATAGTTTTATAAGTACTTTTACAGTATACGAAGTAAATATGTGGAGGAGTTTATCTCTATTTGTAAAAAAATACTTCCGAGAAGCACTTTTGGGGTTAGCCAAAAAAACACCCCCTTTTATGGTTTGCCTAGGCACTCTTAGATCCAAATGCCTTCACAGGTGCCAGAATGGAAAATCAAACCCTATTTTTGGGTGAGAGGGTTTAATTCTCAGGGTTCATTTGAAATAGTTTATAAATAATTTTTCAATTATGATTTACGAAATATAAAATAACCATATAAAAAAAATTTATCTAAATTTATATAAAAGGTATTTATAAGTTATTAACGCCATGTCAAATAAGGCCTAAAAAGGTCGAGAATGATGATTGATTCGTCGTAGCTGTATAAGAGGCAAGAGTTGGGCCCGCAGGTGGCCCACTGCGCAATTTTCAAATTGAGGCGCCGCCGAAGCGGGCAAATCTTAGAGTTCAATTGCGCAATAATTCATATTTGTAATTTAAATTTTAAATTTTAAGTATTCATATACCATTTACAAATCAAATATGTGGATTTTTTATATGAAATTTGGAATGGAACACATGATTTATGAATTATAATAATATGACGTTTTTACAATATCAATATATAAAATATGTAGGAGCCACGTTATTTCTAAGCAATAAATATAATGATTCGTAGTTTTCATGCAGCTTATTCTATTTTCCTCTCAATTTTGTTTTACATTCAAGAAATATTTAAAATTTTAAAAATGAAAATTAAGTACTTGAACTTGCATACTTAACTAAATTTTACGTTCCGTATGAAGGAATTAATTTCGTGTTTAATTGGAGGAAAATGAAGAAGAACAAAGATTTTAATTTCAATTTTAAAAAAATGGACAAGTGGGTTATAATACTTTGATTAAATAAAAACAGATGACGTAAGAGGAAAAAAATGAATAATATCAATTAAAAGATTTTATCCTTATTTCTCGATGATGAAACTCAACCAAATTTTTTCTCCCCTCCTCTCTCTTTCCTTCAAGCCAAACAAATCATAAATATTAAATTGATAATTTGATTAAAATTAATATCAACCAATCATTATTGAACTTTATACTTAAAATCTTGTAAAATCTGATTCAATCAAAAGCGGGCCAATTCATCATACAAATCAATAAGCATTTTCAATATCACTAATTATACCTTGCTTCTTTTTTTGTGGCCAATACGGCACTAATTATACGTTATTAATGATTATTCCCCCATCTCTTTTATCTATATGCCTCAAATGAGTATTTACGAAAGAAATTTCCTTCTAAGGGCATGAGTTTTTAGAGTATTTTCAAAATTCACGGTTCTGAAATATGATTATTTCACTTTTGATTTTCCTTCAAGATGTTGACGGCCAAAATTCTTCCACTAACCAACGCCTATTGGTAACATGATTATTTCTCTTAGAGGGTCATGAAATATCATTCTCCCTATTCCCATCTGCATTAATTGTTTTTTATTGTATAAGTAAAACAATTACATTAAAGAGCCCAAGGCGACTGGAATACTTGGGCTTGGCCCAAAAATTTGATCCCCCACCCCCCAAGCATTATCATAAGCATAACCCCGGGATGTACAAGTGTGTATGTGTGTGTTAATAATTAGATACTAAGACCAATAGGGATTGGTTTAAATAGTAAGCAGCTTGATACCGCTTAAGCGAAATCTTGAGTTCGAACCTCAGCATATGCAGAAATATCTGTTGGAAGACTTACCTACTACAGTCAGGTGTGCGACGCGAGTCGGGTCCAGATGTAGTCGGAGCAAAGTTTCGGTAAACTGGATGGGCAACAAAAAAATTAGATACTAAGTTTTATAGTTGAGATAGTAAACAGTTTCATATTTATTTTTTTAAAAAAAAAAGGATTGCAAAGGGGCAGGCACGAAACTACATCACAACACACTCCGCACTAACACTTGCTCAATTACCACTCGGCCGAACGGCCGGTGGTATTGACGGCTTATTTTTAACTACAGTAGTATTGACAAGTTATTAAAAGTGAAGTTTATTATCATTATTTTCTTTTTGCCGGAGAAATTTATTTATCACTATACTAATAAAGTTACATAACCTGCTATTACACACACATTAATTATCTATAAATCCCCCAGGTTTCCGCTGGGCAGATATGTTTCCGACAAAATTAGTTAGTTAAATTCATTGATTTTAAATTTTTATTTTTTAAAAAATAAAAAAGAAAAAAATTCAAAAAATATCTCTAAAATTTCAAAATTTTAAATAAGTAATTGTTAAAAAATATGTTGTTATTTACTTTTTCAATATAATCAATTGTTATTAAAATGTAGTAAACAAGATTGATTTCAAATTTTAAAATTCAAGAGGCTTTTTTTTTTTTAAATTTTCCCATAAAAAAGTCAGGTCATTAATTAACAAAATATCAAGCCCAAATCAAATATATCAAACCATAATATCACTTACTAGTCAAATAAATTACATCGGCTTCCTGCCTATTACCATTATGTTGACAAAGTGGTGATGTTTTACCTAATCAAAATACTACCTCCGATTCTAATTATAAGAGCCAGTTGACTAATTTAAGGAGGTTAAGAAAGTAAGTTGAGTTAGTTATTTGTTCTAAATAGGTATTGTCTTTCCTAAAATATCCTTCCTAATCAAGTGTATTGACTAGGATTATCATTGTTAAAAAGGCTACTTTGAAAAATATATATAAATATGAGAAACAAAGTGGATTGGGATCTTATATTTAGGATTAAAATAAAAATTTAACAGTGTCTTATATTAAAGACCGGAGCTAGTATATCACACAATAATATCACTTGCCAGTCAAATAAATTATAATGACTCTTTTGCATGTTTTTCTCGAGCCTCATAAATTATTTTTAAAGGTTAATCCAAATACTCCTTAAATAAAACTCGAACAAAAGATATTTTCTAATTCCACTCAAATATTTATGGATGTGGAAAGGCATCCTTAAGATCAAAATAATAATTGATAACATTTGTTGAAAAATTCAGAATGGTTGTTCAACTCCTTTTAACCATCCCTTATGGTGACCATGCGACATCTTTTTTTAAGCAAATTCTATTAATTATCTCATTTTGCAGAACACCAGGCAAAAGACTTGGAGATAATATTCCCGAGAATATGTCAAATCCATTTGAGATGCCCCCTCGCTCCTTCTTTCTTTCTTTTTCTTTCTTTTTTCTTTTCCTTCGACAATATGATAAATTAACTGGGAAACTAGAAAAGTGTTTAGATAAAATTAAAATTATAGTTTTAAAAGTACTTTTATAATATACTAAATAAATGTGTAGAGGAATTTATTTTGATTTTTAAACAAAAAAATTTTGAAAAGCACTTTTTATGGTGCCCAAACCACCTCTAAAGCCATGTGGCCAAGATTTTGTCCAATTAAAATACGGAATTATACAAAATTGATTCATAAGTTAATTATTCCTCCTTTCAACCCTATTTAAGTTTTAACTTTCAAAAAGAATATAATCCATCTTATAAGCTTTAATTTGGTGGGTCTTAATATTTAATATATTTTTTCAATGTTACCTTTAATTATTTTTCCCTTATCATAGTTTCTCACACATTCTCTTTCATCCTTTTTTTATTTATTATAAAGACATATTTAAAAACAAAAGAATATTTTTAAGGGAGAATTACATTCAAGTCCCACATAAGAGAAATAATCACTACAAAGTCCCAAGTAACAACCTGAGCAGCCTGTAATAACAAGTCCTACAGTGAGAATGACAACCTCTGGGACTTGTTTTTTAATTACGTGGGACCTCATTGTAATTCTCCCTATTTTTAACTTGTTTATTATTTTTAACTAATTGTTTATTATCCGTAAATTAGTTGTTTGAAATTTATAATAAGAATTGGAGGAAGTAATTAATATAATATACCCCTTATGATGTTTTTAGTCACATTTTATAAAAGATGTATTATTCAAAATATAAATTACTCTGAATTTATAGTATTATTACCGATAATAATAAAAATACAAAATAATTTTTTTTAGGTCATTTTAGTAAAGGCACTAATTTTTTTAAAATAACTTATAGTGTAATAAAGCACCGACCCAATAATTTTATACTAACATTTGGCAGTCCCCAAGATGGTTCACACGTGACACGTGTGTGTGTGTGTGTGTGTGTTGCGCATCTGAGAGAAATGGACAAGACGACAATGACCAGATTGTTTTATAATCCGCCTATCCGCGTCGAAGGTTAAAGAACATTCTGGTCTTTGGCTCAAGAGTCTCCTTCAATCCATAGACGGAAACGGCATTGTTCTTCTGATTCTTCACCTTCACGATCATCATCATCATCATCATCATCATCATTCTCTCTGTGTGTTGTTTGTGGATTGAGAACGTAGGTTTGTTAGTGTGTAGTAAAAATGTCCGATAACGAAGATCACGTGGAGTATACAAACGGCGAATCTTCTGAAAAGGTGAAGCAGAGATTCAGGGATAGATCTAAGGTATGCGTGAATCGAGATTTCGATTTGATTTTAGCCGTCGTTTGTATCCGTCTATTGTTTCTCAAGCTTTGGTTGTGATTTGGTTTGGCTCCAATGAAGGTGTTGTCGCAACAAGCTGTTCAGACGAAGGAGATGATTTCGAAGCAGGCGGATAAGATCGCTAAGCGAGCTGAGGAACATGAAAGGTTCATTAACAAGGTTTGCTTCTTCTTTCCTTCTTAATATGAAATTGATAATCCACGGGTTTCATTTTTTTTTTCCCCCTTTTTATTATGAATATGATACCTACTCTTGGCTATGTTAACAGTGAGTTTCATATGCATTTTCAGGTGACGCATTTTTTGGGGGTTCTAGGCTTTGGCGGCTTTTGCTTCCTCTTGGGGGCAAGTAAGTTGATAACTCTGATCAGTGGAACCATGTATAATGCTTTCTTTTTTTATTTCCCCTTAAACAAATCCATGGTTATCTTTACTTTTCTTTTTCAATATTTCTTTTATGTTTACCAGGACCTCAAGACATTCCGTATGTATATTGTTTCTTCTACGTCACCTTTGTTCCTCTCCGGTGGATATACTATAAGTATAAGAAATGGCATTACTATCTTCTGGTAAGATGTAATATCTCACACTTATCTGATCCATCTGTTAATTCAATACGTGCTTCTGAAACCGTGCATTGATTTCTTGAATAAAGTTCGGTGCCGTTGGTACTTCCTGTGCCATGTTACTCGGACTCCGAAGGATAGTACTGGTACCGTTTGGTAGGCATTTATTGAGAAGACAGTACAGGCGAAAATCTGTTGCTATAAAAAACAGACGGGTGGACTACTGGACTGCTGAGCAGGCTGATATCTAACTGACCATGTAATCTTAGAGGGGGGAGACGATAGATTTTATTTTTTGGGCCGAGTGAATTGACTTTGAATTCCTTGCAGCTATCACCGAATAACTCAGATGACGAATTATTTTTATTCTAACTGTTTGCTTCTTCTTCTTTTTTCCAAAATAAAAAATAAAAAAAAATCACCAACTCTTTATTTGGTTATGTACATAGCTGATGGGGATGAGAGTTACCAAATTCCATTTAAATTGTGAAGTTACTAAATATTGGCTTGTCTTGAGGTTTAAAGATGAAGTTAAAAGGATGATTTTCCTAAAGTTTAATTGTGTAGGTGGGATTTCTACATAAACATGTCCCACTAATAGCGAAGAGAGCATAATGGCTGTAAAAAGAGAGTAATATGAGCTTGCTCAATTATGTCTACTTGCCCTGTAGTTACTTAAATTATGAGAGCTGGATAGATATTCTTATTAATATCTTTTGAGTTGCGTCAAAAATCTGAGCAAGAAAATAAAAAAGTAACTTGATGTTTTTTTTGTTCAGGATTTTTGCTATTACGCCAATACAATATTCTTGGTTGACCTGCTGTTTTCTCCAAAGAATGAAAAGCTTTTCATGGTTTGCTTTGCCTTTGCGGAGGTAGGCTCTCAGTTTCTGATAGTTTGACACGTCGGCAGAAGAATGTTACAAGTGTCAACCTTGTAACTTATTGAAGTGTGGTTGCAGGGGCCATTGGCATGGGCTTTGATTGTGTGGCGGTGCAGCCTGGTTTTCAGTTCTTTTGACAAAATTGTTAGTGTTCTTATCCATCTTCTGCCTGGTAAGTTTGACCTCTTATGTTTTAGAATCTCTAATCTTAGTAGACAGGACAATTGGATTTTGGAACATCAACGGCTTCTATGATCTTAATTGTTTGCTTCTTTAATATTGATATTTTTAAATGTGTAATACGGAGTGCATATCAGGTATGTGTTCATGCACTAAATTTTAGGAGATAGAAATTGTGATAGAAGTATTATGGTTGATGATACTCTGCTGGCTTTGTGTTGGTTTTATCATCCCAATGATGATTTTCCTATTATAATATTAAAAGACTCTGGAACGTTGTTAGATTTGTTCAAATTATTCTCGTTGTTTTTTTTTTGGGCCCCGATTTTGATCTTTACCTGATGATATGGAATTGAGAAATAATCTTACTGTTCAAACACTCCGTAGTAGATATAGATTATAACTTAGTTTGCTGTCAAATGTTAGTAAATCTTATCAGTTATGATGGCTATGAGTTTTCTGAGCTAGAGATATGAAGCCAGACAATTTTTTTAATTTTTGGGTCGACATTTGTTGTAACATCTTACAATGGAGAAATTAGGGAGCACGGTTGAAGTTCATATTAGAGAAAATAGAAGGGAGAAACTATAAATGCCAAACTATTTTGCTTGCTAAGGAAATAGTGTAAATATGTTATAACGAAGGTATTGAAGTAAACTTCAATTCCATTTATCTGGGATAAATATTTACATGTTAATTGCCAGTGTATTCTGAACTTTTGATAGTAGGCCAACTTCATGTTGCTTAATGTATCTAATTTGGTTGCATTTCGTTGTCTAACCCAATAATTACTTTCAGGATTGGTTTTCTTTACCATTAGGTGGTGGAACCCCGCAACCTTTGAAGCCATGCATCCAGAGGGAAGTGCTCGAAGGCCTACATGGCCTTATGTGGAAGATAAGGCCTACCTCTGGACATGGCTGTTTTTTGTTCCTTTAGCTGCCTACACTTTGTGGCAGGTCCTTTACTTTCTCATTGTGAATGTTTTACGCCGACAAAGGCTTTTAAGAGATCCTGAGGTCATGACCTCATACAGGTAACTAACAGATTCCTTCTCTATACTTTCCAACTCTCTTTCTCAAATTAAAGAGAATATTTACACATCCGTCCTCTTTTGCCAAGAATCAAGATTCTGGCGCTGTGACGTGTGTGTTATTAAATGGACTGTTATATTTATCTGCGTGTTTCTTAGGGAGCTCTCCAAAAAGGCTCAGAAAGCAAACAACGTATGGTGGCGCTTAAGTGGGATGCTTGGAGATCAAAATCGCTTGTTGATGTACATTGTTTTGCAAGCCATGTTCACTGTGGCAACCATGGCACTCGCCGTGCCCATATTCTTGTCGTATAGGTTGCATGTAGTTTTCCAGTTACTCAAGGTTTCTGCAACTGTATGGAATGGAGGGAGTTTTCTGTTAGACGTAATGCCTAGGCAGGCGATTATGAAGGAGAAAAAGAAATCAGAGATGCAAACTGATCAAAACCATGAGGAATAATCTCATTCGTGGTTTCAGTGAAGTTCTAGAAGTTCAACAGAGCAGTCAGGAATCGCAACTAGAGATGTGGAAGTAGTTGTACAATGTAGATCAAGGTTTTTTTTTTTGTTTGGTTTGTTGGGGGTGATACTTCCAGTCCAATAGTTCAGGAAATGCTACTGATGTGAATGTACGCGTATGTTACAAATGCATATTTTGTAGGACGGTGTCGATATGTGCGCTTTGTAGTGTTCTCCCTTTCCTATGAAAGCTGCTGAAATGATATTTTTACAAAATGTGTATCAGAGAATCCTATTTTATTTTATACGCAAAACAATATTAACATGCTAATTCGTGTTGTTAAATGAGAATTGTTTCCTTCTCGCATAATTGCATATTGAATTATTAGAGTTCATAGCAAACTGCATGAAGTTTCTGACACGGTAACAGCAAAAGTAAAGGATGAGGGATGAAGCAATAGGCGTTCCCATGATAACCGCAAGAGAAGCAATTCAATTTCTACTCCCAATAAAAAGTTTTAATCAGATGTGTATGATAGACATTTTAAACAAACACATTATATTACGAAAATAGGCACTTATTTCCAATTTTATACAAATTAAGAAATTTAGTTTTAAGTAGTAAAATTTTAAACCTCCCAGGAAGAAATGTTAATTAGATGTGTATGATAAAAATTTTAAACAAAAACATTATATTACAAAATAAATTCTAAATATAAGAATTAGTTTGGAATGCAATTTAGGACAAGTTGGCTAAACTTTTGTCTGAAATTAGATGTTAAAACCCTAGAATTTTTTTTGGGGGGGGGGGGGGGAAGCATGGCGATTCATTTGCACTGAGAGGAAACAGCTGCTCATTGTCCTGAGACTTCGAGGAACACAGCTCCTACTAAAGCTGAAATTGAAGCTGTAAAGTTTAAACAAATAATGGGGGATATGTACAGTTGCACTGAGTCATTTTTAATGATAACTCAGCCCATTCAAAAAATCCTATCTGATATTTCAGTTTAACCCCAAAAATATCATAACAAATGCAAATTACATCCAAATGATCTAACGTCACTAAATTTCATCCAACTATAACACTAAGAAGCGACCAACAATATGAGGAAAAACAAAATATTTCCCCCAAAAAAAATAAACAATAATTAAGAATAAAAAGCCCTTGGGCAAGTGTGACAGACATGCCTGGACACCAGCCCTTACCTATAATCGCCATGAATTACAACCCTTGTAAACATGGCTTTCACAAAGGAAAAACCCTCTTGTCGATGAAACTTGAGGGGTAAAAATGAACTAACCCAGACAACAACCCAATATCTGAAGCCTGGGTTGGTGAAAGTATACTGTACACATTACTACCGAAAAAAGATCATATAAACAATTTTTAGAACCTGCAACTTATGTTGTACCGGGAGAGCCAAATGATGAAGCGTCAGAGGCAATAATTGACATTAAATATTTTGCATCACTCTGACCGTGCTAGAAGGAACCCAAATCCTGAGTTATCGCGGATTAATGGAGGAGGATCCACATCAGATGCGTCAACTTGTTGCATGGATTTAGAGATGTCATCTACTGAGAATGGAATACTGCATTCACATTTAACGATTGAAGGCTAAAGTCAAAACCGAGATAGGCCATCATATATTAATGAATAAACTAACACCATGACACTTGAACTGCTGTCTATTCAAATCTAGTATTAGAATAAAAAATTGTGAAAAGAGAAATGCAACAAGTTGATTTCATGAGTTCAGGCATTTACAAATTTTTGGATATGGAAGCAAGATGAGGTCAACAATTGAGGAGGAATTAAATTGTCCAGTATACTCAATAATCAAAGCTTTTGCAGTACCTTGAATCATCATCCAGTAGGAATGAGCTGCTAACAGCGTTGCCAGAGTCTTCAGACATCATGACTCTCATTTTTGCAATAACCTGTATAATCAAGAGGACGATCCATGCTAAGACCAGTTGAAGGAGTTCCGAGAGACGCAACTATTAGTGACCATAAATATAGTAGACTATTGAAACTAGAGACATTAGCTTACATCTGTAGACACACTGTGCGTGCCATATTTATCATCCCAGTACATTGTACTGATCCTGTATAACTGTTGTATGCTAAGAACCTGCAGCACCATAATATATCCTCTAGATGTGAATCGAAGAGTAACTTAAGCAAAGCACAAAAGAAGAAAAAGGCACTTACAGGGCAAAGCTCCTTTGTTATTTCGTTCAAGGTCTTCTTGGGTTTTTGATGTATCACCTAAATAAAAGAATAGCAGACGATTGGTCAAGAGGAAAGCATCAATATTGAAGCCAAAATTCAATTTCTATGAAAAATGTCCGGTACCAGGAACCCAACAGCCTGCCTGATATGCTTCAGTTCCTCCCAAGCTGAACCAGCATACTGCAAGTAACAGAGTTCAGGCGGAAACCTAAATTGGAAAAATATATATAATGAAAAAAAAAAATGTGCTCAATGCTCACCTCTTCTGTCGCCTCAGTGCACCACTGTTCTAATTCAGCCAAACCTGTCTTTACGTACTCCCCATTACTGAATGAACAACACTCCCGACGCAACAGAAGACTGCAGATGTGATCATATCAAGCCCATGAAAATGACTGCATTTTTCTTGCAGCGATATGATATATATGCAATGCAGGTAGACAAAAGAATGGGAAGAAAGGAGTGGAAGGGGGAAGAAAGTACCTGTTGAATAGTTGGACATTAATGAATGAGAATATTTGAGTAAACACTTTACAGACCAGGAACGGGGGCACCTAACAACAAAGGACTTCAGTAAATACTATCATTGGACGACGACGGAAATGCAGACATTTTTCGTGGAAACATTAGAACTCACATAGTTTGCTTTCATAATCTTCAGAGAGTTGTTTAAGCCGTTCACAATTTTTTGCCAGTGAGCAATTAAAGTTTGTTGTGCAACTGCATTAGCATGTGAGCGTCCCTTCACTAAACCTTGACGTGAAGTCCTTGGAGCCTGCATTTGTGTTATCCAGATGAAAATGAACTCAGAACAGTGCTTGTCAATTACATTGAAGTCTAACCCACATGCGACTGCTTTCCTACACCACCGACATACATATCAACCTGCTAATAATGATTTGGGGATCGCTCATAGGTGCAAAGTAGCATACGAAGATTTGTCATCTACATGATGTTATTTAGAAATTCTCCTTTAAAGTGGGAGAAAATGTTTTCTTTTCTAGGTAGCAGTCACTAAAAGCATATTGTCGTATCACACCCCCCCCAACACACACACACACACACTTTTTATACTGTGATTGATATCCTATGAAAAGTTATAATGTTAAATTTGAACACAACATATAATTTCTCTTATTTTTTTTTCCGGACTTCATAAAATACCAGTTACAAGTAACGGACAACTTTGTTGTTTGCTAACAACACAAAAGAATGCCAATTGCTGCAAAACCTTGATTATAAAGAAGCACAATCAAATTTTACTTGCCCTTTTGTCATTAGCATTCATAAAATGGTAACCTGAAAAATCTACCTGGATACACAATCCGAGTAATGGAGATATCTCCTTCTTAAGGTTGTCTCTTATCATTCCATATATTTTTTCCAGGAAGGCAGTAAGCTGCTGCTTGAACAGCAAAGCGGGATATTTTGCTTCCACTTGCCTTAAATCATCCAATCTACTGAGCCCTCTACCATTTAGAAAGGGTAAACCAGCACTTTGAGGAGATGCCCTTAGCCCCTAATATCACGGAAAGGACAACAATTTCATAAACTGAGAGAAGTTTCTGAAGAAAGTATATACTGACAAACATTTGCTTCATACTTGAGACATTCTTCCAAACAGAGATGCCGAGGCAGTTCTCCTCCTTTGTGGTGTTAGGCTAGCTGCCCCACTAGCTTTGAGAGTTCGTTGGAGAAGCAACAACAGAGTTGATGTATTAGACAACCAGTAGGCTAATATATCAGCATTATCCTGCGCCTTTAATGTTTCAGAAGTAGCTATTTATCAGTAAAAAGTACTCCAGGATTCATATAAGCATTTAATAATGCAAAAGCTAATTTGAAGAATGCTCAAATAAACAAAAAGTGGAGGTTACCTCAACTGCTGAAGATATAGTTTGAATAATACGGTCAAAAACACTTGTTCTTTCGACTTCAAATGATCTCCAGTGAAGAAGACATTTATAGATCATGCACGCAGCAACAGGTTTGCCCCCAGAAAATCCCAAATCTTGTGATATGCACTTGATCAACAAGTCCTGGTTTTCCTGACCCAGAAAATGAGATAGTAAGATATGGCAAGATTAAGGAAAAGGGGTAAAAAATGAAGAGACAGTTCAAAATATTCAACAAAATTTAGATTGTTCAGAGCATCTAACGAGCCACTCACTTGCTGTTTCTCATTCAGAGATTTTTGTGGCTTCCCCTCAGATTCAGGTTCACGTGCATTGGATACGGCAAGTGTCATGTCCTAAGAGACACAGAAGGAAAGACTTTTAAACTAAAACCTTCCATTGCGAAAAAATTATTGACATGCATTCATGAAAAGCAAGAGTCCTCTTACTGTTCCAAGTTTTGATTCTCCATTCAAAGCATTTCCATTTTCCGGTGTCCTCTGCAAATTGTGCACAAGATCTTACTGTAAATTTCTATTCATGCATTCTAACGCAGGCAAATAACCTCATTTTCATTCCTAGCCTTTACCTGTATAATCACAGTTCTTGGTCTTGCAGATAGAGCTTTTCCGGTTGGGGATACAGCCAATGCTTGCTGGCGAAGAACTTGGTTTTCTGACTCTGAATTGGATATTTTCTCTTCCAACCTAATACATTTTGAGAAATATTTTTAAGAACAATTTCAAATTAAGGAAGTTGAAGATGGCTGATTATGATGCAAGGAAGAAGAAAAAGACAGTTTCAGACAACTTTCAGTGACAGCTGAAAGACAAACTATACAACTCCTTAGATTTGGATGCATAGGAGGGGGGAGCTTAGGCAATAGAAGAAACAAATCAAAGTAAGTTGCAAATGAACTGAAGACATTTGTAGACTCATCAGGTTCTAAGAAATGCTCACTTTATTTGAAAGGAGATATTAATTGTGGGGCTACCCAAAATAGAAAGGGGTACATTACTTGAAATAAACTGAACCCTCAAGACACCAAAAATGCCTACAGCACCAGAAATTGATCATACTTCACTGCCATGGCAATAAGTAAATCAAGTGGATTTCTTTTATCACAACTTTATTTCCTTCTCTTGGGGCCCATGAGCAATGTTGGTGTATGTAGTTGGAAAGGAATGCTAAGAGTTTTAAAGGTGCTTTGACAACTTTAAGAGATGGTTTTTTTTCTTGCTTCCCTTTGCTGATATATTCATGGCAGCTTAAAGTGTTTTAAGTATTATAATTTTTCCCAACTTTCAGGTCCTTCTTATAGGAGGATGTAGTATCCGACCCTTTTGTAATACCCCTTATATAATAAAGGCTTTTTCTACCAAAATAAATAAATAAATCATTGAACTTTCAATCCAATTTATGAAAAGCAATCAAGAGTACAGATGGGATGTAAATCTAAGCCTGTCGGGCAATATAGTAAGCTGGATGCAATTGTGGAACTGGTAAAAACTATAGAGCTGTCCCCCCCCCCAAAAAAAAAAAAAACAAAAAAGGGGGAAAAAACCCACAACCCAACCCCCTCAAAATAAAAAAACAAAAAAGACAAAAAAGGCTTTTTACTGACCTCTGGACGAATTCCTGAAGTTGATCCACCTTTTGACTAGAATCTTCTACTTTCTTAGCCAGCTCTGCATTTCTAGTCTCAGCATCTGCATGAGCTTTCCTGGCCTCTTCTTTAGCTTCTCTTTCTGCTATCAGTGACTCCTGCATGACAGGAAATTGAATCAGGCAATAAATTTGTTTTACGCACCCTCTGAAATCATAACCGAAGAACAAACTAGAAAAGGGTTAAAATATAAGTCAAAAATCAAATTGTCCCAATCCAATTATCGTGATGCTTGAATTATAATGAAACTATATATTTAATTTCAAATCAAATCACCCACTGAATTCCAAACATTGTCTGCATAAGCATAATTATGATTGTTTGCATCAAAATATCTCCTGAATGATGCAGAAGTAGGAAAATATAGTTTAAATATTTGTGTAACCTCAATCAATAATCAGATGTTTCAGTTAAAGAAAGTATCCACTAGTCTATTTTATCGAACTCTTCCATATAAAACTGTGATAATTACCATGACAGAAAATATGAATAAATTATTTATAAGAATAATGATTTTATACCTTCAAACTATTGACTTCAGCCATTAAGGAATTCAGCTTTTCTGTATCCTGAATTATAACAGGAGTCTCCTTGATAACTGGGGGTGCTTCTTCAATTGCTTTCCGAGCAGCCTCACGTTCTTTTAGGACTTTGGCATTTGCTTCCTCTACTTGTGTTTGCATCGCATGCAATGCATCCTTTAACTTGGCAATTTCGTGTGCTTTCTCCTCTTCCAAGTCACTCTGTTAAAAGAAAAAAATAAAATTATAGCATGAGGTTTGCAACATTAATCTGACAAATCAAGCAAATAATTTGATAAATATAAAATATGATAATATAATTACTCTCAAACGCTTTTCAATTTGTAAACGCCATGTAAGTTCTTCAACACGCTTTTCTAGTTTGTTCTTTGCTTCTTGAAGAGCCCCTGTTTCTCTTGCAGCCTAAATGAAGTTAGACAAATTATTAGATCCTGAAGTCATCTTCATATGCAATACAAACAGCATTAAAAACAAAATATTATTTTAACCATTTTGAGTTTTCTGAGTTCCCTCCTAGCAACTCTTCGCCTCCAACCACATTGAGTAACAACTGCAGCCTTCTGCAATCTTCTATAATAAGAATGTGCAATATGTTGACGCACGTGAGCCTGCAAGATTTTTTTTGAGATTAACACACGGCAAATAAAACAGTGTTCATGTCTTCTCAGCTAAGTTTACAGATGATAAAGATGATAGACAAGAGAACCTCTATATAAATTGCAGCCTTTGTTTGCTTTCTAAATCTATATTCATCACGAGCCTTCATAGCCCTTAATCCTGTCTGTAATGTGATGGCAGATGATCGTGCTGTTAGGTAAGATTTCCTTGCAACGTATCCTCTGAAGTTCTTCTCTATCTTCACAGCTGCTGCTTCACGCCGCAACTGCTCATACAGCTTCCGAGCCAATATGCCTACTCGTTATCAAATAAAATCAAAAGAACATCAGATTAAGAAGCAGTTTATGCAGATCAACCCATAGGGATAAGAGAGCTACGCCAGAGATATTTCAGCATTTTATAGCAGCATAAATTTTAAAATGGTATGATGAAATATAGACTCAATGACCAAAGAAACAAGACAAAAGGCTATTTGATAGTAATAAGCCTATTTTTTGTCATTCTTTATGCTTCAAAATTTGAGTATTCACGAGTTCAAATAATTTTCACACTTGGTCCACGTGAGCTTTGCAGACAGACCGTTGGACCTTTCTACAAGGTCCTAGGCTTCACTTCAGCTCTACTAGTTTCCATGTTATACAATTCCAGGCCCCTATACCCTATACAATTGCTACAGCTGGAATTCCTCTAACAATCTTCTTTTTATTTTGCTTTTTGACCATCAAAAACCCTTATCTTGTGCCAAGAAAGACTTCAATCACCAATCCATAATCATGCATCCAAAACATAGAAATTGACAGCTTTTTACTTGTGGCTACTGGCCACGGCGACAGGTCCACAACTGTCCTATTTTAGTCCAATAGAACACAGCTGCATGTTATCAGCAATATTGTTTTGTGACCATAAAAACATTGACCCTTTTGCAAGAGCAGCAAGGAGTGACTCAAGCACCAATTCATGATAAAGACACCAATACCATGTTAAAAATCATTTCATCATGAAAGCCCGAGCTGTTGAGAGAACAAAACTAGTTCTACTAGTGCTTCAAACAACTTCCATACTAGGCTAGAGCTAACATGCAAAATTCTAGTAACAAATATGCTACCATATTTTCCACAATCAAGCAGCATAATTCATCTGTGACATGCCACACCTACAAGCAGTAAAAACCAGGGGACATTTTATGACTTAATCCCCCAAGAAGCATGTATATTTAATGACTAAGCACAAACACACGGTTATACCACTGAGTAGTAAGACTCCCAAAATTCTAAATTGCATTTCCTCATAAGTCAAATAGAAATTCTCGAATGAAAAATCTGATGACACCTTCAAAAACTAGGAAGATTTACAATCATCTCTCAGTACCTAGATACAAAAAACTGACCAGTGGACAGAGTGGCATCAAACTCAGAGAGACTGACCATGTTGGCCAAAGGTTCGAAATTTCCCAAACAATGAAGCAAATGAAAATTGAAGGCATCTTTTAAGACCGAAATCTGGATACCTCGCAAGTTAGATTGCAAATGAATTGCCGCTTGTCGCACTTCAATGAACTCCTTTCGTGCAATATATGTGCGTATTTGTCTTTGGATGGTTCTTGCAGCATTTCCAAGCACCACGGCTCTTCTTGCATCCAACTCAGCCATCTGACCAGCTCTTAGGAAAACCTTTGTTTTGCCTATCTGTCAAAGCATCATAAACAGTGAGTTTGGAAGTGACAGAGCACATTAGCATAAACTTCCACAAGAAATGATAAAACAACTCGATGTGAAAGCAGCCTTTCAGACCAAAACAAACAGATAAATAAATAAATCCGTCCAGGAGTTCCTATATACACCAACCAATATCAAGAAATACTGGAACACACACACACACAAAAATTGTGGAGAAATTATAAATATACAACTTTAAATTAAGTCAATAAGATATATTCTCTATGTTTGTGGTTTCTTTTTATCACTTTTCTTCTTTTTAATTCTATTCTGAGGTAAGCCTGCATGACATACTGAAGGATTAAGTCAAAGCTTTGCTTCTTTTTTTTTTTTAATGATGCATTGTGATCTTCGAAGTTTCCTATTAGTCCCCAAATTTTCAACCCCAAATACATCAGCATTATAATAGTGCACTCTTCTAATCAGAGATAAAATTTTGCTGCTGACCTCATCCCCAACGCCTCAATTAAAAAACGATTCATGGATTGTTATGTGTTGGAATCCCATGATTACATGCTCATTATCATCAGATCTTTAATTTTCTGATTGCCCCTCGTTTACCACATGAGACTTTCGCATCAGTCAGCTTGTTTCCTTCCTTTTTTTATTTTCATGCATCATGTGATTTTTTTTACACCTTTTTTTTTTTAATTTCCCCCCCTTGATTTATGAGATTGAGTGGCTAAGTCATAGTCAGCTATCTCCTTAATATGTAAAGTTCCAATATAAATAAATTAGAATAAACTTCTGAACTAAAAAATTCCACATTATGTAGAGTGTAATCTATTTAGGCAAATAGCAGTCCTTGGCTTATTCTCAAATTCCAACTTTCAAGTCGTGTCCCTCCCATGTGCAATTATTAACATATCAAGCCACAAGAAGAACCTAAATCACCTGGTAGCCTTTCAAACCCATTTTATCTAGGATAATTTGGCATGCGACTTTGTCATCAGAGCTGGAAAGGAACAAGTAGAAACAGTTAACCAGTATAAAGATGAAAAGCAAGAGCAAGAATTAAACTTAAGTTAAAGCAGTCCATCAGATGCAGAGATATGCCAGACAATAAAGTTCTTCATGGAATAAGGAAGCAATTAACCAAGTTAAAGACTAAAACAACCCATATATAAGGAGACTTACTTTCCTTCCAAAGCTTCAGGGGCAAGAACACCAAATCGGTTAAGAAACTCATAAAAGGTCCGTCTAGTAGGATATCCAGCACAGCTGATTCTAATTGCCTCAAGCACACCCTGTAGTAAAAGTAATGTGATAACCGATCAACAACCATAAATAAATGTCAAAAATATTGTCACTTTGCACGCTTAATTATTAAAGCTGAAGACAAAAAGAGATGGTAATATACTCACACCACACCGTAATTGCTGGATAATGTTGACATTTTCCAAAATAGCAGGCTTGAGGACATTGTTTGGCTTCACACATCTGATATAGTGAGGCTCTGTTGAACTTAATGTCTCCATCAAAGATTGAAGTTGTAACTGCATTTTTTAGAAACATAAGCCACTCGCTTGTTGAAGAATAAAATGGCCCAGACACAAGTTGATAAAGAGACAACAGCGACTGTATCATTAAGGCCAGAGTTGCAAATAACTACCGTGCAAGATGCCAAGCAACGCCATGTCAAACTAAAAGTAGTGCAAAAGTTTGAAGCACTAGTGAAATCAAATGATGATATCAGTATGACATGTTATGGCCGCCAGCCTTGTATTTCATGGCTTCTCAGTATAAGCATATACAACATAACCACTTAACAAGTAAATGAATAAGACTTTCCTAGATTATGTACTGTCCAAAATGATTTCTGCAATCAGCAAGAGAAAAGCTGTACTTTATTATCATATAGACAATTAATCAGCATACCCTACTTCTGTGATTGCTCATGTATTCATACTTCATTCCAAGGAAGAAAAATACATAACTAGGGAGAAAAGTCATGATGGCCATCAAATCCCAAGAAATCAGGAAAGAAAGTGAATCAAAATAGAGTAACTGAACAAAAAGCAAAATAAGTGGAAAATAAAATCTGAACAGAGCCAAAATAATTTCAGGAAAATAGAATGCGAGATTGCAATTTGCAAATGATAACCAACAAAGATAATGATTTAATTTCTATGTAGAATGTGACTCGGTCATAAGTCATAACTCTCCGCCGGCATTGGATATATAGACACTGGGCTAATAATTTAGAAGATATAATGGTTAAGATTTCAGTAGCATGTCCGTCTTGGATACCTTGAATGAGTAACGCACTTTCACAGCTCTAGAACTACTATAGCTTGTTTCTAAATCAGTTTTTTTGGGGGGTGACGAGCTTCTATATCAGTTATTTGCTTGGGATTGTCTGGAATAAGTTATTCGGAATCTTCAGAAAATGATGGGATTAATTAATATAGTGCTTGATGAAAGATAATTAGATTTAAAGATTACAGCTATAACTAGGCAATATTATGAAAAAGAATGATACATGCATAGATTTGGAGTATTTGGTTTTACAGAATAATTATGGGTGTATAATGATAGTGACACCGTCCATGGGCCTGAACTTAACACCTTTAGCTCTTGGGTTGGAATGATTCTTAATATGACATCATAATAATTGGAAGAACAGTCTTTGCGGCTCCCAATTCTCTCATTTATATGTTAAAGTTTCAAGAAGATGATAGATTAAGTTTGGAATTTGTCCACTCTTCAATCCCAGGGAATCAGTTTGAAGAGAGGATTATAGCTAAGGATCAAATTGCCAAATCATATTTTTAAAGACCGCTTGCGGTAAATAGTAAATAGTTATTGTTCCACTTGTAAATTTGTGTTGCTTGAGTGGTATCTTTTTGGTTGTAAATTTGTATTATGTGAATGCTAAATACTCAAAGTTCGATCATAAATTTGTAATATGTGTTTGATAAATTTGAGGGCCCTCTTACTAATTAATTTTTGAATCTGACCCTTCTGTATAATTCTTCGTATAATGAAACCACCCGTTAGTAGCCTAAGATATTTGGATGAAATGATCCTTGAGGCCTTGGCCATGGGAAATAGTTTTTTTCAAGGCAATGTTTCCGTGTTGCACAGGATGAATATCTCAATATATTACCTTGCAACGGTGATTAGAGATTGAAGGACCCTTTTCTACGTTATCAGGCATATGTCAATTTCAACATATCACCGTCTATTTTTTCATTTTTCATCCCAAAGCAAGAGAAACATGGAGTGTTCAGCTTTTGGCAAAGTAAGGAAATAGATACCTCAAAGTAGAAGCAAGTACGAAAACCAACCCTTAAAACTGGCTTGTAATGGGCAAGAACCATGCCATGTAAGGACCAGAAAACTACTAGTGGCTGTCCCAATGTGAGACCCCATCATACCTTTATACATTTCAAAAGAGACGGAGGGATAATACCTTAAAGCGTGATCCAATTGAAGAGAACTTGGACGATTTTGATGACTCCTCTTGAGAAGGTGGGAATAGACCAGCCACAAACGAGCATTTTGAGGCTGTCAGTAGAGCCTGATGTTCTGCAACCACATAATCCTTGTTTTTGTCAAGAAACATGTCCGCCTGGTACAGTACCTGGCAAGAAAAATGGTAGACAATAGGTGAGAAGAAAGATGTTGTGGAAAAAATTTATAATCAAAAAAGAAATCAATGAAAACATGTAAAAATGAATGTGCAAAATATACCTACCTCCCCTGCATAATGACATATGGTGAAACTAGTACGAGAAAGTTTGGGTTTGACAAAGCGCTTGTTATTTTTGAATGTCTGGTACAGCTTCTGAGCAAATGTTTCATGTGTGGACTTGGGAAACATACTGTGTCAAGCAACCAAGCAAATAAGTCCAGCCAAAACAGTAAAATCAGGCAATGCATGATTCTAAATCCATAACAAACCCTTCTCTTGACTATGAAAATAGCTCGTGCGCAAAAGCAGTGTCAAATAAAATGTTAAATCTATCTCAGTTACATACCAGGCTTCATCGAGGAGTGCTATTATTCCTCCAGGTTTCTGAAAAAGATTAAATAAGATAAAATAATCATTGCTACCTCTATAATTTTTCAGAAAATCCAAAAATTTACATTTCATACCAACAGCAGATGACAAGTAAATCATATATTTCGGTCACATAGGACAGATTAATAATGTAGCAACAGCGACAAACCTTCTCAATTAGATCCAAAACATCTTGGTTGTCAACAAATTCAATGTAACTCCAATCAATCTCTTCTTTGGTGTATTCTTCTTGTTCCATTTTAAAGACATGCTGCAATCACCCAGTCAGGGAAACCTTAATCATCAGGATTAAAAGCAGAATTATGGAATATGGATCACAACCCACAAATAGTTAACCAACCTGATTAAAATGTTGTTGCAGCTTTTCATTTGTAAAATTTATACAAAACTGCTCAAAACTTTTAGAAAAAGAAACTCATTAGATATAAGGCTTAATACAATAACATGAAGCCACTTGAATGCACCGGCTTACCTGTTGAATTTAAAACTTTCAAATCCATAGATATCAAGAACTCCAATGATAGATTTTGAATTTGGATCTTGCCCTATGGAAATGTTAATTTTTTCCACAAGCCTGAAAGAGGGGGAACAAAAATTTGTAAAAAGGACAGAACATAAAACATTGAAGGAAATAAAAGCTAGAAAAATGATGATTCAACCATACAAATTTTTATTTTGCCTGGAGAACTACTGATAATAGTAGTTTCCCTGTTCATCTTACAATTGTGTGTAAATATGCAATTTATCACACTAGATGCCCAATACACAGCCAAATTCAAATGTCAATATTCAGCCCTCAACCAATAATGAACTTGTTCAAGTATGACTTTATAAATATGTGAGTTATTGTAGTTCACATGATTGCAGGGAGAGGATCTTTATGAAGGATATGCAACAGACCATACAGAAATAAAGTTATAGCCTGCAGTTCATTACCAATCAAATAAGCGAGAATAAATGGTTTTAGCCAATGCATCCCTGCTACCAACAGCTGCAACTGGATCTAGGGTTCTTGTAATAACTTCCTCCGGTGTTACCATCACACGTTTGATCAATGCATCTTCCAAGCTCTTAGCATCACACCTAAAGTAATTTTGTACATTCAATGCACAGGATACAGAATATGAAACTATAATATAGCACTATGAGGATCATATTGCACATACATAAGAAGTTCAGCTGTCGTGTTAAGATGGAATCTAGATTTCTCATCTTTGATGACAGAAGAGTCGATCTCCTCTCCTTTTGAGAATTCAATATTTCCAAGGTGAAGAATTGCTGCCACGACTCTAAAAATTGCTTCCTGGAATATGTTATCATTTATCATAAAAGCAGCTTCACAAGAAATCACTTAAATTACATTAGGATATAGGACTCAGAAAATCAACCTGCTCTTCCTCACTAATTCCCACAATATCCATTGCCCTTCGAGTAGCAAGATATTCCTCTGCATCATCCACTCCATCCAATTCATAGTACTTTGATTGGTTCAGGTAATGGAAGGAACTAGGACTTTCAAGCTTATACTTCTCTTTTACCTGCAAAATAAAGAGTTTGGCATGGTATATATTGTGCAACACAATAGTGCCATGAGAAAAAGAACATGATTTATTTCAATATCAAGAATAAGAAATATTACCTCAGCTGGTGCAGCACAAAGAAGGTAAAAGCAATGGTAATTCCTTTCAGGATCTGAAATTTGGCAAACACGAGACCTCTCAAGCAAGTAAGTACGTATGGCTGCCCCTGAGATTCTTCCCTTGTGGTCAAATTGGATCTCAACAAATTTACCAAAACGACTGCATTTCAGCATGAGGATGGATATAAGAAAAAAATTCACACTAATTACAGTAATGTTAGTCTAACTTGATATGTATGGCTGTCAAAATGCACCTAGAGTTATTATTTCGAACTGTTTTTGCGTTGCCAAATGCTTCAAGAACTGGATTAGACTGCAAAATAAGAATATACAAAGAAAAATAAGGAAATAATCTTTTGCCTTTTTAAAATCTGCAATCTAAATAAAATAATATGAAGTAAAGGAAGCAACATTTAGTCGCCCCATCCTCAAAGACACGCACAAAAAAGGAATAGCTAAGAAAAAGAAAAGAAGCTTCAACATACCTCCAGAACTTGCTGTTCAACTGTTCGCCCTTCTACTCCAGATCGGCCCCCTAGGTATGCAAGATATCGCATGAGCATCTTTGTTGTCTCCGTCTTACCAGCACCACTTTCACCACTAACCAAGATTGAGTTGCTTTTACCCTCATTGATCATTGCTCTGTAACAATTATAACCACAGAAGTAAGTTAACCATAAGAGATCATAAAGGAAGCATGTCAAATTAACACCACTTGGTACCTGTATGCAACATCTCCAACTGCAAAAACATGGGGACTCAACTCTCCAAATGCAGCTCCTTTGTACTGTTCCATCATATGAGTATCATACAGATGGGGTAATCTTTGAAATGGGTTAATGGCAATCAGGATATTTCCAGTATACGTCTGCAACAATGTTCGAGGAGTAGAATGGTTACATTATTAGCAAGTTTCTGTTGTTAAAAGCAAGTCAATGTGTAAATATCTTACATATATTTCATTTAGCTCATATCTGGTTGCCAAGTTGTGCAGAACTCCAGGCTCATGCAGATATGACAGTTTTGTCATGTCATCAACACCCCCAGGAAGAGCTTCATCATCCTTGGGAAAAACCTTTGACATATTTGTGACAACCTGAAAGCCGAACATCATACTGTTAGAACCAATATTGAAAGTTGCAACACTCTTCATTAATTTCAGTCAAACAGAAAAACATGCAGATAATAATCAAGCAAGAGTGTGGAATTTTTTGTAATTAAAGACTGAAAAGTAAAGGTTTGGCTCAATCAGTTGGATCAAGTTGCATCAACCAAAAGGTCTTCAGTTTAATTTCCATTGGTGACCTTTGATTGGTAGGCATCTCCCAATTGCTGTAAACCCTGCATTAGAGCTAAAACACCCGATCTAACTCCTAGACTTTCTTATATGAAGTCTGAAAGGAATTTGAGGCAGCTATAACTTGCAAGGGCCAAGAGACATTTCCAGAATAAAGAATCAAAGCAAACAAGCTAATAAATTTATAGAAAATCTGATTTGCATTCAAAATTCAAAAGTTTACAATAAAGAGAGAAGAGTTTGACTCACTTTCTTTCCATCTGTGGTGCGAACATGGACTTCTTCACCATTGATTTTGAAAACTTCTCCATCAATCCATGCTTGTGCTGCATCTTCAACCCAGACATGAGAGCCAACAATAATGTTGACAGGAGCAGACTGCAAAGATAAGCATAGAGTGCTCCATCATTAAACAGTACCAACCATGAAGGTTAAAAAGAGAAGAAAGATAGCATGATGTACATATGTTCAAGATATGAAATGTGCTAAAAATTTTAAACTTTCACATTATGCTTAAAATTTTAATGAGTCATACACAAAACAGTAGAGACCAACTACATGCCTGCAGCATAGCCGCAGTAATATATGAAATTAACGAAAGTTGTTACAATGAAACAGGAGGTGAAGACGCAAGCAAATGTGCTCTAGGCCATAGGTGTCATAGCAAACCCTAAAACTTTAGTGTGATGGACGTAATTTTGACATCAAGAAACATGGTAAGTTTGGCAATGAGAGAAGATGAGAGACAAAAAAATGCTTATATCACACTTGTTGCATTAGAGAATGAGAATTTGCCATCATATGTTCGTGATCACATGTCAATCTTGATAGATGATGTACATATGAGTTTCAACATTTAGCATTGTTAATGTCATCTGCATACAAATTCATCGATCGTTATGTGCACATGCACACAACAAACGGGCATTCAATGATCATCATGTTCATGTCACTGGACAGTCCCACTGTTTTGATCTTTTCTGGAGAACCATTGCACATGAAGCAACAGTTCCCTAAGGTTTTGCCCACATATTCACAACTATCAATAATACCATGCATCAACAGATTTGCAGAAATACATGCAGTGGATGGATTCAAATTTTTTTCATTTTAGCAAGATGGATTTGTTTTATATTATCCTGACACTGAAAAAGACTCGCCCCTTTCCAAGTAAATTTTAGACAATTTTACTCTTCAATGGAATTTAAGGAGAAATTGAACCAAAAAAAAAAAAAAATGAAGCGCAAGCTTAATCAAGTATTTATCCCTTACTGACGTTTTTACCTCGTTTATAAAATTATCATGATCAATCAGCATAAATGAATAACATAAATAGCCACTTCAGGTTCCAAAC
The DNA here is from genome assembly GCF_004799145.2 of Neltuma alba. Lineage (NCBI taxonomy): Eukaryota > Viridiplantae > Streptophyta > Magnoliopsida > Fabales > Fabaceae > Neltuma > Neltuma alba. The sequence continues at coordinate 327,694 of NW_021636103.1, forward strand.
GGTTCCTTCTACAATTTTAAGTAGATGGGAAGAACATGTCGTAAGACCACTAAACATTAGTATAATATTTATAGGAAAATGAGCCGAAATTTGTATGCCTCTGGTATCTCCTAATCTCCCTCTAATTGCTACTCGAATTTACCCGAACATTACTGAGTAACTATTTATAGCCACCAGCCTCCACTGCGCACGATCTTTTAGAAATACATGGATGGACTACCACAAATATGCAACCCACATGGTGGCCGCCCAGCAAAATTCAAAATTCATCTAATAAATAAATAAAACTGGACGGCCAAAAGACTAAATTTAGAAACCAAATTATATCCCGAAGACATAAATATCACAATCGAACGAAGCAACCAAAAAACAACTCCCAAGTCCAGCAGATTCAACGATGCAGCTCAAAGAGTCCAAGCTAAGGAAATCAAACAAACAAAGGCGGGACGCAATCAATACGAAACACTTGGTCCAAGGTTACCATGGCGTTTAATGCGCAGCGATCCTCGATGCTAGCTCATCCGAGGCAGGACCGAGTCAAGATGAACCAGAACTCGGCGGCTCGGATCGGAGAGAGGCCAGAACGGTGGCCACAAAGCCTCAACGGAAATTCTGAAGGAAGCAAGTAAAGCAACAAAATGGTTCAAATCTTGTAGAGTTCCCCTCCGTCTTCTCTGTTGGGAACTTTTTTGTTTTTGGTTTTTCCCTCACTACGGAAATGGAAGGCTTTATATACACACACACACGCAGAAAAGCTAGTTGAGCTGGTTTCTCTCTCTCCAAAGAGTTGTTCTGTCTCTCTCTCTTGCTATCTTCTATCCTTCGTTGTAATGGTTAGAGAAAATTAAGCTAAATGAAGAAATAATTAATTAATTAATTAATTAATATTATTACTGTTATAATAGAGTTTGCTTGAGGGGAAGAAGAACGGGATTGAGTATTGACTGGGGAGGGTAGGCGTTTCGTGGTGTCCGCAAAACGGCGTTTTGGGAAGAACGACGTCGTCGGCATGTTCTCAGCCCTTTTTTTTTTTGTCTCAGTTTTAAGGGCGCGTCTTTGGTTATATTTACAAAAATACCCTATTTGTTTTGGGGAGTGTTTGGATAGAAACCAAACCATGGTTTCAGAAGTGCTTTTACGGATTACAAAATAAATATGTGGAGGAGGTTACCTCGTTTTGCGGAAAAGTGCTTCTGAAACCATAGTTTTAGAGCACCCAAACAGGCCCTTGGTTTAGTTGATTGATATAATACGCGCATACAGGCGTCAGGCGAACGTGTATGAGTGCAAAAGCACTCCCCTGGATGCATTTACGATTACGGTTTTTGAATGTGTAGAGTCTTATTTAAGAGGTAAACTTTAAAAAATGGTCCAAAAATTTTTATTTTATTTTATCTCCTTTAATTACATTACTGAATTAGTTATCTTTCATGTATTTTTTCCAATTAATTTTTTCTCATCTACACTCTTTTTTTTATATATAAAATATAGGAATCCTTTTGTTGAAAATTTATTCAATACACTATTCATTATCTGGCACTAAATATGAATAAACTCTTACATTATACCTGTCAAACTCAAGGCTAGAAATATATAATTCCTTTAGTACTTTTTATAACATCCAAATAATTAAATTCTGTAGTTTAAGAATCCTGTAAATATTAATTAAAATAATAAATATATCAAAAATATATTTTTTCAATTATGTCCGTATTTAATATTTATAAAATCCAGACAACGACAAAATGTATAGTGTAAAAAGATCATACTAGATTAAAAAATTGAACTTTATAAATAAGCTAGTTTACCGAATTGACTTTACTCATATTATTGTTTCATTACCTTCTAAGCCAACAATAATAAGCATTTTTTAAATGTTTATTAAGTGCGAAGTGGCGACTTTAACCCAAATCATGGATGCATGAGGTTTTTTGATTGGGTGAAGAACAAAAAATATGTAATTCAAACAATTATGAAGAAAAAGGAAAGAGAAGTAACTTACCTTATCCATTAATTAGTAATAACTCCGCAATGGAAAGCAATAAATGACGTCACGTTCAGCCAGTTTAAAAAAATAAAACATAAATAAGTTAAAAGCAAAATTTTGAAATTACTTTAGTGGCCAAAAAATAAGATAATTTGTTTCAATCAGTGGCTGTTTCTTTGAATTTTGGCCTTACAGTCAAATATGTAGTTTGTTTTCACTTAACCAAAGAAAATATAGGTTATTTGTTTTTGTACGAAGAGATTTTTTTTTCTTTTCATGTCTGTCTTGTTCAACAAAGGATATTATTGAAAATCACTGGTAAAATGATTGTAGTTATTTTATCAAATTTCAAGTTAAATATATTAATTATACAATTTACATATATAATATGAAATATATAATTCTCATTATAATTTCTTTAATAACATGGTAAGTTATGTATTTTAGTCACCGTATTTACCCCGCCTCATTATTATTATTAATTGAGTTATCTCAAGGTTAACATGTATTATACACTTACTCCAATTTTAGACATGGGAGCTAGCCGAGTTGAGAGCATTCCTCTTAAATATAATATTCTAATTCATTTTATTTTTTTTAAATATAAGACTTTAATTCATTTTATTTTTTAAATTTATAATCTTTTTCTTAAACTACCTCTGCTGTTACACACATTAAACAAGAAATTATATCAATAGAGTAGTTTCCAATATAAATGATTAAAAAAGTATTTGGGTTAAGATTTATCCAACATTCCAAAATATTTTTTTGGGTCCATCCAACACACTAAAATATTTTGTGGTGCATCCAGCATGTTGAAGTATTTTTTTTAGGTACATCCAACACACTAAAAGATTTTTTTTTTGCCTTGTTATTGGATGTACAAAAAAAAATTTAATGGTACTAGATACACCTGAAAAAAATATTTTAAGATACTGGACATATAAAAAAATATTTTAAAATGTTAGACACATTTGAAAAAATATTTTAGAATGCTAAATATAGCACAAAATATTTTAAAATATTTTAGAATGCTAGATGTACTTTAAAAAAATTTTGGGATACTGGAAACATTTTATTTAACCCAAAGTATTTTAGAAAAACTAACACACATTTTTTATAAATAAATGAATTAATTAATTTATTAATATCTGTAAATTAATTATTTAGTCTTTATATTTATGATCGGAATGTGCACTTTATAAGATCCTTTTAACTAGATTATGTGATTTAGATAGAATTAGTTAAAAACAATAAATATGTAAAAATTAAACATTATTTTTCAAGTATGTCCTTATTTAATAAGGAAACAAACAAGAAAGAGAGAAATATTAGTAAATAACTAAATTAGTCATGATATAAAGAATTAAAGAGAATATAATATGAGAAAAAAATGATGAGATAAAATTAAAAATTAATTACTGATAACATTGGTAAAAATACATTTAATATTTAGACCTTCTATAAAAAGGACCAGATCAAATCAATTTTTAGGATCCAGGATATGCTAAAATTAAAGAGAAGCAACAATTGTGTTTACTTCTGGGCTATACTTGAAAAAGGGAAAAGTGGAAGAAAAATAAGAGGAGGCAATATTAGAAAGGAAAACTTCTAAAAATAGTTTTAAGAAAAGTTTACTATTTTTGAAAATTTTTCCCCTCAGTATTGTTTTTTGAATAATTTTTTTTCCATCCAAGCATATGATCTCTGAAACTCTAGTTTGGGGCAGAGGCCTATTTGTTCAACAAGAAATTGTGCCAACTAAGAGGTATTTAAGCTTCCAAGCTTAATGAGAAGCGCTAAGCAGGCTCTTTGTTTTGTAAACTTAAATTTGAAGTTTGCAAATTTTAGTATAAGCGTCACTTATTGGGAATAAAATTTTACCAATTCTCATCGCTCATTTCCTCAGGTTAAAAAACAATTTGAACACTTATTGGGAATGTACCTTTTGCAACTTTTATTTCCATATCACTTTGGTAAAATTAGTGTTTTTGTGAAACATCAATAAATTTCTAAAAAACACATTATATGGTGATATAATAAATTAAAAAATATTTTTGTCATCCAGCTATCTGCTGAAAGGTACTCAGTATAGTAAGCACAACTTCATTTTCTTATCTACAAAATTCATTCTCTTGACCTTTTTTCATTTTTTGTCAACAGTTATGTCTTTTGTTTAACCAACATTAATAATACTATATCCGATCCTTCATGTAAAAGATAGTTAACTAATTTGAGTAGTTTAAAAAGTTAGTTATGTTAGTTGTTTGTAATAAATAAATACTCGTATTATTTTTTTCTAAAATACTCATACTAATCATATATATTAGTTAGAACTATCATGTGATGAAATATTTAACACGTGTACCTATTATAAGGATTATTTTGAAAAAACTTAATAAATATGAGAGATAAAATTGATTGTGATATATTATTTAAGACTAAATTAAAAGTCAAACTAGCTCTTATATTAAGGATTAGTAGTATTACAATAGTTTTCATAATTTTAAGAGTGACATTGCTTTGCTTATGACTTCAAAATACTTCCTCCAATTCTTATAACTTGGGTAAATTAATAAATTAATTGTGTTAGTTATTTATAATAAATATGAGTTGATTTTTTCAAAATATTATTTTAATCATTATTATCCCTTAATAGAAGCTCCTTCAATATATGTAATTAACAAGAGTATTTTAAAAAATAAATTTTAAATTTGAAAATCAAAATAAATTGATGTCTTATATTTAGAATCAAACATAAACTCTTAATTAGCTTTTACATTAAGAACAAATGGTTTTCTGAAAATAGCTGAAAAATAAAAATTCCCATTTACTTTTAATAAGTTATGAAAACTTGGGCTCCTGCCTAGGCATATGTGTTTTGGCCGGTCATCCCTAGCCATATATACTTGGGGGGTGTTTGGATGAAGCAAAACCATGGTTTGCAGAATAGCTTCTAGAGAATAGGGGGTGTTTGGATAAGGCAAAACCATGGTTTAGAGAATAGCTTCTGGAGAATAGATTTTGGAAAGAATAGATTTTGAAAGAATAACTTTTCTGAAAAAGTGATTCTGATAAAGTGAGAGTGTTTGGATAATTATTGTCAGAAGTGCTTTTTGATATGTAGAAATTACTAAAAAGGATATAAGTTTAAATGATAATTACATGTAAGATATATTTCATAATATATGTTTATTTGAAGTAATAAATTTGTTAATAATATATATTTTGGCAACATAATAAATAAGACATAAATAATATAAATAATAAAAAATTAATGTGTATATATATTAATAATATAATTAAATATGTTTTTAGGAAAATGATTTATTTTGCCAAAAAAATTTATTATTTCTTAAAGATGAAATCCCATAATTTTTTTTCACAAAATTAAATAACCACACAAAAAAATTTCATATTAATTGTCTTAATAATAGAGGTTGCAACGAAATATATCTGTCCAAATAGTTTTTTTTAACAACACATTACAAAAATTAACACAATATTTTTTATTTACATGATTGACTAATTCTCACGATTAAAAAAAAAACACCATGTATAATCAAGTAAAGAGTATAATTTTTTATTGCAAACTTGAAAGACAGTTTTAGGCCAAAGAATTGTGGTTCCATCCCTTCCAGCATCGCTGGAACCACCGTGAACCTCGTCAGAATCACACCTACCACCCTCTTCATTTGCAAGTACGCCATCTCCTTCCCTAGGCAAATCCTTGGTCCCGCCTGAAACACTGGATAGCTAAACGGATCTCTCGCCACGTTCCTCCACTTGTCTGAATCTTCACCACTTCCCTCTCTCTCTAACCATCTCTCCGGCTTATACTCCGCCCACTCGCTCCCCCACAGCTTCTTCATCCTTACCATGAAGGACCGGCGAGCGAAGGACCGACGAGCGAAGTACCGACGAGTGAAGTTTTCTTCAGAGCGAAACGCCGAGAGTGAAGGACCGAAGCTCCGTTTTCTTCAGAGAGAAACCGAGGGTGAAAGAATAATACCTGACGCCTGCTCTTGTACCTGGGCCCACCTCTAGCTATCAATAATATGAAGGAAGAAGCTAGCTCCGGATAGCTTTTTTCTAAACCAAGGTTTTGGGGGCCAAAACCATGGTTTCCCCCAAAACCATGGTTTCAAATTAAAATGGGGTGTTTGGCTAATTTCTCCCCAAACCATGGTTTGGGGAGAAAGCCAAACAGAATAGATTCTGGAGAGAATAGATTTTGAAAGAATAGATTTTCTGGAAAAGTGATTCTGATAAAGTGAGAGTATTTAGATAATTATTGTCAGAAGTGTTTTTTGATATGTAGAAATTACTAAAAAGGACATAAGTTTAAATGATAATTACATATAAGATATATTTCATAATATATGTTTATTTGAAGTAATAAATTTATTAATAATATATATTTTGGCAACATAATAAATATGGCATAAATAATATAAATAATAAGAAATTAGTGTGTGTATATATTAATAAAATAAATAAATATGTTTTTAGGAAAATGATTTATTTTGCTAAAGAAAATATTATTATTTCACAAAATTAAATAACCACACAAAAAAAATTCATATTAATTGTCTTAATAATAGAGGTTGCAACGAAATATATTTGTTCAAGTAGGTTTTTTTAACAACACATTACATTATCTGAAAAGAAAAAAGAAAATAAAAAGAACATAACTATTCTTGTATGTAGTGAACAATTTGATCTCTTATAGAGTCACGAAGCCGAGCCATGTGAGATGAAGAATCTACTGATGAAGGTATATGTGAAGATCCAACTCCATCATCATCATTTTCTTTTACATAAGAACCTTCTTGTTCAAACTCAATGAAACCAGGATCAGAAATGGATGTTGATCTAATGAAATTATGTATGGCCATCGTTGCACAAACAATTTGAACTTGTGTTGAAAAGTCATAGCTCGGCATGTTTCCTAAAATTGCAAACTTACTCTTCCAAACTCCAAAAGGTCTTTCGATAGTGCTCCGTAGACTTGAGTGCAAATAATTGAACGCCTCATTATCATTTTCAAGTGCAGATGACCTTCGAAAATCAGGAAGATGGTAGCGTTCACGTCTGTAGGGACCAAGGTATCCCATGGGTGTCGGATAGCCAGCATCCACCAAATAATATTTGCCTACATGAAATATATGATTGGTGTCAATAAAATTTGTTTTCTAACAGTGAAGCATAAATAAATTGTAGGAATTTAAAATATACCTTGAGGCGGATGGGGAAAGTTCATGGAAGGAGTTGTGAGGGCGTGGTCAAATATACGAGCATCATGCGCACTACCTTCCCATCCGGCTAATACAAAAGTGAAGCACATGTCCCAATCGCAAACCGCCATTACATTTTGCGTCACTCTTCCTTTCCGGTTAATAAATTTTGTTTGCTCAGTTGCATCAACAATGCATGAAATATGTGTTCCATCAATTGCTCCAATAGCATGTTTGAAAAAGGGCCAGTATCGACCACCGGGCCGTATTTTTGTATGCAAATGCTGAAACGTTGGATCTTTTGGTTTGATGTTGGTAATAGCAAGTCTACAGCAAGCCAGTAAGACATTATGAAAATGTCTACTAATTGTCTCCCCTGAATGCTGAAATCTTTCTTGCTGCATCCTACTACTAAGCGCATGGCCAACGGTATTTAAAAACATTGCAACCATTTCATGTATCCCAACATTTCTAGTTTCTCTTAGACCGTGTTGTTGCAATTCTGTGCAAAGACTAAAGAACACTTCCCTTTCCATCCTAAACATGTTATAACAACGATTGGAATGGCCTTGTAAAACGTCCCTTACCCATACCTTGCCTGTATAAATACTTGTATGCTGGGGCTCTTTACACAAATGAAGAGAAGCATATCCACCAACCGCTACTGCAACTTGATTAACCCGTTTGTTCCGTCGTTTACGATACTTTTCCGCAATTTTAATTTCATCAGCCATTTTTTGTCTTGTCCTGTGCACATAGACATAAAATTCAGAAACCCTGATAAGAAATTACTTAACATTTAACAAGAAAATAAGTTGTTTAATTCCTACAGAAATTAAGTAGTCACATAATACATAAAAATAGATACAAATGATCATAGTCATCTTCTAAGTCACATAAAAATAGATACAAATTATCACAGTCATCTTCTAAGCAACATAAATGAAGTCTCAATCCTTAGTTGCATGCTTCAAGAAGATCAGTAGTTTTTCCCTCTTGTTCTTCAGAGCCACATACATCTCCCTTGCAGCTGGCTTATCCATAAGAAGTGTTGTGCACCGGCCAAACAGATCAGGATCATCAACAATTTCATCAACTTCATTAAGGTGCTCCATGACTCCCGCAATTGACGTCTCATAAGCACGTGCTTCTTCTTCTAGCTTCCTAGCACGTGCTTCTGAAATCTCTTCATGTTCACGCTGAGAATCATTTTCATTTGCCTGAGCTATCCTGCTTAGTGCATCCGCTATTTTCATAGTGGTAGTAGATTTCTTCTTCATGGATTCACCCTTTTTTTCTAACTCCTAATGAGCTACTAGGTCGACTGCCACCTGTGCTTCTACCCCCACGAATGGTTTCCTGTCTCATTCCAGTGTTGCCTCTACTTCCTCCACTATTGTCATTGAATGTGACTGAATTAAACTCCCCGCTTATGCCAGTTGGTGCCCCTAAAATTTCATCACTATCTCCAGATCCTTCTTCCATATCATTTTCAGGAACTCCTTCGCTTGGAAGTGTCATGGAAGAAGGTGCCCATGACTGTGGTCCAGTCGCAGCTACAGACCCAAAGAGTTGAGTCAATTCAGCCCGAAATTGAAGCCCTCTTTCTCTAAATTTCTCATAGCCTGGAACTTCCTGCGCATTCAACACCAAAAATATTATACATTATACAAAAAACGTTAACATGGGAGAAAATACAAGCTCAAATAAAATTAAATGATTACCACTATTTTCTTCTCCCACCAATCATCAGGGGCACTAACAGTATTCCTTTCGGCATCCCACCCTAAACCTGTCTCACGGAGCAGCCTATCCCATAACTGCCACTCCTTTCGCAAGGTATCATATTTGTTCTTTAATTGGATTCTCGTATAAACTCTCCCAGTCTTTGCAGTAAAGTTCTCCTCAATACTTGTCCAAGCAGGCTTTGTCAAGCTAGTTCCTCTTCTTCCCCCCTTTTCAACTTCTTCAATACACAGGTCAATAAAGACCTTTGTGGCTCTTATATCCCATGAAGCTTTGCCATTTTTTTTATTCATTATGCTATAAACCAATTACAACAGTTCAGTTATCACAAATTTAACCCAAAAAGCATACCATTCAGTCCAGGAGATATGATATAACAGGATAGTATTTAACAAGTATAGCGGCGTGTTCTATAATCCAACGGTATACATACACATTAATAATTATTTTTTTCCCAGCATCCAGGAGAATTCATTTCGGTTAACTGACCCAATTTGGCTACAACCAACGATCAAAATCCCATACATATAACACTGCAAAAGCAACCATCAAGCACAAAAGAAAAAAATTCGACCGTCCTGTCTCCGAAATAAAATCGACCAAACGGAAAATTTGATCAACACCCACCAAATGCTCTGTCTCTCATACACACACACGAAGCACAACCAGTCACAACCGAGATCTTTCCCATCGTATACACACACACATGATTACCATCAAACAAAATCAGCCTCTACAAGTGAACATAGCATAGGCAACCGGTGAAACCAACATCTGATTCGGAAGAAAAAAACGACACTGACAGAACCTCTGTTTCGGGGAAAAAATGACGCTTCACAGAATTTCTAATGCACCAGATCTCCAGCCACAATGACCGACGGAAGAAGACAGCTTACCGGAAGGAGTTGGATCTGACCGACGGAAGAAGACACGGCGACCAGAGCTTCGGAAGGGGCGACGGTGGAAGAATGAACTGACTTCAGATGAACTGACCAGCGACGATACCGGAAATGGAAGGCTTGGATCAGGCAACCCAATACGCGATCTTCTTCTCGGAGGCCGAGAAACACCTCGTCGGCACTGAAATTCCTCAGCGGTTCACGATCTCATCGATGGGATGAAGAGGCGACGGCACAGCACGAATGGGACAAAAGGCGACGGCACAGGAGAAGGGAAATCTTCAGAGCAGTGGGAGAAGGGGCGACGGAATGGGAGAGAAGAGGCCGAAGAATGGGTCTTGACCGTGAGCTGAATGAACCCCGCGTGCTTGTTCCCTTCACCGTGGAGCTGACCGTTGAGCCTTTGTTGGGGAGAGCCAATAATTGAAGCCAATAAATTATTCCCTTATCTGGAAACCGTGAGCTGAATTGAACCCCTGCCAAACACCCCCTTGCTTGAAATTAAATAAATTATGCATGTTCCACTTATGGGGGCAAAAATGTAAATTCGAGCTCTAAAATTAAAAAGATAAAATTAAGGAAAATAATTAATTCTGAAGGAACGGGCTTCGAAAAGTAGAATGAAGACAACACACTCAGATGTCCGCCAAAAATTCGCTGGCGTCTGAATATTTTAGTGGCTTCAAATGTGGGAAAGTTTCACGTGTAGTCACAAACACGTTATTGTTTTTGGTCAAGTCAACCTTTTTAGCTGATGTGGCACCCAATGTCTAGGATGGCTTCGACACAAAAACAAAATCCATTTCAAGGATAAGTAACCTTAGTTTTATACAGTTTTTTTTTTTTAAAAGCACGTTAATTATTGGGTCAACAAAAAAAATTAATACTTACATGAGTTACATCATTATGTTTATTATGTTAGGTTCTCTAATCACACACGATCATATGTTTTATTTTTAAAATATTAACATTTAATAGTATTTAATTATAAATTTATATGAAATAAAAAAGAACACATATATTGATAGTGTAATTACAAAAAAAAAATTACTAGTTTAATCCTTTGTAGCGTATGAGTTAATTCCATCAAGTGAAGAATTGATTTAAAAAATATTATTATTTCTACCTTGCTAAAGTTTGTTAAAAATTGTCATGTAATGCGATAACTTTAATTACTTTTTTTTTTTTAGCTGAGCAATAACATTAATTACTTGGTTTAGAAGGAATCAACCACGAGCTATCCCTAGTACTGCTCATCATGTTTTGATGGAGTCTTGTACTCAGAGGTTGACTTATTTAGAGAAAATTACAATACAATCTTATATAGGAGAATTAAATACAAAAAAGTTTTTTAAAATCACTAAATTACTCTCAAGTCCTCAAGAGATCTTATTACAATAAATTTGATTTGTTTAATTATCAAATTGTCTTTTTTTTAAGTTTGTATTGACAGCAACTGTTGACAACTTAGTGTAAGGATTAACAACTATCGCGGCAGGTATTGACAATATATTTTTTCAGCGTAATGTATATGTTATTAATACCTGCCGTAATAGTTGTTAATCCTTACACCTTAAGTTGTCAACAACTGCTCTTTTGGTTGTCAATGCAAACTTAGGGGAAAAGGACAATTTGATAATTAAACAAATAATATTTATTGTAATGAGGTCTCTTAGGACTTGAGAGTAATTTGATGATTTTGAAGGATTTTTTATATTTAATTCTTTTAGGTGGGACCTTATTGCAATTATCCCACATATTTATTGTATAAATGAATTTAAATTGATTATAATTTTTTTAAAAAAAGAGAGGAATAAATCTATGAGAAATACTCAGAAGTGCAGAGAACAAAGCAAATTATTAAATTCCAAATTCTTTAAAAAAGGTAAATTGAAGAGTAAATTTTTCTCACTATTCATTTGATTCTAAATATAAGAATTAGAGAAGTAACTAAAGGATTACAAGATATGCATCTCAAATACAACCAAATCACTAAGTGATGCCCACTATTACATTTAATATGCGTAACTATTATAAGGACTACTTTGAAAAAAATTAATAAATATGAGATATAAAATTGATTGCGATCTATTATTTAAGAACAAATTAAAAGTTAAACTAGTTCTTATATTAAGGACGGGTAGTATTACAATATTTTTCATAATTTTAAGAGTGACACTGCTTTGCTTATGACTTTAAAATACTTCCTACAGTTCTTATAATTTGGATAAATTAATAAAATTAATCATATTAGTTATTTGTAATAAATATGAGTTGATTTTTTAAAAATATTATTTTAATCATTATTTCCCTTAATAGAAACTCTTTTAATATATGCAATCAACAAGAATATTTTAAAAAATGAATTTTAAATTTAGAAATCAAAATAAATTGATGTATTATATTTAGAATCAAATCTAAACCTCTAACCAGTTTGTACATCGAGGACAAGTGTTTTTCTGGAAATAGTTGAAAAATAAAAATGTCCATTTACTTTCCAATAATACTCCTCCGGTCCTTAATATAAGACACATTTAACTAATTTGATTAGATTAAGAAAGTTAAGTAAGTTAGTTAATTATAAAAAATGTGACACGTTTTTCCTAAAATACCATAATCATCTTTCTTAATACCTCCTCTTCCACTTCTACTTAATTATGATTGAGGAAGTATCCATAAAGGTAATTTAGAAAAAATTAATAAATATGAAAAATAGGTCTTATATTTAAGACCAAAATTAACTCAACAATTGGGTCCTATATTAAGTATTAGAGGAGTAATAAGTTTTGAAAACTTGGGCTCATCCCTAGGCATGTATTTTTTGGCCAGATGTCCCTAGGCATATAGTTGCTTGAAATTAAATAAATTATACATGTTTCGCTTATGGGGGTAAAAATGTAAATTCGACCTCTAAAATTAAAAAGATAAAATTAAGGAAAATAATTAATTCTGAAGGAACTGGCTTCGAAAAGTAGAATGAAGAGTGAAGACAACACACTCAGATGTCCGCCCAAAGTTCGCTGGCGTCTGCATATTTTAGTGGCTTCGAATGTGGGAAAGTTTCACGTGTGGTCACAAACACGTTATTGTTTTTGGTCCAAGTCAATTTTTTTAGCTGATGTGGCACCCAATGTCTAGGAATAGCTTCGACACAAAAACGAAATCAATTTCAAGGATAAGTAACCTCAGTTTTATACAGTTTTTTTTATTAAAAAAAAGCACGTTAATTATTGGGTCAGCAAAAAAAATATTAATACGAGTACTTACATCATTTATGTTTATTATGTTAGATTCTCTAATCACATATGATCATATATTTTATTTTTAAAATATTAACATTTAATAATATTTAATTATAAATCTATATGAAATAAAAAAGAACACATATATTAATAGTATAATTACAAAAAAAAATTACTAGTTTAATCCTTTGTAGCGTATGACTTAATTCCATCAAGTGAAGAATTAACCAAAAAAAAAAAAATATATCTATCTTGCTAAAGTTTGTTAAAAATTGTCCTGTAATGCAATAACTTTAATTACTTTTTTCTTATTTGAGCTGAGCAATAACTTTAATTGCCCTTCTTTTTTTTTTGTGCTGAGCAACAACTTAATTACTTGGTTTAGAAGGAATCAACTGCGAGCTATCCTAGCACTGCTCATCATGTTTTGATGGGGTCTCGGACTCGAGGTTGACTTATTTAGAGAAAATTGTAATACAGTCCCATTTAAGAGAATTAAATAGAAAAAAATCTTTAAAAATCATTAAATTACTCTCAAATCCCCAAGAGATTTTATTACAATAAATTTTACTTATTTAATTACTAAATTATTTTCTTTTTTAAGTTTGTATTGACAACTCAAAAAGTAGTCGTTAACAATTAAAGGTGTAAGGATTAACAACTATCGCGACAGGTATTAACAATATATTTTCTCAACACATCACAAAATGTAATACATGTGTTGTTAATACCTGCCGCGATAGTTGTTACTCCTTACACTTTGAGTTATCAATGACTGCTCTTTCAATTGTCAATACAGACTTAGAAAAAAGGACAATTTGATAATTAAACAAATAAAATTTATTGTAATGAAATCTCTTGAGACCTGAGAGTAATTTGATGATTTTAAGGGACATTTTTAATATTTAATTCCTTTAGGTGGGATCTTGTTGTAATTATCCCACATATTTATTGTATAAATGAATTTAAATTGATTATAATGAGAGAGAGAGAGAGAGAGAGAGAGAGAGGAAGAAATCTACGAGGAAATACTTAAAATTGAGTGTGCGAATGGATGGAAATGCGTAAAACAAAGCAAATTATTAAATTTCAAATTCTAAAAAAAAGGTAAATTGAAGAGTAAATTTTTCTCTACTATTCATCCGAAAACCTCAAAGGATTACAAGATATGCATCTCAAATACAACCAAATCACTATAAGTGGCGCCCACTTTCTTCCTAAGCATGATTTAAGAGGATCTATCTTCACGAGCAAAAATAAATACGCACATATATACATATATGGGTTGATAAAGACAACGACCGTGATGGCAATATTAGCGGACATAAAAGCCAGGGGCGAGTGAGGCATGAATTACATAAAGTGTAAAAATTGTAAAATCATGGACAATACTAGTTCAATTAAACTTAATTACCTCAATAGGGCAATTAAGCAGGAGTTTTGAAAGACAAATGAGATCCTATATATATAGATTTAGGATCGAAAAGAATATATGTTGATATTATAAACGCCCTCAGGTTGAAATTACCTCTCCTTGTGCAATTTAAGAGAAATTAAAAAAAGCCTTGAAACATTCCTTGCATGTCAAGCGTTTTCCGAATTTTTATGTTGATTTCTTCTGGAAAATAACAATTAAAAATGTATTTTATTTTATATTCTACTCCTATTATAATGAAAACATTTAAATTATAAAATGAAAATAAATTAAAATTTGCATCATTTAGGTCTATAATTAACAGTCTGAAACTCTACACGAAGCATGGTTAACTGTAAGTGAGGAATATAGCAATTGACGAAAGGGGGCTAAATTGCAAACAAAATATGGGTCAAAAGGTCAAAATTCATCTCAATGTTTTCAAGTAAAAGTACAATTTTTTTCCTAAAAAAGTCATTGAAGTTTCAAAATTTATATTAAAAAAATAATTTTCTAATAAAAATAGTATAGGAGTACCACATTAACTGATTTCTTTGACAGAATTTAAAAAAAAAAAAAACTAGATCTCGCCCCTTAAATATCATCTTGTAATATACTATCTCTAATCCTAATTATAAGACCTTATTTATAGACTACAAATAGAATTTTATAATTAAGACAGGAGGTAGTAATTCAATTCGCACTAATCCAATCCGTGTCAAGTTGGGCCCCCTGCATATACGGCTGGCTGGCTTTCATCTTTAAAAACACATCCAGTATTTATATGCATTCATATTCAAGGTTTTAGCCAACAAAAATTAGTCCAATTAGAAATGAGTCGATTCATGATTCTTTAGATTCTGAGTTCAAATTCTGCTACCGATCTATAAGTATTTTTATAAACACTTTTGAAGCGTGAAGGCAACAGTAAGTCACGTAAACTAAACTATGTGTATAAAAGAAAAAGAATTCAAGACTCCAAATTAAGTCAAGTCCTAGGCTTTAAGTAGATCATATGTATGGTATTGTAAGTTGGTGACCTTTCTTGTCTTTTTTTTTAATCCTTTTATTATTAAAACTTAGAAATAAAACGAGGCAGGCATGATCCATGAAACAAATTACACTGTTTATTTAACCATGGTCACTTGTCATCTCAAAGAGAAATAATTGTTACTTAGATCAAAACACTGATAATAATATTGCACGTTGGGCACAAAGCACATAAAAAAAAAGTGCAAATTAAAAAGGTAATGATCAGTATGATTTCATATGGCCATTTTGGAGCCTTTTTGCTTTTAACTGATAGTCACGTGATGCTAAATATACTAAAGAGGTCTTAATTATCATTTTCTTTTTTAAATAACGGATAGAGATTCTCAATAAAGTTTAGAGACAAGCAGAAGTTAAAAAATGTTTATCATTACATTTGCTTTATAAAACTCTTTTTACCGTTGACCATATGTTTTATGAAGCATTTTTTTTAGGACACGTGTCCTCTAAATTAATAGCTATATATAAGTATTAGAAATCTCACGATGTCATTATAATGGAAGACTTATAAATACATCTTATCATACTAAATAAATATACAAAGCAATAATTTTTCGAATATTTTGAGCTAGGGAACTAAAAGAATAAAAAGAAGAAAAATACTTAAGTCAAGCTTTTTATACTTATTATATCAAGTTGTCCAATCACACATAACTAAGTGTTTTTTTATATAAATTTATAATTAAGTGTTTTTTATATAAATTTATAATTAAATATTATTAAATGCTAATATTTTTTTATATATATGATTAGAAGACTTGACATAGTAAATATGAGAAATTTAATGTAAGTTTGTTCTAAAAAGAAAGGAAGAAAATAATCTGGAGAATAATTAGATGAAACGAAGAGATTGATCCCGCAAAAGAAAAAAAGAAAAACAAAGATTGAAAATTTTTCTAAGCAGCATGGGGAGCAACGACGTTAACTCAGAATTCTGCCGTCACTGGCCAGGAAATTCTTTTGGATCTGTTTGATACGAGGGACACGAAGGAAAAGGAGTGGAGGAGAAATTTTAATGAATTCATTTTAAAAATTTTTGATAAAAATTAAATATAAGATAAAAGAGTAAGAAAATTTTATTAGAAAATTTTAATTCTACTTTTTTAATTTTTTAAAACGAGTTCATTAAAATTTTTCTTCTCTCTCCCTCCTTTCAATTTCCCTTGTACCAAACCGACTTTAATGCTGTGTTTGACTCGACGGAAGAAAAAGAAGATGAGGGATTTTAATCAAGAAAAAGAGAGGGGAGGGATTTTAATGATCTCCTGTTTGGATTGATTGGAGGGGAGGGGAGGAAACAATTTTAATAATATCTTATTTTGTTCTAATAAAAAAATTGACTATTTTAACCTCAAAATTTAAATGAATTTTTTCACTTTTTTATTTTGTTAAGATATAACTATATATAATGCAATTCACCAATTTTGATTTACAAGACACAGTCACACACTTATAGAATATCAAGATAAAAAGTCATGAGTGATAGATTTCAATCAGAAAAAAAACCTTGAAGGTGAAAGAAAATACCGAAGGCCTCCTAGAACTAGAAGAAGAGGGAAAAAAAAAAGTTTACAATGCTCACTAATTTTGAAGACAATTATCTCCTCAACCTCTTGCTAGATGCTCAAAAGAACTCTTTTATGTAGAAATATTTACGACTGATTAGGGGTTAACAAATCGAAAGGATATATGAAGAATTAAATTATTATCTCTCATCTCTCTTCCAAAAAATCTTACTTTTGGAAGGGAGGTTAGAAGAGAAGAGAAGGGGAGAAGAGCTCTCCTTTTTTTAAAAAACATTTTAACCAAACGAGGAGAGGAGAGTTGCTCCCCTCCTTTCCTAAAAAATTGCACTAGCCAAATAAGGGGAGGATAGCAACTTCCTTTCCGTTCTTTCTAAAAATCCTGTACCAAACATAGTGTAAAGAGAGTACAGAAACATTTTCTTTTGTAAGTCTGCCGTTATCTAATTAATTATAAAACCGGACTCGGTCAATTGGCTTTAGGACCACAGAAGGGATACGCACACAATATTATTAAGTTATCCAAAATCTCATCGGAATATCCGATTTAATCCTTATTCAATTATTCCAATAGTTAAAATATAATTAAATATAAATTATATCCAACATGTTTTTTTTTGCCATAATATTTTTAAGGCATGATTTATTTGTGAAAAATATTTGGGATCAATTTTGTAAATGTTTATGTTATACAAATGTGATAGGTTGAAAAACATTAGAACGAAATGAAATGATTTATATATAATCCTACTTGTGTTTAATACAAGAGCTAATTAAGAATTAGATTTGATCTTAAATATAAAATGTTAATTCATTTTATCTTCCAAATTTATGATATTTTTGCCAAAATATCCTTATTAATTAGTTTAGGTGCCTCCCACATGATTAAAAAAAGGTAATAGAAATAAGTCAATACACATTTTTGTTATCAATGAGAAACTTAACTAATTTTTTAAATTTTTTAAAATTAATTAACAAACTTTTATATTAAGAATACGAGAGAGTGTGTTTTTTTTTAATTATAAAGTATATATACTCCTTCAGTTCTTAATATAAAACTCACTTAACTAATTTGATTAGATTAATAAAGTTAGGTAAGTTAGTTAATTATAAAAACGTGACACGTTTTTCCTAAAACACCATAATCATCTTTCTTAATACCCCATCTCCCTCTTCTACTTAATTATGATTGAGGGAATATCTATAGGTGTAATTTAGAAAAAATTGATAAATATGATAAATGAGTCTTATATTTAGTATTAAAACTAACTCAACAGTTGGGTCTTATATTAAAGACCGGAGGAGTTCAATATAACGGTGGCGTCATTTCATTAATTAGCCCCACACAAACGATGTCTTGTTCTTGTTGGCTTGATGTCCCGGAATATACCCACAATGTCGCCAAATCCGAAGTGTATTCTGGTCAATGGCGTGTTTGTCTTATCATGATTAGTAAGTCCACATTTTCTTGGCCCTTTTCTACGTTAAAAGAGAGTGTGTGTGTGTATGTTTATATATTTTTGCATAAACAGCTAGTATCCTGAGTCAAGTTATCTTTCAGGCACAACAACAGGTTCAAATTAATTCTAATAGAGGTTTAACAGGAATTATTAAGATTGACCTCTTGACCCCTAAGATGTTGCATTCCCACATCTCAAATTTAAGACCCGTTTAAACTAGAACAGTCCCAAGCCAGTTGATCTAAAAGAGTATATATTGAGTGTCCTCAACAATAATAATATGTGACGTGCATAGGCATTTTAAGTTGTGATTAACACTTTGATCTCTCTCTCTCACACGTGTATATATATTGAGAAGGTTCAGATTCTCTCAAAATCTCTTCCTCTCATTTCTCTCTCAGAATCACATTCGACCTCTTGTTTCTCGAAAGTCTTCGACGGTGGTCATAAACATCAACCCTTAATGAGAATATCAATGTTATGAGCACAAATTTAAAGGGAGAATTTCATCTCAAAATAAATAAATAAATAAAAGAAAAGAATAGCCTATTTAGAGGGACAGGCTTTTAAACTTATAAACCATACTACGTTTGTAAGATTTTCAAATGCGAGACTCATAACAAATTGCATATATGCTTTTGAGAGGCGGATAACAATATGTTCTCTGAAATTGACTGATAGATTTTAAAATTGACTTCCTCAATTTCCTCAGGTCCTAGAAATCAATACTCAATTGGTGACGAGAACTGCATGAAATTCCATGTGAAGAGAACACTTCCATTGATGAAAAGTTCACTATGCCAACTGGAATTGCATGGGGGATTTTGTGCACGTTTGCGTGAGAAGGGTATTTATTTACCCGTATGATTAGAACAGTCGTGGGTCATTTTCACCGGATTATGGTAATTATATGGAATTTTCACACCATTTAGGTGGCTATGTGTAATTCCCACATCAGTAGGGTACTCAAATAAAATTCTTGTAAGATCATACAGCTACTCCGCTTGTTCGAAAATTAGAAACAACACCCGGCTGAAATTTACAAGTTATATATAAAGACCCCATTGGCACCCATGTGAAAACGAAAAATAAAAAGAAACCAACGAATTACGGTGAGTAAAATTTTTAAACAAGCGAGTATTAATGCAGCCGAACCAATTTTATTCCAAGGGGATCTCCCACTTTATTTGTTCTATCAATTATCACAGTTTGTTTGTTGAAAATCTCAGTTCAATAACATCTCACGTTCTCAGCTCACAAAAAAAAAAAAAAAACCATCTCGCGTTCTGTAGCCTTGTAAAAACGGGTGAGTGGGTTCCTTCTCCCCATAAGAGACGGTGGAATTGTTCAGCCCAACACAATTATTACTACCTCCGGTCTTTAATATAAGATCCTGTTTGACTTTTATTTTGATTCTAAATATAAGACCTCAATTCACTTTCTCTCTCATATTTATACATTTTTTCCAAAGTAGTCATTCTAATAATAAGAGTTCTAGTCAATACATTTGATTAGCAAGGATATTTTAAAAAAGACAACACCTATTTAGGACAAATAACTAACTCAACTTACTTTCTTAATCTCCTCAAATTAGTCAACTGGCTTTTATAATTAGGACCGGAGGTAGTATTACTATTCACCACCAAAAAAAAATCCAAATTTTTATGAGGTATTGATGAATGCTGATTGATATTGGCGATATAGATGATGGTTCTTCCAATTCATGGGTGGCCTCCCCACATAACCGACAAATAGTAGAAGAGCCACAAGATTTCATTCATACAAGTTTAATCACTTAAGACTTGTTGATAAGAATTAAAACACCGTAATTTTACTTGGGAGAATTGCAATAGAATCCATATGAAAAGAAAATAGTTTCTAAAAAGTCTCAATAACAAATGAAAAATTATCATTTTTTATTAAAAGTTGTTATTACATACTACTCTCTTGTCATTGAGATTTTATAATATTTATGTTCCTTTCTTGGAACCTAATTGCAGTTGTCCCATTTTATTTTGTTCAGGATTTGTATCTTCAATATGAACCCAACAGATGACTGCTACTTGTACAATCTCACATGACCCACACACAACTTAATTAAACCCTGCAAAAATGAATGCTTCTTCAGAACAACTTAATTATAAAGTGCTTAATTATAAAAACTAAAGCTGTTACATTACAGCAATATAAAGTGCTTAATTATAAATTGGAAAGGGAGCAACGGGTGAAGCCAAAGAACAAGACTATGATAACTCAATCATTTTTATCTGTAATGCTCAACAATACAAAACTGTCATACTGCTTAACTCCACCCAACAGGGCCATCCACAAAGCATACATTTTATTGGAAGCATATAGATATATTGCTACACAAAAAATACCAAATCGGTATTTGACAATCACACTAGTTAAAAGTAGAAAAACCTTACATTCATTCCTTGTATGGTCAACTAGAACAAGGAATCTCACGCATGAACACACACACACACATCACTAGACACACTTTCAACTTTTCTGGCTAGCAAAAAAGTATTCCCTATTAAAGGCAATCTTATTTTAGGAACTATCGGGCACTAAATGCTAAATGCAAGCACCAATCCCAATAGAAACTCAAACACTTCCAACTTGGTTTGTTATACTGGGTCGCCTGAGGCTCAAATTGGATCTCAAAAAGCTCAATCAGAGCCCCTTCTATAAAGCCTATGTACAAACCGATATAAACCCAAATCCAAGATTCCAACTTTTTCTTCAATAAGCTCTAGAAGTTCAGTTCAAAAAATAACCATAATTAGAGCCCTATATGAGATTGTATAATCTAATATACTGCCATGTGTATGAATGATTTGATTTTCTTTTCGTTACCATTCGTGGAAGGAGATGGATCGCAGAAATAGATGTGATCCCTCCCAGTTCAGTCATATTTTCTCAGTGCCAACTTCAGCTGGGCCCTCTCATTGGGCCTGGGCCGTAAAGGCCCAAATTCTGCTTCTCTTTCATTGAGTTTATCTTCTCCAGTTTCCATTCCCCTCTCAGCCTCGCAATGAAGGTCGCAGCTTTCACGTTCACATCAGGGCTGGGACAGGAAATGGTCCCACCCATTTCCATTTCGGGCGGGTCTTCCTTGGGTTTCGGGTCATTTGGGTCTTCTTCGGGGTCGGGTGAGCCGCACCGCGAGCTGTTAGTGCTGCGTATCCTCACAAAATCCCCGCGAACGGTGAACTTCATCTCCGGAATCTTAAACGGTGGCGGAGGTGGTGGAGGGATCGGGATCAGTGGTGATTGATTGCCGCTGTTTAGTAATGTCTCGTTGTGGAAAGTGCTTGTTCTCGCGGGCAATGGCGGCCTACCGGCGTTTCGACGCCGAAGGGGTTCAGCTGCTGGAGGAGGAGGCGGTGGGGGTGGCGGCGGGATCTTGGGCTTTCGAAATGACCATCGCTTCGAAGATGTCAATGGCGGTGGAGGTGGGGGAGCAGGAGGTGGAGGCGTTGAGACAGAATGAATTTTCTTATTCTTGCCTCCTCCCATCTTGAACCAACTGTGGAAAACTGACGGCGGAGGAGGAGGAGGGGGAGGCGGCCGAGGCTGTTTCGCACTGAGGTTGTCTTCATTGTGAATATGGTCGACCTTTGTTGTTCTCTGCGTTCTCTTCCTCTTTTTCTGATTGGACAGTGAAGCCCACACCATTGCTATTTCCCTCTTCACATTACTCTTCCTCCGTTGATTCCTTCCACGTTTATGCTCCCATTCTGTTTGGAACGACGGTGCCGGAGGCGGGGGCGGGGGCGGGGGCGGAGGTGGTCGTGGCGGAGAAGGATTCCTCGTGATATCATTATCATCGACCTTCACATGTTCCACCTTATTCTTGCGCGGGACTCTCTGATATGTTCGCCTAGATTTGGGCCGAGCAGTAGCTGGCGGATGAGGTGGAGGCGGCGGCGGAGGAGTAGGGGGAGGCGTCGGTGACTTCGGAGCCGGTTGAGGTGGCTGCGGCGACGAACTGCGAATTTCAAAGGTATCAACCTGAATTTCCTTCACATCAGCCTCTTCTCCAACCTTCTGCTCAACATTTTCCGGCCGCATGCGGATGTCCACCGGAATCTGCTCCCTCTCCGGCGATCGAAACCTGTCGATTTCAAAATCATCAAAGAAACGATACCGATGCCTATCACTCTCAGTTTCCCACAACGACTCCTGCCGGAGATCGGGATAAGAGCTACTGCTTCTCCTCAGCCGGGAAACTCCAGTCATCGGAGACTGCAATCGGATGATCGGAGGTGAATCATAAATCTTATTCTCCGGGAACCCATACCAATGCCGAGAAACAGGCCCATCTTCCTGTTCCACAGTTTTCTCATACCCTACCGCCCTGACCCTCACAGTTTCCACCTCTTCCGACGATGCCGAATCCTCATCGTTCCTCTTGGCAAAAACGCCACAAAGAATCGCGAAAAGCACAAACAGAATATTGATGGAGTCCCAGCTTTTCCTGACGGAGGTAGGTCGAAGGAGGTTTGAGGTAAAGGAGAGAAAAGGAGGAAGTGCGAGGAAGAGAAAGAGAAGGATGATAATGGGTAAGATAATAATAAGCAGAGGTGGACTCAGAAAGGGAGACGACGAGGATGACCGCGGGTGAGGCATGGAGGTTCACGGTGGTGGTGGTGGTGGTTGTAGTTTGTTCTGTTGTGTTGCGTTGTTTTAGCGATTTGGCTATGGCTGGTTGCTTTGCTTGTGCTGAAAGTGAAGTGTGTGTCTCTGTGTTACTGTTGGAGTTTCATTCATTTCCTTCCATGACGAGCTTTGCTTCGCAGAAACATAAACACGTTACTTTTAGTGGGGAAAAAAATATTCTGAACTCTATCAAAAATAAATTCTCAAGTTTAAAAAATTTCTTATTATATTTTTAATTTACAGCATAATTTAAATTTTTAAAAATATCAAATACTATATATCTTAAAATACTTTGACTTTTTTGGCCAATAAAATAAATGAAAAATTACTCTTTCATTGGTCAGTAGTAGCAATTATCTGATTCTGCCAACTATGTTTACTCTTAAGTATTGCTTTCTCTATTAATAAGATTTTTTTTAAAACCAAAACTATTGATAAGATTGATTTTTGTTTTGTTTTTTTGCCAGCATTCTATTGATAGGATTTGAATTTTGAATTTTGCTAGAGAAAAATTGAATTCACATTGATATAAGTTTTTTTAAAAATATACTCGTATATTAGGACGAGGCTCATGCGTTTGCCAAAAAACGTGTAACAAATTCCCTCAAGCTTCAACTTTTAATATTAGAACTAATTAAAGGATTGAATTTCATTTAAATAAAACATATCAATTCTTTTTGTTTATTATATTTATTATTTTTTTAAATTAACTTACCTAACTTATAAGTTGATATATAGTTTGATAATGTCACACGAAATATTTTAAAGAGATCATGTAACATTTCATATTTGTTATAAATAATCAATTTATTTTTTTTAATCTACCTAAATTAGTTAAATAGTTTTTATATCAAGGATAGATTGTAATATAATAATTTTAACTTATAAGTGAGTTTTTTTTTTAGCATATTTTCCCTAGTTGCATGACTTTGTATATTTTTTTTATGCTTTATATTAATGTTGATTTAAATTCTAAGTCCTTCTGATTTTTGCTTGAAAAACATCAATAGTATATCTTGTAAAAAAGAAATTAAAATTTATTATATTACTCCTTCGGTCCTTATTATAAGACCCCATTTGACTTTTTATTTGGTCCTAATTATAAGACCCCAATCCATTTTGTTTATTATATTTATGCATTTTTTTCCAAAATAATCCTTCTAATAATGATAGTTTTAGCCAATATACTTAATTAGCAAGAATATTTTAGGAATGACAACACTTATTTATTATAAATAACCAACTTAACTTACTTCCTTAATCTCCTCAAAAAAGTCAATTGGGTCTTATAATTAGGACCGGAAGAGTATATCTTTAATAGCTACAACATTTGAAATTGATGGTGGATTGAAATTGCTATTTTGACCATATTAAACAATGCCTTTTTAAAAATTGCTTTTTTGGCTCCACAAAATTGTATTAATTAATGACTTAATAAAGAGTTGAAAAATATAAGTTTGAAAAATTAAACATAACAATACACTCAATCAAATTAAAAAATAAAAATAATTCGTGTTGGCATTGGATTTGAGATTAGGCTGAAAGGAACCCAATATTTTAATAAATATCATACCAATCAACGAAATTCACGTTGATTGGGTCCCCATTTATCAATTCCCTTGTTTTTTTAATATTTAATTAATAATATTTTTAATTATTGAAAGCAACTTTTGAAATGTGCTATAATGCATTTGCCACAGCAATTATGCCCAGCTACAGTTTTAGGACCTGCATAAATTTATATTAAATTTTCTAATTTTAAAATTATTTCAAACACTTTATGGAAAAAAAAAAAACTTCACTTAAAACGTAAAATGGTAGGATTTTATGTCATTTAATTTTTTATATTCTGAATCCTCAAAATAATTTCAAAATATATGATTTTTATAAACGTAACTAGAAATTTTGAATTATGATTTTACCTTAAAGTTATAGTATCAGCCTATTTTTTCCTTAAAAGAATTGGTATTTAAGTAATATTTCGAGCGAAATCATTTTATCCCAAAATATTATTTAACAAAAATGAAAAATAATTTTGACAGAATAAAATAAATTGTACAACTCAGTGAAAGAAATAATTGGTGAAGAATAAAAAGGGAAAGAATAAAGATGCAGGCAAATAGATAAACAAAAGCAGAACCGTCGACAGCTAGATGTTGAAGTATCCATTTCTTTGTTTGTCAGCAAGGAATGCTTTATTATGATTTATATATTACTGTGCCACTATTATATTTCATTCGATTATTATTTGTATTTATTTTAATTAATTTGACTTTAGTTTGGGAAAAAAAATTTGTTGAGATAAGCATAATTCCATGTAATTCCATTTATACACAAACACACATGCACGCACGCATGCATGCAACGCTTACATATGACAGCATTTAATATGCTTCAATAATAACCGTGATATTCAACTCTTCTTTTAATAAATACTTCTCCGGTCCTTAATATAGAATCTAATTATTGAGTTAATTTTAGTCCTAAATATAAAGTTCATTTCTTATATTTATCAATTTTCTCTAAATTATCTTTATGGATACTCCCTCAACTATAATCAAGTAGAAGAGGAAGATGGGGTATTAAGAAATATGATTATAGTATTTTAAGAAAAGGGTGTCACATTTCTTATAATTAACTAACTTACCTAACTTTCTTAATCTAATCAAATTAGTTAAATGGGTTTTATATTAAGAACTGGAGGAGTAGTTATTAGTCTATTTAATTTTAACATTTTTGTCAATTATTTGGGGACACCCAAAAAGTGAATTCGACTGAAAATTTAACTAATATGCATCCGATCAAATAGGTGAACCTTGGGCATTATTTAAAAAAAAAATGTTGAAACATAAGAATACGAATGTCTTTCAGTCAATATAATTTAACATCACAATACGTAATACATAAATTTTACAACATACCACGTCCGGTTCTAATTATAAGACCTTATTTATAAATTATAAATAATATTTTATAATTAGGACCAAAAGCAGTATTATCTTACTCATAAGTTATAAATAATGAAACTCATTTAGAAGTTTCTTATAATATTATCCATCGCATTCAATTATAAAATATATAAAAAAATTTATTGTCAAAATGTACTCAAGGGCTTAGGTCATTAAGCGAGTGAAACTGTTATTTAATTATATACAACATATTTTTAACTACATAAAAATACCTTTTGTTTTGTAAACAGTCAAAAATAGATTACACAGCAACAACAACAATACTCGGACGAAAAATATATTGCACCTCCGACGTTAAAAAAATTTCAAATATACTTAGATAATAAATTTTGTAATGGGAAAATTTTTAAAAAATTTACCAAATATATAGTAGTAAAAGACAGTATTGAGAAATTATAATACTCTTCTAATCCTAAATATAATTTATACTACAAAACAAATTTTATGTTTAAAACATAACAAAAAAATTATAAAATAAGTGGGAGGAAATTAGGAAATAGGAAGACGGAAGTGCCCTTTTTGAGGAGCCTGAATCATTGGAGCGTGACAGCAATCATTGAGCCACATGTCCCCTTTCCAACCACACAGCACTTTTCTTCCCTTTTTTTCCTCTCTTCCTTCCTAAAATATCCTTTATTTATAATCATTTCCTTATTTTAATACTCCCTCTTGTCCCCCATCCAAGCAATTTTTAAAGCAAGCTTTTTGTTTTTGTTGTAGTTTTTTATTTTACAATATAACCTATTTTTACAAGTAATTGCTTTTTGTCCAAAGATCAATTTAAAGAACATTGATTTTTTTAATATATATATCCAAAAAATTTTTTGGTAAAATTAACTTTTTAATAAAATATCATTTAAATATAAATAATTTATCTTAATTTTGATTTGCACAAGTCAAGTGAGATATAAAAGTTAACCTTGTCAACGTTAATTCAAATAAATTCTCAAAAATTTTTAAGTGATCAAAAGGACTGGAAAAGAAAAAAAATATTTAAATTGTTTTGTTAACACCTCCTATGCATAAGTTAAATAGTTAGTGAGACTAACGGAGCAAAGGTATTAAATTTAAAGACGTTAATAGAGCAAAATTAAAGCATTTAATTAAGAGAAACAAACATAAATATGAAACTAAAAAATGAGAGAAAATATAGATAGTCACAAAATAGTTTTTTTTAATGTTTTTTAAATAAAAAAAGGGTTCCTCCTTCCACTTGGGCCTAAAAGAGGAACCCCTTTCAGTCTCATTCGAGTGAAATCGGGCTCAAGTGCAATACAATTCATATGCTTTATTGCTTTATGGGGACAAAATGCGCTCTTTTCCTGTTCATCATGTTCTGTTTCTTTAGATATATATATATATATATATATATATATAATAGATCATATTTTAACTACCTATTTTATACGTGAGAATGAGCCTTGAAAATTAGACATTTTAAGCATAGAGGGTTAGCCTTGAAGCTTTTGTTTCTCTATTTTCAAGTTCCTTAAAAAATTAAGGTTAAAATGCAGCTCCCTCTTTATGGACTAAACCCTACAAAATCATGAAGATGATGATTAAGGAATATTTGATTTTATATTTACAATTTAGACTTTAAAAGATTTATCTCCTGTCCTTTAAAGTTTAGGTTTGTATTATTCAATTCGGATTCTAAACTATTTTAATTTGGTCATTTAGAGCCTAGACTTATGTTACGCAAATCAGACTTTATATACCTATTTTTGATTATTTTACGATAATGCAAGACTTAAATTAAGAAATTTATTCAAAATTTTCAGATCTAACCCCAAACACGAACAATTTGAGCCTCTTAAGAAAAGTCATGGAAATTATGGAACTAAACTTTCGGCCTTCAGCTCATTTAAGCTAATGTGGGTCAGGTAGACCCGTTTTTGAGACAGTCATAAATCCCAAATTCAATCATAAATAAGCTTTCATATATAATTAACAAGTAATCAATGAAGGCTGAGTGTAAATATTTTAAAAAAATAGTCTGGTTACGTGCTAAGATAGGAAGGGCCGATATGGGACCAAGTCTCCCATGAGACGCAGCCAAGCTACCCCAGTGAGCAGTGCGTCACGTTCAAGATGTCGATCATGTTCATATCATCTACTTTAAGCCTTTTCTTTTAATTATTATTCAAAATTTACTCTCAAATGGAAAGATCAACTATAAAATATAAAACATAAAGTTGGAGATAAAACCATAAACATATTGCATAGAAAACCATAAATATAAAATATATTATCTACAAGCAAAAGGGAAAAAAAAGGGAAAATCCCTATTTAAAAATATTAGTGAGGATGACTTAAATTAGAGATAAAGTTTACAAAACAGATATTTTTGTTATGTATACATATTTATCGCATGTTCAAAATAAAATGGTTTCATTACTGTTCGCCTAAGTGGTTCAATGATTGCATGAAATTTTCTAAAAATCAATTATCATATTTTTATTAGCTAGTAATTGATTGATAAATACATTGGTGAGCGCTTTTCTGAGTTTTGAGGTTCATCTTAACTTCTTTTTTTTTTTTAAATATTGTTATCTATCTAATCCAGTTCGGGGTTCATGATTTTCTTTCCCTACAAAGATTTCTTTTCCGGGACTCGAACTTGAGACCTAAAAGAATCTAGCAGGACCTTACACTATTAAATTAACTCTTTGTTGGTTGAGATCCATCTTTAGTGAGGGGGTGTTTGGATATCCTGAAAAGTGCTTTTCAGAAGCATTTTTTCTTAAATCGAGATAAACTCTTCCACATATTTACCTTGTAGACTGTAAAATCACTTCTGAAACTATAGTTTGGTTTCCATCTAAACACCTCCGGAGCCTTTAATATCCAACTCACATTTGGTTTTTGTAAGGTTAAAAAGAATGGGAAAAAAAAAAGAAGTAATGGAGGAGGTAGAGACTAGAGATCCAAGATTGGGACATTGGGATAAAAGGAGGACTGAGGCCAACCATAAAAAGCAACCAATCTTCTATTCTGAACCACTTCATGGCATAGGCAATCAGACAGCTGGGAGCTTACGTTCAATTTTGTCTGTCATTTACGTGATCTTCATCGGGCACATATGCTATTCTTAAATGTGTTTTTTGAGACCATACATACATACATACATATTTCCTACAATGTCTAATTACAATGATCATAGTTATAAATGTAATATATCTATTGTTGCAAAAGAAAAATATTTGTGCATGTTTTGATCTTGGCAATGAAAAATGCAGATTATTTATTTATTTTTCCTTTCAAATAACAATATCATCTCCGTGATTAGTGTCATTAAGTGGATATACTATAGCAATATTTAAAAAAAAAACATATAAACTTGTATCACTTCTGTCCCAAATGTAAATCACTTGTAAAGAAAAATTTTAGTTATAAATAGAAGTTATTTATATATTTAATTCTTATTTTTCAAATTTATCTTTATTTAATTCTTATTGAAAAGTGAGAAAGAAGCTAGATATAAAATGATTTGTAAATATAAAGAAAAAAATCCAAAGAATAAAAAATAATTTTTTATCAATTTAATACATTTCTTTTTTTCCTGCTATCACGTTATGTGAAAATGTGTATTGGCCAAAAAAAATGAAAATGTGACATGTGACTTGTATTAGAGGTGTTTGGATGGAAACAAAATAATAATTTTAAAAATATATTTATAATATACGAAAAAAATATTTATTTTGATTTATCAAAAAAACTTTTTAAAAAAATACTTTTGTAGATTCCTAAATACTTCATAAATATATCCAGATAATAGGTGGGAGCATGGAGACATTCTGGAGTTAAAAGACAGTTAGCAAATGCTTAGACGCAAAACGCCACGTTTGGGGCGGGCGGGTGAAATAACGAATTGGAAGACCGAGGAGTAGGGATACTTCCGTGGCCTGTGGGACACAATTTGGATTTTGGATCCTTCCGAAAACCCTAGCTCCGTTAAACCCTGAATTGGCTGAAACGGAGTCGCCGAGGCACTTGGCATTTGGCAACAAAAAAGTCAGGGATGGTTTGGTTTCAATGCGAGGATTGTGGTGACAATCTGAAGAAACCCAAGTTACCGAATCATTTCAGAACTTGTTCCGCTTCTAAGGTTCTTTTTCGATCCCACTTACATTCTTGTTATCGATTGACACACTGGTTTATTCGTTTGCTAGATTAGATTAATTTCGTGAACGCAGCATATAGTTGGGAAATGAAATGATGAAGCCACTTTGGTTATTTTGGTACACCGACCCTGCTGTTTTGCTTAATTAATTTTTTTTCCCTGACTATATATTGCAGTTGTCATGCATCGATTGTGGAGAAATATTTGGGCAAGACACCGTTCAGCAGCACACACAATGTATTACGGAAATGGTACGCCCCTCTGTATCATAATATTCTTATTGGATCAAGTCGGATAAACAGGAGTCTTTCAGCTACTTCTTTTTCGAAGTGGATTATTGTTCTATGGCAATGAATGAGAACGAAAGATGGTTTTGAATTTGAACCTTTTTGTCCCTTTCCGATAAATTCAAAATCTGGGCGCCTCAAACGGGGTATCTTTAGATTTAGAGTGTCTGAGGATTAGTTCATCTTGGATTTCTCCAGCGTGTGGTCAGGGACGCTTCTATCAAGTTTCCTTTCTCTAGTGATGTTTATTGTTGGTTGCTCCATGGTTGTCCACTATGTGCTCAAAGATCATTCACTCCGTTCTGATTATTGGCATTTGAATTTTTGCTCATGTTTCACCACAGCATTGCCTCATTTTATTCTTTTTGGGCTTTGTTTACTTTTGTCAGCTTATTGATTGAGGTTTGGTAAAGCTTTTGTCCCCCCTTTCTTACTTTTGGCGGTCCTTGGCTTTGATAGTTTTGCTGCGATGTTATTAGTAATTTGATTAAGTTTTATTTCTGGTTTGCCCTTGACCCTCTTAGCTTATAAAGGTAATTTTTCTCACTCTTTAATCCAGGAAAAGTATGGTCCAAAAGGCCAAGGCAAAACTTTGAATGTTACAACTGCCAAACCTAACAATAATAACAAGCAAAAGCCTGAAGTTGATATTCATGTTGGGTTATCAGAAAGACCTCCGTGGTTTTGTAGGTATGCTCTATTGGTTGCACTTTCTATCACCGTGCTATTCAGGGTGTACGTATTGAATAGTTTGTCTACTGAAATGACATTTTAATGTTTTAAAGTATAATGATTTTCCTGGTCTTTATGTTTCCTTGGGATGGGATTCAGGCTTCCTAGTTCCTGTTCTCTGCATGAATTGGCTTGCTACTTATAATTTATTGCACTTTTGGGTTTATGGGATCGTCAAGGTTATAGTTTGAATTGTTATGTGATGTAAGCAGAGAATGTCAAAATGGACAGGAATAGGTGCTAGTAAGTTCAAGGCATCTAATCATGTGCGCTTTTTGTTGCTTTAGGAAGTATTTTACAAAAATCTATGTAAAATCATTTATTTATGCCTATCTTATGAACCAATGCTCTGTGCGAGGTATAGCTCTTTTTAATAGTAGATTTTCAGCCACTAAGGTGGGACCATCTTAGCCAAATAGTAGTTTGCAATCCCTGCTGAGTTGTAACTCAAGGGATGTACGTTTGAGTAGATACCAAGTATACTTGTTGGAATTATGTTTTGTGAATTGATTGCTAGTAAAATGTTGAAATATCTTTTTTAGTACAATTGGCTTCATTGACTTTCTCTTACCTCTTCGTTTAGAATCCACGCAGTTATTAGTTCTATTGCAAAAAACAACTGATTATCTGAAATACCCTTACAGATGTGTCATGTTAATAATTGGGAATTGAATTGTGCCTGTACTTGGTTCCCAGAATCTTAAGTTATTAACTAAGCTTTGTTGCTGGCTGCACTGCTACCAAATTCATTCTCCTTGATTTATTTGTTGCTTTTCAGCCTCTGCAACACAAGAGCTACGAGTAAGCAAACACTTCTTCTCCATGCCGATGGAAAGAAACACAGGGCAAAAGCTCGGGCATTCCATGCTGCAAAGCAACAACCAACTCAGATGGACGCATCTTCTCCGGATGCAAAGCTTCCAGTGGAGCAAGCCTCCAATGATAAGGTCCAACTCAACAATAATGGACAGCAGACAAAATTGCAAGATCCATCTGAACACAATAACTTGAAATCGGGGAATGAAATCTCTCAATCAAATAAAAAGAGGAAATCTGATGTGGCGGAGGATGACCCTAACAGGAAAAAGGGCAGGGATGACAATTCAGGTGAGTTGGGAAATGGGGAAGTAGTTCAGGCTGAAGGAGCAGAGGCTGGGAGAAAAGAAGATCGTTTGAAGAAAGAAACGATGGTTAATGACAAGAAGAACATAAAGTGGAAGAAGTTTATCAAATCAGCGTTGAAATCTGTAAGTATCTGTGGATTCAGAGTGATATGTGTGCTTATTTTGTGTTTTATTTTGGACGATGCGCAGTTCTTATCCTCATAGTGAGCTTGAGATTGTATGCATGGACCTTCTGTCCTCTCCGATGAATTTCCTTTAAATATGCCTTTTCCGAGTGAGGGGTAAATTTTAGCTAATTTAGTTTGCCTATGTTTTGTGCGCCTGTTTGTGCACTTACATGTGCTTTCTTTTTCCTGGGAAGCAGCATCCTGATGGAAAATTGAAGATGAAGAAGTTGAGAACACATGTCTTGAAAGCCTTGCAGGAATCTGGCGTTGAAGTTGATGAAACTGAACTTAGTGAGGCACTTGAGCATAAGGTTGGCCCATTCGATTGTATTTATGTTCATTTATCTCTTCCCAATTACATGTGTTTCTTATGAAATTTCGTATGGTGACAGATCAATTCGAGTTCCAGATTTGCAGTTGAGAAGAAGTATGTGCGGTTGGTGGCCAAGGATGGTGACTAGTTGCAACCTTATAAGCTGGAATCCCTGGCTTTTATTTGGTGATATTTTGCTATTGTTTAGACGTTAATTGATATCGTTTAGAATTGAAAGGAGGCGGGTCCATTTTTGCGTCTAAACCTACTGAGGAAGTGAAGGAGGACGAGGTTGTTTTAATTTATTTTTTAAGCCTCCCCCGTCTCCCTTTACAAAATTTTTTTGCAGGAACAAATTGATTATTATTACGCAATTGTATTCAGTTGTTGTATAAAATGATTTTGAATCACTGAAAGGAAATTTCCTTTATTGTTTATTGTTTATCACCACCATTGTTATGATATTTTTTTATTTTTAAATTCAGTAAAAGTTTAAGATGATTTTAATTAAATGAAGAGCGCAAATAAGTTAAAAAAAAAAAGTCATCATGGCCAGGATATTATTAAATTCTTATCGACTTTTTTTTGGGGGGGGGGGGGGGGGGGGATCACTCATGACTAGGCAAATCATGCGCCCTTGAAATTGAGTTATTGCGTCTTACGCCTTGCGCAATGGCATGCTTCCAAGGGATTACTGACTTGGCCGAAAGTTCCTATATCGATTCTAAAGAGAGAAGTAACATCCGCGTCTTAGTTTCGCTTGATGCATTATATTCCTCTGGTTCTAAATAGGGGATACTTTTTGTAGTGTAATTTTACACTATAAAAAGGATTTTATATTTAAGATTAGAGGAAGACATATTTTTACAAGGATATAAAGTGGAATGAAGTGCTACCGGTAGATATAAAACTCATTTGATTTTTATTTTAGTTTTAAATATAAGACTTCAATTTATTTTTTCTCTTATATTTATTTAATTTTTTTCAAGATAGTACTTCTAATAATAATAGTTTTAGTTCATAAATTTGATTGATAAGGATATTTTAATAAAGACAACACATGTTTATTATAAGTAATTAACTTAATTTATTTTTTTAATTTACTTAAATTAGTTAACTAGATTTTATATTTAGGACTGAAAGTAGTAATAGATATCGTTTCGTCTCGGTAGAAAAAGGAAAATGAATATTTTTCTCCTTCATATCAGAAATAATTAAGCACGAAAAAGCTTTTTGTTTTTTAAATTGAAAAAAGCAGAAGCCTCGATGTAGTTTTCTTAATTCTACATATTTTTCACGTCAACAATATAAACGGATAAACGGGAAAATGGCATGAAAAATGATTGTTGAATTTAAAATTTTCAAATTATGACCTCAAAATAAGAAAAATTCTCCTCTTCATACATGATTAAATAGAGATTTTGGTTTTTTTAAAAAAATTATAAAAATCCCCCTTACTGCCCTCCGGCATATCCAGCATCTTGAACTATTTTTTTCTAGTGTATATCCAGCATCCGAAAGTATTTTGTGATGTATCTAGCATCATAAAATAGTTTTCAGGTGCTTTGAAAGTATTCTTTTGCCTTAAAATGCATTAAAAAGATATTTTAGGGTATTAGACGTATTTAAAAAATATTTCAAAGTGTTGGATGTACTTGAAAAAAATATTTTGGAGTATTGGATGAACCTGAATCCTTAAATGAATTTAAAGGTTAGACTGGTCAACCCGCCATAATTTTTCAACAAGTTCATGCAAATTTGAAAAATGCAATTAACTGTATCAAATCCACAAAATCAAATAAATAATATAGCATAGATGACAAAATACTCCTCCGGTCCTAATTATAAGACCCAATTGATTTATTTGAGGAGATTAAGGAAGTAAGTTAAGTTGGTTATTTATAATAAATAAGTGTTGTCATTCCTAAAATATCCTTGCTAATTAAGTATATTGGCTAAAACTATCATTATTAGAAGGATTATCTTGGAAAAAAATGCATAAATATAAGAGACAAAATGGATTGGGTCTTATAATTAGGACCAAATAAAAAGTCAAATTGGGTCTTATAATAAGGACCGGAGGAGTATGAATATATTATCTACAAAGTAATAATAAAATACAGATGAAAATCATTAAAGTAATAATTATATATAAATAAAATTAATATAAAATTTAACACGGATAAATAACAAAATATTTGAATATCATGACCTCCATATTTGATTAAAAAATACAAATTAGAAAGGCGAATCCACAAGTTAAGTGGGTTGGGCTAAACTTGGTTCATTTTCGAATGGGTTGCAATTTTTACAACCAATCCAAGTTAAAAAGTTAGGCCCATGTACGTTGAAAATTCTATAAATTTAAGTGAAAATATCTTGATATGGAAAACACAGATATTAATTTTTTTTACATATTTTAATTTTTTTGAAATTTTATTTTAATATAAATAATATTTTTGTTTCAATTTCTTAAACTGTTGTCATTGAGAGATTATGAACAAATTCCTTCAAAGACGGCAGTTTCCCTTTTCTATGAATAAGTATAGCTTGAATAAGATATAAAACAAATTAAAGTTGAAAGAACTAAATTAAAACATGAGCCAGAAGACCAGATCTACGTAAGGTTAAAGGGTGTTCTGTCAAAGTGGATTGCAAATCAACAGACCACTTACTCCGCAAGAATACAAGGTTGCCAAATATCTCCTACGAAATCAAGAGTGAAAAATTTAGCATCAAGCATTGTAAATATTGAGCGATACGTCCCAGGTTTTTTTTTCAAGTGCAGAAACCTCAAGACCAGAGTGGTAGGATTTATTCTCATAATAAAATATATTAATTTTTTTTTTGCGAAAAATTTGGAAATCCAAAATAAATGTTTGATAATCAAATGAATATATCTCACAGGAAGTACATGATGTGTGCTCAGCCACAAACTAATGCATGTGATTATTTATTACAAATGTCATATAAACATCTTTGTTTTTGTTGGTTTTGAAATATGTCTTTCTTCTTCAGCTACGCAATGAAATTCATGGGATTCTTAACCAAACTCAGTGGGCTGGTGATACATGAATATCTATACAGGCTGGAGACTTACGAGAGAGAGAAATGGACCCCAAGGCCCAGACATTAGCACTTGTAGAGCAAGGCAAGGAGATGACACGCCTTCCTCTGGGATCCTACGTTGTGTTTTTTGAATCCCATGTCTTGTATTAATTACTACTTATGTTTCTTATTATACTCTCTCTGATCTTAGATATAAGATCTATTTTCACTACAAAATAAATTTTATATTTAGGATTGGAGGAGTAAAAGTTTATTTAACTTTTAATTTGATCTCAAGTATAATACTTTAATCCATTTTTTTTCATATTTACTTATTTTTTTAAAGTAGTCCTTGTAATAATTACACATATTAAAAGTTTCATCAAATGGTAATTCTAACTAATATACATGATTAGTAAAGATATTTTAAGAAAAACAACACCTATTTATAACTAATAATTAATTTAACTAATTTTTTTAATCTTTCTAAATTATTTAATTTTTTTAATCTTTTTAAATTAGTTATCTAAGTTTTATATTGAGAATATGAGGTAGTATTAAGTAGGTAATTGGAGACTCCATAGATACGATTTGATTGCACGGTGATGGTGACGATTCAACGTCAAACAGCACCCGTATTATCTCGCTGCGGCCGCTAGATTCCACAAACTAATGATTATGAAAATCTCCTACCAACCTTCAAATCTGTGGCTGGGTGTTTGTCCCCCACAGTCACCCCTTCTCAACTTGGTCAACAACTTAAATTTAATTAATTACTTTTAAAGATTTTTTATTATCATATCTTGTCCCTTAATACTACTTTTAACTAATTTTTTTTAAAATAAAAAATACAGCAGCTTCTTACATTAAATATAGAATTTTTTTTTTTTTTTGTAAAAAAGTGCTTGAGTTTAGAACTTAATTATACGGTTGAACCGCTTCATGATGTCTGGGTATAGACTTTACGCGTTCTCTCTTAGCAAAATTTGTCCAGTCAACATCCGTTACGCGTTTTCTCTAATTGTTACAAAAAATTGTCAATACAGAGGGGAAATCATTTTGAAGGTATCTATATTTTTTTAATTTTTAATCTCGTACCTATGTGTTTTTTGATTAAATACTACCTTCAGTCCTAATTATAAGAGTCATTTAACTAATTTAAAGAGATTAAGAAAGTAAGTTGAGTTAGTTATTTGTTCTAAATAGGTGTTGCCTTTCCTAAAATATCCTTATTAATCAAGTGTATTAACTAGAATTATAATTATTAGAATGACTATTTTGGAAAAAAATTGAATAAATATGAGAGACAAAGTGAATTGTGGTTTTATATTTAGGACTAAAATAAAAGTCAAACATGGTTTTATATTAAGGACCGGAGGTAGTATTTAATTTTGCTTTATTAACATCTTTAACCCTTGCATAGAGACTAAAAATGTCAATAGAACAAAGTTATAAGAGCTAATGTTGCTAAAAAAATTTAAATGATTTAATTAAGAAAAAAAACACAGATACCAAATTAAAAATTAAGAGAAAGTATAGGTACCTTCAATATAGTTTTTCCAAAAATTTATTTAAAAATAAGGTTAGATTATACAAAATTTTCTGAAACTTTATGTTATATGTGAATAATCTGATTAACTTTTGAAACTTTATCATAAACATGTCTCAATTTAACAATTATGCAGATAACTCGGGTACTATTGGTTTATGTTCATTATTTATCTGTTAATAGTGACTTAAATTTTAAGAAAATTATCTAAACATAACTCAAAATTTGAGAAGATTATATTCATACAGAAATAACATTTAAGAAATATAAAATTAATAGTTTGGGATTACATGTATATTCTTGAAAGTTTGGAGATTCCTTACTATTAAATTTTAATTAAAAGTTATTAAGAAAAATTATATACACCCGAGAATTTTATGCAATTTAAAGCTTCAACTTTCATTGGTCTTCGAAGATCCTTTTTCCGATCAAATAAGGTTAAAGAAAACAGTGATGCCTTATAAAATAGGAAAAAAAAAGAAGCAATAAAACACCCTAGAATTTGTTAAAGGACAAATTAGTGTACTCAAATTTCAAAATCCCAATTCAGATCTCTTTTATCATTTCAAAATTTTCAAATCTTACAAAATTACACATATGTCCTTCATTATTTTTTCTTAAATATTGCCACCGTAGCACCCTTAGTTGTTTTTTTGCCGCTGGAGCTCTAACATGGGTGACCTTGTCGGTGGCTAGCTGCTAGAGTCCGCTGACTACTCTTTTTTATGTTTGACTTTTTTTTTAAACTAATGACTACATTTGTTTTTAGAACTCTAATGACTATTCTTGTTTAGCTATTGATTATTCTAGCATTGTGATTGGCTACTTTTATATATTTTTAAAAATGTGGTAACTACTCTTATTTATCTATTGACTCTAGTTTCGCTATTAACTACTTTTGTTTCAAAAACTCAAAAAATACATTAAATATTGCTGGAAATCTAGTGATCACTTTTTGTTTAGTTATTTATTACTCTTTTGTATGTAGTCAATAATTATATAAAAGTAGTTACCAGAACTTTAAAAATAAAAGTAGTCAATAGTTAAATTAAAATTGTCAATGACTATATAAAAGTAGTCACCGGAAATGAGGACCGTATTGTCATTTCATAATATTTTAAAATTTACAAGGAGTCCGATTTGGAATTTTAAAATTCACTCACTTTAATTTGTTCTTTAGCATTTCTGAGAGGATGTTGATGCCTTTTTCCTGTAAAATACTAGTACTAACGAGAAGGTATCGTATACGGTGGGCCCATCTCTCTCACAACATGATGGATTTTTCTAGACCTGAGATTATACCTTAAAATTTTTTTTAAAATATCTATTTTGGCCAAGTCTGTGCATCACATTTTTTTAATTATGTTCTAGTTTCTAAACAAATTTAAATAATCATCATCACGTTGTTCCCTCTGAAACAGGCGGTAAAGGAAAAGATTACTTTCCTTTAAACACATCATC
The DNA here is from genome assembly GCF_004799145.2 of Neltuma alba. NCBI lineage: Eukaryota > Viridiplantae > Streptophyta > Magnoliopsida > Fabales > Fabaceae > Neltuma > Neltuma alba. The sequence continues at coordinate 366,693 of NW_021636103.1, forward strand.
ACATTTGATTAGATAACTTGACATAATAGATATAAATAATTTCACGTTATTATTGTCCTACTGATATTGATGTGTTGGTGATATTAATTCATCTTGGGGCAATTGACACCTGAAGAGCCTTGTAAGATATTATTATATTTGGTGACCACAAGTTATTGAAATATCAATAAAAAACCATATTTCTTTATGAAATTTAAAATGATTTGAGTTAACTGAAATGCTCTATATATATTTATTAAAACATTAAAAATTAAGTTCCGAACTGGTTCTTCACTCTCCATACATTATTTCTAGTGTATCTTTGATGTTTTCAATGGCTATTATAAGTTCATAAAATTTGGTTAGAAATTTTATTAATATTAAAAAAACAAAAATAGGTTAAAAAGACAGGAAATATGTCAAGGGGGAATAAAAGGATAACTTTTTTTACAAAATTTAAGCTGCATATTTAAACCAGTTTATAATTATCAACTTAAATGATGAATACAAAAAGACTTGGTTGAGAAAAAAACTCTTAATACTCCCCCGGTTCAATAATTTTTTTTTTGAAAGACAACCCGTGTGTGTAACAATCATTACCATGCACGTGAAACACGGCACCACGTGAATTGGCGTTCATGGTTGCTGGGATGTTTTAGGGGGGATGACTGTGCTTTAATTGTTTTTGACCTTTTCCATTACCTTCCCTTTCAACGACATATCATTTCTGATTCTGACATAATTCTTGTAAGGAGGAAGGAAACTGATCCGCGAGGAATACCTTGTCGGCAACATATGAAAAGATCACATGACATTTTGTTAACGTGAAGTTGCTCCAGCGGCAAAACCACGAATATGATACCGGAACGAGGTCAAAAGTGTAAGTTTGACGATGATATATTTGTGTGCATATTAGTGTTTAAATTGTATAAAGTTAACTTATATATACCTGTTCTTTAACTTTATACAAAGTTTCAAATTGATCCCTCGTTTAATTCGAAGATTATTAGATTTAAATAATGATTTTTTATAACCATTATGATTGTTTTGAAAATTAAACTTAATATATTAGTATTTGAAAATATTTTATAGTTAACATCTCGGTGCTATTATTATTATTTTTTTTGCTAAAAATTTTATGATTAAAAGACTAAATATTTTGTAAAGTTAAGGGACCAAATTAAAAATTTATATAAAATTCAAAGATTAAATGTATATTTTAACCATTATAAAAATAGAAAAAAGAATATGGTATTTTATGTTTTCTATAGTGAGTTCTAAAAAAAAAATATAATCACTAAAATGTCGTAATAATAAGGGAGCATCACCAATCTCATCTCATTTTTTGCACTGAAATTTGTCATTAAACACTACTCACTGGTTGTAAGAATTTTTTATGATTAAACTATTTTCTTACAATTTCATAGTGATTATTTTTTTAAAAAAAGGGTAATTACTTTTTTTCTAATTATTTTTTGCCACCATCAAATTACTTTTTTTTTTATGCACACATGTTAATAAAAGTATGAAAAGATTCTTACAATTTCGAGCTGGGTGTAATCGCACGAGTATTTTTTTTTTTTTATAAAAAATTTTGAGTTGGGTGCAACCGCACGAGTTTTTTTTTTTTTTTAAATTAAAAACCCACGAGTACTTTCTTTAGTGAATATAGTTACATCATGACAAACATCGCATGCAATATGACACGTAAAGTTTTAAACTTGACACGAATCTTCACTTTTCTGCGGCAGAAATTATCGCCTTGCGTAATTTTATTTATAATGCTGCCAACTGCAAATAATTAATTTAATATGTTAGTCTTTGATCATATATGAATGGAGTACGAATTCGTCAACAAATTAAATTGTGCTTTTGATAAAGTGATTTCCCGTATCTATTAAAAATTCTCTTAAATACTACCTCCGATCCTTAATATAAGATTTTGTTTGACTTTTATTTTGATCATAAATATAAGACTTCAATCCACTTTGTTTTCTATATTTATGTATTTTTTTTCTAAAGTAATTTTTCTAACAATAGTAGTTCTTAACAATATACTTGATTAAAAAGGATATTTGACAACACATATTTATTAAAATAACTAACTTAACTTCTTTCTTAATCTCTTCAAATTAGTCAACTAACTCTTATAATTATGAAAAGATAAAATAAACAAAAGCGAAGACCTTTTGCAACTAATGGAAGACGAAGAATTTTCGCATCATTAAAGAAAGACCATATGTTGTTAGTCCAGTTGTTTCCATGTGCGCATTATATAAATTTATTTATTTATTTATAATCTCCTCTCAAATATATATTAAGTAATTCACTCTACTACCTCTCCCACAAATCAATAAAATTAATTTAAGATAGTTAACGTAATTAAATTTGTAGCAAAAATACTCCCTCCATTTTTATTGATAGGACCCAATTTTGGACGATGATTTGTTTCTATTCATAAGACAAATTACAAAATTTTAAGCGTATTTAATTTAAGATTTTCTTGCAGGCTCACAAGACTAAAATGAAAATATCTTCCGATATAAAAATCTAAAATATCCTTAATGCGAATGCAAGATGTTGCCTTGCAACTTAATTACAACTAAGTGTTTGCATATTAATAAAAGATTTTCATTTTGATAAATAATTTTTTTATATGGTTATTTATTCAAAATTCGCATATTGACAGTAAATAGAGTATTATGAGAATGAAGAATTGTTCTTGAGGATGTGACTCCATGAAATTTACAAGAATATTAGAGTCTTATATAGAAATGTTTAGTTGACCAAATTTTTCCATATAGATGTCTCGATCATCTCTTGTCTCTATGTCACAAGTTATTCTGACTTGAAATTTCTGTGAATTAATCTTATTATATTTCCCACACGCCATTATTACTCTTGCTGGGAACTTTGATATCCTTATTAATTAACATCCTGTTTCCTGAGGCGTAACATTAGAATTTACAGTATACGTACATTTTAATAAATAGCTACTCCTCCGTTCCTTATTATAACATCCACTTAACTATATTATGTGGTTTAAAAAATTTATTAAAATTAGTTAAAGGTAATAAATATGTTGAAAATGTATTTTGTTTCCTAAATATGCCCTTATTTATAAGTGGGCAGGTGTGAGTGAGGGGAAAAAAGGGGGGAGAATATATGACAAAAATAATGACAGCTAGTATATTAATTAATGGTAAAGCGGGTAAAAATATATTTATTGTTTAGACAAACCCAAGGAGATCTTATAATGAAGGACGAAAAAGTATTAGTTAAATTATCTATAGTAGATAACTTTTATAATATAATCATGTCTTTTTTTGTTGAACCCAGGGTATCCACTGCTAGCAGTAATGACTAATCTCTTCGCACTATAAACTTTTTGAAAGGATTTTAGTGCTGGCCACGAAACCTTTTACGTACACACTATTAGGGATCAAATCTCTAGCTAGATGTTTAAAAAACCTAACTAAGCGTTAACTGTGTCAGGTCTCATGATTATAATCATTTCATATTTAATAATTGGTATCAATAGTTAATTTTTTTTAAATATCGCTATATGATTGGATTGGATTCAAGCATTATCAGAGTCAATTGTGAATAACTCTCCTAAATCTGCATACATACGAACTCAAACTTAAATTCAAGACTTCTTGCTTTAGGTGGCCTAAGCCTCTTCTATAACCAGCCTAAGGCCATCTCACTAAAACCGATGTATATTGCTCATTTTTTATAGGTAGTTTAGAATATTTCTTATTTAATAAAGAAATTTCACAATGTCTTACAATTTCCATGAGATTTCTTTATTTTTTTACAATCTAAAATAAATAAAGAAATCTCGCAAAAATTAATGAATCATTAATGTTTGATTTTCGTACATATCCTATATAATTTAGCTATCTCTCTCGGAATAGTAGACGCTGGACAGGATATGAATAAAATCAAATTTAATTATCTCTACGCAAAAGTTATGTTTAAATATATAAGCATTAATTAATTTTGTGAGAATATATTTAGGATAATTGCATGAAACAACACTTTTTCCCCCTTAATTAGAGGGTCAAATATTAATTAAATTACCATCACAAGCAGATTGAACCCGATCTCCTATTTACAGGAAAAACATTCATGTTATTAAACTACAGGGCGATTCGAGAAGCAACGCGCTTTGGATTGCCACGTGAATCCAATCAATTAGTGTCCTGTAACCATCAGTTTTCCTATCTTGTTTGGTAATTGGTATCTTTTATAGCTTAAAGGCACAGTGATGCTCTGAGACTTCACCCCGCGCATCACTCTCTTACAAAAGAAGAAAATTAAGAGATATGGGAGACGACTAAATTTAATTAATTACTTTAAAAGAGTCTTTATTACCATATCTTGTCCCTTAATATATAATACTTTTAACTAATTTTTTTAAAAATAAAAAATACAGTAGCTTCTTACATTAAATATAGATTTTTTTTTTCAAAGGAAAAAAAGGTGCTTTAGTTTTGAATTGTAATGTAGGGCGGAAGCGTTTCATGGTGTGAGTATAGACTTTACATGTTCTCTCTGAGCAAAATTTGTCTAGTCAAAATCCGTTTGTGCGTTTTTCTCTAATTGCCACAAAAAAAAAGGTTAATATAGAAAAGAAAAAACTATTTTGGGGTACCTATATTTTTTTTATTTTTAATTTGGTACTTATGTATTTTTTTCCCTTAATTAAATATTTAATTTTGCCTTATTAACATCTTTAACTCTTGCATAGAGACTAAAAATACTAATAGAACAAAGTTATAAGAGCTAATGTTGCTAAAAAAATAAAATTAAATGATTTAATTAAGAAAAAAACACATAGATACCAACTTAAAAATTAAGAGAAAGTATAGGTACATTCAATATGGTTTTTTTTTTCCAAAAATTTATTTAAAAATAAGGCTAAATTATACAAAATTTTCTTAAACTTCATGTCATATGTGAATCATCTGATTGACTTTTGAAACTTTATCATAAACATGTCTCAATTTAACAATATCATTATTTATTTGCTAATAGTGACTTAAATTTTCAACAAAAATTTTCTAAACATAACTCAAAATTTGAGAAGATTATAGTCATACAGAAATAACATTTAAGAAATTATAAAATTCATAGTTTGGTATTACATGTATATTCTTCGAAGTTTGGAGATTCCTTAGCATTAAATTCTAATTAAAAGTTATTAAGAAAAATTATACACCCGAGAATTTTATGCAATTTAAAGTTAGAATAATAAAAAAAATGTATGCAACTCTAATTTTTTTCCCTTGGCTCGATCACTTTCCTCCAATAAATAATATAGTCAGATGCTTTTCGGATCAAATAAGATTAAAAAACCAGTGATGCTTTATAAAATAGGGAAAAACAATAAAATACCCTAGAATTTGTTATAGAACAAATTAATGTGGGTAAATTTCAAAATTCCAATTCAAATCCCTTGTACTATTTTGAAATTTTCAAATTTTGCAAAACTACACAAATTTCCTTCACTATTTTTTTTAAAAAATATTTAGGACTAAATTGGATATCGAACTAGTTCTCATATTAAACATAGAAAGTGACATATTTAAAGGAAAATAATCTTTTCCTTTACGGTTTGTTTATGAGGGAACAATGTAATGATGATTATTTAAATTTGTTTAGAAACTAGAACATAATTAAGAAAAATTTATGCACAGACTTGGTCAAAAAAGATATTTTAAAAAAAAAAAATTTTAAGGTATATTTATTGATCTTCAATGCATTTCTTAACTTACATGAAATCCTCATTTGTTTTTTATCATGTAATTCATGCATTTATTACCTTTTATTCCTCGTTTGGTGTGATGGAAGAGTTTTTGATAGAAGTGGAAGTGAAAATGAAAGTAGAATTGGAAATGGAAGTGGGTTCTAAAATATGTTTGGTAAGAGGGTGGAAGGGGGGGTATAATTTTTAATTAAATTATATATTTTAGCTAATTTAATCTGCCTATGTTTTGTATGGCCGTTTATGCACTTACACGAGCCTTCTTTTTCCTGGGAAGCAGCATCCTGATGGAAAATTGAAGATGAAGAAGTTGGGAAAACATGTCTTGAAAGCCTTGCAGGAATCTGGCGTTGAAGTGGATGAAACTGAACTTACTGAGGCACTTGAGCATAAGGTTGGCCTAATCGATTGTATTTGTGTTAATTTATCTCTTCTCAATCACATGGGTTTCTTATGAAATTCGTATGGTGAAAGATCAATTCGAGGTTAGAAATGGCCAAGGATGGTGACTAGTTCCGACCTTATAAGCTGGAATCCCTGGCTTTTATTTGGTGATATTTTGTTATTGTTTAGACATTAATTGATGTCGTTTAGAATTGAAAAGGAGGCGGTCCACTTTTGCGTCTAAACTTACAGAGGAAGCGAAGGAGGAGGAGGTTGTTTTAATTTATTTTTAAACCTCTCCCGTCTCCCTTTACAAAAAAAAAATTTGCGGGAACAAATTGATTATTATTATGCAAAGGTACTCAGTTTTGTATAAAATGATTTTCAATCACTGAAAGGAGATTTAATTTCTTTTATTGTTTATTGTTTATTATAAACATTGTTATAATATTTTTTATTTTTAAATTCAGCAAAAAGTTCAAAATGATTTTAATTAAATGAAGAAAGAAAATAAGCCAAAAAAAATCATCATGGCCAGGATGTTATTAAATTCTTATCGAGTTGGGAAAAAAAAATCATTCGTGATTAGGCAAATCATGTGTCCTTGAGTTCTTGCTTCTTGCGGTCTATACAATAGGCCAATAGACTGATTTAGGCAGGAACGAATCTCACATCCGCAACCATGTTCTTTCTATATGATTGAAAGAAGAATTGTAGCTTGGAAATCTCGCCTTGTCTCGTCTGTATCACTACAAAAAAGGAAAAATAGTGAATTACCAATATTAGTGCATCTGATCGAGGTTATGGATTTTGTGGCAAAGCAGGTACTTAATTACTGCTGCTGATTAATTAAGCCTGTACTGGTGGACAAATGCACGCGTGTAACTGTGTATGTAGAGAGACAGAGAGAGAGAAGAAAAAGGGATGAGAATTTGGCTTATAGTAATTGAATTTTCTCACTTAATGATGTTGCTGGGGGAACCGTACAAGAAAGTCAGACAAATAAATGCGTGCACATATATATATATATATCTCGATATATAGGGGGAGAGAGAGAGAGAGAGAACGGATGAGAATTCGGCTTATAGTAATTGAATTTGGCTTACCAGAAAATCAGACAAAATATTGAGAAGGGAATTAGTTACTTGTGCCATCTCTGCTGCTGCTTCCTCCAAGTTGTGATTAGACTCATAATTACGGGCACAAATCAGTCACAGGAGAGATTCTGGCTGTGAGTGGGAGAGGGCAACGTGGCAGGAGAGAGAAGGGGTGAAAATGATGGAGGGAATAATGAAGTCTTCTTTCAAGATTTGCAGATCCCAAATTTCTACTTCTTTCTCAATCTGGTATTATAAATTCAGATCCCTGAATTGGGCTTTTGATATTCTAATCCTAAGGGTCTTTCACTGGGGTTTTGCACTATCATTTTCCAAGAAAAGTACCAAGTGAAAAGATGATCTTTATTGTTCAACATATCCATGCAAATAAAGGAAAGAACTTATAAATTGCCATCAAAAGGGAATTCCTTTTCTGCTTCTCTCTCTGGGTTTTGGACTCTTCCATTGATGGAAGTTTATATGGCAAAAACAAGTTTTACCAACATCCTTTAGGCCTGATCTGAGGCAAGCTGAGCTGACTATGACACAGCTGTACATTTCTGAGGTTACAAGAGCACAACTGTGTTTTAATGGACTTTGATTATCCAAGTTAGATGCTTGAAAAGTGTTCTGAAGAGAAAGAAAGATGAAGAGAGAAAAGAGAGAGTTGGTGGAAAAAGAAGAAATGATGCGTCTGAATACTCAAAACCCAAGGCCCTTCGAAAGCTTTACAACTTCAATAACATGATTGATCTCATTCTAAGGCACACGAACAGACAAAGAGAGTGGGGCATGAGAGAGTGTACAGCGATACCAGATGGAGACATAAGTACCAATTGAGAACCCCTCATTAATTTCTCCATCAACCAAAGTACATAATATAAAGCGTGATTTTAGGATCATAATCCTGTAATTGTGTCTTGAAACTAATGGTATGTGTGAGCGTGATGATTATTTTTATAGTTAAACCTAAATATTTTGTCCATTTTAGTTAAATTATTTTAATCATGATTAGTCTAATTTCAGTTTGAACAATTTTCAATATCTTATTCAATTTATAAATTAATACAAGAATATTTTAGAAAGATATATTAGAATTAGATACTACCTCCGGTACTTAATATAAAAGCTAGTTTGACTTGTAATTTAGTTCTAAATACAAGACCTCAATTCATTTTACCTTCAGTATTTATCTATTTTTTCCTTAAATAATCTCTATATATGTTGCATATGTTAAGGAGTTACTATCAATTGGTAATTTAAACACATATAATTAATAAGATCACTTTATAAAAGATAACATCTATTTGCTACAAATAACTAATTTACCTAACTTTTTTAATCTCTCCAAATTAGTTATCTAGGTCTTATATTAAGGGTAAGAGATAGTAATTTATTTAGTTTTTTCTGATATGTCAAAGCCAGATACATAGCTGTTACATTTATTCATAGAAAAATATTTCAAAGTACGTTGCCAAACGGTCATCCAAATAAACGCCAAAATAGTTTCCACCTTATTATCGTTCACCTTCAAGTAGTAAAGTAGACTGCCTTTTTTTTTTTTTTTAAATTTGTTTGGTGTTTTACTTTGACCCATTCACACCTTTTGATTGTTTAGATTGAAATTGCAGTTGTTTGGGGTCTTTGTTGTTTATCATTTGGCGTGAATGAGAGATTGCAAACTAAATTAATTCTCGTGATATTTCTTTTTTGAATAGAGAAAATTACCTCCGTTCTTGTGAATATTTAGAGGATAATAGAAGGTTAAAAACTGCACATCTACATATAACGGGCTACATTCTAGCCATCAGATATTAAAAATGAGCATATGTGGAGAACATAAAGGATATATGCAGCATAACTGGATTTGTGACCTATCCCTCAGTAGTCTTGCACGCTCTCTGTTATTACAAACTTAATACCAAAAACATAGTAATTAACTACTTCAACAAACTCAACAACATTCATACACTTGAAGGATCCATTTTGGTTCATCCTCACTACAGCCCAGCTGTCAAGCTTTGAAAGCAACATGTGTGGAAGCCAGAGTAGCGAATCTTGTACAACCTTGGCTTTTCTTGTATTTGCCGAACATGCTTTGTCGCCCTACAACGTTGATCATTCCTGTATATGCACCACCAGTATTTTCTGCCAATACAACAATCCCAAATATATGAATCCATGAGATTGGTTAAATGTTTATACATTTCACATTAACAACTAGTCGGGAGCAATAAATTAAGGTAGATAGGTTTATTATCCCAGAAAAAATTGCATTTATATAAGTCAATATAATCCTTTAATCTGTACATTTTATGAAATTACCTTGGGTGTGTCCAACTGAGGATCGTCTTCTCACCATACTCCTCCCATTCATGAAAATCTTTTGCACTCGGTAACACCACCGTCCATGTTGGTTGAATATTGCTGCAACAGATTCATCGTACAATCAGATTATGCTTTGATATTTTAAGAAAACCAATAGGAAAATCTACGAATGATTCTGGGTAATAATACCCAAAAGGCCAAAACACACACACGCACACACGCACACTTGTTACCTGGGGTTTGTGTGCTCGTCTTTTCCCAGAAACAGCTGGTTTATATGACCGTCTATAACTAGGACTCCGAAATCTCCAGTTTCGACATCATTTAGGAACTTGGTCATGAATATCTCATGGGCATGCAAAATGGTTCTCCTCAGTGAACTCGTAATGATATTTCTGAGTTGATCATCAAAGATAACCCATGCAGACTGGTTTTCACAAATCTTCTCAAACTGCGACTTAAAGAGCTCAAACCTGTCGCTCGCGTATTGGGATTGAACAAGTGACTCATCAGAGTCAATGCTTAACAGTTTGAGCAGTCTATCCCATGAACTTTTCTGGTAAGTCTCATGGTATTGGTTCACTTTTAAAAAGTGTTTGTCTAGCCACTCGCCACCTAACAGGTCTGCAAGTTCAGTGTTCATGGTATTTTGGACTATGTATCTTGTATTGTTCATCATGAAAAAAGAGCCCAGAGCCGGGTCATTATCATAGATCTTAGAGTTAGCCTCCAGATTGGTCTCCAGCAAATCCACAATCCGAAGCATTTGCTCAGATAAAGAGGGAGACGAGGACGATGATGGCAACGATGAAACATGGGTGCCTTCGAAAACTCTTACGAGTTGCTTCCGACATTGACACGCAGCTCTTAGGTAGTTCATCACATAACGGTTTGTCGGATGAAGCCCATCTATGCTGGCTCCTGTTAGCTGCGTGCCATAGAATGAACGAATAAGAAAATATTAAGGGCATTTGATATTATGATATAATAATTAGCATTTAATTATTTAAGAGCTTAGGTTTTTTTTTTTTGTTGAGGTGATTCAACATTAAATATTGCGTGGGCAAGTTTGATTCCTAATGTATTTAAACTGGGGCAAAAATGCCAACGATATTCCCACACCCAATTCTTCCCTCTCACAACCAACGTCACCGTCTCACAATTTCACGGCGATGATCTGATCAGCTCGGAATTCCTCGAAGCAGTAGCCGATCGAGTAGAGATGGACCACAACATTGGCGAGCAGCGGGACAACTGGATCACCCACCTTCTCAACTTTATCAACGCGATCACCCTCGCCTGATCTACCATGGCCGGAGTCGTCGCTGCCAACGGAGCAGGGCTTCCCGCTTTCAAGCTCTCCTCTGGCCTCCTTTTCGCCGCCGCCACGAGGATGCTTTTCATAATGAACAAGACTCAGCTGGCGAAGGAGCAAAGCAACACAACAAGGCTCTTCCGGCAGCTCCAGAACGAGATCGAGATGAAGCTCTGACGATCGGAATTAAAAAGTCAGGGACAAGGACGTTAAGGACACGATGGCTAAGGTTCTGGCTCTTGATGAAGCTTGCCCACTTCCTCTTTTGGGAGCAATGATGGAAACATTTCCAAACACGTTCTAGCTGGCAACATGGTGGCCATCTTATTCGTCAAAGAGAACCACCTTACGATCCAAGGAAGCGAAGAACGACCGGAGTGAGGGACTAGAGATGGAACCAAAGGATGATGGGAGAAGCTCGTAATTTTACGCTTCATTATACACAAAACATATAATTTCATATGGCGAAAAAATGATCAGAATTGGTAAATATAAATCAGGCATGGAGACTCGGTGTATTTACCTTTGCCGGGTCTTGACGAATCAGATTCTCGAGCTCTTTGAAGACTCCTGTGATTGCCTCTCCTAGCCTTTTACTCACTGCGATAGCTTCATTGTAGAGAAACTCACAAATCTTATTACGGAACAGTGATTCCATTTCAGGCAAAATCTCCTCCAATGTGTCCAAAACGTCGACAATTCTGAACAAACGCTCCGGCGACAGCGTTGTAGTCGAAACGGCTTTGGCATAATTCAATAGCTGTGTCGTTATTCCCCGACAAACCTCCATGAAAGACAGTTCGTCCCGAGGAGAGAGCGCCGAGAAGACGACACTGCAGGCACGCCGTTCCTGAGGAAACAGCGTCTTAACGACCAAATGACAAGCTTTTGTCCATTCTTCGATGTCGTTTTTGAGAGTTTTCATCGGCAACCGGGGGACTTCATTGATGGTGAGATTCTGAAACCCCATAGTAGTCGTCTGGTCGTTTAGGAGCTGTTTTCGCCAAGTGATGAAAGCGTCGTAACACTCTTCAACTAACCCAGAAGCGATTGCGTCATTGAGTCTAGACTCAAAATCTGAAGGGTAAACGAATCTCTCGGGATTTTCACTGTCATTCACAATTCCCAGCTGAGTGGAACACAATTGTTTTCGGAGATCGGAAGCACGAGTATCAATTTTTATTGCCACGTTCTCTTGGAGGGCAGTAATACAACTAACAGTCTCCAATGGAGAATTTAAACTCCAAGGAATTAGAACGATGGCGAAGTAACACAAAGCTGCTCCCACCAAAGCGAGAAGCAAGTTGATCTTCATGAGTTGGACGGTGAGAAAACCCAGGAAAAATTTGAGAAGATCATCCTCAAATCCCAGTTGAATATTCTGCCTTTTCAAGCTTAAAGACGTCAAAGCAAATGAACCAGTAGAAAGGAGACTGAACATGTCCGGCTTTTCCTTCACGAATTTGTCATAGAAATAAGAGTAAATTGAGGAGAGGAGCAAGAGCAGAAATGCTAGGTGAGATCTGAACAATAAATTCTGAAAAGGTTTCCATGTCTTCACGAAGACGATACCGTAGGGAAGGATCAGACTCAAAAAAATATACAGAAGAGTCTTCCAAGTGTTCAACTCACCAAATATAAAGTGAAAAGAGGAACTCAGAAGATAAGATAACAGGCCAATGATACCCGATAGGAATCCCAGGTTTCTCCACCAGAAGAATTCGACCTCATCTTTATCTGGGATTAGGTTAATGGACATTGTCGATCATGAAGAGTTTTCACAAGAAGGAAAGATATGATTTGGAGAGAATAAGCTGAGGTATGGACAACGCCACTCCAAGTTGGTAAGTGACACACCCTAAAAAAGCCACACCCTTGCCCTTGTCCTTGCTCGGGTGATTTAATACAAAACAGTTTGATTATTGGGTTAGCGCACAGCTCGATTATTAAAATTGCAACTTGCATGGTAATTGGTAAGTGACACGTCTTCATTTTGAATAGTTTTAAACAATATTTGAGCATGTTTTTAAGAGTTATCAATTAATTTTCGGTGATTTCTAAGAGTTCATTTGAGAAATTAATTTGGGGCATTAATTGGGAGCTTTTATTGTGAATATCATAGAGTCAAAATAGAATTTAGTTTAGGATAAAATGATCAAGTAATAATAAAATATACTAGTTCTGAATTTTAAAAGGAAAAATTTAGTATTAATTCCTTTTACTTCTTCTACAATCAGGTGACGTAGTTTTCTTCAATGGATGAAAAAGAAGTTTGAATGAGCCACCGGGACACACTGTGTGGAACTCTAGGGAGTGTGGGAGCTAGAATCTCTTAAAATATTAGTTATCAATAAAATCTCTCTTTTCACCAAAAAAAAAAAAAGAAGCCAAAGTATAAATTTAGTTCTTTAACTTTATGTAAGGTTTTAATATGGTCTCTTAACTTTAAAAATGATACATTTGGTCCTTTAACCTGAAAATCATTAGGTTCAAATGATATTTTTTATAACAATTATAGTTATTTTAAAAAATAAACTTAATGTGTTAGCATTTGAGCATGTTTTATCAACATATGTCATCATTTTTTGTTGATGGTTGCAGGGTTAAAAGATTAAAAGTATACTTTTTAAAGTAAAGGGACCCGATTAAAACTCTCTACAAAGTTAAAAGACTAAATGTATATTTAGCTTAAAAAAAAGTAAACTTCTTTTATTGCTTATTATTCTTAAAACAAGGTTATTGGCAGGTTGAAAATCGAGTTCTTAAATTCACTTGAGATTTGAAGAATTATTGTTAATATTTTTTTGGTAAAAGAGTTATTGTTAATATTATTATAATATTTTTTATTTTAAAATCATTGAAAAAGGTTAAAATAATTTTAATTTTTTTATAAGTGATAATTTTATTAGTAGCTAAATAAAACGACTTCAATAATCAACATATGTCATACAATGGTAAGCACTACGCAGCTGCGAAGCCGATCGGTAGAAAGCGGCGTTCTTAATATAAAAACGTTGACAGCGGGTTTGAAAAATGTCGCAAGGAACAAAAATAATAATAAAAGAAAGGGATTAAGGTGGAATTTTAACGAGAATAAAGTACTTTGACTATTTTTTGAGTTTAGGACAATTACATTCTATTTCTAAAACACAGTTTAATTTAATTAGTTAATGCGGCTAGAAATATTTAAAAAAAATTAGAAAAATATTATTTTTACCTAAAACTATTTGTTAAACTAACTGGATTAGGTCTAGTAGAAAGGACTAATTCTTCACAATATGATGAATTAAGATTTAAATCTTTGCTGGGAGAGGTACTTACATTTAGTGCCCGACAGTGCTCGAATAGGATTGCTTCCAATAAGAGTATACTTATGTTTAAGCCAAAAAAAAAAACTATTTGTTGATTTTATAAAATATATTTTTTGAAAAATATAAAATTTTAAATTATTATTTTACAAAAAGGGCATTTTGGTTAAAAACTTTATTTTTCTTTCTGCAGAGTTATTTTTTTTAAGTGCATTTTGATCTTTTGTATTTTAAAATCAATGTAATTGATATACTGAAAAAAATTTTCCCATTTCTTACCAGATTTCAGTGACCAAGCCATATTGTTTACTTGATTCCATGGCCACATGCATGAACCTAGAGGAATTGTCGGAGAAGAAACACAGAAGAGAGAGAGTGAGGGAAGGGTGGAAGGGATAGAAAGTCGACGTGGAGGAGAAACATGGGGACTGCCCCAAATAGATATAAAGTAACGGCAGTTTGTTCAGGTTAACGGTTTGACTAAAATGGTCCCATTTTGAAAAAGCAGCGTGCGGTTCTTTTTTTGATTTTGGTGATAAGCTCCGCGTAGTTTTGCACTCAAACAAACTTGATGGTGACCGATGTTCACATGCAAAAGTTTTATTGTTAAAATTATATTTTAAACCTCAAAAAAAATATAGTGGGGTATTCTTAATATATACTACTTCTAGTCTTAAATATAAGAATTAGTTGATTAATTTAAGTAAATTAAAAAAATAAATTAAGTTAGTTATTTATAATAAATAGATGTTATTTTTTTTTTCTAAAATATCCTTACTAATTAAGTTTATTGGTTAAAATTACTATTATTAAAATGACTATCTTAAAGAAAAAGATAAATATGAGAGATAAAGTAGATTTAGATCTTTTATTTAAGACTAAAATAAAAGTCAAATGAAATCTTATATTAAGAATTTAAGCTAGTATTCCTCCAATCCTAAATATAAAATCCCTTTCATAGTGTAAATTGTACTACAAAAAGGGTTTTATATGTAAGACCGGAGGAGCATATGTTTTTGCTCTGATTAGGTATAAGGCCTAATTAACATGATTTATAAGTAACTTTTAAATCATGATTTACAAATAGAAAGTAGTATATGAGAAAAATGTTACCTCAACTTATATAAAACATGTTTATAAATTATTTTAAATCTAATTTGAGCCTACATGTTGTGTTGAGCGAATGAGATGATATAATCCTTCTCCTTTTTTAAATACAATAATTTCTATTAATTTTTTTTATTTATGTAGGTTAACTTGTATCTAGTACTTTAAAATATTTTTTCCAACACTCAATATTCTAAATTAATTTATTTTTAATTTAGTATTGTGAAATTTTTTTAGTATACCTAGTATTTTAAATTAATTATTTTTCAATGGATCTATCATCCTGAGGTTTTTTTTTTTTTTTTAGTCGCAGCTACCTAGCATCCTCAATTAATTAATTTTCAGTACATCTAATATATTAAAATATTTTATAATAATACCCAGTATCCTAAATTAATTATTTTTAGTGAATCAAGCATCTGGAAGTAACTTTTCAATGACATCCAATATCCTTAATTAATTAATTAATTTTTAGTGCATTTAATATTTTAAAATATTTTTCAGTAACATTTAATATACTCTATAAAATTAATTATTTCTTCATGAATCCAGCATTTGGAATTTTTCCAATAACATCTACTATTCTAAATTAATTTATTTTTAGTATATTCACTGTTTTAAAATATTTTTTTAATAACATTTAGTTTTATAAATTAATTACATTTTAATAAATTCAGCATTCGAAGTATTTCTCAATAACATTCAGTATTATAAATTAATTGTTAGAGCATTCAATATATTAAAATATTTTTCTAGTAGCCTTACTAACTAAAAAAACACTCTCGATACACTAAAAATTAATTAATTTAAAATAATAAGTGTTATTAAAAAATATTTTAAAGTGCCATATACAAGTTAATTGAAATAAATAAAAAATAGTATTACAAAAAATTTTGGAGGGAAAAAAAGAGAGGAAAGGATGGTATCTCATTGCCGTTGGGGCATGACCATTCGATGAGGAGGGAATACAGATTCATGCTTCAAATGGAGTGCTTGCCTCTTCCTCTAGCTTATTTTAGCATTGTTAATTCTCTTTAAATTTAATACTATCATTTTAATTTTTTTTTGGACTCTACTATCATTTTAATTTTACTCCTACTTAACAGTTAACACACACTTTTTCCACAAAAATTAACAGTATATAATAAATAAATAAAAGATAAAATTATGCTTTTATAAAAATAATTTAATAAAATGATTCATAACAAGACTGAAAAATGTTGTTTCTTTAATTTATAAATAAAACAAGGATTTTTTTTTGTCAAGATCATTAATAGGTTTTCTTTTTATCATTAAAGAGAAAACATCACGTCTTTGTTTCGCTTCATGCATTGGAAGTATTTTTCGGGTAGAGATTGGATTGAAATTTAAAAAAAGCAATAAAAAGATAATGTTTCCCATCCATGATTAAAGGAAAGCAATTTTTTTTTTTTGGCTTGAGTGATAGAACCGGGAAAAAAGACCCTTTTTTGTGGGGAAAAGGCAAAAACCTAGAAGTACTTCTCTTAATTTGACACTCATTTTTCACACCAACAATCTAAAATGACTTGGTAAGAGCTAGTAATACAAGTTGGATCCATGAGTTCAATCCGCCAACATGTCAAAATCAACAGGTTCAGGTTAGCTAAAAACCAACTTACTTGAAAGCATACTTTTTTCACACTGTCATGCCTGTAAGACCACCGCCCAGATGAGTTAGACAACTAATCCCAAAGCTAACCTGCATTAATTTGGTTTTTTTAAATTTTTTTAATTATTATAATTATATTATTATATGTCACGTCTCATCTGATTTTTTTTCCAAAAAATGTCTATATATTTTTTTTTTGGTGTTTTCCATAAGTTCTTCAATCAAAAAATAGTTTTTTAAAAAAAAAGGTAAATAAATATGGTAGGCTCAGGTTGGCTTTCAATCAATCCAACTGTAAGTGGGCCTTTCTGGCCCAAAGATGCTTCGGGCCACCCGCATTACCACCCCACTAGAATGCCAATAGAAAAGCTTTTTCCTCACACCAAACACAATTTCAAGGGGATCCCATAACTTATCTCCCCGTTCAGAGCCATATCATAATCAAATCCGAAATCCCAATTATGTTATTGAATGACAGTCTTCTCTTGGTATCACCTACCAGTTAAGAAAATATTTTTTCGCAACATCATGGCAGGTAGCAATATCAGCAATGATTGTTATTACATATATATATATATATCATCAAAATAATTAAATAGATAAGAACTAATATAAGGGCATGAGGAAGCGTCACTTGTTGATTTGTCATTCAGGTCACTGAGGTGGAACAACAGGAGAGCAGCTCGAAACCCTACTTTCACATACACATAATAGAAGGATTTTTATGATGGCAATCTTTTGTTTCACTCCCAAGCATAATATGAAAGCCGTTTTGATCCTATTATATGAAAGCTCACCTCCTCTCGTCTGTATGACTAAAAAAAAAAGATAGTGAACTACCAAAACAAATTTTGTCACTAATTAGTCATGAAAAAATATTTTGTACCTAATTCCGTTGCCAAATTTTTGGACAATTTTTTTCGAGTGAATAATACAGGACTCAAGGGCCCAATTTTATTAAATTTTAGACAAATTTAAGTCTTAATTCTATTTACTTAAGATGATAATTTAATTGATACCTTCTTTGTTTAAATATTATTTTCACAGTTAAATCTAAATATTTTTTGTTTTTAAATTATATTATATTATTTTAATTATAACTGGTCAAAACCCAGCTTGAAATACTATCTTGACTAGTTCAATGACCTATTCAATTTTTGATACCTTGATTTAAGTTATAAATTGATATATAATCTAGTGTTACATAAAATTATTTTAGAAAGATTTTTCATATTTATTAGAACTAAATTTATTTAGTTTCATTACTATGTCAAAACTAGATAAGTAGTCGTTACATTAAGAGATTCATGCTTGGATGTATGTGTTTACTTTGGATGTGCACCAATTCCTACCATTGTACCATAATAATCTCCAAAGTGATTTCTCGAGTAAAAATGTAAATTGAAGGTGTTAAATAGAAGTGAAAAAGAACCGTCATCCACTAAGTCAACTTTTAACAGGCATGGAGTAATACTCTGCGTTTTTTTTTTTTAAAACTTTCATGTGCCATTGCCAGAAATTTAGTAAGTGATGATCATTGAAAAACAAAAGAGAGGGATTAGTATAAAATAAAATAAAATAGAGAGATAATTAATTTACCCTGTGACTTGCCTTGACTCTAGCCATTCTGCTATTGACCTCAGCTCAAAAGAAGGTTACTTTCCTTTTTTCACCCTGATTTTCACTAAGTTCAAAAGAAGGCAATATTCAATTGAAAAAAAAACTATTCATTCTTACATTTTTTCCCTTCATTTTCAAGAACTTTCTTCTTCATTTCAAGCACACGATGCATTAGTATTGTCCATAATTGAATATTTTAGCTTACTTCTTGACTCCAACTTAATCGTTGCTTTCACCTCAATATCTCTGCTTTTTTTGACCAGCACCTCAATATCTCTGCTGCAATATTAAACAACATTTTTCGTGACGTTTGGAGAAATATAAGGTCTTAACGTTGGAAATGCTTCCGATACTAAAATTCTAGAAAGAAATGATCTCTCTCTCTCTCTCTCTCTCTCTCATTTTTCTTTAATTTAGTAAGAATAGAAATCCGTTACATTCGTCCAAGAGTTGCAGGAGAGATTCCTCGCCTGCGCTGGCGTGAGGGGGATGAGGAAGGGAAGTCGGGCTACTGTGGCAGGAGAGAGAAAGGGTGAAAATGATGGAGGAAATGATGAGATCTTTTTTCAGGATTTTTCTTTATTGCATTTTTCTTATTTTTATCTATTTTTTTATATAGTTTTTATTATAAATTTTTATATTTCATGTATAGTTAGTTTTAAATTAAAAAATAAAAAAATTCAAAAAAAAGATGAGATGTCCCTTTCCTGTATCTTGCTGATTATCAGGACATGAGCACCCCTAACTATCATATTTACAAGACTGCAACCTAGTTCGACCGCTAATCCCAGCATTCATTTTTTTTATTTTATTAATTATCATAATTATATGTTAAATTTCATTTAATTTTTTTAAAAAAATGTCTATTATCATTTGTTTGGTGTTTTGAATCAAATATTTTAAATAAAAATAAGGATTTTATTATATTTTTTACGTTATATAAGAAAAACTTGAAAAAAGATCATTTTTTTAAAAAAAAAGTAAATACATGTGGCAGGCTCAGGTTGATTTGTCATAGAAGACACTGAGGTGGAACAATAACGGAGCAGCTCAAAACCATACTTTCATATATTTGTGTGCATGAAAACCAAAAAGATTAGAAATTCTAGAAGACCTTTGTGACTTGGAGTGAGAAAAGAGAAAGTGGGAAGAAATGGCTTGACTTTCATTAATGATATATTATTTCTGGTTCTAATTATAAGATCTTCTTTATCTCATTTGTAGTACAAATAAAATCTTATAATTAGAACTGAATGTAGTATGATGGTATATATACATAATAGTTTAGATATAACTGAATAACAAACTTTACAATTCAACTTAACTTAACAGAATGTTAATCTCGATCCTACACTTGTCAACCTTTATGATGGCAAAATTGGCAATCTTGTGTTTGATTAAAGTATAATATGCAAGGCATTTTGATTCTATAACAGTATCATCTGCAAATTGCTATATACAAGCCCAGTCTCTTTGCTGCTGCAAATCAATGGTAACCAATAGTAAATAATTAAAGTATGTTTAAGCTCAAGACACTCGTTTAAAATAATTATTATTAAATGCACACTCCTGGTCAAATAATGCATGCATGGAAGCTCAATTCTTCAAATAATGCATGCATGGAAGCTCAAGTCTTTTTAATGACTATCCTCTTGCAAACACAAGGACAACATTATTAGAAACTTGTTTGATGCTCACTAGATACCGTTTTAACATATCCTGGCGAAATTCAAATATGCTATCCCAATCCTTAACATAAAAATTAGTTGACTAATTTGAGTAGATTAAGAAAACTAGCTAAGTTAGTTATTTGTAATACATAGGTGTATCTTTTCTAAAATATTTTTGCTAATAAAATATATTGGCTAGAACTACTATTATTACAAGGACTATTTTTTTAAAAAAAAATGAAAGACAAAGTAAATTGGGATCTTATTCTTAATACCACAATAAAAATCAAACAAGCTCTTATATATATATATATATATATATATATATTAAGTACTGGAACTAGTATTAAGTATCGAAAGTAATTTATTTAGTTTCTTTGATAGGTCAAAGCCAGATACATAGTTATTACATTCATTCATAGAAAAATATTTGAATGTGTGTTTTGCAAGCGGCCATCCAAAAACATGCTAAAGTAGTTTCTACCTCAAGTAGTCTATTTTTTTTTTGGAAAAAAATTTGTTTGGTCTTTTACTTTGACCCATTCACACCTTTTGATTGTTGTGATTGAAATTTCAGTTGTTTGGTGTCTTTATTTAACACCTGGCGTGCATGAGAGATTGCAAGTTAAAATAATTCTCTTGATATTCTTTTTTTTGAATTAAGTAAATTACCTCTCTTCTTGTGAATATTTAGAGCATAATAGAAAGTTAAAAACTGCACATCTATATATAATGGGCTGCATTCTGGCCATTAGATATTAAAAATGAGTATATATGGAGAAATGAACATAAAAGGATATATGGAGCATAACTGGATTCGTGACCAATCCCTTAGTCTTGCACACCCTTTGTTACTACCTCCGGTCCTAATTATAGATTTTATTTGTAGACTATAAATAAGGTTTTATAATTAGAACTGAAGCTAATATTACAAATTTAATACCAAAAGCATAGTAATTAACTACTTCAAGAAACTTAACAACATTGGTATACTTGAAGGGTCCATTTTGGTTCATCCTCCGTACAGCTCAATATAATTATCAAGCCTTTAAAAGCAACATGTGTGGAATCCAGAGTAGTGAATCTTGTACAACCTTGCATTTTCTTGTATTTGTTGAACATGTTTTTTCGCCCTACAACCTTGATCATTCCTGTATATGCACCGATAGTATTTTCTGCCGATAAAATCCCATATATAGGAATCCATGAGTTGTTTAAATGTTTATAAATTTCACATTAACACCCAACTTACATAAATAAAAGCTGAACTAGCGGGGAGCAATAAATTAAAGTAGATAGGTTTATTATCCCAGAAAAAACTTGCATTTATACAAGTCAATATAACCCTTTAATTTGTACGTACAGTTTATGAAATTACCTTGGGTGCGTGCAATTGAGGATCGTCTTCTCACCATACTCCCTCCATTCATGAAAATCTTTTGCACTCGGTAATATCACCGTCCATGTTGGTTGAATATTTCTGCAACAGATTCATCGTACAATCAGATTATGCTTTGATATTTTAAGAAAAGCAATAGGAAAATCTACAAATGATTCTGCGTAATAATACCCAAAAGGCCAAAACACGAGCGCGCGCGCACTTGTTACCTGGGGTTTGTGTGCTCGTCTTTTCCCAGAAACAGCTGGTCTATATGACCCTCTATAACTTGGACTCCGAAATCTCCAGTTTCGACATCACTTAGGAACTTGATCATGAAATTCTCATAGGCAAGCAGCATAGTTCTCCTCAGTGAAGTCGTAATGACGTTTCTAAGGTGGTCATCAAAGATAACCCATGGAGACTGGTTCTCATACAAATCTTCTCAAACTGCAACTTAAAGAGCTCAAACCTGTCTCTGGCAAGTTGGGATTGAACAAGTGTCCCCTCAGAGTCCATAATGTTCAACAGTTCAAGCACTCTATCCCATGAACTTCACTGGTAAGTCTCACGGTATTGGTTCACCTTTAAAATGTGTTTGTGCATCCAATGGCCACCTAACAGGTCTGCAAGTTCACTGTTCATGGCATTTTGAACTATGTATCTTATATTGTTCATCATGAAAAAAGAGCACAGAGCTGGGTCATTATCATAGATCTTAGAGTTAGCCTCCAGATTGGTCTCCAGCAAATCCACAATCCGAAGCATTTGCTCAGATAAAGAGGGAGACGAGCACGATGATGGCAGCGATGAACCACGGGTGCCCTCGAAAGCTCTTTCGAGTTGCTGCCGACATTGACAAGCAGCTCTTAGGTAGTTCATTACATAACGGTTTGTCGGATGAAGCCTGGCTCTTGCTAGCTGCGTGCCATGGAATGAAAATATTATGGGCATATATAATAACTAGTATTTAATTATTTAAGAGCTTAGGTATTTTTTTGAGGTGCATCAACATTAACTAGAAATCAGTTTCAATACTCGTCATCTTGATGAGCATTCTAAACTCATCAGATCTCGATCGTATATATCTTATTTGAATAGTTCAAATTTAAAATATTTAATTAATTATTTTTAAATAGAAAAAATTATTTTATGAAAGAACGATAGTTAAGAGATTATTTATATTTTAAATTATATACATATTAAAATAATTATTTTGAATAAATAAAAATAAAAAAATTAAATCTAAATCATTCAAATAAAATATAGATGATTCAGATATGATGAGATGAATTTAGGTTTAATTCCCATTAAATTTTGCGTAGGCAAGTTTGATTCCTAATGCATTTAAACTTCGGCAAAAATGCCGATGATATTCCTCCACCCAATTCTTCCCTCTCACAACCAACCTCACCGTCTCACAATTTCGCGGCGATGATTTGATCAGATCGGATTGTACGTGATCCTCGAAGCAGTAGCCGATCGAGTAGAGATGGATGGACCACAACATTGGCGAGCAGCGGGACAACTGGAACACCCGCCTCCTCAACTCCATCACCCTCGCCGGATCTACCCTGGCTCCGGCTTTCAAGACACAGCTGGCGGAGGAGCAACTCAACACTACGGGGCTCTTCTGGAAGCTCCAGAACGAGATGGAGATGAAGCTCTCACGATCGGAATTAAAAGTCAGCGACAAGGACGTTAAGGACACGATGGCCAAGGTTCTGGCTCTTCATAAAGCT
The DNA here is from genome assembly GCF_004799145.2 of Neltuma alba. Classification (NCBI taxonomy): domain Eukaryota; kingdom Viridiplantae; phylum Streptophyta; class Magnoliopsida; order Fabales; family Fabaceae; genus Neltuma; species Neltuma alba. Next base: position 390,024 of record NW_021636103.1, read on the forward strand.
TACCAACGTCCTCTTTTGGGAGCAGTGATGGGAAAATTTCCAACAAGTTCGAGTTTGCAACTTGGTGGCCATCTTATTCATCAAAGAGAACCGCCTTAAGATCGAAGGAAGCGAAGAACGAATAGAGTGAGGGACTAGAGATGGAAACAAGAGATGATGGGAGAAGCTCGTAATTTTACGCGTCATTATATGAAGCATATAATTTCATAAAGTGAAAAAATGATCAGAACGGGTAAATGCAAATCAGGCATGGAGACTCGTGTGTATTTACCTTTGCCGAGTCTTGAAGAATCAGATTCTCTAGCTCTATGAAGACCCTTTGATTGCTTCTCCGAGTCTTTTACTCGCTGCGATAGCTTCATCGTGGAGAAACTCACAAATCTTATTACGGAACAGTGATTCCATGTCAGGCAAAATCTCCTCCAATGTGTCCAAAACGTCGACAATTCTGAACAAACGCTCCGGCGACAGCGTTGTGGTCGAAACGGCTTTGGCGTAATTCAATAGCTGTGTCGTTATTCCCCGACAAACTTCCATGAAGGACAGTTCGTCCCGAAGAGAGAGCGCCGAGAAGACGACACTGCAGGCATGCCGTTCCTGAGGAAACAGCGTCTTAACGACGAAGTGACAAGCTTTTGTCCATTCTTGGATGTCGTTTTTGAGAGTTTTCATCGGCAACCTGTGGACTTCATTGATGCTGAGATTTTGAAACCCGGTAGTAGTCATCTTGTCGTTTAAGAACTGTTTTCGCCAAGTGACAAAAGCGTCGTAACACTCTTCAACTAACCCAGATGCGATTGCGTCCTTTTGTTTGGACTCAAAATCTGAAGGGTAAACGAGTCTCTCAGGATTTTCTTTGTCATTCACAATTCCCAGCTGAGTGGAACACAATTGTTTTCGGAGATCGGAAGCAGGAGTATCAATTTTTATTGCCCCGTTCTCCTGGAGGGCAGTAGTACAACTAACAGTCTCCAATGGAGAATCTAAACTCCAAGGAATTAGAACGATGGCAAGGTAACATAAAGCTGCTCCGATCAAAGTGAGAAGCAAGTTGATCTTCATGAGTTGGACGGTGAGAAAACCCAGGAAAAATTTGAGAAGATCATCCTCGAATCCAAGTTGAATATTCTGCATTTTCAAGCTTAAAGACGTGAAAGTAAATGAACCACTAGAAACGACGCTGAACACGTCCGATTTTATCTTCATGAATTGGTCATAGAAATAAGAGTAGAGGGAGGTAAGGAACAAGACCAGAAATGCTACGTGATATCCGAAAAATAAATTCCGAGGAGGTTTCCATGTCTTCGCAAACAAGCTCTTGTAGGGGACGATGATACTCAAAAGAACATACAGAAGAGTCTTCCAAGTGTTAAGCTCTCCAAATATGAAGTGAAAAGATGAACTCAGAAGATAAGATAACAGCCCGATGATGGCCGATAGGAACCCCAGGTTTCTCCAGAAGTTGACCTCGGTTGCGTCCGGGATTCGACAATATTGTTCAACATATCCATGCAAACAAAGGAAAGAACTTTTAAATTCCCATCAAAATGGAATTTCTTTTCTGCATGATTCTCTCTCTGGGTTTTCGACTCTTCCATTGATGGAAGTTTATATGGCAAAAACAAGTTTTACCAACATCCGTTCGGCCTGGTATGAGGCAAGCTGAGCTGACTATGACACAGCTGTACATTTCTGAGGTTACAAGAGCACAACTGTGTTTTAATGGACTTTGATTATCCAAGTTAGATGCTTGAAAAGTGTTCTAAAGAGAAAGAAAGATGAAGAGAGAAAAGAGAGAGTTGGTGGAAAAAGAAGAAATGTTGCGCCTGAATACTCAAAACCCAAGGCCCTATGTTGCATTCCCTTCGAAAGCTTTACAACTTCAGTAACATGATTGATCTCATTCTAAGGCACACAAACAGACAAAGAGAGTGGGGCATGAGAGAGTGTATGTAATGAACGGAGCGGACGGCCCAATACAAGGTCCCATAACAACCCATGAAGAAATGGATGCGGTCAGGCCCAGACGAAATCAGAGAATGAGAAGAAGAACCTGGAAGCTGAGGGACCCAACCAAATCAGCATAAAAGGATCAGAGTTGGTTAGAGAGGGATGATTGGTTTTGATTCAGAATCTCTCTCTGTGGTCTTTCTCTCTCCTCGGAGGTTTCTTTCTGTTTTTCTCTCTCATAATCCTTTCGACCCTGTTGCATTACCGATTACGTCGTTGTTGCTTGATATATATTTGTATTGGCTGAGGTTACAACTGTAACAGATTCATTAATAGAAATATACATTCAGCCTCTTGATTTTGTGATCATAACAGATTTGGTGCTTTCGTTGAGAGAGAAACGATGGCTGACAACACTAGAATGAAGGAGCTACAAGCTGAACAGAGGAAAACCAACGAGTTTATTGAAGATTCCAAGGAGCGTTTCAGCAAGATAGAAGGCATGTTCGAGAAAATGATGTTGCGAATGGATGCCATGCATCAGAAGATTGAATCCTCTGGAATACATTCCTGAGAAGGATCGCTTTCATCTGAAATACCCGTTGTGCAACTAGTAGCTTATGTAAGCAAGCGGATTAGGATGGATTTTCCTCGCTTTGATGGAACTGATGCTTTGAACTGGATATTTAGAGCTGAGCAGTATTTCAGATTGTATGAAGTACCGGATGCGCAGAAGCTAATCATCGCCTCGATTCATTTTGACGGGGAGGTATTACCGTGGTTTCAAATGATGGAAAAGGCTAACCGGATTCCTTCATGGTTTGCTTTGACAGCTGCGATGGAGCAACAATATGGTCCCTCGGAGTTTGATTGTGCCTGATCACAACTCTTTAAGCTGACTCAACGAGGTGCATTGGACGACTACCACGAGAAGTTCATTGCCCTTTCCAATCGAACGGAAGGTATTCCGAAGGCGGCCTTACTGGACTGTTACTTAGGTGGGCTAAAATCGGAACTGAAGCGAGATGTGCTGGTGCACAAACCCAATACGGTTCTCAAAGCCATGTCACTAGCCCGTCTCTTCACAGAAGCTAGTGATTACGGATCATCGTCAAAGTCACGTGGCGGGAGTTATGGAGGGGGTAGCTACCAGAGTAAACACGTGAGTAGTAACTCTCAGAACACGGCGAGCTTGACAGTCATTAATAGTGGTGGAGGAAAAACTAATTTGCCCCCTCTACTACCCACACCGAATAGACCCCCAATCAAACGGATAACGCCGGCTGAGATGCAGGTGAGAAGGGAAAAGGGTCTCTGTTATACATGCAACGAAAAGTTCTCCCCGACTCATAAGTGCGCAAACAAGTAGTTAATGATGTTGCAGTGTGAGGATGAACCACTGGAAGAAGTTGAGGTAGAAGCTGATGAGACCTTTATGGAAAGCACGTTACACCACTTATCAGTACATGCGATGAGAGGGACCCAAGGGCTAGCTACAATCCGTTTTAACGGATCGATACAGGGCACCAAGGTACAGATCCTGCTTGACGGAGGAAGTTCGGACAACTTTTTACATCCTCGGATAGTTCAACATCTCCAATTACCAGTGGAGTATACTACAGAAGTTCGAGTGGTAGGGGGACTGGACAAGAAAATAAGAAGGACCAATCAAAGGGTTACAAAGGTCCCAATGTAGATAGGAGAGAATGTTATACCTATGACCATGCTCGTCTTGCCTGTTGTTGGGGTGGATATGATCATGGGGGCCGATTGGTTGGAAACGTTAGGACCCCACGTGGAGGACTACAGCTCGTCCACTATCAAATTCTTATCAAACGGTCACTGGGTAATATTGAAAGGATTCTATGGGAACTCGATTTCATAGGCAAGTGTTCATCACCTCACCCGCCTGCAACAGACCGATGCTTGGGCAAAATGCTTCATGGTAGAACTCATGGACCCTTATATAATGGACATACCCGCTGATGTACCTCCTGATTTAGCTCAGAAATTGTGACATTACAGCTCTGTTTTCCAAAAACCACGCGGATTACCTTCGTCTCAGGGACATGAACATCGAATTGAGCTCCTTCTGGGAACCCAACCAGTGAAGGTTCGGCCATATAGGTACCCGGTAAGCCAGAAGATAGAAATAGAGAAAATGGTAGAAGAATTGTTGTTAGAGGGGATGATCCAGCCTAGTAGTAATCCCTTTTCTGCTCCCGTAATATTGGTCAAGAAGAAGGACGGTACATGGCAATTTTGTATTGATTATCGAGCTTTGAATGCCGTAACCGTTAAGGACACTTTTCCAATGCCCACTGTAGATGAACTAATCGATGAATTACATGGGTCTATGTATTACTCGAAACTAGACCTTAGATCGGGGTACTACCAGATTTTGATGAGAGAGCAGGACAGGGAGAAGACAGTGTTCAGGATACACCAAGGGTTATATGAATGGATGGTTATGCCCTTCGGGCTCACCAATGCACCAGCAACATTTTAGGCACTTATGAACTCCCTCTTTAAACCATATCTGCGGCGCTTTGTGCTCATTTTTTTTGACGACATTCTGGTTTATAGTGCCACCTGGGAGTTGCACCTGGATCATGTAGAGATTGTACTAGACACACTGGCTAGACACCAGTTATTCGCTAAAATGACCAAGTGTGTATTTGGGCAATGCCGTATTGATTACTTAGGACATGTCATATCAAAGAAGGGAGTAGAAATGGACGAGTCCAAGATAACAGCTATTAAGCAGTGGCCAGTTCCACAGAATGTTACACAACTAAAGGGGTTCCTGGGACTAAGTGGCTATTACCGACGGTTCATTCAGGGGTACGCTCAAATTGCAGGCCCTTTGACAAAATTACTGACCAAAGATGGGTTCCGATGGAATGATGAGGCCCACCTGGCTTTTGAAACTCTAAAAGAAGCGATCGTCCATGACCCAGTGTTAACTCTACCAGATTTCTCCAAACCATTTGTGTTGGAAATAGATGCTTCAAGGGTGGGAATTGGGGCCATGCTTAGTCAGGAGGGATGACCTGTCGCATTTTTCTCAAAAAAATTATCCACCAAGATGCAAGCACAATCGGTGTATGTCCGAGAGCTGTTTGCAATCACAGAAGCTGTCGCTAAGTTCCGTCAGTACCTCTTTGGCCACTATTTTGTGATTTGCACAGATCACTCTAGCCTGAAGCATCTAGGCAACCAAGTGATCCAGACTCCAGAACAAGAGGCATTCCTACCCAAGTTGCTCGGTTACCGATTTGACATTCAGTATAAACCAGGAAGGCATAACCAAGCCGCAGACGCTCTGTCCTGAGTTTCTTGCATGGCTCATTCTTCATTACAGAACATGTTCATGGACAGGGTGTACGAGAAGGTGCGTACCTCAAACTGGATTCAAGAATTAAAGAACAAGATTATGCGAGATCCATCTATGACAAGTGACTATCAATTGAAGCAAGCCAATTTATATTGGAGGAACCGATTGGTGATCCCTCATGATGTCCCTGAACTAATTAACGACATCCTATATGAATTCCATGCTTCGGTCTTAGGAGGACATGCTGGGTATTTCCGCACTTTTCATCGAATTGCCCAGTTGTTTTACTGGCCTCGGATGAGACAGAGTGTGCGCCAATATGTGCGATATTGTACTGCCTGTCAACAAGCTAAGGTGTCTCAGCTGCATCCCGCAGGGCTATTGGACCCACTACCCATCCCGGAAAGAATCTGGGAAGACATTGCTCTAGATTTCATTACCGGACTACCACCAGTGAAGGGACACTCTGTTATTATGGTCGTGGTGGACCGATTGTCAAAGTATGGTCACTTCATATCATTACCGGCTACTTTCACGAGTCATATGGTAGCGGAGGCTTTCCTCCAAAATGTTGTCAAGCTGCATGGGATCCCAAATACCATTGTCTCTGATCGAGACCGTACTTTTACAAGTCCTTTTTGGCGTCACTTGATGAGGTTGCAAGGCTCCACTCTCTGTTTTTCGTCAGCTTGCCACCCAGTCAGACGGTCAAACAGAAGCACTCAACAAAAGCCTCAAGCTCTATCTCCGGTGCTTTATGCATGAGCATCCACGACAGTGGCTGTAGTATTTGCCATGGGCGGAATATTGGTACAATACCTCATTTCAGACAGCGATTGGCATGGTTCCTTTTAAGATCATGTATGGAAGGGATGCCCCACCAATATTACGGCATACCACTCAAGAAGATACACCAAAAGATGTCTACCAACAGCTCCAGCAGAGGGATGAGATATTGGAAACACTTAAGAAAAACTTACAGCGAGCTCAAGAAAACATGTGATACTATGCTAATCAGAAACGAATAGAAATCGAATTTCTGGTGGGGGACTTAGTTTGGGTTAAACTTCAACCGTACCGACAGCACTCAGTCGAACTTCGAAAATACCAGAAACTTGCTTTACGATAGTTTGGCCCATTCCGTGTTCTGGAGCGCATCGGTAAGGTCGCTTATAAATTAGAGTTGCCTGCAAACGCTAAGATCCATCCCGTTTTTCATATTTCTCTTCTGAAGAAATTCGTCGGGAACAATGAGTTACAGCCATCAATTCCCCTTCCTTTATTATCTATGTCGGAAGGACCTGTGGTACAGCCTGAAATTATTCTGGGTACACGTTTCGTCCAACGAGGCGACAAGTGGGTGCAGCAGTGCTTGGTTCAGTGGAATGGCCCCACCCTAAATTCGTGGGAAGATAGAGATCAGTTGTTGAACTTGTATCTTGACTTGGACCTTGAGGACAAGGTCCTGGTTAATGGGGGGAGTGATGTAATGAACGGAGCGGACAGCCCAATACAAGGTCCCATAACAACCCATGAAGAAATGGATGCGGTCAGGCCCAGACGAAGTCAGAGAATGAGAAGAAGAACCTGGAAGCTGAGGGACCTAACCGAATCAGCATAAAAGGATCAGAGTTGGTTAGAGAGGGATGATTGGTTTTGATTCAGAATCTCTCTCTGTGGTCTTTCTCTCTCCTCCGCGGCTTCTTTCTGTTTTTCTCTCTGATAATCCTTTCGACCCTGTTGCATTATCGATTACGTCGCTGTTGCTTGATATATATTTGTATTGGCTGAGGTTACAACTATAACAGATTCATTAATAGAAATATACATTCAACCTCTTGATTTTGTGATCATAACAGTGTATAGTGATACCAGATGGAGACATAAGTACCAACTTCGAACCCCTCATTAATTTCTCCATCGACCAAAGTACATAATATAAAGCGTGATTTTAGGATCACAATCGTGTAATTGTGTCTTGAATACTAATGGTATGTGTGAGCGTGATGATTATTTTTATAGTTAAGCGTAAATATTTTGTACATTTTAGTTAAATTATTTTAATTATAGTTAGTCTAATTCCAGTTTGAATTATTGTCTTGACCGGTTTAATGACCTGTTTAGTTTTCAATATCTTATTTAATTTATAAATTAATATACATAAGAATATTTTAGAAAGATGTATTAGAATTAGATACTACCTTCGGTTTTTAATATAAGAGCTAGTTTGACTTGTAATTTGATTCTAAATATAATATCTCAATCCATTTTGCTTTTAATATTTATCTTCTTCTTTTTTATCAAGTAATCCCTATATATGTTGCATATGATAAGGAGTTACTATCAATTGGTAATTCAAACACACATAACTAATAAGGTCATTTTATAAACAATAACATCTATTTGTTACAGATAACTAATTTAATTAAATTTTTTAATCTTTTCAAATTAATCAACGAGGTCTTATATTAAGGGTCGGAGGTAGTAATTTATTTAGTTTTTTCTTATATGTCAAAGCCAGATACATAGCTGTTATATTTATTCATAGAAAAATATTTCAAAGTATGTTTTGCAGACGGTCATCCAAATAAATGCTAAAATAATTTCCACCTTATTATCGTTCACTTTCAAGTAGTAAAGTAGACTGCCTATTTTTTTTAAAAGAAGTTTTGTTTGGTCTTTTACTTTGACCCATTCACACCTTTTCATTGTTTAGATTGAAGTTTCAGTTGTTTGGGGTCTTTGTTGTTTAACATTTGGCGTACGTGAATGAGAGATTGCAAACTAAATTAATTCTCGTCATATTTCTTTTTTGAATAAAGAAAATTACCTCCCTTCTTGTGAATATTTAGAGGATAATAGAACGTTAAAAACTGCACATCTATATATAATGGGCTACATTCTAGCCATCAGGTATTAAAAATGAGTACATATGGAGAACATAAAGGATATATGCAGCATAACTGGATTCGTGGCCGCTCCCTCAGTCTTGCACGCTCTCTGTTATTACAAACTTAGTAGGAAAAGCATAGTAATTGACTACTTCAAGGAACTTAACAACATTCATATGCTTGAAGGATCCATTTTGGTCCATCCTCACTACAGCCCAGCTGTTAAGCTTTGAAAGCAGCATGTGTGGAAGCCAGAGTAGCGAATCTTGTACAACCTTGGGTTTTCTTGTATTTGCCGAACATGCTTTGTCGCCCTACAACCTTGATCATCCCTGTATATGCACCACCAGTATTTTCTGCCAATACTACAATCCCAAATAATATATGAATCCATGAGATTGTTTAAATATAATGTCTATAAATTTCACATTAACATCCAATGTCCTAGTCGGGAGCAATAAATTAAGGTAGATAGATTTATTATCCCAGAAAAAATTGCATTTATATAAGTCAATATAATCCTTTAATCTGTACAGTTTATGAAATTACCTTGGGTGTGTCCTACTGAGGATCGTCTTCTCACCATACTCCTCCCATTCATGAAAATCTTTTGCACTCGGTAACACCACCGTCCATGTTGGTTGAATATTGCTGCAGCAGATTCATCGTCCAATCAGATTATGCTTTGATATTTTAAGAAAACCAATAGGAAAATCTACGGATGATTCTGGGTAATAAATTATTTAGTCAGATCCATTTTCGGATAAATTGAGATTAAAAAAACAATTATGCTTTATAAAATAAAAAAATAAATAAAATACCCTAGAATTTGTTAAAGAACAAATAAGTGCGGGCAAATTTCCAAATCCTAATTCAGACATCTTGTATCATTTTAAAATTTTTAAATCTTACAAAATTACACAAATGTCCTTCACTATTCTTTTTTTAAATATTGCCACTGTAGCACTCTTAGCCAATTTTAGGCTACCGGAGTTCTGACGCCCGTGACCGACGCCCGTGACCTTGTGGGTGGCTAGCCGCTAGAACTTCGATGACTGCTCTTTTTTATGCTTTGACTTTATTTGTTTTTAGAGCTCCGATGATTACTCTTGTTTAGCTACTGACTGTTCTAGTATTGTGATTGACTACTCTAGTTTCATTTCAAAAATTCAAAAAATGCATTAAATGTTGTTGGAAATCTAGTTGTTATTTTTTGTTTAGTTATTTACTACTCTTGTGCAATCAATAACTATATAAAAGTAGTCACCAAAACTTTGAAAATAAAAGTAATCAATAGTTAAATTAAAGTAGTCAATAACTATATGAAAGCAGTCATCGGGAATAATGATAGTGTTGTCATTTCATAATATTTTAATATTTTAAAATACTGCAAAGAGTCTGATTTGAGATTTTGAAATTCATTCACCCTAATTTATTCTTTAGCATTTTTGAAAGTATTTTGATGTCTTTCTTCCTATAAAATACTAGTACTAATAAGATGTCATCGTATACAATGGGGTGGCAACTTTTGTGAAGTAAAGGTTAGGAAAAACTATTTCGATACGTTTGACAATAATATTGTTAACACTGTTGAAATTCTCTCCTCACTTTAATTATATATCTTTTATATCTAAAAATGATTATTCTGTGTTCTATATACTACCTCTGTTACCTAATATAAAACCCAATTGATTAATTTGAAAAGATTAAAAAAATTAGTTAAATCTGTTATTTATAATAGATATGTGTTTTCTTCTCTAAAACACCCTTATGAATCATGTGTGTTAGTTAAATTATTATTTAATGAAATATTTAACATGCGCAACTATTGCAGAGATTATTTTATTAAAAAAATAGATAAATATGAGAGACAAAATAAATTAAAACCTTGTATTTAGGACCAACTTAAATATCAAACCAGTTCTTATATTAAACACAGAAGGCAGCATATTTAAAGAAAACTAATATTTTCCTTTGCCGCCTGTTTCAGAGGGAAAAATGTAACGATGATTATTTAAATTTGTTTCGAAACTAGAACATAATTAAGAAAAATTGATGCACAGACTTGGTCAAAAAAGATATTTTTTAAAAAAAATTAAGGTATAGCGATTGATCTTAACTGCATTTCTTAACTCACATGAAATCCTCATTTTTTTTAATCATATAATTCACGCATTTATTGCCTTTTATTTAAACTCACAATCTCATGTTTAGAAAAATTCATTACGTTGCGAGAGAGATGGGCCCACCCTTTTCATGGCATGAGAACCTTTCTGAGGCGGCAAGCAAGGACGTATAGATTTTACGATGTCTGAGAATAGATTTTGTGTTCTCTCTTAGCAAAATTTGTCTAGTCAACATCCGTTACGCGTTTTCTCTGACTGCTACAAAAAATTGTTAATATAGAAAAGAAAAAACTATTTTGGGTACCTATATTTTTTTATTTTTAATTTAGTATCTATGTATTTTTTCTCTTAATTAAATATTTAATTTTACGTTATTAACATCTTTAACTCTTACATAGAAACTAAAAATACTAATAGAACAAAGTTATAAGAGCTCATGTTGTTAAAAAAAAATTAAATTATTTAATTAAGGAAAAAAAACACAGATATCAATTTAAAAATTAAGAGAAAGTATAGGTACCTTCAATATGGTTTTTTTTTCCAAAAATTTATTTAAAAATAAGGTAAAATTATACAAACTTTTCTTAAACTTTATGTCATATGTCAATCATCTGATTAACTTTTGAAACTTTATCATAATCATGTCTCACTTTAACAATATCATTATTTATTTGCTAATAGTGACTTAAATTTTAAAAAAATTTATCTAAACATAACTCAAAATTTGAGAAGATTATAGTCATGCAGAAATAACATCTAAGAAATATAAACTTCATAGTTTGGGATTACATGTATATTCTTCGAAGTTTGGAGATTCCATTAAATTCTAATTACAAGTTATTAAGAAAAATTATATACACCCGAGAATTTTATGCAATTTGAAGTTAGAATAATAAAAAAATGGATGCAACTCTAAATCATATACTTTGAGGCTACGCAATCTTGCTGTGAGGCGATTAAACAAGCCCTGGATTTGTATTGTTTTTGGTCGGGAAAAGAATTAAATCATACTAAATCTTCATCAATTTTTAGCCCAAATATTCCTCACGATCTGAAAATTCAGTTGTCAAGCTTCATGCAAGTTTGTTTTTCTGCTCGACTAGCTACGAACATATTTGGATACTTTAGATATTTTGGCAGGAATAAATCTCACATCTGCAACCATGTTCTTTCTACAAGATTAAAAGTAGAATTGTAGCTTGGAAAGCTCACCTTCTCTTGTCTGTATCACTACAAACAAGAAAAAAATAGTGAACTACCAATATTAGTGCCTCTGATCGAGGTTATGGATTTTGTGGCAAAGCAGGTACTTAATTACTGCTCCTGATTAATTAAGGAGAAAATGATAATAAAATACCTTCTGAATTTCAAAATGACAAATAAGGCATCCGAATAAACAAAATGACAAATAAGGCATTAAATATCAATTTGAAATTTTGATTTTTGATCTCAAAACATGTTGCAAAACCCATTGAAAAAGTAGTGACTCTCACTATGAAAGTTATAAATCCCACTATATGTTTTCGTAAAATTCAGCGTGGAATTATATTAGTTTTTTTTATAGAGAAGTTGCCCAACCCCTCAAAACAGGTTGTAAAACCTATTGATCAAGTATTAAATCTCACTATAAAAGTTGTAAATCTCATCATGTGTTTGTAAAATTCAGCAAAACTTGCCCAGCCCTTCAAAACATGTTGCAAAACCCATTGACGAAGTAGTAACTCTCGCTATGAAAGCTGTAAATCCCACTATGTGTTTTGTAAAATTCAAAATCAAAATTCCAAATTGGTAGATGATGCCATCTTTGTCTTTTTGTTTATTTGAATGCCTTATTTACCTCTTCATTTAGAATCCACGCAGTTATTAGTTCTATTGTAAAAAACAACTGATTATCTGAAATACCCTTACAGATGTGTCATGTTAATAATTGGGAATTGAATTGTGCCTGTACTTGGTTCCCAGAATCTTAAGTTATTAACTAAGCTTTGTTGCTGGCTGCACTGCCACCAAATTCATTCTCCTTGATTTATTTGTTGCTTTTCAGCCTCTGCAACACAAGAGCTACGAGTAAGCAAACACTTCTTCTCCATGCCGATGGAAAGAAACACAGGGCAAAAGCTCGGGCATTCCATGCTGCAAAGCAACAACCAACTCAGATGGGCGCATCTTCTCCGGATGCAAAGCTTCCAGTGGAGCAAGCTTCCAATGATAAGGTCCAACTCAACAATAATGGACAGCAGACAAAATTGCAAGATCCATCTGAACACAATAACTTGAAATCGGGGAATGAAATCTCTCAATCAAATAAAAAGAGGAAATCTGATGTGGCGGAGGATGACCCTAACAGGAAAAAGGGCAGGGATGACAATTCAGGTGAGTTGGGAAATGGGGAAGTAGTTCAGGCTGAAGGAGCAGAGGCTGGGAGAAAAGAAGATCGTTTGAAGAAAGAAACGATGGTTAATGACAAGAAGAACAAAAAGTGGAAGAAGTTTATCAAATCAGCGTTGAAATCTGTAAGTATCTGTGGATTCAGAGTGATATGTGTGCTTATTTTGTGTTTTATTTTGGACGATGCGCAGTTCTTATCCTCATAGTGAGCTTGAGATTGTATGCATGGACCTTCTGTCCTCTCCGATGAATTTCCTTTAAATATGCCTTTTCCGAGTGAGGGGTAAATTTTAGCTAATTTAGTTTGCCTATGTTTTGTACGCCTGTTGTGCACTTACATGTGCTTTCTTTTTCCTGGGAAGCAGCATCCTGACGGAAAATTGAAGATGAAGAAGTTGAGAAAACATGTCTTGAAAGCCTTGCAGGAATCTGGCGTTGAAGTTGATGAAACTGAACTTAGTGAGGCACTTGAGCATAAGGTTGGCCCATTCGATTGTATTTATGTTCATTTATCTCTTCCCAATTACATCTGTTTCTTATGAAATTTCGTATGGTGATAGATCAATTCGAGTTCCAGATTTGCAGTTGAGAAGAAGTATGTGCGGTTGGTGGCCAAGGATGGTGACTAGTTGCAACCTTATAAGCTGGAATCCCTGGCTTTTATTTGGTGATATTTTGCTATTGTTTAGACGTTAATTGATATCGTTTAGAATTGAAAGGAGGCGGGTCCATTTTTGCGTCTAAACCTACTGAGGAAGTGAAGGAGGACGAGGTTGTTTTAATTTATTTTTCAAGCCTCCCCCGTCTCCCTTTACAAAAAAATTTTGCGGGAACAAATTGATCATTATTATTTAATTGTATTCAGTTGTTGTATAAAATGATTTTGAATCACTGAAAGGAAATTTCCTTTGTTGTTTATTGTTTATTATCACCATTGTTATGATATTTTTTTTATTTTTAAATTCAGTAAAATTTTAAGATGATTTTAATTAAATGAAGAGCGCAAATAAGTTTTAAAAAAAAAATCATCATGGCCAGGATATTATTAAATTCTTATCGACTTTTTTTTTGTTTTTTTGGGGGGGGGGGGGGGGGGGGATCACTCATGACTAGGCAAATCATGCGCCCTTGAAATTGAGTTCTTGCTTCTTACGGCTTGCGCAATGGCATGCTTCCGAGGGATTACTGACTTGGCCGAAAGTTCCTATATCGATTCTAAAGAGAGAAATAACATCCGCGTCTTAGTTTCGCTTGATGCATTATATTCCTCTGGTTCTAAATATATGATACTTTTTATAGTGTAATTTTATACTACAAAAGGAATCCTATATTTAAGACTAGAGGAATACATATTTTTACAAGGATATAAAGTGGAATGAGGGGCTACCGGTAGATATAAAACTTATTTGATTTTTATTTTAGTTTTAGATATAAGACTTCAATTTATTTTCTCTTATATTTATTTAATTTTTTTTAAGATAGTACTTCTAATAATAATAATTCTAGTTCATAAATTTGATTGGTAAGGATATTTTAAGAAAGACAACACATGTTTATTATAAATAACTAACTTAATTTATTTTTTTAATTTACTTAAATTAGTCAACTAGTTTTTATATTTAGGATTGAAAGTAGTAATAGATATCGTTTCGTCTCGATAGAAAAAGGGAAACGAATATTTTTCTCCTTCATATCAGAAATAATTAAGCACGAAAAACCTTTGGGGAAATCACAAATAAAGACCCTCGAATTAGCAAAATCACTCTATGGTCACCTGAATATGCTAAATTACTATGAGGGACCCGGTCTCAAATTGTAATTATGAAATCATGGCCAAATTACCAAAATACCCCTCTTTAATTTTTTTTTTTAAAAAAGAAAGCCACTGCCTCACTGGAATCCGGCCACCGGCGCCGGAGCTCCGGCGGCCGCTTCCGGCCACTGTCGGCGGCCGGACGCCGGGGTCCGGCCGCCGGAGCTCCGGCGCCGGCAGCCGCTTCCGGCGGTCTTCCTTTGTTTTTTTTTTTGAAACTGTTTTTTTTTTTAATTGGGGGGAAGTGAGGTTGGGGGGATTTGATCCCCCAACCTAATGCTTCCCAAAATAAGGAATGACCATTGAGCCAACAAATTTTTGTTAACATTATGATGCAAAAAAAAAAATATAAGTTAACTCATTTACTCTTGTTCCAGGTGATAACAACAATACATTTGGAAATAACAAGTTCTGATTGTAAAATAACACGTCTGGAATAAAAATTTAACAATATGTTTTTTTTATAACAATATATTTTGTTGCAGGCAATAACAACAATACATTTAAAAATAACAAGTTCTGATTATAAAATAACAAGTTTGGGATTAAAATTTAACAACACGTTTTTTTTTATAACAATACACTTTGTTTCAAGTGATAACAATAATACATTTAAAAATAACAAGTTCTGATTATAAGATAATAAGTCTAGGATTAAAATTTAACAACACGTTTTTTTATAACAATTAATTATTTTATACTTTTAAAAAATAAATTATTTATAACTTATAAAAAATATTTTTAATATATTTATTTCTCTAAAAAAATACTTTTTAATCTGTATATCTATAGAACTCATTATAAATCAAACTACTTCTTATAAATTATAAAGTATTTATAATAAGGCATTTTTGATTTATTAATCAGAGTATAAATTTTATATTATTTCATTCTTTAAATATTAAAATAGTTTTTATATTTAAAGAATAAAATAGTATTTTTAATTATAAATTAGAGATAAATTTCATTTATAAATTTAAGCAGTCAAAAAGTACTTTTAATCTACAATAAATTGTACTATTTATAATTTATAAGAAGTAGTTTGATTTATAATAAGTTGTATAGATATATAGATTAAAAATTTTTTAAAAGAAATAAAAAAGTGTGTTGCCATTTTCCCTAAATTTTATTTATAAATTTGAACAATAAAAAAGTATTTTTAATCTATAAAAAATTATACTTCAAGTTTGATTATAAATTGGAGATAAAAATTATTTTTTTAGAAAATTAAATAGATTACAAGTACTTTTATAAGTTATAAATAATTTATTTTCCAAAAGTATAAAATAATTAATTGTTATAAAAAAAGGTGCTGTTGAATTTTAATTCCAGACTTGTTATTTTATAATCAGAACTTGTTATTTTCAAATGTATTGTTGTTATCACTTGAAACAAAGTGTGTTGTTATAAAAAAACATGTTATTAAGTTTTAATCCCAAACTTATTATCTTATAATCAGAACTTGTTATTTTTAAATGTATTGTTGTTATCACTTGAAATAAAGTGTGTTGTTATAAAAAAAAAACGTGTTGTTAAATTTTAATCCCAAACTTGTTATTTTATAATCAGAACTTGTTATTTTTAAATGTATTGTTGTTATTGCCTGCAACAAAATATATTGTTATAAAAAAAACATATTGTTAAATTTTATTCCAGACGTGTTATTTTACAATCAGAACTTGTTATTTCCAAATGTATTGTTGTTATCACCTGGAACAAGAGTAAATGAGTTAACTTATATATTTTTTTTTGCATCATAATGTTAACAAAAATTTGTTGGCTCAATGGTCATTCCTTATTTTGGGAAGCATTAGGTTGGGGATCAAATCCCCCCAACCTCACTTCCCCCCAATTAAAAAAAAACAGTTTAAAAAAAAAAAACAAAGGAAGACCGCCGGAAGCGGCTGCCGGCGCCGGAGCTCCGGCGGCCGGACCCCGGCGTCCGGCCGGCGACAGTGGCCGGAAGCGGCCGCCGGAGCTCCGGCGCCGGTGGCCGGATTCCGGTGAGGCAGTGGCTTTCTTTTAAAAAAAAAAAATTTAAAGAGGGGTATTTTGGTAATTTGGCCATGATTTCATAATTACAATTTGAGACCTGGTCCCTCATAGTAATTTAGCATATTCAGGTGACCATAGGGTGATTTTGCTAATTCAAGGGTCTTTATTTGTGATTTCCCCAAAACCTTTTTGTTTTTTAAATTGAAAAAAAGCAGAAGCCTTGAGGTAGTTTTCTTAATTCTACATATTTTTCACGTCAACAATATAAACGGATAAACGGGAAAATGGCATGAAAAATGATTGTTGAATTTAAAATTTTCAAATTATGACCTCAAAATAAGAAAAATTCTCCTCTTCATACATGATTAAATAGAGATTTTGGTTTTTTAAAAAAAATTATAAAAATCCCCCTTACTGCCCTTCGGCATATCCAGCATCTTGAACTATTTTTTTCTAGCGTATATCCAGTATTCGAAAGTATTTTGTGATGTATCTAGCATCCTAAAGTAGTTTTCAAGTGCTTTGAAAGTATTCTTTTGCCTTAAAATGCATTAAAAAGATATTTTAGGGTATTAGACGTATTTAAAAAATATTTCAAAGTGTTGGATGTACTTGAAAAAAATATTTTGGAGTATTGGATGAACCTGAATCCTTAAATGAATTTAAAGGTTAGACTGGTCAACCCGCCATAATTTTTGAACAAGTTCATGCAAATTTGAAAAATGCAATTAACTGTATCAAATCCACAAAATTAAATAAATAATATAGCATAGATGACAAAATATGAATATATTATCTACAAAGTAATAATAAAATAGAGATGAAAATCATTAAAGTAATAATTATATATAAATAAAATTAATATAAAATTTAACACGGATAAATAACAAAATATTTGAATATCATGACCTCCATATTTGATTAAAAAATACAAATTAGAAAAGGCGAATCCACAAGTTAAGTGGGTTGGGCTAAACTTGGTTCATTTTCGAATGGGTTGCAATTTTTACAACCAATCCAAGTTAAAAAGTTAGGCCCATGTACGTTGAAAATTCTATAAATTTAAGTGAAAATATCTTGATATGGAAAACACAGATATTAATTTTTTTTACATATTTTAATTTTTTTGAAATTTTATTTTAATATAAATAATATTTTTGTTTCAATTTCTTAAACTGTTGTCATTGAGAGATTATGAACAAATTCCTTCAAAGACGGCAGTTTCCCTTTTCTATGAATAAGTATAGCTTGAATAAGATATAAAACAAATTAAAGTTGAAAGAACTAAATTAAAACATGAGCCAGAAGACCAGATCTACGTAAGGTTAAAGGGTGTTCTGTCAAAGTGGATTGCAAATCAACAGACCACTTACTCCGCAAGAATACAAGGTTGCCAAATATCTCCTACGAAATCAAGAGTGAAAAATTTAGCATCAAACATAATCAAATGAATATATCTCACAGGAAGCACATGATGTGTGCTCAGCCACAAACTAATGCATGTGATTATTTATTACAAATGTCATATAAACATCTTTGTTTTTGTTGGTTTTGAAATATGTCTTTCTTCTTCAGCTACGCAATGAAATTCATAGGACTCTTAACCAAACTCAGTGGGCTGGTGATACATGAATATCTATACAGGCTGGAGACTTACGAGATACAGAAATGGATCCCAAGGCCCAGATATTAGCACTTGTAGAGCAAGGCAAGGAGACGACAGGCCTGCTCATAATCTGCACCATGTGTTCACTCACTTTCCTTCCTCTGGGATCCTACGTTGTGTTTTTTGAATCCCATGTCTTATATTAATTACTACCTATGTTTCTTATTATTTTCTCTCTTATCTTAGATGTAAGATCTATTTTCATTACAAAATAAATTTTATATTTAGGATTGGAGGAGTAAAAGTTTATTTAACTTTTAATTTGATCTTAAATATAATACTTTAATCCATTTTTTTTCATATTTATTCATTTTTTTAAAGTAGTCCTTGTAATAATTACACATATTAAAAGTTTCATCAAATGGTAATTCTAACTAATATACATGATTAGTAAAGATATTTTAGGAAAAACAACACCTATTTATAACTAATAATTAATTTAACTAATTTTTTTAATCTTTCTAAATTAGTTAATTTTTTTAATCTTTTAAATTAGTTATCTAAGTCTTATATTGAGAATAGGAGGTAGTATTAAGTAGGTAATTGGAGACTCCATAGATACGATTTGATTGCACGATAATGGTAACGATTCAACGTCAAACAGCAACCGTATTATCTCACTGCGGCCGTTAGATCCAGAACTAATGATTATGAAAATCTCCTACCAACCTTCGAATCTGTGGCTGGGTGTTTGTCCCCCACAGTCACCCCGTTCTCAACCTGGTCAACAACTTAAATTTAATTAATTACTTTTAAAGATTTTTTATTATCATATCTTGTCCCTTAATACTACTTTTAACTAATTTTTTTAAAAAAATAAAAAATACAGCAGCTTCTTACATTAAATATAGATTTTTTTTTTTAAAAAAAAAGTGCTCGAGTTTAGAACTTTATTATAGGGTTGATGATGTCTGGGTATAGACCTTACGCGTTTTCTCTAATTGTTACAAAAATTGTTAATATAGAGAGGAAGTTGAAGGTACCTATATTTTTTTTAATTTTTAATTTCTA
Organism: Neltuma alba; assembly: GCF_004799145.2. NCBI lineage: Eukaryota > Viridiplantae > Streptophyta > Magnoliopsida > Fabales > Fabaceae > Neltuma > Neltuma alba. The sequence goes on from NW_021636103.1 coordinate 409,201, forward strand.
ATTTCGTACCTATGTGTTTTTTAATTAAATATTTAATTTTGCCTTATTAACATCTTTAACTCTTGTATAGAGACTAAAAATATCAATAGAATAAAGTTATAAGAGCTGATGTTGCTAAAAAAATTTAAATATTTAATTAAAAAAAACACAGATACTAAATTAAAAATTAAGAGAAAATATAGATGCCTTCAATATAGTTTTTCCAAAAATTTATTTAAAAATAAGGTTAGATTATACAAAATTTTCTGAAACTTTATGTCATATGTGAATAATCTGATTAACTTTTGAAACCTTATCATAAACATGTCTCAATTTAACAATTATGCAGATAACTCGGGTACTGTTAGTTTATGTTCATTATTTATTTGTTAATAGTGACTTAAATTTTAAGAAAATTATCTAAACATAACTCAAAATTTGAGAAGATTATATTCATAAAGAAATAACATTTAAGAAATATAAAATTAATAGTTTGGGATTACGTATATTCTTGAAAGTTTGGAGATTCCTTACTATTAGATTTTAATTAAAAGTTATTAAGAAAAATTATATACACCCGAGAATTTTATACAATTTAAAGCTTCAACTTTCATTGGTCCTCGAAGATCCTTTTTCGGATCAAATAAGGTTAAAGAAAGCAGTGATGCCTTATAAAATAGGAAAAAAAGCAATAAAACACCCTAGAATTTGTTAAAGGACAAATCAGTGTGCTCAAATTTCAAAATCCCAATTCAGATCCCTTTTATCATTTTGAAATTTTCAAATCTTACAAAATTACACATATGTCCTTCACCATTTTTTCTTAAATATTGCCACCGTAGCACCATTAGTTGGTTTTCTGCCGTCGGAGCTTTGACATTGGTGACCTTGTCTGTGGCTAGCCGCTAGAGTCCCGTTGATACTCTTTTTTATGTTTTGACTTTTTTTTTAAGCTAATGATTACATTTGTTTTTAGAACTCCGATGACTATTCTTGTTTATCTATTGATTATTCTAGCATTGCAGTTGACTACTTTTATATATTTTTAAAAATGTGGTAACTATTCTTGTCCAGCTATTAACTCTAGTTTCGCTATTAACTATTTTTGTTTCAAAAACTCAAAAAATACATTAAATATTACTGGAAATCTAGTGACCGCTTTTTGTTTAGTTATTTACTACTCTTTTGTAGTTAATAATTACATAAAAGTAGTCACCAGGACTTTAAAAATAAAAATAGTTAATAGTTAAATTGAAATTGTCAATAGCTATATAAAAGTAGTCAACGGAAATGAGGACCGCGTTGTCATTTCATAATATTTTAAAATTTTACAATATTACAAGGAGTCTAATTTGGAATTTTGAAATTCACTCACTTTAATTTGTTCTTTAGCATTTTTGAGAGGATTTTGATGCCTTTTTCCTGTAAAATACTAGTACTAACGAGATGTTATCGTATACAATGGGGTGGCAATTTTTGTTAAGTAAAAGTTAAACAATGAAAACAAAAAATATTAAATAATAAATATCACTATGAGAATCAAAGCATGTCTCCAAAAACACTTAAATAACTTTTATCTTAAAATCTTAGGAAAAACTATTTCGATACGTTTGACAATAATATTGTTAACACTGTTGAAATTCTCTCCTCACTTTAATCATATATCTTTTATATCTAAAAATGATTATTCTGTGTTCCATACGCTACCACTGGTGCGTAATATAAAGCTCAATTGATTAATTTGGATAGATTAAAATAATTAGTTAAATTTGTTATTTATAATAAATAGGTATTTTTCTCTCTAAAACATCCTTACAAATTATGTGTGTTAGCTAAAATTATTATTTAATGAAATATTTAACATGTGTAACTACTGCATAAATTATTTTTAAAAAAATAGATAAATATAAAGAACAAAATAAATAAGACCTTATATTTATAATCAAATTAAATATCAAATTAGTTTTCATATTAAATAGAGAAGGGAGCATGTTTAAAGGAAACTAATCTTTTCCTTTACCGCCTGTTTCAGAGGGAACAATGTAATGATGATTATTTAAATTTGTTTAGAAACTAGAACATAATTAAGAAAATTTGATGCACAGACTTGGTCAAAAAAGATATTTAAAAATAAATAAATTTTAAGGTATAATCTCAGGTCCAGAAAAATTCATTATCTTACTGGCATGAGAATCTTCTTGAAGCAACTCGCTTTTAGATTGCCACGTGAATCCAATCTTAGTATCCTGTAACTTTCAGTTTGCCTATCTGTCTGGTAAATGGTACTAGGATCTAGCTTACATGCACAGTGATGCTCTGACGCATCACCCTCTTGCAAAAGAAGAAAATTAAAATATATGAGAGACGACAAAATTTAATTAATTATAGTCATGTTTTTTATATCCATTCAGTTAACTTCTCCAATCACACACGAATACTTATTCTTCTATATTTCATGTAGGTTTATAATTAAATATTATTAAATACTAATGTGTAGAAAATAAAACACATCATCATATTTGATTAGAGAAATTAACATAATTGATATAAATAATTTCACGTTATTATTGTCCTACTGATATTGATGTGTTGATGATATTAATTCATCTTGGGGCAATTGACACCTGAAGAGCCTTGTAAGATATTATTATATTTGGTGACCACAAGTTATTGAAATATCAATAAAAAAGCATATTTCTTTATGAAATTTTAAATGATTTGAGTTAACTAAAATGCTCTATATATATTTATTAAAACATTAAAAATTAAGTTCCCAACTGGTTCTTCACTCTCCATACATTATTTCTAGTGTATCTTTGATGTTTTCAATGGTTATTATAAGTTCATAAAAGTAGGTTAGAAATTTTATTAATATTGAAAAACAAAAATAGGTTAAAAAGACAGGAAATATGTCAAGGGGGAATAAAAGGATAACTTTTTTAAGAAAATTTAAGCTGCATATTTAAACTAGTTTATAATTATCAACTTAAATGATGAATAGAAAAAGAATTGGTTGAGAAAAAAACTTTTAATACTCCCTCGGTTCTAAATATAAGACCCTTATACACACTAGTATTAGTATAAGGGTCTTATATTTAGGAACGGAGGAGTATTAAGAAAACTATATTATACCAACTTAATCTATTTTCAAATCCAACCAATATATATAGCTGTGAATATGATTTGTTAATTGGCATTGAAATTTTAGCTTATCGTTTATTGTAACTTTTCAGATAAAAACCCGATTACAGAAAAGTTGATCCAAACAGACCTAATTGTGTCAATCGAGCTTATAAACTACTTATAAGCTCAAAATAAGTGATGCCAAACAGGCACTCAGTTGGTACGTGTCGATAACATCAAGAATTTCTCTTGGAAACATTAAAAGCCTAATTCAGGGGACAAAAGTACAAATTTACTCGGCCTCATTAATTGCTCCATCGTCACGACTCTCTCTCTCCTGGCACAGCGCACTCTGTCACCCGCAGCTTGACGCTCCTTCCTCACTCCGTTCGCACTGTTTGATGAGTTGGAATCGTCCAAAACACACAATATAGAGCGTGATTTTAAGGATCATAATCCTATGATTGTGTCTTGAATAACAATACTTTTTCGGGTTTCTCTCTCTAAAATCTGAACAGAAACAAAAGCAGATTCCCCCGACTAAGCTCCAATCCTGAGATTGTCGTTGCTGCTGTCATTCATGAAAACCAACTTCTTCTTTGCTTCCCATTTTTCACAGCACGTAGCCACGCACCCCTCCAGTTCCTTATTCTTTTAGTTCTATGTATTTTAAAACAAGCCTTTTTTTAATCTGTGGGTACGGTTTAGTTTCATGGTAAAGATTACTAGCGCGTGTTTTGTTGAAGCAGATATATATAACTAACTAGCAACTTGGGTGTCACTGTGACAGTTACCCAGATGAAAATGCTGGGCAGATACCAATGGCCTATGGTAAGAAAATCTATAGCTATAAGCAATATTAGTGCATCTGAGGTTATGGATTTTGTGGCAAATTAAAGCAGGCACTTAATTACTGCTCCTGATTAACCAAGCCTGTACTGGGGATAAAGGCGCGCGCGCGCGTGTATAGAGAGAGAGAGAGAGAGATAGAGGGATGAGAGAATCTGGCTTATAGTAATTGAATTTTCTCACTTAATGATGTTGCACTAGAACCATACGAGAAGATCAGAATAGTATTCCAAAATCTGCATCAGGCAAAATATTGAGAAGGGAATAATTATGGGGACAAATCAGTTACAGGAGAGATTCCTCGCTTGCGTGGGCGTGAGGGGGATGAGGAAGGGAAGTCTCTGACTGTGAGTGGGAGAGGGCACCTTGGCAGGAGAGAGAAGGGTTGCAAATGATGGAGGAAATAATGAGGTCTTTTTCCAAGATTTGCAGGTTCCAAATTGCTGCTTCTTTCTCAGTCTGGTATTATAAATTCAGATCCCTGAATTGGGCTTTTATATTCTAATTCTAAGGTATTTTGCACTATCATTTTCGTAAAAAAGTACGAAGTGAAAATGTGATCTATATTGCTCAACAGATCCATGCAAATAAAGGAAAGAACTTTTAAATTCCCATCAAAATGAAATTTCTTTTCTGGTTCTCTCTCTGGGTTTTGGACTCTTCATTGATGGGAGTTTATATGGCAAAAACAAGTTTTACCAACATCCCTTCGGCCTGACCTGAAGCAAGCTGAGCTAACTATGACACAGCTGTACATATCTGAGGTTACAAGAACACAACTGTGTTTTGATGGACTTTGATTGCCCAAGTTAGACGCTTGGAAAGTGTTCTAAAGAGAAAGAAAGATGAAGAGAGAAAAGAGAAAGTTGGTGGAAAAAGATGAAATGCATTCGATTTCAAAGCTTCACAACTTCAATAATATGAATGGTCCCATTCTAAGGCATCATGTGAGCACACAAACAGACAAAGAGAGTGGGGCAAGAGAGAGTGTACAGCGATTGCAGAAGCCGATAGGGCTTTCGTTTCATGCATTGGAAATGTTCTAAAGGTAGAATTATTGGATTGAAATTTTAATGTTTCGTATCCTTGATAAAGGAAAGCAATTTTTCTTTTGGCTTGAGTGATAGAATTGGGAAAAAAGGCCCTTTTTTGGCGGGGAAAAAGCAGATGCAAAGAGATAATTTTTTTTTGGATTTCTCTTATTAAAATCTGAACAGAAACAAAAGCGGTATAACAGTAATACAGTATAGTAGTCAAGTACCTGATTGAGAGACGGGGGGCCACCTGCCAGGTGGCACCTAAGACTTATCCTCTTTTAGGTCATCAGGATGATGGAAGGCTCCTGACGCTGACATTCAAAGTTCAAAACCCTTTTTTCGCTTTTTTGTGTTACAGCCATACGCAGACCGACATCTTTAATTTCTTTTGCTTTTTTTTTTAATAAGAACTGAGCACTGGTAAAACAAAAAAAAAAAAACCTATGCTTCATCAACGTCCGCCTCCTGATCAAAGAGCACATCTTTAATTTCTTCACGGTTAAGTCTTGAGTGGTCTAGTAATGGTATGTGGGAGCCTGATGCCTTTTTTTTTCCTAAATATTTTGTACATTTTAGTTAAATTATTTTAATTATAATTAATCTGACCCCATTTTGAACCATTGTCTTGGCCTGTTCAGTTTTCAATATCTTATTTAACTTATAAATTAATATGCATAAGAATATTTTAGAAAGATATATTAGAATTAAATCATTTATTTAATTTCAGCCAGATATGTAGCTGTTACATTTATTCATAGAAAAATGTTTCAAAGTATATATGTTTTGGAAAGGGTCATCCAAATAAATGCTAAAATAATTTCCGCCTTATTATCGTTCACTTTCAGGTAGTAAAGTACACTGTCTATTTTTTTAAAAAAACTTTGTTTGGTCTTTTACTTCGACCCATTCACACCCTTTGATTGTTTAGATTGAAATTTCAGTTGTTTGGGGTCTTTGTTTAGCATTTTGCGTGAATGAGAGATTGCAAACTAAATTAATTCTCGTGATATTTTTTTTTGAATAAAGAAAATTTCCTCTCTTCTTGTGAATATTTGGAGGATAATAGCAATTTTAAAACTGCACATCTATATATAATGGGCTACAATATTCTAGCCATCAGATATTAAAAATGAGTATATATGAAGAACATAAAGGATATATGCAGCATAACTGGATTCGTGGCCGATCCCTCAGTCTTGCACGCTCTCTGTTATTACAAACTTAATACGAAAAGCATAGTAATTGACTACTTCAATAAACTTAACAACATAACAACATTCATATGCTTGAAGGATCCATTTTGGTTCATCCTCACTACAGCCCAGCTGTCAAGCTTTGAAGGTAGCATGTGTGGAAGCCAGAGTAGCGAATCTTGTACAACCTTGGGTTTTCTTGTATTTGCCGAGCATGCTTTGTCGCCCTACAACCTTGATCATCCCTGTATATGCACCACCAGTATTTTCTGCCAATACTACAATCCCAAACAATATATGAATCCATGAGACTGTTTAAATGTTTATAAATTTCACATTAACATCCAATGTCCTAGTCGGGAGCAATAAATTAAGGTAGATAGGTTTATTATCCCAGAAAAAGTTGCATTTATATGAGTCAATATAATCCTTTAATGTGTACAGTTTATGAAATTACCTTGGGTGTGTCCTACTGAGGATCGTCTTCTCACCGTACTCCTCCCATTCATGAAAATCTTTTGCACTCGGTAACACCACCGTCCATGTTGGTTGAATATTGCTGCAGCAGATTCATCGTACAATCAGATTATGCTTTGATATTTAAAGAAAACCAATAGGAATATCTACGAATGATTCTGGGTAACCTGGGGTTTGTGTGCTCGTCTTTTCCCAGAAACAGCTGGTTTATATGACCCTCTACAACTTGGACTCCGAAATCTCCAGTTTCGACATCATTTAGGAACTTGATCATGAAATTCTCATAGGCAGGCAACATAGTTCTCCTCAGTGAAATCGTAATGGCATTTCTTAGGTGATCATCAAGGATAACCCATGGAGACTGGTTTTCACAAATCTTCTCAAACTGCAACTTAAAGAGCTCAAACCTGTCTCTAGCGTGTTGGGATTGAACAAGTGACTCATCAGAGTCCATAATGTTCAACAGTTCAAGCACTCTATCCCATGAACTTTTCTGGTAAGTCTCATGGTATTGGTTCACTTTCAAAATGTGTTTTTGCAGCCAGTTGCCACCCAACAGGTCTGCGAGTTCACTGTTCATGGCATTTTGAACTATGTATCCTATATTGTTCATCATGAAAAAAGAGCACAGAGCCGGGTCATCATCACAGATCTTAGAGTTAGCGTCCAGATTGGTCTCCAGCAAATCTACAATCCGAAGCATTTGCTCAGATAAAGAGGGAGAAGCGGACGATGATGGCAACGATGAAACATGGGTGCCCTCGAAAACTCTTTCGAGTTGCTTCCGACATTGACAAGCAGCTCTTAGGTAGTTCATCACATAACGGTTTGTCGGATGAAGCCCACCTCTGCTGGCTCCTGCTAGCTGCGTGCCATAGAATGAACGAATAAGAAAATATCATGGGCGTTTGATATTATGATATAATAATTAGTATTTAATTATTTGAGAGCATAGGTATTTTTTCGAGGTGATTCAACATTACATATTGCGTAGGCAAGTTTGATTCCTATTGTATTTAAAACTGGGGCAAAAATGCCAACGATATTCCCCCACCCAATTCTTCCCCCTCACAACCAACGTCACCGTCTCACACTTTCACGGCAATGATCTGATCAGATCGGAATTGGACGTGATCGTCGAAGCAGTAGCCGATCGAGTAGAGATGGACGGACCACAACATTGGCGAGCAGCGGGACAACCGGAACACCCACCTTCTCCACTCCATCAACACGATCACCCTCGCCGGATCTACCATGGCCGGAGTCGTCGCTGCCAACGTAGCAGCGCTTCCCGGTTTCAAGCTCTCCTCCGGCCTCCTCTTCGCCGCCGCCACGGGGATGCTTTTCATAATGAACAAGACTCAGCCGGCGAAGGAGCAACGCAACACTACGGGGCTCTTCTGGCAGCTCCAGAACGAGATCGAGACGAAGCTCTCAGGATCGGAATTAAAAAGTCAGCGACAAGGAGGTTAAGGACACTTTTGGCTCTTGATAAAGCTTACCCACTTCCTCTTTTGGGAGCAATGATAGAAACATTTCCAAACACGTTCAAGTGTGCAACATGGTGGCCATCTTATTCGTCAAAGAGAACCACCTGACGATCCAAGGAAGCGAAGAACGAACGGAGTGAGGGACTAGAAATGGAACCAAAGGATGATGGGAGAAGCTCGTAATTTTACGCTTCATTATACACAAAACATATAATTTCATGTGGCGAAAAAATGATCAGAATTGGTAAATATAAATCAGGCGTGGAGACTCGGGTGTATTTACCTTTGCCGGGTCTTGAAGAATCAGATTCTCGAGCTCTTTGAAGACTCCTGTGATTGCTTCTCCTAGCCTTTTACTCACTGCGATAGCTTCATCGTAGAGAAACTCACAAATCTTATTGCGGAACAGTGATTCTATGTCAGGCAAAATCTCCTCCAATGTGTCCAAAACGTCGACAATTCTGAACAAACGCTCCGGCGACAGCGTTGTAGTCGAAACGGCTTTGGCATAATTTAATAGCTGTGTCGTTATTCCCCGACAGACCTCCATGAAGGACAGTTCGTCCCGAGGAGAGAGCGCCGAGAAGACGACACTGCAGGCATGCCGTTCCTCGGGAAACAGCCTCTTAACGACCAAATGACAAGCTTTTGTCCATTCTTGGATGTCGTTTTTGAGAGTTTTCATCGGCAACCTGGGGACTTCATTGATGCTGAGATTCTGAAACCCCATAGTAGTCATCTGGTCGTTTAGGAACTGCTTTCGCCAAGTGATGAAAGCGTCGTAACACTCTTCAACTAACCCAGAAGCGATTGCGTCCTTGAGTTTGGACTCAAAATCTGAAGGGTAAACGAGTCTCTCAGGATTTTCACTGTCCTTCACAATTCCGAGCTGAGTGGAACACAATTGTTTTCGGAGATCGGAAGCACGAGTATCAATTTTTATTGCCACGTTCTCTTGGAGGGCAGTAATACAACTAACAGTCTCCAATGGAGAATCTAAACTCCAAGGAATTAGAACGATGGCGAAGTAACACAAAGCTGCTCCCACCAAAGCGAGAAGCAAGTTGATCGTCATGAGTTGAATGGTGAGAAAACCCAGGAAAAATTTGAGAAGATCATCCTCAAATCCCAGTTGAATATTCTGCCTTTTCAAGCTTAAAGACGTCAAAGCAAATGAAACAGTAGAAAGGAGACTGAACATGTCCGGCTTTTCCTTCACGAATTTGTCATAGAAATAAGAGTAAATTGAGGAGAGGAGCAAGGCCAGAAATGCTAGGTGAGATCTGAACAATAAATTCTGAAGAGGTTTCCATGTCTTCACGAAGAAGATACCGTAGGGAAGGATCAGACTCAAAAAAATATACAGAAGAGTCTTCCAAGTGTTCAACTCACCAAATATAAAGTGAAAAGAGGAACTCAGAAGAGAAGATAACAGGCCAATGATACTCGATAGGAATCCCAGGTTTCTCCACCAGAAGAATTCGACCTCATCTTTATCTGGGATTAGGTTAATGGACATTGTCGATCATGAAGAGTTTTCACAAGAAGGAAAGGTATGATTTGGAGAGAATAAGCTGAGGTATGGACAACGCCACTCTAAGTTGGCAAGTGACACACCCTAAAAAAGCAACACCCTAAAAAAGCAACACCCTTGCCCTTGTCCTTGCTCGGGTGATTTCATACAAAGCAGGTTGATTATTGGGTTAGCGCACAGCTCAATTATTAAAATTGGAACTTGCATGGTAATTGGCAAGTGACACGTCTTCATTTTGAATAGTTTTAACTTTTAAACAATATTTTGAGCATGTTTTTAAGAGTTATCAATTAATTTTCGGTGATTTCTAAGAGTTCATTTGAGAAATTAATTTGGGGCATTAATTGGGAGCTTTTATTGTGAATATCATAGAGTCAAAATAGAATTTAGTTTAGGATAAAATGATCAAGTAATAATAAAATATACTAGTTCTGAATCTTAAAAGGAAAAATTTAGTACTAATTCCTTTTACTTCTTCTACAATCAGGTGACGTAGTTTTCTTCAATGGATGAAAAAGAAGTTCGAATGAGCCACCGGGACGCACTGTGTGGAACTCTAGGGAGTGTGTGAGCTAGAATCTCTTAAAATATTAGTTATCAATAAAATCTCTCTTTTCACAAAAAAAAAGGCCAAAATATAAATTTAGTTCTTTAACTTTATGTAAGGTTTTAATATGATTTCTTAACTTTAAAAATGATACATTTGGTCCTTTAACCTGAAAATCATTAGGCTCAAATAATATTTTTTATAACAATCATAGTTATTTTGAAAAATAAACTTAATGTGTTAGCATTTGAGCATGTTTTATCAACGTATGTCATCATTTTTTGTAACGGTTTCAGGGTTAAGGATTAAAAGTATATTTTTTAAAATAAAAGAATCCAATTAAAACTCTTTTGCAAAGTTAAAAGACTAAATATATACTTTAGCCTAAAAAAAATAGGAAATGTTTATTATTCTTAAAACAAGGTTATTGACAGGTTGAAAATCGAGTTCTTAAATTCACTTGAGATTTGAAGAATTATTGTTAATATTTTTTTGGTAAAAGAGTTATTGTTAATATTATTATAATATTTTTATTTTAAAATCATTGAAAAAGGTTAAAATAATTTGAATTTTTTTATAAGTGATAATATTATTAGTAGCTAAATAAAACGACTTCAATAGTCAACATATATCATACAATGGTAAGCTTTGACAGCGGGTTTGAAAAATGGTGCAAGGAACAAAAATAGGAATAAAAGAAAGGGATTAAGTGGAATGTTAACGAGAGGTAAGTACTTTGACTATTTTTTGAGTTTATGACAATTACATTCTATTTCTAAAACACAGTTTAATTTAATTAGTTAATGCGGCTAGAAATATTTTTAAAAAAATTAGAAAAATATTATTTTTACCTAAAATTTATATTAAAATAAATTTTATTTACTATTTTACTTTTCATTCTAATAAATTTTTAAATTTTATTTTTACAGTTACACAATTTTATCCAAAAAAAAAAATCAAGACAGCGACTAGAAAACGACTTAAAATCAGTGTCAGTAACTTGGTGAGCAGCACTAATTTTTCATATTCTTTTGTTTTTCTCTCAAAGTCAAATTTGGCAGCAGAGGGCATACTGGTTCTTTGGCCTGCTGAGTATTGTTGCGTCAGAGTCAGAGAGCATGGCATACTGGCTTTTCACTAAATATATTATGGCTAAAATTAGTCAACGTGGCCACTGACGATTTTTTTTGGCTTGCTGCATATTTTGGAGCACCATCAAAATATCAACAAACAAATAAATTACATATATATATATATATATGGTTTGTTTTGAAAATTGCAGCACGGTTTTTTTGGGAAATCATCTCACACACACACGTGCTATCTTTAATAACTTTTGAATATTATTTCAGGATTTAGTGTCCACGTGACCAATTACCTTTTTACGCTATTTAGTTTAGTTTCCATTTGTTTTGATTTTATTATATTTGTATTTTAATTTTAAAAATTTTCACTGTACGTAGTGAAGATATTGATAATCGTAATAGAAGTAAACATCGTATTGATAAATTATATATTAATTCTGAAGAAGATGATTATAATGATAATAAGCTGGAAGAAAAGGGAGAGGGTGAAAGGGTTGATGACGGTTCTATTTTGAATGAGAAGATAATGATGATCGTCAGGCCAAAGACCAAAGCTACTATTGTTGGTAATGAAAATTCTGTAACTGAAATGCTGAAACGTATCTTACTTGGCTTCGGTGGGCCGATTCCTTGGAATGTGATGGGGACCTGATTTTGAAACTTTACTGTGTACCTGCCACCTCATGCGACGAGCCCAAACTCACAAGTTTTGAAAATATATTTTTTGAAAATATAAATTTTAAATTATTATTTAAAAAAAGGGTATTTTGATTAGAAACTTCATTTTTTCCTGCAGAGTTATTTTTTTAAGTGCATTTTGATCTTTTATATTTTAAAATCAATTTAATTGATATACTGAAAATTTTTTCCCCATTTCTTACCAGATTTCAGTGACCAAGCCATACTGTTTACTTGATTCCAGGGCCACATGTATGAACACACGGGGGGGCGGGGGGAGGGTGGAAGGGATAGAAAGTTGACTGCCCCAAATAGATATAAAGTAACGTGAGTTTGTTCAGGTTAACGGTTTGACTAAAATTGTCCCATTTTGAAAAAGCAGCGTGCGGTTCTTTTTTTTTTATTTTGGTGATAAGCTCCGCGTAGCTTTGCACTCAAAACAAACTTGATGGTGACCGATGTTCATATGCAAAAGTTTTATTGTTAAAATTATATTTTAAACCTAAAAAAAATATAGTGGGGTATTCTTAATATATACTACTTCTAGTATTAAATATAAGAATTAGTTGATTAATTTAAGTAGATTAAAAAAATTTAAGTTAGTTATTTATAATAAATAAATATTATTTTTTCTAAAATATCCTCACTAATTAAATTTATTGGTTAGAATTACTATTATTAAAATGACTATCTTAAAAAATATATATATAAGAGACAAAGTAGATATGGATCTTTTATTTAAAACTAAAATAAAAGTCAAATAAAATCTTATATTAAGAATTTAAGGTAGCACTTCTTTGGTCCTAAATATAAGACCTCTTTCGTAGTGTAAATTATATTAAAAAAAGGATATTATATTTAGGACCGGAAGAGTATATGTTTTTGCATTTGATTAGGTATAAGGCCTACTTAAAATGATTTATAAGTAGCTTTTAAATCATGATTTATAAAATAGAAAGTAAGTATATGAGAAAAATATTACCTCAACTTACATAAAACATGTTTATAAATGATTTTAAATCTAATTTGAGCCTACATGTCGTGTTGAGCGAATGAGATGATATAATCCTCCTCCTTTTTTAAAAACAATAATTTCTATTAATTTTATTTTTTTTATTTATGTAGGTTAACTTGTATCTAGTACTTTAAAATATTTTTTCCAACACTCAATAATATTCTGAATTAATTTATTTTTAATTTAGTATTGTGAAATTTTTTTAGTAACACCTAGTATTTTAAATTAATTATTTTTCAATGGATCTATCATCCTGAGTTTTTTTTTTTTTAGTAGCAGCTACCTAGCATCCTCAATTAATTAATTTTCAGTACATCCAATATCTTAAAATATTTTTATAATAATACCCAATATCCTAAATTAATTATTTTTAGTGAATCAAGCATCTGGAAGTAATTTTTCAATGACATCCAATATCCTAAATTAATTAATTAATTTTTAGTACATTTAATATTTTAAAATATTTTTCAGTAACATTTAATATACTCTATAAAATTAATTATTTCTTCATGAATCCAGCATTTGGAATTTTTCCAATAACATCTACTATTCTAAATTAATTAATTTTTAGTATATTCATTATTTTAAAAAATTTTTTAATAACATTTAGTTTTCTAAATTAATTACTTTTTAATAAATTCACCATTCGAAGTATTTCTCAATAACATTCAGTACTATAAATTAATTGTTAGTGCATTCAATATATTAAAATATTTTTCTAGTAGCCTTACTAACTAAAAAAAACACTCTCGATATACTAAAAATTAATTAATTAAAAATAATAAGTGTTATTAAAAAATATTTTAAAGTGCCATATACAAATTAATTGAAATAAATAAAAAATAGTATTAAAATTTTTTTTGGAGGGGACAAAAAAAGGAAAGGATGGTATCTCATTGCCGTTGGTGCATGACCATTCGATGAGGAGGGAATACAGATTCATGCTTCAAATGGAGTGCTTGCCTCTTCCTCTAGCTTATTTTAGCATTGTTAATTCCCTTTAAATTTAATACTATCATTTTAATTTTACTCCTACTTAACAGTTAACACACACTTTTCCCCCACAAATTAACAGTATATAATAATAAATAAAAGATAAAATTATACTTTTATAAAAATAATTTAATAAAATGATTCATAACAAGACTGAAAAAAGTTGTTTCTTTAATTTATAAATAAAACAAGGATTTTTTTTGGGTCAAAATCATTAATAGGTTTTTTTTTATCATTAAAGAGAAAACATCACGTCTTTGTTTCGCTTCATGCATTGGAAATATTTTTCGGGTAGAGAATGGATTGAAATTTAAAAAAAGCAATAAAAAGATAATGTTTCCCATCCATGATTAAAGGAAAGCAATTCTTTTTTTTTTTTTTGGCTCGAGTGATAGAATTGAGAAAAAAGACCCTTTTTTGTGGGGAAAAAGCAAAAACCTAGAAGTAATTCTCTTAATTTGACGCTCATTTTTCACACCAACAATCTAAAATGACTTGTTAAGAGCTAGTAATACAAGTTCGATCTATGAGTTCAATTCGCCAACATGTCAAAATCAACCACACTAGAATATGAGCTAGACAATTAACCCCAAAGCTAACTTGCATTAAATTGGTTTGTTTAAAATTTTTTATTAATTATTATAATTATATTATTATATGTCACGTCTCATCTGATTTTTTTTCCAAAAAATGTTTGTATATTTTTTTTTGGTGTTTTCCATAAGTTCTTCAATCAAAAAACAGTTTTTTTTTTAAAAGGTAAATAAATATGGTAGGCTCAGGTTGGCTTTCAATCAATCCAACTGTAAGTGGGCCTTTCTGGCCCAAATCTGCTGTGGGCCACCCGCATTACCACCCCACTAGAATGCCAATAGAAAAGCTTTTTCCTCACACCAAACACAATTTAGTATCACCTACCAGTTATGAAAATATTTTTTCGCAACATCATGGCAGGTAGCAATATCAGCAATGATTGTTATTATATATATATATATATATATCATCAAAATAATTAAATAGATAAGAACTAATTTAAGGGCATGAGGAAGCGTCACTTGTTGATTTGCCATTCAGGTCACTGAGGTGGAACAACAGGAGAGCAGCTCAAAACCCTACTTCCGCATACACATAATAGATGGATTTTTATGATGGCAATCTTTTGTTTCACTCCCAAGCATAATATGAAAGCCATTTTGATCCTATAATATGAAAGCTCACCTCCTCTCGTCTGTATCACTAAAAAAAAAAGATAGTGAACTACCAAAACAAATTTTGTCACTAATTAGTCATAAAAAAATATTTTGTACCTAATTCCGTTGCTAAATTTTTGGACAATTTTTTTCAAGTGAATAATACAGGACTCAAGGGCCCAATTTTATTAAATTTTAGACAAATTTAAGTGTTAATTCTATTTACTTAAGATGATAATTTAATTGATGCCTTCTTTGTTTAAATATTATTTTCACAGTTAAATCTAAATATTTTTTGTTTTTTAATTATATTAAACAACATTTTTCGTGACGTTTGGAGAAATATAAGGTTTTAACGTTGGAAATGCTTCCGATACTAAAATTCTAGAAAGAAATGATCTCTCTCTCTCTCTATTTTTTTTTCTTTAATTTAGTAAGAATAGAAATCCGTTACGTTCGTCCAAGACTTGCAGGAGAGATTCCTCGCCTGCGCGGCCGTGAGGGGGATGAGGAAGGGAAGTCGGGCTACTGTGGCAGGAGAGAGAAAGGGTGAAAATGATGGAGGAAATGATGAGATCTTTTTTCAGGATTTTTCTTTATTACATTTTTCTTATTTTTATCTATTTTTTTCATATAGTTTTTATTATAAATTTTTATATTTCATGTATAGTTAGTTTTAAATTAAAAAAAAGATGAGATGTCCCTTTCCTGTATCTTGCTAATTATCAGGACATGAGCACCCCTAACTATCATATTTACAAGACTGCAACCTAGTTCGACCGCTAATCCCAGCATTCATTTTTTTTATTTTATTAATTATCATAATTATATGTTAAATTTCATTTAATTTTTTTAAAAAAATGTCTATTATCATTTGTTTGGTGTTTTGAATAAAATATTTTAAAGAAAAATAAGGATTTTATTATATTTTTTACGTTATATAAGAAAAACTTGAAAAAAATATCATTTTTTTAAAAAAAGTAAATACATGTGGCAGGCTCAGGTTGGCTTTCATTTCAATAAATCCGCCTGTAAGCTAGCTTTGTTGATTTGTCATAAAAACGCTGAGGTGGAACAATAACGGAGCAGCTCAAAACCATACTTTCATATATTTGTGTGCATGAAAACCAAAAAGATTAGAAATCCTAGAAGACCTTTGTGACTTGGAGTGAGAAAAAAGAAAGTGGGAAGAAATGGCTTGACTTTCATTAATGATATATAATTTTTGGTTCTAATTATAAGATCTTCTTTATCTCGTTTGTAGTACAAATAAAATCTTATAATTAGAACTGAAGGTAGTATGATGATATATATACATAATAGTTTAGATATAACTGAATAACAAACTTTACAATTCAACTTAACTTAATAGAATGTTAATCTCTATCCTACACTTGTCAACCTTTATGATGGCAAAATTGGCAATCTTGTGTTTGATTAAAGTATAATATGCAAGCCATTTTGATTCTATAACAGTATCATCTGCAAATTGCTATATACAAGCCCAGTCTCTTTGCTGCTGCAAAGCAATGGTAACCAATAGTAAATAATTATTATTAAATGCACACTCCTGGTCAAATAATGCATGCATGGAAGCTCAAGTCTTTTTAATGACTATCCTCTTGCAAACACAAGGACAACATTATTAGAAACTTGTTTGATGCTCACTAGATCCCGTTTTAACATATCCTAGCGAAATTCAAATATACTATCCCAATCCTTAACATAAAAATTAGTTGACTAATTTGAGTAGATTAAGAAAACTAGATAAGTTAGTTATTTGTAATAAATAGGTGTGTCTTTTCAAAATGTTTTTGCTAATAAAATATGTTAGTTAGAACTACTATTATTACAAGGACTATCTTTAAAAAAAAAGAAAGAGAGACAAAGTAAATTGGAATCTTATTTTTAAGATCACAATAAAAATCAAACAAGCTCTTATATATATATATATATATATATATATATTAAGTACTGGAACTAGTATTAAGTATCGAAAGTAATTTATTTAGTTTCTTTGATAGGTCAAAGCCAGATACATAGTTATTACATTCATTCATAGAAAAATATTTGAATGTGTGTTTTGCAAGCGGCCATCCAAAAACATGCTAAAGTAGTTTCTACCTCAAGTAGTCTATTTTTTTTTTGGAAAAAAAATTTGTTTGGTCTTTTACTTTGAACCCTTCACACCTTTTAATTGTTCTGATTGAAATTTCAGTTGTTTGGTGTCTTTATTTAACACCTGGCGTGCATGAGAGATTGCAAGTTAAAATAATTCTCTTGATATACTTTTTTTGAATTAAGTAAATTACCTCTCTTCTTGTGAATATTTAGAGCATAATAGAAAGTTAAAAACTGCACATCTATATATAATGGGCTGCATTCTGGCCATTAGATATTAAAAATGAGTATATATGGAGAAATGAACATAAAAGGATATATGGAGCATAACTGGATTCGTGACCAATCCCTTAGTCTTGCACACCCTTTGTTATTACCTCCGGTCCTAATTATAGGTTTTATTTGTAGACTATAAATAATGTTTTATAATTAGAACTGAAGCTAATATTACAAATTTAATACCAAAAGCATAGTAATTAACTACTTCAAGAAACTTAACAACATTGATATACTTGAAGAGTCCATTTTGGTTCATCCTCCGTACAGCTCAATATAATTATTAAGCCTTTAAAAGCAACATGTGTGGAATCCAGAGTAGTGAATCTTGTACAACCTTGCATCTTCTTGTATCTGTTGAACATGTTTTGTCGCCCTACAACCTTGATCATTCCTGTATATGCACCGATAGTATTTTCTGCCGATAAAATCCCATATATAGGAATCCATGAGTTGTTTAAATGTTTATAAATTTCACATTAACACCCAACTTACATAACTAAAAGCTGAACTAGCGGGGCGCAATAAATTAAAGTAGATAGGTTTATTATCCCAGAAAAAAACTTGCGTTTATACAAGTCAATATAACCCTTTAATTTGTACGTACAGTTTATGAAATTACCTTGGGTGCGTGCAATTGAGGATCGTCTTCTCACCATACTCCCTCCATTCATGAAAATCTTTTGCACTCGGTAATATCACCGTCCATGTTGGTTGAATATTTCCGCAACAGATTCATCGTACAATCAGATTATGCTTTGATATTTTAAGAAAAGCAATAGGAAAATCTACAAATGATTCTGCGTAATAATACCCAAAAGGCCAAAACACGCGCGCGCGCGCGCGCGCACTTGTTACCTGGGGTTTGTGTGCTCGTCTTTTCCCAGAAACAGCTGGTTTATATGACCCTCTATAACTTGGACTCCGAAATCTCCAGTTTCGACATCACTTAGGAACTTGATCATGAAATTCTCATAGGCAAGCAGCATAGTTCTCCTCAGTGAAGTCGTAATGACGTTTCTAAGGTGGTCATCAAAGGTAACCCATGGAGACTGGTTCTCATACAAATCTTCTCAAACTGCAACTTAAAGAGCTCAAACCTGTCTCTGGCAAGTTGGGATTGAACAAGTGTCCCCTCAGAGTCCATAATGTTCAACAGTTCAAGCACTCTATCCCATGAACTTCACTGGTAAGTCTCACGGTATTGGTTCACCTTTAAAATGTGTTTGTGCATCCAATGGCCACCTAACAGGTCTGCAAGTTCACTGTTCATGGCATTTTGAACTATGTATCTTATATTGTTCATCATGAAAAAAGAGCACAGAGCTGGGTCATTATCATAGATCTTAGAGTTAGCCTCCAGATTGGTCTCCAGCAAATCCACAATCCGAAGCATTTGCTCAGATAAAGAGGGAGACGAGCACGATGATGGCAGCGATGAAACACGGGTGCCCTCGAAAGCTCTTTCGAGTTGCTGCCGACATTGACAAGCAGCTCTTCGGTAGTTCATTACATAACGGTTTGTCGGATGAAGCCCGCCTCTGCTGGCTCTTGCTAGCTGCGTGCCATGGAATGAAAATATTATGGGCATATATAATAACTAGTATTTAATTATTTAAGAGCTTAGGTATTTTTTTGAGGTGCATCAACATTAATAGAAATCATTTTAATGCTCGTCATTTGATGAGCATCCTAAACTTATCATCGATCGTATATATCTAATTTGAATAGTTCAAATTTAAAATATTTAATTAATTACTTTTAAATAGAAAAAATTATTTTATGAAAGAACGATAGTTAAGAGATTATTTCTTTTTAAATTATATACATATTAAAATAATTATTTTGAATAAATAAAAATAAAAAAATTAAATCTAAATCATTCAAATAAAATATAGATGATTCAGATATGATGAGATGAATTTAGGTTTAATTCCCATTAAATATTGCGTAGGCAAGTTTGATTCCTAATGCATTTAAACTTCGGCAAAAATGCCGAGGATATTCCCCCACCCAATTCTTCCCTCTCACAACCAACCTCACCGTCTCACAATTTCGCGGCGATGATTTGATCAGATCGGATTGTACGTGATCCTCGAAGCAGTAGCCGATCGAGTAGAGATGGATGGACCACAACATTGGCGAGCAGCGGGACAACTGGAACACCCGCCTCCTCAACTCCATCACCCTCGCCGGATCTACCCTGGCTCCGGCTTTCAAGACACAGCTGGCGGAGGAGCAACTCAACACTACGGGGCTCTTCTGGAAGCTCCAGAACGAGATGGAGATGAAGCTCTCACGATCGGAATTAAAAGTCAGCGACAAGGAGGTTAAGGACACGATGGCCAAGGTTCTGGCTCTTCATAAAGCTTACCCACGTCCTCTTTTGGGAGCAGTGATGGGAAAATTTCCAACAAGTTCGAGTTTGCAACTTGGTGGCCATCTTATTCATCAAAGAGAACCGCCTTAAGATCGAAGGAAGCGAAGAATGAATGGAGTGAGGGACTAGAGATGGAAACAAGAGATGATGGGAGAAGCTCGTAATTTTACGCGTCATTATATGAAGCATATAATTTCATATAGCGAAAAAATGATCAGAACGGGTAAATGCAAATCAGGCATGGAGACTCGTGTGTATTTACCTTTGCCGGGTCTTGAAGAATCAGATTCTCTAGCTCTATGAAGACCCTTTGATTGCTTCTCCGAGTCTTTTACTCGCTGCGATAGCTTCATCGTGGAGAAACTCACAAATCTTATTACGGAACAGTGATTCCATGTCAGGCAAAATCTCCTCCAATGTGTCCAAAACGTCGACAATTCTGAACAAACGCTCCGGCGACAGCGTTGTGGTCGAAACGGCTTTGGCGTAATTCAATAGCTGTGTCGTTATTCCCCCACAAACCTCCATGAAGGACAGTTCGTCCCGAAGAGAGAGCGCCGAGAAGACGACACTGCAGGCATGCCGTTCCTGAGGAAACAGCGTCTTAACGACGAAGTGACAAGCTTTTGTCCATTCTTCGATGTCGTTTTTGAGAGTTTTCATCGGCAACCTGTGGACTTCATTAATGCTGAGATTCTGAAACCCGGTAGTAGTCATCTTGTCGTTTAAGAACTGTTTTCGCCAAGTGACAAAAGCGTCGTAACACTCTTCAACTAACCCAGAAGCGATTGCGTCCTTGAGTTTGGACTCAAAATCTGAAGGGTAAACGAGTCTCTCAGGATTTTCTGTCATTCACAATTCCCAGCTGAGTGGAACACAATTGTTTTCGGAGATCGGAAGCAGGAGTATCAATTTTTATTGCCCCGTTCTCCTGGAGGGCAGTAATACAACTAACAGTCTCCAATGGAGAATCTAAACTCCAAGGAATTAGAACGATGGCAAGGTAACATAAAGCTGCTCCGATCAAAGTGAGAAGCAAGTTGATCTTCATGAGTTGGACGGTGAGAAAACCAGGAAAAATTTGAGAAGATCATCCTCGAATCCAAGTTGAATATTCTGCATTTTCAAGCTTAAAGACGTGAAAGTAAATGAACCACTAGAAACGACGCTGAACACGTCCGATTTTATCTTCATGAATTGGTCATAGAAATAAGAGTAGAGGGAGGTAAGGAACAAGACCAGAAATGCTACGTGATATCCGAAAAATAAATTCCGAGGAGGTTTCCATGTCTTCGCAAACAAGATCCTGTAGGGGACGATGATACTCAAAAGAACAGAAGAGTCTTCCAAGTGTTAAGCTCTCCAAATATGAAGTGAAAAGATGAACTCAGAAGATAAGATAACAGCCCGATGATGGCCGATAGGAACCCCAGGTTTCTCCAGAAGAAGTTGACCTCGGTTTTCGTCCGGGATTCGACTATATTGTTCAACATATCCATGCAAACAAAGGAAAGAACTTTTAAATTCCCATCAAAATGGAATTTCTTTTCTGCATGATTCTCTCTCTGGGTTTTCGACTCTTCCATTGATGGAAGTTTATATGGCAAAAACAAGTTTTACCAACATCCGTTCGGCCTGGTCTGAGGCAAGCTGAGCTGACTATGACACAGCTGTACATTTCTGAGGTTACAAGAGCACAACTGTGTTTTAATGGACTTTGATTATCCAAGTTAGATGCTTGAAAAGTGTTCTAAAGAGAAAGAAAGATGAAGAGAGAAAAGAGAGAGTTGGTGGAAAAAGAAGAAATGTTGCGCCTGAATACTCAAAACCCAAGGCCCTATGTTGCATTCCCTTCGAAAGCTTTACAACTTCAGTAACATGATTGATCTCATTCGAAGGCACACAAACGGACAAAGAGAGGGGGGCATGAGAGAGTGTACAGTGATACCAGATGGAGACATAAGTACCAACTTCGAACCCCTCATTAATTTCTCCATCGACCAAAGTACATAATATAAAGCGTGATTTTAGGATCACAATCGTGTAATTGTGTCTTGAATACTAATGGTATGTGTGAGCGTGATGATTATTTTTATAGTTAAGCCTAAATATTTTGTACATTTTAGTTAAATTATTTTAATTATAGTTAGTCTAATTCCAGTTTGAATTATTGATGACCTATTTAGTTTTCAATATCTTATTTAATTTATAAATTACTTCATCCGTTTCTTATTATAAGAGACAAATAACCAAATTACATTGATGAGAAAAACAGTTAAAATTAGTTGAAGACAATTAATGTGTAAAAAGTATAATATTTTTTCCAACAATGCCCCTATTAATAAGGAGAGAGAGTATGAGAGAGAACATTTAAATTATTAAAAGAAAAAGAAGTGGGAGGGAGAGAGAGTATGAGTTGGAGACAAAATAAATAAGGGTAAAATAGAAAATCAATATAAAAAAATAGAGACAATTTTTAAGTGTTTCTTATATATTGGAGTAATATACATAAGAATATTTTAGAAAGATGTATTAGAATTAGATACTACCTCCGGTTTTTAATATAAGAGCTAGTTTGACTTGTAATTTGATTCTAAATATAATATCTCAATTCACTTTGCTTTTAATATTTATCTATTTTTTTATCAAGTAATCCCTATAATGTTGCATATGATAAGGAGTTACTATCAATTGGTAATTCAAACACACATAACTAATAAGGTCATTTTATAAACGGAAAATTAATTCGTGAGTCCTTATAGTTTACTTCAATTTTGAATCAGATCCCTATAGTTTATTTCTTTTAAATCAAACCCTTACACTTTGATCTATTAAGCCCATCCATCCTTAAGAGTTAACACTGTTATAACACCGTTAAGTTGTGATGATGTGGCTAATAGTATGCTTCCATGACTAGCTGACATGTTAAAAATATAATATTAAAATTATTTTACTTTTAAAACTTTCAGGTAAACACGAAAAAAAATCAAGGGTTACTGTTTCTGGGTCTTCAGTTTCCGACTCCCGCCGTGGAATTCCTTGCCTTCAATTGCAATCATGATACAAGGAACGTACTTTTAAAATTCACGGTGCTATATGTCGTCAAGTATTACTCAACCATTCTTATATCTTAATCTACCCCTTATTGCTAGATTTTTGTTTCTCTTCTTTAATTTTCTTGCCGTGAGAGTTTTATTTTCTTGGTGGATCTTAATTGAGTTTTCAAAACTTCTGATATAAACCCAGTGGATCCTGTACTATTTAGCATATCCTATACTATCGAGCTTAAGTCCTTAACTGGTGAGCAATTGAAGATTAAGAAAGTAAATCATGGTAAGAAATTGAAATTGTCAAAACTTATATTGAAGAGGATGATGTCCCAACTTAGCCGCACGTTGAATACAATTTAATGGTGAAAACAGTAATCATATGTAAATCAACAATTGAAGAGGAAAATTAAAGAGTCATGTTTCATATATAAATTAAAATGTCCGATTTTATTATTTGCTCGCATCGTTGGTTTCTTCGTTGATAATATCAACATTTGGGATCTTACTTCTCTCAAGAAAACAGTAAGTTGTGCTTGTTGAAGATTTTTTTTAATATCAATTGTCTAATTAAATTTCCAAATATTGAATGATGGAAATATTCTATTCTATGACATGTACCTTGTGCAAATTTTTTATGGGATACTTTATTTATGTTCCCTGTTGCTTTGGAGTATTCCTTTTCATGCGCCTACTTATATTTTACAATCAATATAGGTCCTATTGCTGGATACAGAATCATGTTAGTCAAGCACTTCAATCAACTAAGAGGATATTATTATGAAATGGAAAGGGCTTTTCAAGAAGAGATGAGAAACATGCTCAATATCATTTGATTGGATAGTTGATCTAGCTTCTTATTGTTTGAATAAACCCTCCACTTCAATTGGTATTTTTTCATGAAAAGCAAATATGAAATAATAAATCCAGTCTTTCGTCTCCAATCAAAAGAAAAATTAGAACTAAAATTGAAGTCATTGTTTGCATACTAAATATCCAGCAAGAAAGATATAAAAGTCTACATACTAGATTAGCATTCATTGCCACAACCAAAAACAAATTGAAGACATTGTCTGCATACTAAATAACCTAAAATAGTATAACTAAAAGTCTAAAACTCCAAAAGAGTTGGGTACATCAATGGTTTGGAGGTGGGCTTTTTATTGAAGGTTGCTTACATGTTCTTCGGTTGTGACCATAATTACCACAAGCTTTACACTTGATGCTTGTATTTTGTCTCCTGATTTTGTGTGGAGGTTGTGGCTCATCTTTCTCTCTCTTTCGTCGCTTCTTAGGTCTACCAGGACGTTTGTGAAATGTTGGAGGATCTATAGGCTCTGATTCAATTTGTTCCCACAACTCTTCTCCATTTATGGGCTGTATAATGGGAGCGTAACATTCTTCATATTTGTTCAGAGTAAGATATTCATTGACATATGTATGAGGGACCTCACGCTTTTCGTAAATACAAATAACAGCATGCCTGCAAGATAAGAAACAAGTTATATATTGAATTTTTCAGATTATAACCACATAAGACAATTTATCTAATTACCTTCAAGGGATTCCAGATAACTGCCACCATCGACATTCACAAGTCTTCTCTTTGAGATCAACAATAAATCTTTGAGTGTTATATTGAACTTCAAACTTGTCGTCTCCTGCCCATCTTGGCATCCACTTTCTAGACTCTTCAACCTCCTTGTCAAGTCTCTTACGGGGACGAGGGCATACAATTCCCTTCCCATGATATTTTGCAGCTTTGATGTGATTTTCTGCAAATCTATTCATCCAATAAATCCGAATCCAATCAAGAAGACCTACAATGGGAAGTTCTCTTGCTTCCAACAACTGACTATTAAGAGATTCTGATATATTATTCATCATCATATCACATGTTGAATACTCTGAAAAGTGAGACTTGGTCCAACAAGATGGAGGAAATATCATCAAGTGATCATGCGCTTCCTTTGACACATTATGCAATTGTTTCATTAGTTCTTTCCAAGCTGGGGGATAAGTGGCCTTCGCTGCATCTCTAATCACCGTTCCACCACCATACCTTGACTTGATGTTGGCATACAAGTGCCTTACACAATATCTATGTTCAACACCTCCAAGTAATTCTCCAAAAGCTTGAACCAATCCCTACAATTAAAACATAATTGTCAGTTTTGAAATTTATGTTAAATAAGTGTAAAAATTAACTAAACATATTACCTTCTGTTGGTCTGAGATAAAAACCCATTTCTTTTCAGCCATACTACCAATATCATCAAACAATTGTTTTAAGAACCATGTCCAAGAATCTTTGTTCTCAGTCTCAACTACCGCCACAGCTAGAGGAAAATATTGATCACTAGGATCGCGAGCTACAGCCACCAACAAAATACCTCCGTATGTGCCCTTAAAGAAGCAACCATCTAATCCAATAATTGGCCTACATGCTTTCATAAAACCTCTTTTCACTGGTTCTAAGCACACATACAATCTCTTAAACACACGTGGGCAATCTACATAATAAGTAGTGTCAGTGACAAGAGCAAATGTAGATTGCGGATTTCTCTTCTTGACTTCATTACAAAAGTTTACCAACTTGTTGTACTCTTCTTTGTGGTATCCCTCTATTGTTTTCTTTGAAATCTTCCTGGCCCAAAATGCCTTGTTTATTGAAGATTGCACCATATAATTTTGTTTTACTATTGAAACCACATCTCCTAGCTTCAAATTCTTATTCATCCTCATATGATCTACTATCTTGTCTGAAACCCACTTTGATGTGGCTAACCTTGAATTAAATGTTACCCCACAAGTATGCTTTGGTCCAAGTGTTTTCACTCAAAAAGTCATTGAGCCACCAACTTTGCTTACAAGTATCAACCAACCACACTTCTTCTTGCACCTAACTCGGCATCTTTCCTTATCATTTTTAATAAACTTAACATCATACCCATGTAGCAAACAGTACTCCTTGAGGGCTTCTCGAAACTGTTGGACTGAATTAAACTCCATTCCCAACTTAAATTCAAACTCCTTGCACATTTGAGCACAATTGTATTTCTCATACCTTGTTATTGCCTTATTGTCCTTGTCATCACATGCATACTCCTCATACAACTCATCATCTTCTAGATCAGAAAGCATAGCCAACGTGTTCTCGTTCGGTAACCCAGAAGCAGTAACAGCCTCTGAATGCACGGATTCGAATTCGGCCAAATGATTAGAACCCCTACTTCCTTGACCCACATTCTCAACATCAACATCAAGAAATTGATGAAAACAATCATCATCCAACTCTGCATCATCACTATCCTCATCTTGCGGGCACGTCAAATTATCATCCTCAACCTCTATTTCGTTCCCACTCCCTAAATTTATATTCCCATTTTTTATGCCTACGTCATCTCCCCTCCTTCGTTCCATGTATACTAAACTGATAGAACAAAAGAAAAAAATTAATGAGAGAAACATAGAATGTAGAAAGCGTTTAAAAAATTATAACTTTAAAAAGCCAAAATCATTTTTATTGATTTTGATTGGAATTAATATTCAATGTATAGTTTCGGTTTCAAAAAAGATTCAAAATTTATTATGTCAAATCAACATCTTTGTTCTCTTCTCATTGTGGATAGAGAAAATCTGCACATGCTTATAAGGGTACTATTTTTTTTTTTTTAAAATTTATAGAAGATCAAAGATGGGACCTTTACAAATGGATATGAAATATGGGTTACCTGCTCAAAATTCAAAAACTGTGTTTGAGAGATGGAGAGCAAGAAATAAAATAAAACACGTTGAGGCAAAGCACCAACACGCAGCCTTACTCAGATAATACAAATCGAGACACAATACCAAAATGCAGTTTTACCTGGATAATCTTGGTCGCTGCCGTTCTTCGCACCCAATGAAAACCAAAACTGAAAGTTCTGCAACTGGCCGCAAAATTAGCGAGAGGGCGGGAATGTGATGGTTTCTTGAATCGACTGATCACGATGGTCTTAGTTAAAGGCTTCTTAGTCACCTTATTATCCGCCTGTCGTCAAAATTAATCCATGTGGTGCCAACTCATGTTTCTTTATCCACATGTCAGTTTAGTCAGCCTCTACATCATCAAAACTTAACGGTGTTATAATGGTGTTAACCTTTGAGGATGGATGGGTTTAACGGATCAAAGTATAAGGGTCCTATTCAAAAGAAATAAACTATAAGGACCTGATTCAAAATTGAAGTGAACTATAAGGACCTACGAATTAATTTTCCCTTTTATAAACAATAACATCTATTTGTTACAAATAACTAATTTAATTAAAATTTTTAATCTTTTCAAATTAGTCAACGAGGTCTTATATTAAGGGTCGGAGGTAGTAATTTATTTAGTTTTTTTTGATATGTCAAAGCCAGATACATAGCTGTTATATTTATTCATAGAAAAATATTTCAAAGTATGTTTTGCAGACGGTCATCCAAATAAATGCTAAAATAATTTCCACCTTATTATCGTTCACTTTCAAGTAGTAAAGTAGACTGCCTATTTTTTCAAAAAAAAGTTTTGTTTGGTCTTTTACTTTGACCCATTCACACATTTTCATTGTTCAGATTGAAGTTTCAGTTGTTTGGGGTCTTTGTTGTTTAACATTTGGCGTACGTGAATGAGAGATTGCAAACTAAATTAATTCTCGTCATATTTCTTTTTTGAATAAAGAAAATTACCTCCCTTCTTGTGAATATTTAGAGGATAATAGAAAGTTCAAAACTGCACATCTATATATAATGGGCTACATTCTAGCCATCAGGTATTAAAAATGAGTACATATGGAGAACATAAAGGATATATGCAGCATAACTGGATTCGTGGCCGATCCCTCAGTCTTACACGCTCTCTGTTATTACAAACTTAATACGAAAAGCATAGTAATTGACTACTTCAAGGAACTTAACAACATTCATATGCTTGAAGGATCCATTTTGGTCGATCCTCACTACAGCCCAGCTGTCAAGCTTTGAAAGCAGCATGTGTGGAAGCCAGAGTAGCGAATCTTGTACAACCTTGGGCTTTCTTGTATTTGCCGAGCATGCTTTGTCGCCCTACAACCTTGATCATCCCTGTATATGCACCACCAGTATTTTCTGCCAATACAACAATCCCAAATAATATATGAATCCATGAGATTGTTTAAATGTCTATAAATTTCACATTAACATCCAATGTACTGGTCGGGAGCAATAAATTAAGGTAGATAGATTTATTATCCCAGAAAAAATTGCATTTATGTAAGTCAATATAATCCTTTAATCTGTACAGTTTATGAAATTACCTTGCGTGTGTCCTACTGACGATCGTCTTCTCACCGTACTCCTCCCATTCATGAAAATCTTTTGCACTCGGTAACACCACCGTCCATGTTGGTTGAATATTGCTGCAGCAGATTCATCGTACAATCAGATTATGCTTTGATATTTTAAGAAAACCAATAGGAAAATCTACGGATGATTCTGGGTAATAAATAATTTAGTCAGATCCTTTTTCGGATAAATTGAGATTAAAAAAACAGTGATGCTTTATAAAATTAAAAAAAATAAAATACCCTAGACTTTGTTAAAGAACAAATAAGTGCGGGCAAATTTCCAAATCCTAATTCAGACATCTTGTATCATTTTAAAATTTTTAAATCTTACAAAATTACACAAATGTCCTTCACTATTCTTTTTTTAAATATTGCCACCGTAGCACTCTTAGCCAATTTTAGGCTACCGGAGTTCCGACGCCCGTGACCGACACCCGCGACCTTGTGGGTGGCTAGCCGCTAGAGCTTCGATAACTGCTCTTTTTTATGCTTTGACTTTCTTTTTTTTAGCTAATGACTATATTTGTTTTTAGAACTCCGATGATTACTTTTGTTTAGCTACTGACTGTTCTAGTATTGTGATTGACTACTCTAGTTTCGTTTCAAAAATTCAAAAAATGCATTAAATGTTGTTGGAAATCTAGTTATTATTTTTTGTTTAGTTATTTACTACTCTTATGCAGTTAATAGCTATATAAAAGTAGTCACCGAAACTTTGAAAATAAAAGTAATCAATAGTTAAATTAAAGTAGTCAATAACTATATGAAAGCGGTCATCGGGAATAAGGATAGTGTTATCATTTCATAATATTTTAAAATTTTAAAATAGTACAAAGAGTCTGATTTGAGATTTTGAAATTCACTCACTCTAATTTATTCTTTAGCATTTTTGAAAGTATTTTGATGTCTTTCTTCCTATAAAATACTAGTACTAATAAGATGTCATCTTATACAATGGGGTGGCAACTTTTGTGAAGTAAAGGTTAGGAAAAACTATTTCGACACGTTTGACAATGATATTGTTAACACTGTTGAAATTCTCTCCTCACTTTAATTATATATCTTTTATATCTAAAAATGATTATTCTGTGTTCTATATACTACCTCTGTTACATAATATAAAACCCAATTGATTAATTTGGGAAGATTAAAAAAATTAGTTAAATTTGTTATTTATAATAGATAGGTGT
Organism: Neltuma alba; assembly: GCF_004799145.2. Classification (NCBI taxonomy): domain Eukaryota; kingdom Viridiplantae; phylum Streptophyta; class Magnoliopsida; order Fabales; family Fabaceae; genus Neltuma; species Neltuma alba. The sequence continues at coordinate 438,750 of NW_021636103.1, forward strand.
TTTTTTCTCTAAAACACCCTTATGAATCATGTGTGTTAGTTAAATTATTATTTAATGAAATATTTAACATGCGCAATTACTGCAAAGATTATTTTATTAAAAAAATAGATAAATATGAGAGACAAAATAAATTAAGACCTTGTATTTAGGACCAAATTAAATATCAAACTAGTTCTTATATTAAACACAGAAGGCAGCATATTTAAAGAAAACTAATATTTTCCTTTACCGCCTGTTTCAGAGGGAAAAATGTAACGATGATTATTTAAATTTGTTTAGAAATTAGAACATAATTAATAAAAATTGATGCACAGACTTGGTCAAAAAAGATATTTTTTTTAAAAAAATTAAGGTATAGTGATTGATCTTAACTGCATTTCTTAACTTACATGAAATCCTCATTTTTTTTTAATCATATAATTCACGCATTTATTGCCTATTCATTACGTTGCGAGAGAGATGGGCCCACCCTTTTCATGGCATGAGAATCTTTCCGAGGCAGCAAGCAAGGATGAAGAGACCTATAGCCATTAGTCAAGGCGTCTTCGTGTTTGAAAGTAGGGCTGAGCAATGTGCGGGGTGGACTAACTTGAAGATTAGCCTATAACCCGCCCATTTATTCATAAATGGGTATGGGTTAACCCATAACCTGGTAGTAGTCCATTTAACCCGTATTAAATGGGTTATGGGGCAGCCCGTTTGGGCTAACCGGGTTACGGGGTAACCCATTTATTTTTTTTAAATTTTTTTCAGTATAGTTATTTTGTATATGTAACCTTATGAAGCTGTCAATAAATTTTGCATGCCAAATAGCAAATCAAATATGAAATAACATCAATCATATTCAATCACACAACCTCACTTAGATTCGCAAACAATCAAAGTCTGATAAAATCATAAAAGTAGTCACCAATCATAAAGTCTCATAAACTTTGAAAGTTCTAACTTTCACCTAAAAGATAAAATAAAAGCTTAGACAAGCATAAAGGTTTGATAAAAGATGAATGAGAAACAATATCATCAATTAAACGAAGAATAAAAATATTTTTAAAAAATTAAAACTTAAACGGGCGGGTATAGGCAGCCCAATACCTTGCCCATAGCCCAACCCGTTTAATGGGCTACCCTGTCCATTTAAGCCCGCCCGTTTATAATCTCTTATTTGGGCTAATTGGGCGGGCTTAAATGGACAAAAATTTCATGGGTCATGGACGGGCTAGCGGGTAATGGGTTTGTTGCTCACCCCTATTTGAAAGTTGGAAAAACCCCGACAACCGCCCAGGACCTACAGATTTTACGATGTCTGAGAATAGATTTTATGTGTTCTCTCTCAGCAAAATTTGTCTAGTCAGCATCCGTTACACGTTTTCTCTGACTGCTACAAAAAATTGTTAACATAGAAAAGAAAAAACTATTTTGGGGTACCTATATTTTTTTATTTTTTAATTTGGTACCTATGTATTTTTTCTCTTAATTAAATATTTAATTTTGCCTTATTAACATCTTTAACTCTTACATAGAGACTAAAAATACTAATAGAACAAAGTTATAAGAGCTCATGTTACTAAAAAAAAAAAATTAAATGATTTAATTAAGGAAAAAAACATAGATACCAACTTAAAAATTAAGAGAAAGTATAGGTACCTTCAATATGGTTTTTTTTTTCAAAAATTTATTTAAAAATAAGGTAAAATTATACAAAATTTTCTTAAAATTTATGTCATATGTCAATCATCTGATTAACTTTTGAAACTTTATCATAATCATGTCTCAATTTAACAATATCATTATTTATTTGCTAATAGTGACTTAAATTTAAAAAAAAATATCTAAACATAACTCAAAATTTGAGAAGATTATAGTCATGCAGAAATAACATCTAAGAAATATAAACTTCATAGTTTGGGATTACATGCATATTCTTCGAAGTTTGGAGATTCCATTAAATTCTAATTACAAGTTATTAAGAAAAATTATATACACCCGAGAATTTTATGCAATTTGAAGTTAGAATAATAAAAAAATGTATGCAACACTAAATCATATACTTTGAGGCTACGCAATCTTGCTGTGAGGCGATTAAACAAGCCCTGGATTTGTATTGTTTTTGGTCGGGAAAAGAATTAAATCATACTAAATCTTCATCAATTTTTAGCCCAAATATTCCTCACGATCTGAAAATTCAGTTGTCAAGCTTCATGCAAGTTTGTTTTTCTGCTCGACTAGCTACGAAAATATTTGGATACTTTAGATATTTTGGCAGGAATAAATCTCACATCTGCAACCATGTTCTTTCTACAAGATTAAAAGTAGAATTGTAGCTTGGAAAGCTCACCTTCTCTTGTCTGTATCACTACAAACAAGAAAAAAATAGTGAACTACCAATATTAGTGCCTCTGATCGAGGTTATGGATTTTGTGGCAAAGCAGGTACTTAATTACTGCTCCTGATTAATTAAGGAGAAAATGATAATAAAATACCTTCTGAATTTCAAAATGACAAATAAGGCATCCGAATAAACAAAATGACAAATAAGGCATTAGGTATCAATATGAAATTTTGATTTTTGATCTCAAAACATGTTGCAAAACCCATTAAAAAAGTAGTGACTCTCACTATGAAAGTTATAAATCCCACTATATGTTTTTGTAAAATTCAGCGTGGAATTATATTATTTTTTTTTATAGAGAAGTTGCCCAACCCCTCAAAACAGGTTGTAAAACCTATTGATCAAGTACTAAATCTCACTATAAAAGTTGTAAATCTCATCATGTGTTTGTAAAATTCGGCAAAACTTGCCCAGCCCTTCAAAACATGTTGCTTTTCAGCCTCTGCAACACAAGAGCTACGAGTAAGCAAACACTTCTTCTCCATGCCGATGGAAAGAAACACAGGGCAAAAGCTCGGGCATTCCATGCTGCAAAGCAACAACCAACTCAGATGGACGCATCTTCTCCGGATGCAAAGCTTCCAGTGGAGCAAGCTTCCAATGATAAGGTCCAACTCAAAAATAATGGACAGCAGACAAAATTGCAAGATCCATCTGAACACAATAACTTGAAATCGGGGAATGAAATCTCTCAATCAAATAAAAAGATGAAATCTGATGTGGCGGAGGATGACCCTAACAGGAAAAAGGGCAGGGATGACAATTCAGGTGAGTTGGGAAATGGGGAAGTAGTTCAGGCTGAAGGAGCAGAGGCTGGGAGAAAAGAAGATCGTTTGAAGAAAGAAACGATGGTTAATGACAAGAAGAACAAAAAGTGGAAGAAGTTTATCAAATCAGCGTTGAAATCTGTAAGTATCTGTGGATTCAGAGTGATATGTGTGCTTATTTTGTGTTTTATTTTGGACGATGCGCAGTTCTTATCCTCATAGTGAGCTTGAGATTGTATGCATGGACCTTCTGTCCTCTCCGATGAATTTCCTTTAAATATGCCTTTTCCGAGTGAGGGGTAAATTTTAGCTAATTTAGTTTGCCTATGTTTTGTACGCCTGTTTGTGCACTTACATGTGCTTTCTTTTTCCTGGGAAGCAGCATCCTGACGGAAAATTGAAGATGAAGAAGTTGAGAAAACATGTCTTGAAAGCCTTGCAGGAATCTGGCGTTGAAGTTGATGAAACTGAACTTAGTGAGGCACTTGAGCATAAGGTTGGCCCATTCGATTGTATTTATGTTCATTTATCTCTTCCCAATTACATGTGTTTCTTATGAAATTTCGTATGGTGACAGATCAATTCGAGTTCCAGATTTGCAGTTGAGAAGAAGTATGTGCGTTTGGTGGCCATGGATGGTGACTAGTTGCAACCTTATAAGCTGGAATCCCCGGCTTTTATTTGGTGATGTTTTGCTATTGTTTAGACGTTAATTGATATCGTTTAGAATTGAAAGGAGGCGGGTCCATTTTTGCGTCTAAACCCACTACAAAAAAATCCACTTTCAGCGGCGACACTTTTGTCGCCGCTGAAAGTCTTGGTTTCAATGGCGAACTTTCAGCGGCGACTAAAAAAGTCGCCGCTGAAAGTCTTAGTTTCAGCGGCGACTTTTTTTGTCGCCGCCGAAAGTCGTCGCCTAAAGTCTGTTTTTTTAGTGACCTACTGAGGAAGTGAAGGAGGATGAGGTTGTTTTAATTTATTTTTTAAGCCTCTCCTGTCTCCCTTTACGAAAAAATTTTGTAGGAACAAATCGATTATTATTATGCAATTGTATTCAGTTGTTGTATAAAATGATTTTGAATCACTGAAAGGAAATTTCCTTTGTTGTTTATTGTTTATTATCACCATTGTTATGATATTTTTTTATTTTTAAATTCAGTAAAAGTTTAAGATGATTTTAATTAAATGAAGAGCGCAAATAAGTTTTAAAAAAAAATCATCATGGCCAGGATATTATTAAATTCTTATCGACTTTTTTTTGTTTTTTTTGGGGGGGGGGGGGGGATCACTCATGACTAGGCAAATCGCGCGCCCTTAAAAATGAGTTCTTGCTTCTTACGGCTTGCGCAATGGCATGCTTCCAAGGGATTACTGACTTGGCCGAAAGTTCCTATATCGACTCTAAAGAGAGAAATAACATCCGGGTCTTAGTTTCGCTTGATGCATTATATACCTCTGGTTCTAAATATGGGATACTTTTTTTAGTGTAATTTTACACTATAAAAGGGATCTTATATTTAAGACTAGAGGAATACATATTTTTACAAGGATATAAAGTGGAATGAAGTGCTACCGGTAGATATAAAACTCATTTGATTTTTATTTTAGTTTTAAATATAAGACTTCAATTTATTTTTTTCTTATATTTATTCAATTTTTTCAAGATAGTACTTCTAATAATAATAATTCTAGTTCATAAATTTGATTGGTAAGGATATTTTAAGAAAAACAACATGTTTATTATAAGTAACTAACTTAATTTATTTTCTTAATTTATTTAAATTAGTTAATTAGTTTTTATATTTAGGAGTGAAAGTAGTAATAGATATCGTTTCCTCTGGATAGAAAAAGGAAAACGAATATTTTTCTCCTTCATATCAGAAATAATTAAGCACGAAAAAGCTCTTTGTTTTTTAAATTGAAAAAAGCAGAAGCCTCGAGGTAGTTTTCTTAATTCTACATATTTTTCACGTCAACAATATAAACGGATAAACGGGAAAATGGCATGAAAAATGATTGTTGAATTTAAAATTTTCAAATTATGACCTCAAAATAAGTAAAATTCTCCTCTTCATACATGATTAAATAGAGATTTTGGTTTTTTTTAAAAAAAATTATAAAAATCCCCCTTACTGCCCTCCGGCATATCCAGCATCTTGAACTATTTTTTTCTAGTGTATATCCAGTATCCGAAAGTATTTTGTAATGTATCTAGCATTCTAAAGTAGTTTTCAAGTGCTTTGAAAGTATTCTTTTGCCTTAAAATGCATTAAAAAGATATTTTAGGATATTGGACGTATTTAAAAAATATTTCAAAGTGTTGGATGCACTTAAAAAGAATACTTTAGAGTATTGAGTGAACCTGAATCCTTAAATGAATTTAAAGGTTAGACCGGTCAACCCGCCATAATTTTTCAACAAGTTCATGCAAATTTGAAAAATGCAATTAACTGTATCCAAATCCAGTAAAATTAAATAAATAATGTAGCATAGATGACAAAATATGAATATATTATCTACAAAGTAATAATAAAATAAAGACGAAAATCATTAAAGTAATAATTATATATAAATAAAATTTAACGCGGATAAATAACAATATATTTGAATATCATGACCTCCATATTTGATTAAAAAATACAAATTAGAAAAGGCCAATCCACAAGTTAAGTGGGTTGGGCTAAACTTGGTTCATTTTCGAATGGGTTGCAATTTGTACACCCAAGCCAAGTTAAAAAGCTAGGCCCATGTATGTTGAAAATTCTATAAATTTAAGTGGAAATATCTTAATATGGAAAATACAGATATTAATTTTTTTTACATATTTTAATTTTTTGTGAAATTTTATTTTAATATAAATAATATTTTTTGTTTCAATTTCTTAAACTGTTGTCATTGAGAGATTATGAACAAATTCCTTCAAAGATGGCAGTTTCTTTCCCTCTTCTATGAATAAGTATAGCTTGAATAAGATATAAAACAAATTAAAGTTGAAAGAACTAAATTAAAACATGAGCCAGAAGACCAGATCTACGTAAGGTTAAAGGGTGTTATGTCAAAGTGGATTACAAATCAACTGACCACTTACTCCGCAAGAATACAAGGCTGCCAAATAGCTCCTGCAAAATCAAGAGTGAAAAATTTAGCATCAAACATAATCAAATGAATATATCTCACAGGAAGCACATGATGTGTGCTCAGCCACAAACTAATGCATGTGATTATTTATTACAAATGTCATATAAACATCTTTGTTTTTGTTGGTTTTGAAATATGTCTTTCTTCTTCAGCTACGCAATGAAATTCATAGGACTCTTAACCAAACTCGATGGGCTGGTGATACATGAATATCTATACAGGCTGGAGACTTACGAGATACAGAAATGGACCTCAAGGCCCAGATATTAGCACTTGTAGAGCAAGGCAAGGAGACGACATGCCTGCTCATAATCTGCACCATGTGTTCGCTCACTTTCCTTCCTCTGGGATCCTACGTTGTGTTTTTTTAATCCCATGTCCTATATTAATTACTAGTCCTCCGGTCCTAAACATAAGAGTACCTATATTTCTTATTATACTTTGATCCTAAATATAAGGCCTATTTACACTACAAAATAAATTTTATATTTAGGACCGGAAGAGTAAAAGCTTATTTAACTTTTAATTAGGTCCTAAATATAATATTTTCATATTTTTTTCATATTTTTTTTAAAATAGTCTTTGTAATAGTTACACATATTAAAAGTTTCATCAAATAGTAATTCTAGCTAATATAAATGATTAGTAAAGACATTTTAGAAAAGACAATACCTATTTATAACTAATAATTAATTTAACTAATTTTTTTAATTTTTTTAAATTAATTATCTAGTTTATATTAAGAATATATGGTAGTATTAAGTAGGTAATTGGAGACTCGATGGATATGATTTGATTGCACGGTGATGGTAACGATTCAACGTCACACAACAAGACTCCTGGCTGCTCAAACAGCAACCGTATTATCTCACTGTGACCGTTAGAGTCCAGAAACTAATGATTGTGAAAATCATCTACCAACTTTCAAACCTGTGGCTGGGTGTTTGTCTCCCACAGTCACCCCTTCTCAGCCTGGTCAACAACTTAAATTTAATTAATTACTTTTAAAGATTTTTTATTATCATATCTTGTCCCTTAATACTACTTTTAACTTTTTTTTTAAAAAAAAATATAGATTTTTTTTATAAAAAAAAGTGCTTGAGTTTAGAACTTTATTATAGGGTTGATGATGTCTGGGTATAGACTCTACGCATTCTCTCTTAGCAAAATTTGTCCAGTCAACATCCGTTACGCGTTTTCCCTAATTGTTATAAAAATTGTTAATATAGAGAGGAAACCTATATTGAAGATACCTATATTTTTTTAATTTTTAATCTCGTACCTATGTGTTTTTTAATTAAATATTTAATTTTGCCTTATTAATATCTTTAACTCTTCCATATAGACTAAAAATGTCAATAGAACAAAGTTATAAGAGCTAATGTTGCTAAAAAAAATTTAAATGATTTAATTAAAAAAAACACATAGATACTAAATTAAAAATTAAAAGAAAGTATAGATACCTTCAATATAATTTTTTCAAAAATGTATTTACAAATAAGGTTAGATTATACAAAATTTTCTGAAACTTTATGTCATATGTGAATAATCTGATTAACTTTTGAAACCTTATCATAAACATGTCTCAATTTAACAATTATGCGGATAACTCGGGTAGTGTTAGTTTATGTTCATTATTTATTTGTTAATAGTGACTTAAATTTTAAGAAAATTATCTAAACATAACTCAAAATTTGAGAAGATTATATTCATACAGAAATAACATTTAAGAAATATAAAATTAATAGTTTGGGATTACATGTATATTCTTGAAAGTTTGGAGATTCCTTACTATTAAATTTTAATTAAAAGTCATTAAGAAAAATTATATACACCCGAGAATTTTATGCAATTTAAAGCTTCAACTTTCATTGGTCTTCGAAGATCCTTTTTCGGATCAAATAAGGTTAAAGAAAGCAGTGATGCCTTATAAAATAGGAAAAAAAGCAATAAAACACCCTAGAATTTGTTAAAGGATAAATCGGTGTGCTCAAATTTCAAAATCCCAATTCAGATCCCTTCTATCATTTTGAAATTTTCAAATCTTACAAAATTACACATATGTCCTTCACCATTTTTTCTTAAATATTGCCACCGTAGCACTTTTAGTTGGTTTTCTGCCGCAGGAGCTTTGACATTGGTGACCTTGTCGGTGGCTAGCCGCTAGAGTCCCATTGATACTCTTTTTTATGTTTTGACTTTCTTTTTTGAGCTAATGACTACATTTGTTTTTAGAACTCCGATAACTATTCTGATTTAGCTATTGATTATTCTAGCATTGCAGTTGACTACTTTTATATATTTTTAAAAATGTGGTAACTATTCTTGTCTAGCTATTGACTCTAGTTTCGCTATTAACTACTTTTGTTTCAAAAACTCAAAAAATACATTAAATATTACTAGAAATCTAGTGACCACTTTTTGTTTAGTTATTTACTACTCTTTTGTAGTTAATAATTACATAAAAGTAGTCACCAGGACTTTAAAAATAAAAATAGTCAATAGTTAAATTAAAATTGTCAATAACTATATAAAAGTAGTCAACGGAAATGAGGACCGCATTGTCATTTCATAATATTTTAAAATTTTAAAAAATATTACAAGGAGTCCAATTTGGAATTTTGAAATTCACTCACTTTAATTTGTTCTTTAGCATTTTTGAGAGGATTTTGATGCCTTTTTCCTGTAAAATACTAGTACTAACGAGATGTTATCGTATACAATGGGGTGGCAATTTTTGTTAAGTAAAAGTTAAACAATGAAAACAAAAAATATTAAATAATAAATATCACTATGAGAATCAAAGGCATGTCTCCAAAAACACTTAAATAACTTTTATCTTAAAATCTTAGGAAAAACTATTTCGATACGTTTGACAATAATATTGTTAACACTGTTGAAATTCTCTCCTGACTTTAATCATATATCTTTTATATCTAAAAATGATTATTCTGTGTTCCATACGCTACCACTGGTGCATAATATAAAGCTCAATTGATTAATTTGGAGAGATTAAAATAATTAGTTAAATTTGTTATTTATAATAAATAAGTATTTTCTTCTCTAAAACATCCTTACAAATTATGTGTGTTAGCTAAAATTATTATTTAATGAAATATTTAACATGTGTAACTACTGCATAAATTATTTTAAAAAAATAGATAAATATGAGGAACAAAATAAATAAGACCTTATATTTAGAATCAAATTAAATATCAAATTAGTTTTCATATTAAATAGAGAAGGGAGCATGTTTAAAGGAAACTAATCTTTTCCTTTACCGCCTGTTTCAGAGGGAACAATGTAATGATAATTATTTAAATTTGTTTAGAAACTAGAACACAGACTTGGCCAAAAAAGATATTTAAAAATAAATAAATTTTAAGGTATAATCTCAGGTCCAGAAAAATTCATTATCTTACTGGCATGAGAATCTTCTTGAAGTATCCATTTTGGTTCATCCTCACTTCAGCCCAGCTGTCAAGCTTTGAAAGCAGCATGTGTGGAAGCCAGAGTAGCGAATCTTGTACAACCTTGGGTTTTCTTGTATTTGCCGAGCATGCTTTGTCGCCCTACAACCTTGATCATCCCTGTATATGCACCACCAGTATTTTCTGCCAATACTACAATCCCAAATAATATATGAATCCATGAGATTGTTTAAATGTTTATAAATATCACATTAACATCCAATGTCCTAGTCGGGAGCAATAAATTAAGGTAGATAGATTTATTATCCCAGAAAAAATTGCATTTATATAAGTCAATATAATCCTTTAATCTGTACAGTTTATGAAATTACCTTGGGTGTGTCCTACTGAGGATCGTCTTCTCACCATACTCCTCCCATTCATGAAAATCTTTTGCACTCGGTAACACCACCGTCCATGTTGGTTGAATATTGCTGCAGCAGATTCATCGTACAATCAGATTATGCTTTGATATGTTAAGAAAACCAATAGGAATATCTACGAATGATTCTGGGTAATAATACCCAAAGGGCCAAAACACACACACACACACACACACTCTTGTTACCTGGGGTTTGTGTGCTCGTCTTTTCCCAGAAACAGCTGGTTTATATGACCCTCTATAACTTGGACTCCGAAATCTCCAGTTTCGACATTATTTAGGAACTTGATCATGAAATTCTCATAGGCAGGCAACATAGTTCTCCTCAGTGAACTCGTAATGGCATTTCTTAGGTGATCATCAAGGATAACCCATGGAGACTGGTTTTCACAAATCTTCTCAAACTGTAACTTAAAGAGCTCAAACCTGTCTCTAGCGTGTTGGGATTGAACAAGTGACTCATCAGAGTCCATAATGTTCAACAGTTCAAGCACTCTATCCCATGAACTTTTCTGGTAAGTCTCATGGTATTGGTTCACTTTCAAAATGTGTTTTTGCAGCCAATCGCCACCTAACCGGTCTGCAAGTTCACTGTTCATGGCATTTTGAACTATGTATCCTATATTGTTCATCATGAAAAAAGAGCACAGGACCGGGTCATCATCACAGATCTTAGAGTTAGCCTCCAGATTGGTCTCCAGCAAATCTACAATCCGAAGCATTTGCTCAGATAAAGAGGGAGAAGCGGACGATGATGGCAACGATGAAACATGGGTGCCCTCGAAAACTCTTTCGAGTTGCCTCGGACATTGACAAGCAGCTCTTAGGTAGTTCATCACATAACGGTTTGTCGGATGAAGCCCACCTCTGCTGGCTCCTGCTAGCTGCGTGCCATAGAATGAACGAATAAGAAAATATCATGGGCGTTTGATATTATGATACTCCTCCGGTCCTAATTATAAGACCCAATTGACTTATTTGAGGAGATTAAGGAAGTAAGTTAAGTTGGTTATTTATAATAAATAAGTGTTGTCATTCCTAAAATATCCTTGCTAATTAAGTATATTGGCTAAAACTATCATTATCAGAAGGATTATCTTGGAAAAAAAAGCATAAATATAAGAAACAAAATGGATTGGGTCTTATAATTAGGACCAAATAAAAAGTCAAATTGGATCTTATAATAAGGACCGGAGGAGTATAATAATTAGTATTTAATTATTTGAGAGCATAGGTATTTTTTCGAGGTGATTCAACATTACATATTGCGTAGGCAAGTTTGATTCATATTGTATTTAAAACTGGGGCAAAAATGCCAACGATATTCCCCCACCCAATTCTTCCCTCTCACAACCAACGTCACCGTCTCACAATTTCACGGCAATGATCTGATCAGATCGGAATTGTACGTGATCGTCGAAGCAGTAGCCGATCGAGTAGAGATGGACGGACCACAACATTGGCGAGCAGCGGGACAACCGGAACACCCACCTTCTCCACTCCATCAACACGATCACCCTCGCCGGATCTACCATGACCGGAGTCGTCGCTGCCAACGTAGCAGCGCTTCCCGGTTTCAAGCTCTCCTCCGGCCTCCTCTTCGCCGCCGCCACGGGGATGCTTTTCATAATGAACAAGACTCAGCGGGCGGAGGAGCAACGCGACACTACGGGGCTCTTCTGGCAGCTCCAGAACGAGATAGAGACGAAGCCCTCAGGATCGGAATTAAAAAGTCAGCGACAAGGAGGTTAAGGACACTTTTGGCTCTTGATAAAGCTTACCCACTTCCTCTTTTGGGAGCAATGATAGAAACATTTCCAAACACGTTCAAGTGTGCAACATGGTGGCCATCTTATTCGTCAAAGAGAACCACCTGACGATCCAAGGAAGCGAAGAACGAACGGAGTGAGGGACTAGAAATGGAACCAAAGGATGATGGGAGAAGCTCGTAATTTTACGCTTCATTATACACAAAACATATAATTTCATGTGGCGAAAAAATGATCAGAATTGGTAAATATAAATCAGGCGTGGAGACTCGGGTGTATTTACCTTTGCCGGGTCTTGAAGAATCAGATTCTCGAGCTCTTTGAAGACTCCTGTGATTGCTTCTCCTAGCCTTTTACTCACTGCGATAGCTTCATCGTAGAGAAACTCACAAATCTTATTACGGAACAGTGATTCCATGTCAGGCAAAATCTCCTCCAATGTGTCCAAAACGTCGACAATTCTGAACAAACGCTCCGGCGACAGCGTTGTAGTCGAAACGGCTTTGGCATAATTCAATAGCTGTGTCATTATTCCCCGACAGACCTCCATGAAAGACAGTTCGTCCCGAGGAGAGAGCGCCGAGAAGACGACACTGCAGGCACGCCGTTCCTGAGGAAACAGCGTCTTAACGACCAAATGACAAGCTTTTGTCCATTCTTCGATGTCGTTTTTGAGAGTTTTCATCGGTAACCTGGGGACTTCATTGATGCTGAGATTCTGAAACCCCATAGTAGTCATCTGGTCGTTTAGGAACTGTTTTCGCCAAGTGATGAAAGCGTCGTAACACTCTTCAACTAACCCAGAAGCGATTGCGTCATTGAGTCTAGACTCAAAATCTGAAGGGTAAACGAATCTCTCGGGATTTTCACTGTCATTCACAAGTCCGAGCTGAGTGGAACACAATTGTTTTCGGAGATCGGAAGCACGAGTATCAATTTTTATTGCCACGTTCTCTTGGAGGGCAGTAATACAACTAACAGTCTCCAATGGAGAATCTAAACTCCAAGGAATTAGAACGATGGCGAAGTAACACAAAGCTGCTCCCACCAAAGCGAGAAGCAAGTTGATCTTCATGAGTTGGATGGTGAGAAAGCCCAGGAAAAATTTGAGAAGATCATCCTCAAATCCCAGTTGAATATTCTGTCTTTTCAAGCTTAAAGACGTCAAAGCAAATGAACCAGTAGAAAGGAGACTGAACATGTCCGGCTTTTCCTTCACGAATTTTTCATAGAAATAAGAGTAAATTGAGGAGAGGAGCAAGGCCAGAAATGCTAGGTGAGATCTGAACAATAAATTCTGAAGAGGTTTCCATGTCTTCACGAACAAGATACCGTAGGGAAGGATCAGACTCAAAAAAATATACAGAAGAGTCTTCCAAGTGTTCAACTCACCAAATATAAAGTGAAAAGAGGAACTCAGAAGAGAAGATAACAGGCCAATGATACCCGATAGGAATCCCAGGTTTCTCCACCAGAAGAATTCGACCTCATCTTTATCTGGGATTAGGTTAATGGACATTGTCGATCATGAAGAGTTTTCACAAGAAGGAAAGATATGATTTGGAGAGAATAAGCTGAGGTATGGACAACGCCACTCCAAGTTGGTAAGTGACACACCCTAAAAAAGCCACACCCTTGCCCTTGTCCTTGCTGGGGTGATTTAATACAAACCAGGTTGATTATTGGGTTAGCACACAGCTCGATTATTAAAATTGCAACTTGCATGGTAATTGGTAAGTGACACGTCTTCATTTTGAATAGTTTTAAACAATATTTTGAGCATGTTTTTAAGAGTTATCAATTAATTTTCGGTGATTTCTAAGAGTTCATTTGAGAAATTAATTTGGGGCATTAATTGGGAGCTTTTATTGTGAATATCATAGAGTCAAAATAGAATTCAGTTTAGGATAAAATGATCAAGTAATAATAAAATATACTAGTTCTGAGTCTTAAAAGGAAAAATTTAGTACTAATTCCTTTTACTTCTTCTACAATCAGGTGACGTAGTTTTCTTCAATGGATGAAAAAGAAGTTCGAATGAGCCACCGGGACACACTGTGTGGAACTCTAGGGAGTGTGTGAGCTAGAATCTCTTAAAATATTAGTTATCAATAAAATCTCTCTTTTCACAAAAAAAAAAGGCCAAAATATAAATTTAGTTCTTTAACTTTATGTAAGGTTTTAATATGGTTTCTTAACTTTAAAAATGATACATTTGGTCCTTTAACCTGAAAATCATTAGGCTCAAATAATATTTTTTACAACAATCATAGTTATTTTGAAAAATAAACTTAATGTGTTAGCATTTGAGCATGTTTTATCAACGTATGTCATCATTTTTTGTTGATGGTCTCAGAGTTATAGAATTAAAAGTATACTTTTTAAAGTAAAGGAATCCAATTAAGACTCTTTTGCAAAGTTAAAAGACTAAATATATACTTTAGCCTAAAAAAAATAGGAAACTTCTTTTATTGTTTATTATTCTTAAAACAAGGTTATTGACAGGTTGAAAATCGAGTTCTTAAATTCACTTGAGATTTGAAGAATTATTGTTAATATTTTTGTGGTAAAAGAGTTATTGTTAATATTATTATAATACTTTTATTTTAAAATAATTGAAAAGGTTAAAATAATTTTAATTTTTTTATAAGTGATAATATTATTAGTAGCTAAATAAAACGACTTCAATAGTCAACATATGGCATGCAATGGTAAGCAAGCACTAAGCAGCTGCGAAGCCGAACGGTAGAAAGCGGCGTTCTTAATGTGAAAACGTTCACAGCGGGTTGGAAAAATGACGCAAGGAACAAAAATAGTAATAAAAGAAAGGGATTAAGGTGGAATTTTAACGAGAGCAAAGTACTTTGACTATTTTTTGAGTTTATGACAATTACATTCTATTTCTAAAACACAGTTTAATTTAATTAGTTAATGCGGCTAGAAATATTTTTAAAAAATTAGAAAAATATTATTTTTACCTAAAATTTATATTAAAATAAATTTTATTTACTATTTTACTTTTCATTCTAATAAATTTTTAAATTTTATTTTTACAGTTACACAAATTTTATCCAAAAGAAAATCAAGACGTACTAATTTTTCATATTCTTTTGTTTTCTCTCAAAGTCAACTTTGGCAGCAGTGGGCATACTGTATATATTCCTGCTGAGTACTCTTGCGTCAGGGTCAGAGAGCATGGCATACTGGCTTTTCACTGAATATATTATGGCTAAAATTAGTCCACGTGGCCACTGACGATTTTTTTTGGCTTGCTGAATATTTTGGAGCACCATCAAAATATCAACAAACAAATAAATTACATACTTTGTTTTGAAAATTGCAGCACGGTTTTTTTCGGGAAATCATCTCACACGCACACATGCCATCTTTAATAACTTTTGAATATTATTTCAGGATTTAGTGTCCACATGACCAATGACCTTTTTACGCTATATAGTTTAGTTTCCATTTGTTTTGAGTTTATTATATTTGTATTTTAATTTTAAAAATTTTCACTGTACGTATTGAAGATATTGATAATTGTAATAGAAGTAAACATCGTATTGATAAATTATATATTAATTCTGAATACGATGATTATAATGATGGTTTTATTTTGAATAATGGAGAAGATAATGATGATCGTAAGGCCGAAGACCAAAGTTACTATTGACGGTAATGAAAACTGAAATGCTGAAGCGTATCTTACTCGGCTTCGGTGGGCCGATGCGTTGGAATGTGGTGGGGACCTGATTTTGAAACTTTACTGTGTACCTGACACCTAATGTCACCTGCGTTGACTCTAGCCATTCTGCTGTTGACCTCAGCTCAAAAGAAGGTTACTTTCCTTTTATCGCCCTAATTTTCACTAAGTTCAAAAGAAGGCAATATTCAATTGAAAAAAACTATTCATTCTTACATTTTTTTCCCTTCATTTTCAAGAACTTTCTTCTTCATTTCAAGCACACGATGCATTAGTATTGTCCATAATTGAATATTTTAGCTTACTTCTTGACTCCAACTTAATCGTTGCTTTCACCTCAATATCTCTGCTTTTTTGACCAGCACCTCAATATCTCTGCTGCAATATTAAACAACATTTTTCGTGACGTTTGGAGAAATATAAGGTCTTAACGTTGGAAATGCTTCCGATACTAAAGTTCTAAAAAGAAATGACCTCTCTCTCTCTCTATTTTATTTTTCTTTAATTTTGTAAGAATAGAAAAATCATCAGAAAGTTTAAATAACACATGATAGGGACTGCTGAGTCTAAGTCTCCTCATCAACCCCCAAAAAACTATAAAAAAGAATTAAAAATAAAAGTGGCCACAATGAGACGCGGAAGAGAAATTGCTTGTCGTGTACGTTGTTCCCTCTATCTACCCGCGTGCTATGCTCCAAGGCAAGGATGAGATTTAATTTTAATTTGTTAAAAATTAAAAGGTTAATCATTTTGGATTTAGTCCCAGAAATTTAAAACTAACAGTTTTGGTCCTTAAATTTTGATTTGATTTTGGTTTTGTTTCTTATTTTAGGGACAAAACATTTTAAGCCAGACCAAAAGAAAGTGAAACGTATAGATTCAGTTTTGGTGCTGGAAAATACATAGAGAGAGAGAGAGAGAGAGAGGGGATGAGAATTTGGCTTACAAGAAAGTGAGACCAAATATTGAGAAGGGAGTTAGTTACTTGTGCTGTCTCTGCTGCTTCCTCCAAGTTGTGATTAGACTCATAATTATGGCCGCAAATCCGTTACGTTCGTCCAAGATTTGCAGGAGAGATTCCTCGCGCGCGCGGGCGTGAGGGGGATGAGGAAGGGAAGTTCTGGCTGCTGTGGCAGGAGAGAGAAAGGGTGAAAATGATGGAGGAAATGATGAGATCTTTTTCCAGGATTTTTCTTTATGATATTTCCTTCATTCTTATCTATTTTTTCATATAGTTTTTATTATAAATTTTTATATTTTATGGATAGTTAATTTTTAAATTAAAAAAATAAAAAACTTCAAAAAAAACAGATGAGACGTCCCTTTCCTGCGCCTTGCTGATTATCGGGACATGAGCACCCCTAACTATCATATTTACAAGACCGCAAGCTAGTTCGACCGCTAATCCCGGCATTCTTTTTTTTTTTTAAATTAATTATCGTAATTATATGTTAAATTTCATTTATTTTTTTTAAAATGTCTATTATCATTTGTTTGGTGTTTTGAATCAAATATTTTAAAGAAAAATAAGGGTTTTATTATATTTTTTACGTTATATAAGAAAAAATTGAAAAAAAAAATCTTTTTTTTTTTGAAAAGTAAATTCATGTGGCAGGCTCAGGTTGGCTTTCATTTCAATAAACCCGCCTGTAAGCTAGCTTTATTGATTTGTCATAGAAGACACTGAGGTGGAACAATAACAGAGCAGCTCAAAACCATACTTTCATATATTTGTGTGCATGAAAACCAAAAAGATTAGAGATTCTAGAAGACCTTTGTGACTTGGGGTGAGAAAAGAGAAAGTGGGAAGAAATGGCTTGACTTTCATGAATGATAATTCGGTTCTAATTATAAGACCTTATTTATCTCATTTGTAGTATAAATAAGGTCTTATAATTAGAACTGAAGGTAATATGATGATATATATACACAATAGTTTAGATATAACTGAATAACAAACTTTACAATTCAACTTAACTTAACAGAATGTTAATCTCTATCCTACATTTGTCAACCTTTATGATGGCAAAATTGGCAATCTTGTGTTTGATTAAAGTATAATATGCAAGCCATTTTGATTCTATTACAATATCATCTGCAAATTGCTATATACAAGCCCAGTCTCTTTGCTGCTGCAAATCAATGGTAACCAATAGTAAATAATTAAAGTATGTTTAGGCTCAAGACACTCGTTTAAAATAATTATTATTAAATGCACACTCCTGGTCAAATAATGCATGCATGGAAGCTCAATTCTTCAAATAACGCATGCATGGAAGCTCAAGTCTTTTTAATGACTATCCTCTTGCAAACACAAGGACAACATTATTAGAAATTTGTTTGATGCTCACTAGATACCGTTTTAACATATCCTGGCAAAATTCAAATATACTACCCCGGTCCTTAACATAAAAACTAATTGACTAATTTGAGTAGATTAAGAAAACTAGCTAAGTTAGTTATTTGTTATAAATATGTATGTTTTTTCTAAAATATTTTTGCTAATAAAATACATTGGCTAGAACTATTATTATTACAACGGCTATCTTTAAACAAAATAAATAAATATGAGAGACAAAATAAATTGGGATCTTATTCTTAAGATCACAATAAAAATCAGACAAGCTCTTATATATACATATACATACATACATACATACATACATACATACATACATACATACATACATACATACATACATACATACATACATACATACATACATACATACATACATACATACATACATACATAGAGTATTGGAACTAGTATTAAGTATTGAAAGTAATTTGTTTAGTTTCTTTGATAGGTCAAAGCCAGATGCATAGCTGTTACATTCATTCATAGAAAAATATTTGAAAGTGTGTTTTGCAAGCGGCCATCCAAAAACATGCTAAAGTAGTTTCTACCTCAAGTAGTCTGACTAAATTATCCGAAAAAGGATCTGACTAAATTATTTATTACCCAAAATCATCCGTAGATTTTCCTATTGGTTTTCTTACTACTCTTGTGTAGTCAATAGCTATATAAAAATAGTCACCGAAACTTTAAAAATAAAAGTAATCAATAGTTAAATTAAAGTAGTCAATAGCTATATGAAAGCAGTCATCGGGAATAAGGATAGTGCTGTCATTTCATAATATTTTAAAATTTTAAAATAGTACAAAGAGTCTAATTTGAGATTTTGCAATTCACTCACCCTAATTTATTCTTTAGCATTTTTGAAAGTATTTTGATGTCTTTCTTCCTATAAAATACTAGTACTAATAAGATGTCATCGTATACAATGGGGTGGCAACTTTTGTGAAGCAAAGGTTAGGAAAAACTATTTCGATACGTTTGACAATAATATTGTTAACACTGTTGAAATTTTCTCCTCACTTTAATTATATATCTTTTATATCTAAAAATGATTATTCTGTGTTCTATATATTACCTCTATTACATAATATAGAACCCAATTGATTAATTTGGAAAGATTAAAAAAATTAGTTAAATTTGTTATTTATAATAGATAGATGTTTTTATTTCTCTAAAACACCCTTACGAATCATGTGTGTTAGTTAAATTATTATTTAATGAAATATTTAACATATACAACTATTGCAGAGATTATTTTATATAAAAAAATAGATAAATATGAGAGACAAAATAAATTAGGGCCTTGTATTTAAGATCAAATTAAATATCAAACTAACTCTTATATTAAACACAGAAGGCAGCATATTTAAAGGAAACTAATATTTTCCTTTACTGCCTGTTTCAGAGGGAAAAATGTAACGATGATTATTTAAATTTGTTTAGAAACTAGAACATAATTAAGAAAAATTGATGCACAGACTTGGTCAAAAAAGATATTTTTAAAAAAAAATTTTAAGGTATAGTGATTGATCTTAACTGCATTTCTTAACTTACATGAAATCCTCATTTTTTATAATCATATAATTCACGCATTTATTGCCTTTTATTTAAACTCACGATCTCATGTTAAGAAAAATTCATTACGTTGCGAGAGGGATGGGCCCATCCTTTTCATGGCACGAGAATCTTTCTGAGGCAGCAAGCAAGGATGAAGAGATCTACAGCCATTAGCCAAGGCGTCTTCGTGTTTGAAAGTTGGAAAAACTCGACAACCGCCCCGGACGTATAGATTTTACGATGTCTGAGAACAGATTTTATGTGTTCTCTCTTAGCAAAATTTGTCTAGTCAACATCCGTTGCGCGTTTTCTTTAATTGCTACAAAAAATTGTTAATATAGAAATAAAATATTTTTGGGCCTCTATTTTTTTAATTTTTAATTTGGCACCTATACATTTTTCTCTTAATTAAATATTTAATTTTATTTTATTAATATCGTTAACTCTTGCATAGAGACTAAAAATACTAATAGAATAAAGTTATAAGAGCTAACGTGGCTAAAAAAATAAAATTAAATGATTTAATTAAGAAAAAAGCACATAGATACCAACTTAAAAATTAAGAGAAAGTATAGGCACCTTCAATATCATTTTTTTTCAAAGATTTATTTAAAAATAAGGTTAAATTATACAAAATTTTCTTAAAACTTTATGTCATTTGTGAATCATCTGATTAACTTTTGAAACTTTATCATAAACATGGCTCAATTTAACAGTATCATTATTTATTTGCTAATAGTGACTTAAATTTAAAAAAAAAATTCTAAACATAGCTCAAAATTTGAGAAGATTATAATCATACGGGAAAACATTCATGTTATTAAACTACAAGACGATTCGAGGAGCAACGCGCTTCGGATTGCCACGTGAATCCAACCAATTAGTGTCCTGTAACCATCAGTTTTCCTATCTTGTTTGGTAATTGGTATCTTTTATAGCTTAAAGGCACAGGCGATGCTCTGAGACTTGACCCCACGCATCACTCTCTTACAAAAGAAGAAAATTAAAATATATGGGAGACGACTAAATTTAATTAATTAGATAGGTCAAGTTTTTTACTCCTCCAGTCCTTAATATAGGACCTAATCCTTGAGTTAGTTTTGGCCCTAAATATAAGACCCATTCTTCATATTTATCAATTTTCTCTAAATTACTCCTATGGATACTCCTTCAACCATAATTAAGTATAAGAGAGAGGAGGGGTATTAAGAAAGATGGCTATGGTATTTTAGGAAAAATGTGTCATTTTTCTTATAATTAACTAACTTACATAACTTCCTTAATCTAATCAAATTAGTTAAATGGGTCTTATATTAAGGACCGGAGGAGTATATCTACTAGGTTAACTTCTCCAATCACACATGAATACTTGTCCTTCTATGTTTCATATGAGTTTATAATTAAATATTACTCCTCCGGTCCTAATTATAAGACCCAATTGACTTATTTGAGGAGATTAAAGAAGTAAGTTAAGTTGGTTATTTATAATAAATAAGTGTTGTCATTCTTAAAATATCCTTACTAATTAAGTATATTGGCTTAAACTATCATTATTAGAAGGATTATCTTGGAAAAAAATGCATAAATATAAGAAACAAAATAGATTGGGTCTTATAATTAGGACAAAATAAAAAGTCAAATTGAGTCTTATAATAAGGACCGGAGGAGTATTAAATACTAAGCGATATGTGTGCTTATTTTGTGTTTTATTTTGGACGATGCGCAGTTCTTATCCTCATAGTGAGCTTGAGATTGTATGCATGGACCTTCTGTCCTATCTCCGATGAATTTCCTTTAAATATGCCTTTTCCGAGTGAGGTGTAAATTTTAGCTAATTTAATTTGCCTATGTTTTGTATGGCTGTTTGTGCATTTACATGTGCTTTCTTTTTTCCTGGGAAGCAGCATCCTGATGGAAAATTGAAGATGAAGAAGTTGAGAAAACATGTCTTGAAAGCCTTGCAGGAATCTGGCGTTGAAGTGGATGAAACTGAATTTAGTGAGGCACTCGAGCACAAGGTTGGCCCACTCGATTGTAATTATGTTAATTTATCTCCTCTCAATTACATGGGTTTCTTATGAAATTTCGTATGGTGACAGATCAATTCGAGTTCCAGATTTGCAGTTGAGGGGAAGTATGTGCGTTTGGTGGCCAAGGATGGTGACTAGTTGCGACCGTATAAGCAGGAATCCCTGACTTTTACTTGGTGGTATTTTGCTATTGTTTAGACATTAATTGATATCGTTTAGAATCGAAAGGAGGCGGTCCATTTTTGGGTCTAAACTGACAGAGGAACTAAAGGAGGAGCAGGTTTTTTTAATTTATTTTTCAAACCTCTCCCGTCTCCCTTTGCAAAAAATTTTTGCAGGAACAAATTGATTATTATTATGCAAATGTATTCAGTTGTTGTATAAAATGATTTTGAATCACTGAAAGGAAATTTCTTTTAGTTTTTATTGTTTATCATCAACATTGTTATAATATTTTTTATTTTAAAATTCGGTAAAACGTTTAAAATGATTTTAGTTAAATGAAGAACGAAAATAAGTAAAAAAATCATCATGGCCAGGATATTATTAAATTCTTATTGACTTGGGGGGGGGGGGATCATTCGTGATTAGGCAAATCATGCGTCCTTGAAATTGAGTTCTTGCTTCTTACAGCTGGTACAATGGCATGCTTCTGGGGGATTACTGACTTGGCTGAAAGTTCCTATATGGATTTTGAAGAGAGAAATGACGTCCGCGTCCCAGTTTCGTTGGATGCATTGTACATACTTTTACAAGGGTATAAAGTGGAATGAAATAATAGATATCGTTTCGTCTCGATAGAAAAAGGAAAACGAATATCTTTCTCTTTCATATAATCGAATTGGAAAAAATAGCAGAAATAATTAAGTACAAAAAACCTTTTTGTGTTTTTAATTGAAAAAAGCGGCGAGTTAGTTTTCTTAATTCTACACATTTTTGACGTCAACAACATAAACGGATAAACAGGAAAATGACATGAAAAATGATTGTTGAATTTGAAATTTTTAAATAATGACCTCAAAATAAGAAAAATTATCCTTTTCACACATGATTAAATAGAGATTTTGGTTTTTTTCAAAAAAATATAAAATCCCCCTCACTTCCAGCATATTTAGCACCTTCTGGGTGCATCCAGCACCTGAAAGTATTGTTACTGACATCCTAAAATATTTTTTAAGTGCTCCATCATTCAAAAGTGTTCTTTTGTCTCAGTGCTAAATGCATTAAAAAGTGTTTTAGGGCACTAGATCCACCTAAAAAAAATATCTTAGGATGTTAGACATACTTAAAAAATACTTAGAATGTTGGATATATTTGAGAAAATATTTCGAAATACTGGATAGATTTTAACTCTTAAATGAATTGGTAGGTTAGACTGTGAACCCACCATAATTTTTCAATAACTTCATACAAAGTTGAAAAATGCAATTAACTATGTCCACATCCACAAAATTAAATAAATAATATAGCGTATATGACAAAATATGAATATATTATCTATAAAGTAATAATAAAATAAACATGCAAATCAGTAAAATAATAATTATATATAAACAAAATTAATATAACAAAATATTTGTATATCATGGCCTCCATATTTTATTAAAAAAATACAAATTGCAAAAGGCCATTCCACAAGTTAAGTGGGTTGGGCTAAAATTGGTTCATTTTCAAATGGGTTGCAATTTGTACAACCAAATCAAGTTAGAAAGTTAGGCCCATATACGTTGAAAATTCTATAAATTTAAGTGAAAATATCTTAATATGAAAACTTGCAACACAGATATATATATATATATATATATATTTTGGAAAAATCTCAAAAAAGGTCCTGGAATATGAAAAATTCCAGATTGGGTCCTGGAATTTCAGAAATGACAAAATGGGTCACTGTGTCATTTGTCAAATTAAGAGGAATTGACAACTTTGCTCTCATTTGCATTCATTTACTACAATGATTTAAAGAATTACTATAAGGGTTTAGGTGTTACCTAGATTCGTGTAGCGAATAACTACTCACTTTTTCATAGTTAGGTGTCTTGTTATTAATTACAACTAATTTTGTAATCACTAGAACAATGTAAGCATTACTAAGATTTGTGTAGAGAATAACTACTCATTTTTCATAGTCAGGTATCTTATTATTGTCAGGTACTTTATTATTAACTACAACTAATCTTGTAATCACTAGAACAGTATAAGCGTTACCTATATTTGTTTAGAGAATAACTACTCACTTTTGCTTAGCTAGGGGCAAAATTGTCAATTTGCCTTAGTTTCACAAATGACAGATTGGGTCAATGACCCATTCTGTCATTTTCAAAATTTAAGGACCCAATCTGGGATTTTGTATATTCTAAGGGCTTTTTCTGGAATTTTTCCTTTTTTTTTTGAATTTTTATTTCAATATAAATATCATTTTTGTTTCAATTTCTTAAACTGTTGTTATTGAGAGGTTATGAACAAATTTTTTCAAAGAGGCTGTTTCACTTTTCTATGAATAAGCATAGCTTGAATAAGATATAAAACAAATGAAAGCTGAAAGAACTAAATTAAAACATGAGTCAGAAGACCAGATCTACGTAAGGTTAAAGGGTGTTATGCCAAAGTGGATTACAAACCAACTGACCACTTACTCCGCAAGAATACAAGGCTGCCAAATATTTCCTACGAAATCAAGAGTGAAAAATTTAGCATCAAACATGATCAAATGAATATATCTGACAGGAAGTACATGATGTGTGCTCAGCCACAAACTAATGCATGTGATTATTTATCACAAATGTCATATAAGCATCTTTATTTTTGTTGGTTTTGACACATATCTATCTTCTGGAGCCACGCAATGAAATTCATAGGGTTCCTAACCAAACTCAGTGGGCTGATGATACATGAATATCTGTACAGGCTGGAGAGTTACTAGATAGAGAAATGGATCTTAAGGCCCAGATATTAGCAACTGCAGAGCAAGGCGGAGAGTGAGGCAGGAGATGAAGTTCCCGTTGTGACTGAAGTTGACATGCCCGTTCGTAATCCGCACTATGCGTTCGTTCACTTTTCTTCGTCTGGGATCTTACGCTGTGTTTTTTAAATCCCATGTCCTGTATTAATTACTACCTCTGTTTCTTATTATACTCTTTCCGGTTTTAAATTAAAACTTATTTACGCTACAAAATAAATATTATGTCTAGGACCGGAGGAGTAAAAGCTTATTTAACTTTTAATTTAGTTATCAATATAATACTCCTCCGGTCCTTATTATAAGACCCCATTTGACTTTTTATTTGGTCCTAATTATAAGACCCAATCCATTTTGTCTCTTATATTTATGCATTTCTTCCAAGATAATCCTTCTAATAATGATAGTTTTAACCAATATACTTAATTAGCGAGAATATTTTAGGAATGACAACACTTATTTATTATAAATAACCAACTTAACTTACTTCCTTAATCTCCTCAAATAAGTCAATTGGGTCTTATAATTAGGACCGGAGGAGTACTTCAATTCACTTTTTTTTATGTTTATTTATTTTTTTAAAAATAGTCCTTATAATAGTTACACATATTAAAATTTTTATCAAATGATAATTATAATTAATATATGTGATTAGTAAAGATATTTTAGAAAAGAAAATACCTATTTATAACAAATAATTAACTTAACTAATTTTTTTAATTTTTTTAAATTAGTTAACTAAATATTACATTAAGGATAGGGGGTGGTATTAAGTAGGTAATTGGAGACTCCATGGATATGACATATGAGTAAAAGGCGGGAAGCAAAAGGGAACGCGTGTGCATGGGGGGATTTTGGAGGTGACACGTTGAAAATGTGCCAGGGGGTGGGCCACACCTGCCAAGAAAAAAGCAAGGAGGGCCCAGGGGGAGGTGGGGCCCAGGTGCATGCGGGCATCACATGAGGGCCCCACGGGGAAATTTGGGCGCATCGATGGCAGAGCTTGGGGTAGAAGAGTACGGACGCAAGCCCACATCCACAAGACCACAACTCTGCCCCCGGCCTCAATAAGAAGTATCTTTTAAAAATATTTTTTTACAAATTAAGATAAACTCTTCTATATATTTATTTCATATACCATAAAATTATTTTTAAATAAATTTTTTTATATATTTATTTCATATACCATAAAATCATTTCTAAAACATGTAGTTGGACCGACACTCTACAGATAGGATTTGATTGCTCGGTGACGGTAAAATTTCAACGTTCACATCAAGAAGACTCCAGCTGGCCTAAGCAGCAACCGTATTATCTCACGGCGACATTACATGAACTTTTGATTGTGAAAACCATCTACCAACTTTCATATCTGTGGTTGGGTGTTAGTCTCCCACAGTCGCCCCTTCTTAACTTGGTCAACAATTTGAAACCGAAATATCAAATGAAAAGAAATGGTCTAGGTTGCTGCTTAAGTTAACATCTATCATAAGAAATAACATATAGTAACAAACTATGTAAGTTAATATTAAATTGTAAGTTTATGCTACCTCTTGATACATTTGATCCCTTGGTTTCTTGTCTTTGTTCTTGAGCCCTTTCTTGATTAACAATAATACCTATTAAACAACAATAACAATGACATTCTAAATCAATCACATAATTTCATCAAACACTAAACTCTAAAACCCTAGTTTAAGTACATGGGATACGACTAAATTTAACTAATTACTTTAAAAGAGTCCTTATTATCATATATTTTCCCTTAATATATATTACTTTTAACTAATTTTTTAAAAAATAAAAAATACAGTAGCTTCTTACATTAAATATAGATTTTTCAAAAAATAAAAGTGCTTTAGTTTCGAATTTTACTGTAGGGGTGAAGTGTTTCGTGATGTCCGAGTACAAAGTTTATGGGTTCTCTCTTAGCAAAGTCTGTCTAGTCAACATCCGTTACGCGTTTTCTCTAATTGTCACAAAAAATTGCTAATATGGGAAAAAAAACTATTTTGGGGAAACCTATATTTTTTTTTAATTTTTAATTTGGTATCTATGTGTTTTTTCTCGTAATTAAATATTTAATTTTGCCTTATTAACATCTTCAACCCTTGTATAGAGACTAAAAATGTTAATAGAACAAAGTTATAAGAGCTAATATTGCTAAAAAAATAAAATTAAATAATTTAATTAAGAAAAAAAATGCATGGATATCAAATTAAAAATTAAGAAAAAGTATAGGTATCTTCAATATGGTTTTTTTCTAAAATTTATTTAAAAATAAGGTTCAATTCTATAAAATTTTCTTAAACTTTATGTCATGTGTGAATAATGTGATTAACTTTTGAAACTTTATCATAAACATGTCTCAATTTAACAATATCATTATTTATTTGCTAATATTGACTTAAATTCAAAAGAAGGTTAATTTCCTTTTTTCACCTTAATTTTCACCGAGTTCAAAAGAAGGCAATATTCAATGGGAAAAAAAAATTCATTGTTACTTTTTCTTTTTCATTTTTAAGAACTTTCTTCATTTCAAGCACACGATGCATTAATATATTCCACAATTGAATATTTTAGCTTACTTCTTGAGTCCAAATTAATCGCTGCTTTCACCTCAATATCTCTGCTACAACATCAAACAATATTCTGAAAAATTTATCATTTTTCGTGATGTTTGGGGAAATATAAGTTTTTAACGTTGGAAAATGCTTCCAATGCTAACATTCTAAAAAGCCATGATCTCCCTCTCTCTCTCTCTATTTTATTTTTATTTAATTTTGTAAGAAAAGAAAAATCATCAGAAAATTTAAATAACAGATGATAGGGACTGCTGATTCTTTTTTTTTTTTTTGATAAGACGGAAAGAGAAAAAACAAAACTAAAAGGCATTTGAGTCGTTTGCATGGAGTGTAGCCTCCAGCGTCATAGGATCCAAGATTTGAAAATCTTGACTGATGCTAAGAGCTATCTTGGCCAGCTTATCTGCGTCGCCGTTTTCATCTCGATCTATTTGCTGCAGTTCGACTTGCCAATCTCTCATCATCATTTCTTTGATCTCCTGAATCAATGAGTAATCTGCATGCATATCATTCGTCTCTCCTTCAATCAGTCCCAAGGCTTTTGCAGAATCGCTCCTAAGAATTATGTCCCTGTAGCCATAGTCCCAGGCCCTTTTGAGACCCATTAAGCAGCCCCAAAGTTCTGCTGCGAGGTTATCAGTAACGTCTAATTTGAGGAGGAATCCTTCGGTAAGATCATGGTTCCAGGTCTTAATAATTCCTCCACAAGCAGCAGCGTTTGTTCTGTATGAGAAGGCGCCATCGACTTCAACAAAGGTCCTTTGCCTATTATTGGATCCATTATTTCTTCGTAATCGTCGGATATGTGCCCCCAAGTTGACATCCATGAGTTTCCTGGACGTAGAGTTCATGCACCTCATGATGCCACTTGCTCTGGTCATAATTTGATCGAGGGGCATGGTTATATCTGAGTGGTAACTTTCATTCCTTGCTCGCCACAGGAGCCAGCACAGGGTCACAAACAGTCCTTTCCAGTAATTGCTGCCATGGCCCACTTGCTTGGTAAGATTCATCCAAAGCCATTCGTCCATTTGAGTCGAGAAGAAGCGGGTGTAATACTCCGGTCTTACTATTGACTCCCATAGCCCTCTCACATGCGAGCAGTCATGTAATGCATGCATTTCCTCCTCCAGTTGGTAGTTACACCTACTACAGGCACCATCAGGGTGTAGACCTCTCTTCCACTTAAGCTTGTTTGTCATTAATCTTTCATGGGCCATAAGCCAAGCGAACATTCGACACCGTTGTGGAATTTTCAGCTTCCAAATGTTCATCCAGATGCTTGAGGGGGGTCCATTTTCTGTATTAAGGGATTTGTAAGCAGACTTTATGGTGAACTGACCATGCTTTTCCCATTTCCAACGAACGCAAGCATTTCCATTTCTATCTTGGCCTTGTTGCAGACCCTCTTTGACGTGATTCCAGTTCTTCTTAATTCCTTGCCATGCATTCGAACCTGTTTTTTGAGAGCTAATGCTTGGGATAATATCATCCCCACATCCATATTTTCCTCGAAGGACCTTAACCCAGAGTGAGTCACGGTCCTTCACTAGCCCCCAGCCAAGCTTCATGAAGAAGGCCTTATTTTGCTGTTTTATATGTCTCATGCCCAAGCCTCCTTTTTGTTTTTCTTCGCACACAGAGCTCCAGGCAAGAGGATGCATCTTGCGTTTCTCCTCTGTTGACCCCCAAAGAAAGTCACGAGCCTTTTTTTCAATGATCTCACAGGTGCTGATTGGGAGATCAACTGTTTGCATAGTGTAGTTTGGTATTGCTGCAATGACCGCTTTAACCAACGTGTCCCTTCCTGCAAGAGCAAGTTTATTAATTTTCCAGTGACTTAATCTAGGGACTGCTGATTCTAACCCTCCCCGCCAACCACCCAAAAAATCCATAAAGAAAATTAAAAATAAAGGTCGCCACAATGAGAAGCGGAAGAGAAATTGCTCGTCATGTCCGTTGTTCCCTCTATCTACCTGCGTGCTATGCTCCAAGGCAAGGATGAGACTTAATTTTAATTTGTTAAAAATTAAAAGGTTAATCATTTTGGATTCAGTCCCAGAAATCTAAAACTAATAGTTTGGCTGCTTAAAATTTGATTTAGTTTTGGTTTTGTTTCTTATTTTAGGGACAAAAAATTTTAAACCAGACCAAAAGAAGGTGAAATGTATAAATTCAGTTTTGGTCCTCGAAGATATATAGATTTAGTTTTATATACGTCGAGGCGGCGCAATCTTGCTGCGAGGCGGTTAAAGAAGCCCTGGATTTATATTGTTTTTGGCCTGGAAAAGAACTGAATCATAGTAAATCTTCATTAATTTTTAGCCCAAATGTTCCCCATGATATGAAAATTCAGTTGTCAAGCTTCGTGCACGTTTGTTTTTATGCTCGACTAGATAGAAAAATGTTTGGATGCTTAGATTGATTTAGGCAGGAGTGAATCTCACATCTGCAACCATGTTCTTTCTATATGATTGAAAGAAGAATTGTACCTTGGAAAGCTCACCTTCTCTCGTTGGTATCACTAAAAAACCACTAATGAACTGCCAACAAAAATTTTGTTGTTAATTAGTTAAGGGAAAAAAATTTTATGCCTAATTCTATTGCTAAATTTTTAGATAGTCTTTTTTTTTTAATAATACGGGGCTCAAGGGCATAATTTTATTAAATTTTAGACAAATTTAAGCCTTGAATGCTCTTCTAATCGTTTCGTATGATTGTTCTACTTACCTAAGACGAGAATTTAATTGATATCTTCTTTATTTAAATATTATTTTCACGGTTAAATCTAAATATTTTTTGTGTTTTAATTAAATTATATTATTTTAATTATAACTGGTGAAAACCCAGCTTGAAATAGGTTCAATGACCTATGCAATTTTTAATACCTTGATTTAAGTTATAAATTAATATATAATCTACTGTTACAGTATTTTAGCAAGATTTGTCATATTTATTAGAACTAAATAATTTATTTAGTTTCATTACCATGTCAAAACTAGATAAGTAGTCGTTACATTACGAGATTGATGCTTGAAACTGAAAGTATGCTTTAATTTGGATTTGTGCAAACGGACACCCAAACATATTCATGCTTGAAATGAAGCGCTTGCTTATTCCTCCAGCTTATGTTAAAAAATCTTAAACACTGTTAGTTCTCTTTAAATTTAATACTATCATTTTAATTTTCCTCCTACTTAACAGTTAACACACACTTTTTACCCCCCAAAAATTAACAGTGCATAATAATAGATAAAGGATAAAATTATACCTTTATAAAAATAATTTAATAAAATCATTTATAACAAGACTGAAAAAAGTTGTTTCTGATCAAAATCATTAATAGATACTCTTCTGGTCCTTAATATAAGACCCAATTCTTGAGTTGGTTTTTGTCTTAAATATAAGATTCATTTATCATATTTATCAGTTTTCTCCAAATTACTTCTATGGATACTCCCTGAACTATAATCAAATAGAAAAGAAAGATGGGTATTAAGAAAAATGATTATGGTGTTTTAAGAAAATTGTGTTACTTTTCTTATAATTAACTAACTTATCTAACTTTTTTAATTTAATCAAATTAGTTAAATAGATTTTATATTAAGAACCGGGAGAATATTTTTTTAAAAATCATTTTCCCTGCATACTAACACACTGGTAGGAGATTTATGGGATTTCATTCATGTGCACGAATCCAACACGGGATTCGATTTTACGGACTGGGGACATTTTAAATGTGAGAAAATTCGATTTTAAAGGGAAAACATCACGTCTTTGTTTCGGAAATGTTTTTAGGGTAGAAATTGGATTGAAATTTTAAAAAGGCAATAAAAAGATAATGTTTCCTCTCCATGATTAAAGGAAAGCAATTTTTTTTTTTTGGCTTGAGTGATAGAATTCGGAAAAAAGGCCTTTTTTTTGGGGGGGGTTGCAGAAGCCTAGAGATAATTTTTTAGAAAAATCCTAATAAAAGATGTTCAAAATAGAAAAATCCTTAGGTATCGTGGGAGTATTACGTGACTTGGATACTCTCCAACAACAATATACCAGCTCAACAATTGCAGGCCGACATGTCAGAGCCCCATGATGTTGATTGAGTTGGTACGTGTCAATAACATCCAAGAATTTCTCTGGGAAACATCAAAAGCCTAATTCAGGAGACAAAAGTACAAAGTTACTAGCCCTCATTAATTGCTCCATCGTCACGAGCCTCTCTCTCCTGGCACAGCGCACTCTGTCACCCGCAGCTTGACTCTCCTTCCTCATCCCGTTCACGCGGTTTGATGGGTTGGAATCGTCCAAAACACACAATATAGAGTGTGATTTTAGGATCACAATCCTATCATTGTGTCTTGAATAACAATACTTTTTCGGGTTTTTCTCTTTAAAATCTGAACAGAAACAAAAGCAGGTTCCCCCGACTAAGCTCCAATCCTGAGATTGTCGTTGCTGCTGTAATTCATGAAAACCAACTTCTTCTTTGCTTCCCATTTTTCACAGCACGTAGCCACGCACCCCTCCAGTTCCTTATTCTTTTAGTTCTATGTATTTTAAAACAAGCCTTTTTTTAATCTGTGGGTACGGTTTAGTTTCATGGTAAAGATTACTAGCGTGTGTTTTGTTGAAGCGGATATATATAACTAACTAGCAACTTGGGTGTCACTGTGACAGTTGCCCCGATGAAAATGCTGGGCAGATACCAATGGCCTATGGTAAGAAAGTCTATAGCTATAAGCAATATTAGTGCATCTGAGGTTATGGATTTTGTGGCAAATTAAAGCAGGCACTTAATTACTGCTCCTGATTAACCAAGCCTGTACTGGTGGATAAAGGCGCGCCCGTGTGTGTGTGTATAGAGAGAGAGAGAGGGATGAGAATCTGGCTTATAGTAATTGAATTTTCTCACTTAATGATGTTGCACTGGAACCATACAAGAAGATCAGAAAATAAAGCGGCTGTCGTTTGTGAATAGTATTCCAAAATCTGCATCAGGCAAAATATTGAGAAGGGAATAATTATGGGGACAAATCAGTTACAGGAGAGATTCCTCGCTTGCGTGGGCGTGAGGGGGATGAGGAAGGGAAGTCTCTGACTCTGAGTGGGAGAGGGCACGTTGGCAGGAGAGAGAAGGGGTGAAAATGGTGGAGGAAATAATGAGGTCTTTTGCAGGTTCCAAACGGCTACTTCTTTCTCAGTCTGGTGTTATAAATTCGGATCCCTGAATTGGGCTTTTGATATTCTAATTCTAAAGGTATTTTGTGTTGGAGTTTTAGCCTGTGAATGTGTCCAAAGAAGTCTCATATTACTCAAGATTGAGAAAACCTTAGTATTTACTAAGATGTGAGCTTGAGCTAGTAAAATGGCTGAGAAGAGGAGTCTTTAAAACTGACCATTAGAGATGACCGTTAAAGTATTTATGTGTTTTAATTAGTCGGTTTTATTATTTCATAAACCATATTCAATGGCCTTAAAACGTTTTAATTCACCTTGTTTTAAAACCGCTCTTTTAATTGTCATTAAAACCATTTTTAATCACCATTATGGCAGCCCAAAGGTCACATATTATCTGCCTATAAAATGCAATGTGCAGTGTATGGTTAGGGGGGTCAAGTTCTATCCCCGAGTTCTCCTCCTCTCTCTTTTTCTCCTGAGTTTTAAATTTCTGCTGTTCTGTCACCTTGCTCCACGTAAGAAGGGTTCATTTAATCTTGGGGAGTGCCGCCTTTTATTCTAACCTGTGTGGCGGAATAACTCTTAAGGACAGTGTCTTTAGACACGACTCGAACCATATTTTTTGTTATTTTTGTAGGTGTTGCCAACAATCTTAAGAGTTATGTCACACTGAAGGCACCGCTCGATCATAGAGTTAGTTGTTTCAGCACTCATCAACAACAAAGTGATCATATAGGGAAGCCTCTAATTTTTGTCCTAATTTAACAATTTTATTTTATATGAATTTGGTTGTTCCCTTGTGTGAGAGGAACATTGATGAGTTGGATCTTATGTTTTGAGCATCAGTTCAAGATACTTCTGAGACCTTACAATGAAGAAATTGGCCAATAGGCTGCTCTTCATCTCTCTCGCAGGATTGAGATGGAAGGAGATGAACCTCTGGTGCCGTAAAGGCCAGAGATGACTGGAGCATTGAGGTTTAGCTCACATATCTGAGCTCCAATTCATTTGGTTGGTGTATATGAGGAGATGTGGACATTGGTGGGTGTGAACACAAAGTGACGAGATGTTACAGGTCTGATGATATTGGAGAAGAGGGGTATGGCCTATGCCATTCACAATGACTGGTGAAAGCACATTAAAATGAAGTGATGCTCATGGTGGGCTGTGATTATTAGGGGTGTTCACGGGACGGATCGGGACCGGGACAGGCCCGTCCCGGTTCCGTCCCGATGAACAGTAACGAGACAGAAAATCTGTCCCGTGTCCCGGCCCGTCCCGGGGTTGTCCCGGTCCCGGTCGGGACGGGACGGATCCGGGACGGGACCGGGACGTCCCGAAATATTTTTTTTAAAATTTTTTTAAATTTTTTTAAAAAAATCTGATTTTTTTAATTATATTTTTTTGACCTTAAATCTTATAAAAACATCTTTTTTATTTGTTTGGGCACTCTTAAACAAAAGCTCAAAATATTACATATAATAGTTATTAAAAACTCTAAACAAAAGCTTTTAACACAATAAAAACTTGCTAAAAAATCTAATCATCAATAATCTCAAATCATTAACAAATATAAAAACTCTAAATAAATATATCCATAGTTCCATACAATAGTCTCAAATCTTAAAAAAATATGAAAAATGATATTATATAAAAAGTTAAAAAAATTAAATTTTTTTTTTTTTAAAAAAGGGACCGGGACGGGACGACCCCGTCCCGTCCCGGTTTGTCCCGTCCCGAAAAATTTCGGGACGGATCCGTCCCGTCCCAATAAGACCGGGATCGGAACGGGCCGACCGGGACGGGCCGGCTTTGAACACCCCTAGTGATTATTACTACCATGGTTAAGTGCCGAATTTTCCCTCCTACCGGATTCATCATAATCTTTGTGAGACCACACACCTATCCACATGTGAATCTTATGCTTTGAGAATTCTTAGATCATCAGAGAGAGGTCGACAAATGATTGCTAGGCAGGTACGTCTCTATCTTGAAACTTGCCTCTATGACAGTGTTCATATGTGTGCATGTATATATTAATATATATGTATGTTTGAATGATACGAGATCTTTATCATGGTTGGTAAATATGATTATTAAGGTGGCTTCATAGCACAAATGCTGAATAAGTCTTCGTGATTGTTATAAATACTATATTTTTAAAGTCTTATTTCCCTTTGGAAAGCGGGACGGTTTCATACGTTGGCTTATTATATGTCTCTGTTATGTAAATTACCAATACTGTAAAAGCCTATTAATCGCTGGAGTATTGAATGGTGCCAACAACAACATTGATGATTATTATTTGTATGATTTTATCGGTTTTGGATAATGAATACATTGAATGATTTTAATGATATGTCTGTGACTGTGAGGAATATAATCAAAGTTGTTTTTTGGTTTTGGCAGTTAAATACTGGGTGATCATGTGACCATTATTGACATTTGGTGAGTAACAAGAATTGCCTAAGTGGATGTGAACAGTGTTGGACTTAATCAGTTTTTAATAAGGAAAAATAATATTATAAAATAGCTCCTTACATCTTTGGAAAATGCGTTAGTAATTGTGGCGGTGATGGCAATTTTGATAAAAATTAAATATTATGACTATGGAATGTAAACACAAATAAACGATGAAGTTTTCCGGTATATATTTTGTTCATTAATGATCACTTTGGCGTTCATGGCATGATGGTCTCATGGTTGTCTTGTTGGAAGTTTGAAAGTTAATGGTTATCTTAAAAGATATTATTAAATTACATTAATTTTCATAACCTCCATACTTAAAATATTATTGGCGTTGGAGGTTGGAGGTTTTTATTGCCTTATATATGTTGATGAGTATGATTCATTGGTGGATTTATTCTTTCTGTTGGAGTCTTGAGGGTTCAATTGCTTTTGATGGATGATGAATACATTAAATTGATTTCAATAATATTCGTTAGATATGTTGGCGTTAGTCCTCTAGAAGCAAATTTAGTTTTGTAGTAACTACTACTCATGGTGTCGTTCGGATCATTGCATACGAAATCATTGTCATTTATTTGTTTATTTTTCATCATGAAAGACTTTCGGTTATATAGACATTGACAAGATGTCTACTTTTGTATTAAAAAATGATGAATCATTTAGAAGTGGCATGAAGACATGCATTGTTGTTTTAGTGATACTAGGAAATATTTGACTAATATACAAAATATTTAAATGGGCCGAAAAAAAAAATCGTGTTTCAGTGCACACATTGATTTAATTTAAAAAGAGAATATAATTAAGGGGATGGTACAATTTGCATATTGACATGCAAATAGCCATATAGTTGTGTTGCGGATATTTTAATTTTGGAGATTTTGTGACATTTTTGTGAAATCAGAATGATATTTGCTTTTGATTCTAACTTAATTAGAATTGTTATTGATGAGATTATTGATGAGATATGAAAATAAATTGTTCTACATAAATAAGATATTTCAAAGTGTGGGGGTACCTAAGATGTTAGGTACCTTATAGAAATAATATTGGTGAGAAAAATATGTTTTAATTTATTTCAAATTGTGTTAGTCTCATTTTGCAAATCTCAATATGGGTGTTGTGATTTTTAAAAAAAAAAGTGGAGGCTTTGTGATTTGCTATTGAGAGCAAATTTTGTGAATTATCAAGTTTTTTGTGGCTTGAAAATCAATTCATTTATCTAGTGTAGAGATAAATGTACTTTAATTTTCATAATATCACTATTTGTGGATAAATAATTTATCTTGGTATAAATATGCATGAGTATGTACAACCATTATAAATATTGAATTGTAATGTGGATATGAAATATTTTTTTTAAGCTTCAAAATCTAAATGGAAGCATAGGTGAAATAAATGTGTTTTTGAGTATTGAAATATCATAAAGGTAGCAACAAAATCTCTCAAGTTGAGAAGTGTTTCCAGAGGTTGGTTCCTAAAAGCCAATATGTGAATATTTCTATGATACTTTGTTTGAGATAGTTGTATAGCTCAATCTGCATATGCACAAATTTTTTAGAATTTATTGCATTAAATTAAATTAGTTCCAGTGACGAAACTTGTGTTGTAAGATTAAGCATATGTTTAAATGAGTCCTATGAGGGAAAGTAAATGTTGAGGAGTACCATAAATAATGGTATCTTATGCAGTGGATTCCCGGTGTATTAAAATACACGGATGTTAACTGAATTTCAAGTTATATGAGAAAATCCATTAGTGATCATTCATCTTTAATAGTGATTGAAGGTTAAGTTGTTGAAAACTTCTCAACAAATATTTTGGTGTAAAACCAACACTTAGTGTTGATGAGTTGTGATTGCCAAATGGCAATAATCATTATAGAGGAAATGATGATGCGAGTACATATCATTTGAGATACTATGTGAATAAGCTAGCTTAAAAATTGTGAAGTTATCTCAATCGATTTTGTGAGGTCAAAAATGAACCTAGCGGATCCGTTAATGAAAGCTTTGGGAAAGAAACAAATTTTAGAAACATGAGGGGAATGGGACTTAAGCCAATATGAAATTAACAACGATGGAAACCCAACCTTTGTGATTGGAGACCCCATGGAGAAGGTTCAAATGGGAAAAAACAAGATGTCTGTTAGTTCTGCTAGCACTATTATAAATTTATAATCCCTTCCTATGATGTGAGAAAGTGCTAGAATGGATTTCTTAGCGAGGCTGAGCAAAAGCTCTTAATGATTTCATAATCCTATGGAATGGTGTACTTATTGCAGGTACGCTTAATGAAATCACCTCTACAAATGTGAAGTGGGGCCGCTCCTATGAGATCGTGGCGAAATCTCTAGAGCATTCGTTTAGAACTGAGCACGCACATGGCCGTTATAACACGCAAAACTGCCGTTAACAGCAGGAATTGTGGGGGGTATAATTTGACTCTTAACGCCTCTAGTACACACCAAGAGCTATTGGTTCATAGAAGCAGGCTTCACTGACATCTCTATGTACTAAGTGTTATTGATCTAGGTCTGGTTCATAGTCCGAAAGACACCAGATTCGAAATGGTTATACCTGTGTGTGTATGATAATGCTCCTTTTGACACATGTGGGGGATTGTTGGAGTTTTAGTCTGTGAGTGTGTCAAAAGAAGTCTCATATTACTTAAGATTGAGAAAACCTTAGTATTTACTAAGATGTGAGCTTGAGATAATAAAATGACTGAGAAGAGAAGTCTTTAGAACTGACCATTAGAGATGACCGTTGAAATATTTATGTGTTTTAATTAGTCGGTTTTATTCTTTCATATACCATATTCAATGGCCTTAAAACGTTTTAATTCACATTGTTTAAAAACCGCTCTTTTAATTGTCATTAAAACCATTTTTAATCACCATTGTGGCAGCCCAACAGTCACATATTATCTGCCTATAAGAGGCAATGTGCAGTGTATGGTCAGGGGGGTCGAGTTCTATCCCCGAGTTCTCCTCCTCTCTCTTTTTCTCCTGAGTTTTAAATTTCTGCTGTTCTGTCACCTTGCTCCACGTAAGAAGGGTTCATTTAATCATGGTGAGTGCCGCCTTTTATTCTAACCTGTGTGGCGGAATAACTCTTAAGGATGGTGTCTTTGGACAGGACTCGAACCATATTTTTTGTTATTTTTCAGGTGTTGCCAACATTTTGCACTATCATTTTCGTAAAAAAGTACGAAGTGAAAATGTGATCTATATTGCTCAACAGATCCATGCAAATAAAGGAAAGAACTTTTAAATTCCCATCAAAATGAAATTTCTTTCCTGGTTCTCTCTCTGGTTTTGGACTCTTCATTGATGGGAGTTTATATGGCAAAAACAAGTTTTACCAACATCCCTTCGGCCTGACCTGAGGCAAGCTGAGCTAACTATGACACAGCTGTACATATGAGGTTACAAGAACACAACTGCGTTTTAATGGCCTTTAATTATCCAAGTTAGACGCTTGGAAAGTGTTTTAGAGAGAGAGAAAGATGAAGAGAGAAAAGAGAAAGTTGGTGGAAAAAGACGAAATGCATTCGATTTCAAAGCTTCGCAACTTTAATAATATGAATGGTCCCATTCTAGGTCATCATTTGAGCACACAAACAGACAGAGAGTGGGGCAAGAGAGAGTGTACAGCTATTGCAGAAGCCGTTAGGGTCTTCGTTTCATGCAGTGGAAATGTTCTTAAAGGTAGAATTATTGGATTGAAATTTTAATGTTTCGTATCCTTGATAAAGGAAAGCAATTTTTCTTTTGGCTTGAGTAATAGAATTGGGAAAAAAGGCCCTTTTTTGGCGGGGAAAAAGCAGATGCAAAGAGATGTTTTTTTTTTGGAAAAATCCCAATAAAAAGCATTTAAGATATCAAAATTCTAATTTTGGATCCTAAATTTATACCCTCTGATTTTAAATATAAGACTTTTTTATAGTATAATTTATATTATAAAAAAATTATATATTTAAAACTGGAGGAGTTGCAAACTTAAAAGACCCTCAATAAGTCCTCCATCGTTATCATAACAATACTTTTTTGGATTTTTCTTATTAAAATCGGAACAGAAACAAAAACGGCATAACAGTATAAGTAGTCAAGTACCTGATTGAGAGACGGGGGCCAGCCGGCCAGGCGGCACCTAAGACTTTATCCTCTTTTAGGTCATCAGGATGATGGAAGGCTCGTGACGCTGATAGTCAAAGTTCAAAACCCTTTTTTCGCTTTTTTTGTGTTACGGCCATACGCAGACCGACATCTTTAATTTCTTTTGCTTTTTTTTTTAAAAAATAAGAACTGAACCTTCATCGAACTAACAAAAAAAGAGCACTGGTAAAACAAACAAAAAAAACCTATCCTTCATCAACGCCCGCCTCCTGGTCGAGAGAAGAGAAGAGGGTTGATCAAAGAGCACATCTTTAATTTCTTCACGGTTAAGTCTTGAGTGGTCTAGTAATGGTATGTATGAGCCTGATGCCTTTTTTTTCCCTAAATATTTTGTACATTTTAGTTAAATTATTTTAATTATAATTAATCTTACCCCATTTTGAACCATTGTCTTGGCCTGTTCAGTTTTCAATATCTTATTTAACTTATAAATTAATATGCATAAGAATATTTTAGAAAGATATATTAGAATTAAATCATTTATTTAATTTCAGCCAGATATGTAGCTGTTACATTTATTCATAGAAAAATGTTTCAAAGTATGTTTTGGAAAGGGTCATCCAAATATATGCTAAAATAGTTTCCGCCTTATTATCGTTCACTTTCACGTAGCAAAGTAGACTGTCTATTTTTTTTTAAAAATTTTTTTTGGTCTTTTACTTTGACCCATTCACACCCTTTGATTGTTTAGATTGAAATTTCAGTTGTTTGGGGTCTTTGTTTAACATTTTGCGTGAATGAGAAATTGCAAACTAAATTAATTCTCGTGATATATTTTTTTTGAATAAAGAAAATTTCCTCTCTTGTGAATATTTGGAGGATAATAGCAATTTAAAAACTGCACATCTATATATAATGGGCTACAATATTCTAGCCATCAGATATTAAAAATGAGTATATATGGAGAACATAAAGGATATATGCAGCATAACTGGATTCGTGGCCGATCCCTCAGTCTTGCACGCTCTCTGTTATTACAAACTTAATACGAAAAGCATAGTAATTGACTGCTTCAAGAAACTTAACAACATTCACATGCTTGAAGGATCCATTTTGGTTCATCCTCACTACAGCCCAGCTGTCAAGCTTTGAAAGCAGCATGTGTGGAACCCAGAGTAGCGAATCTTGTACAACCTTGGGTTTTCTTGTATTTTCCGAACATGCTTTGTCGCCCTACAACCTTGATCATCCCTGTATATGCACCGCCAGTATTTTCTGCCAATACAACAATCCCAAATAATATATGAATCCATGAGATTGTTTAAATGTTTATAAATTTCACATTAACATCCAATGCACTAGTCGGGAGCGATAAATTAAGGTAGATAGGTTTATTATCCCAGAAAAAGTTGCATTTATATGAGTCAATATAATCCTTTAATCTGTACAGTTTATGCAATTACCTTGGGTGTGTCCTGAGGATCGTCTTCTCACCATACTCCTCCCATTCATGAAAATCTTTTGCACTCGGTAACACCACCGTCCATGTTGTTTGAATATTGCTGCAACAGATTCATCGTACAATCAGATTATGCTTTGATATTTTAAGAAACCCAATAGGAAAATCTACGGATTATTCTGGGTAATAAATAATTTAGTCAGATCCTTTTTCGGATAAATTGAGATTAAAAAAACAGTGATGCTTTATAAAATAGAAAAAAAAATAAAATACCCTAGAATTAAAGAACAAATAAGTGCGGGCAAATTTCCAAATCCTAATTCAGACCTCTTGTATCATTTTAAAATTTTTAAATCTTACAAAATTACACAAATGTCCTTCACTGTTCTTTTTTTAAATATTGGCACCGTAACACTCTTAGCCGATTTTAGGCTACCAGAGCTCTGACACTAGTGACCCTGTTGGTGGCTAGCCGCTAGAGCTTCCGTGACTGTTCTTTTTTATGTTTTGACTTTCTTTTTTTTTAGCTAATGACTATATTTGTTTTTAGAACTCCAATGATTATTCTTGTTTAGCTACTGACTGTTCTAGTATCGCGATTGACTAGTCAAGTTGTGTTATTAACTACTTTTGTTTCAAAAATTCAAAAAATGCATTAAATGTTGTTGGAAATCTAGTTATTATTTTTTGTTTAGTTATTTACTACTCTTGTGCAGTGAATAGCTATATAAAAGTAGTCAGCAAAACTTTAAAAATAAAAGTAATGAATAGTTAAATTAAAGTAATCAATAGCTATATAAAAGTAGTCATCGGGAATAAGGATAGTGTTGTCATTTCATAATATTTTAAAATTTTAAAATAGTACAAAAAGTCTGATTTGAGATTTTGAAATTCACTCACCCTAATTTATTCTTTAGCATTTTTGAAAGTATTTTGATGTCTTTCTTCCTATAAAATACTAGTACTAATAAGATGTCATCGTATACAATGGGGTGGCAACTTTTGTGAAGTAAAGGTTAGGAAAAACTATTTTGATACGTTTGAAAATAATATTGTTAACACTGCTGAAATTCTCTCCTCACTTTAATTATATATCTTTTATATCTAAAAATGATTATTCTGTGTTCTATATACTACCCGTGTTACATAATATAAAACCCAATTGATTAATTTGAGAAGATTAAAAAAATTAGTTAAATTTGTTATTTATAATATATAGGTGTTTTCTTCTCTAAAACACCCTTAAGAATCATGTGTGTTAGTTAAATTATTATTTAATGAAATATTTAACATGTGTAAGTATTGCAGAGATTATTTAAAAAAAATAGATAAATGTGAGAGACAAAATAAATTAGGATCTTGTATTTATGGTCAAATTAAATATCAAACTAGTTCTTATATTAAACACAGAAGGCGGCATATTTAAAGGAAACTAATATTTTCCTTTACCGCCTGTTTCAGAGGGAAAAATGTAATGATGATTATTTAAATTTGTTTAGAAACTAGAACATAATTAAGAAAAATTGACGCACAGACTTGGTCAAAAAAGATATTTTTTTAAAATTTAAGGTACACTGATTGATCTTAACTGCATTTCTTAACTGACATGAAATCCTCATTTTTTTTAATCATATAATTCACGCATTTATTGCCTATTCATTACGTTGCGAGAGAGATGGGCCCACCCTTTTCATGGCATGAGAATCTTTCCGAGGCAGCAAGCAAGGATGAAGAGAACTATAGCCATTAGTCAAGGCGTCTTCCTGTTTGAAAGTTGGAAAAACCCGACAACCGCCCAGGACGTACAGATTTTACGATGTTTGAGAATAGATTTTATGTGTTCTCTCTTAGCAAAATTTGTCTAGTCAACGTCCGTTACGCGTTTTCTCGGACTGTTACAAAAAATTGTTAATATAGAAAAGAAAAAACTATTTGGGGGTACCTGTATTTTTTTAATTTTTAATTTGGTACATATGTGTTTTTTAATCTTAATTAAATATTTAATTTTTCCTGATTAACATCTTCAACTCTTATTTAGAGACTAAAAATACTAATAGAACAAAATTATAAGAGCTCATGTTGCTAAAAAAAAATTAAATGATTTAATTAAGAAAAAAACACATAGATACCAACTTAAAAATTAAGAGAAAGTATAGGTACCTTCAATATGGTTTTTTTTTTCAAAAATTTATTTAAAAATAAGGTAAAATTATACAAAATTTTCTTAAACTTTATGTCATATGTGAATCATCTGATTAACTTTTGAAACTTTATCATAAACATGTCTTAATTTAACAATATCATTATTTATTTGCTAATAGTGACTTAAATTTTTAAAAAAATTATCTAAACTTAACTCAAAATTTGAGAAGATTATAGTCATACAGAAATAACATTTAAGAAATATAAACTTCATAGTTTGGGATTACATGTATACTCTTGGAAGTTTGGAGATTCCTTAGTATTAAATTCTAATTAAAAGTTATTAAGAAAGATTATATACACCCGAGAATTTTATGCAATTTAAAGTTAGAATAATAAAAAAATGTATGCAACTCTAAATCATATACTTTGAGGCTACGCAATCTTGCTGTGAGGACTGAGGCGATTAAACAAGCCCTGGATTTGTATTGTTTTTGGTCGGGAAAAGAATTAAATCGTACTAAATCTTCATCAATTTTTAGCCCAAATATTCCTCAAGATCTGAAAATTCAGTTGTCAAGCTTCATGCAAGTTTGTTTTTCTGCTCGACTAGCTAGGAAAATATTTGGATACTTTAGATATTTTGCCAGGAATAAATCTCACATCTGCAACCATGTTCTTTCTACATGATTAAAAGTAGAATTGTAGCTTGGAAATCTCACCTTCTCTCGTCTGTATCACTACAAACAAGAAAAAAATAGTGAACTACCAATATTAGTGCCTCTGATCGAGGTTATGGATTTTGTGGCAAAGCAGGTACTTAATTACTGCTCCTGATTAATTAAGGGGAAAATGATAATAAAATACCTTATGAATTTCAAAATGACAAATAAGGCATCCGAATAAACAAAATGACAAATAAGGCATTAGGGATCAATATGAAATTTTGATTTTTGGTCTCAAAACATGTTACGAAACCCATTGACAAAGTAATGACTCTCACTATGAAAGTTATAAATCCCACTATGTGTTTTGTAAAATTCAGCGTGGAATTACATTGTTTTTTACATAGAAGTTGCCCAACCCCTCAAAATAGGTTACAAAAACCATTGACCAAGTAGTAAATCTCACTATGAAAGTTGTAAATCTCATAATGTGTTTGTAAAATTCGGCAAAACTTGCCCAGCCCTTCAAAACATATTGTAAAACCTATTGACGAAATAGTAACTCTTACTATGAAAGCTGTAAATCCCACTATGTGTTTTGTAAAATTCAAAATCAAAATTCCAGATTGGTACCCGATACCTTCTTTGTCATTTTGTTTATTCGGATGCCTTATTTGTCATTTTGAAATTCAGAAGGTATTTTATTGTCATTTTCCCTTAATTAAGCCTGTACCCGTGGATAAATGCGTGCGTGTGTATACATATGCACAGAGAGAGAGAGAGAAGACAAAGGAATGAGAATTT
Source organism: Neltuma alba (assembly GCF_004799145.2). Taxonomy (NCBI): domain Eukaryota; kingdom Viridiplantae; phylum Streptophyta; class Magnoliopsida; order Fabales; family Fabaceae; genus Neltuma; species Neltuma alba. The sequence goes on from NW_021636103.1 coordinate 482,692, forward strand.
GGCTTACCAGAAAATCAGACAAAATATTGAGAAGGGAATTAGTTACTTGTGCTATCTCTGCTGCTTCCTCCAAGTTGCCATAATTATGGGGACAAATCAGTTACAGGAGAGATTCGTCGCTTGCGTGGGCGTGAGGGGGATTAGGAAGGGAAGTCTGGCTTTGAGTGGGAGAGGGCACCGTGGCAGGAGAGAGAAGGGGTGAAAGTGATGGAGGAAATAATGAGGTATTTTTACAAGATTTGCAGATTCCAAATTGCTACTTCTTTCTCAATCTGGTGTCATAAATTCAGATCCCTGAATTGGGCTTTTTGATATTCTATACAGGAAAATAAAATTTGTGGAAATGAAAAAGTAATCATCTTGAAATTTTCGCAATCCAAGTGTGAAAGAAGGAAAGAAGGTAGAAGTATGAGAGAAGGGAGGCGGGAGCGGTATAACTCTACAAGTAGCTAAGCACCTGATTGAGTCCCCCCCGGGGGGGGGGGGGGGGAGCCGGCGAGGGGAGGATAAAATTGCTTGACATGCAATGATTTCATTGCTTAACGTGTAGATTAAGTGGCACCTCGAAAGTACACGATGATGGATGATGGATGATGGAAGGCTCGTGACGCTCATATTCAAAACCCTTTTTCCGCTTTTATTGTGTTACGGCCATACGCAGACCGACATCTTTAATTTCTTTTCTTTTTTTTTTTTGTATTATATACCAAACTGAACCTTCATTGAACTAACAAAAAAAGAGCACTGGTAAAACAAAAAAATCCCATCCTTCGTCAACGTCCGCCTCCTGACCGAGAGAAGAGAAGAGAAGAGGTTTGATCATAGAGCATATCTTTAATTTCTTCACAGTTAAGTCTTGAGTGGTGTACTAATGGTATGTGTGAGCCTAATGCCTTTTTTTTCTTCTAAATATTTTGTGCATTTTAGTTAAATTATTTTAATTACAATTAGTCTGACCCCATTTTGAACCATTGCCTTGACCAGTCTTGCACGCTCTCTGTTATTACAAATTTAATACCAAAAACACAGTAATTAACTACTTCAAGAAACTTAACAACATTCATATACTTGAAGGATCCATTTTGGTTCGTCCTCCGTACAGCTCAGTATAATTGTTAAGCCTTTAAAAGCAACATGTGCGGAAGCCAGAGCAGCGAATCTTGTGCAACCTTGGGTTATCTTGTACTTGTTGAACATGTTTTGTCGCCCCACAGCATATAAATGTTTATAAATTTCACATTAACATCCAACTTACATAAATGAAAGGCGTACAAGTTGGGAGCAATAAATTAAAGTAGATAGGTTTACTATCCCAGAAAGAAAATTTGCATTTATATAAGTCAATATAATCCTTTAATTTGCACAGTTTATGAAATTACCTTGGCTGTGTTCAACTGGGGATCGTCTTCTCACCATACTACTCCCATCCATGAAAATCTTTTGCACTCGGTAACACCACCGTCCATGTCGGCTAAATATTGCTGCACCAGATTCATCGTACAATCAGATTATGCTTTGATATCTTAAGGGAACCAATAGGAAAACCTACGAATGATTCTGGGTAATAATACCCAAAAACACACACACACACACACACACTCATTACCTGGGGTTTGTTTGCTCGTATTTCCCAGAAACAGCTGGTTTATTTGACCCTCTATAACTGGGACTCCGAAATCTCCAGTTTCGACGTCATTTAGGAACTCGATCATGAAATTCTCATAGGCAGGCAACATAGTTCTCCTCAGTGAACTCGTAATGGCATTTCTAAGGTGATCATCACAGATAACCCATCGAGACTGGTTTTCACAAATCTTCTCAAACTGCAACTTAAATAACTCAAACCTGTGTCCGGCATTTTCGAATCGAACAAGTGACCCATCGTAGTCCATAACGTTCAACAGTTCGAGCACTCTATCCCATGAACTTTTCTGGTAAATCTCATGGTATTGGTACACTTTTAAAATGTGTTTGTGCAGCCAATCGCCGCCTAATAGGTCTGCAAGTTCAGTGTTCATGGCATTTTGAACTATGTACCTTATATTGTTCATCATGACAAAAGAGCACAGAGCTGGGTCATTATCATAGATCTTAGAGTTAGCCTCCAGATTGGTCTCCAGCAAATCCACAATCCGAAGCAGTTGCTCAGATAAAGAGGAAGACGACGATGATGATGGCAACGATGAAACATGGGTGCCCTCGAAAACTCTTTCGAGTTGCTTCCGACATTGACAAGCGGCTCTTAGGTAGTTCATCACACAAATGTTTGTCGGATGAAGCCCACCTCTGCTGGCTCCTGCTAGCTGCGTGCCATAGAATGAACGAATAAGAAAATATCATGGGCTTGATATTATGATATAATAATTAGTATTTAATTATTTAAGAGCTTAGGTATTTTTTCGAGGTGATTCAACATTAAATATTGCGTAGGCAAGTTCGAACTGGGGCAAAAATGCCAACGATATTCCCCCGCCCAATTCTTCCCTCTCACAACCAACGTCACCGTCTCACAATTTCACGGCGATGATCTGATCAGATCGGAATTGTACGTGATCCTCGAAGCAGTAGTCGATCGAGTAGAGATAGAGGGACCACAACATTGGCGAGCAGCGGGACAACCGGAACACCCACCTCCTCAACTCCATCAACACCATCAACCTAGCCCCATCTGCTATTGCCGGAGTCGTCGGTGCTAACGGAGCAGCGCTTCCCCCTTTCAAGCTCTCCTCCGGCCTCCTCTTTCCCACCGCCACGGGGATGCTTTTCATAATGAACAAGACTCAGCTGGTGGAGGAGCAACGCGACACCACGGGGCTCTTCTGGCAGCTCCAGAACGAGATCGAGATGAAGCTCTCACGATCGGAATTAAAAAGTCGGCGACGAGGAAGTTAAGGAAGCGATGGCCAAGGTTCTGGCTCTTGATAAAGCTTACCCAATTCCTATTTTGGGAGCAATGGTAGAAACATTTCCAAACAAGTTCGAGCTTGCAACATGGTGGCCATCTTATTCATCAAAGAGAACCACCTTACGATCCAAGGAAGCGAAGAACGAATGGAGTGAGGGACTAGAGATGGAAACAAAGGATGATGGGAGAAGCTCGTAATTTTACGCGTCAATATTATACACAGAACATATAATTTCTTATAGCGAAAAAATGATCAGAATTGGTAAATGCAGATCAGGCATTGAGATTCGTGGGTATTTACCTTTGCCGGGTGTTGACCATTCTCGAGCTCCATGAAGACTCCTGTGATTGCTTCTCCTAGTCTTCTGCTCACTGCGATAGCTTCATCGTAGAGAAACTCACAAATCTTATTGCAGAAAAGTGATTCCATGTCAGGCAAAATCTCCTCCAGTGTGTCCAAAACGACAACGATTCTGAACAAATGCTCCGGCGACAGCGTTCTGGTCGAAACGGCGTTGCCATAATTCAATAGCTGGGTCGTTATTCCCCGACAAACCTCCATGAAAGACAGTTCGTCCAGAGGAGAGAGCGCCGCGAAGACGACACTGCAAGCATGCCGTTCCTGAGGAAACAACGTCTTAATGACGAAGTGACAAGCTTTTGTCCATTCTTCGATGTCGTTTTTTAGAGTTTTCATGGGCAACCTGGGGACTTCATTGATGCTGAGATTCTGAAACCCCATAGTAGTCATCTTGTCGTTTAGGAGCTGTTTTCGCCAAGTGATGAAAGCGTCGTAACACTCTTTAACTAACCCCGAAGCGATTGCGTCCTTGAGCTTAGACTCAAAATCTGAAGGGTAAACGAATCTCTCAGGATTTTCACTATCATTCACAATTCCCAGCTGAATGGAACCCAGTTGTTTTCCGAGATCGGAAGCACAAGTATCACTGTTTATTGCCACGTTCTCTTGAAGGGTACTAATACACCTAACAGTCTCCAGTGGAGAATCTAAACACCAGGGAATTAGAACGATGGCAAAGTAACATAAAACTGCTCCGATCAAAGTGAGAAGCAAGTTGATCTTCATGAGTTGGATGGTGAGAAAACCCAGGAAAAATTTGAGAAGATCGTCCTCGAATCCAAATTGAATATTCTGCATTCTCAAGCTTAAAGACGTGAAAGCAAATGAACCAGTGGAAACGAGACTGAACACGTCCGGTTTTATCTTCATGAATTTGTCATAGAAATAAGAGTAAATTGAGGAGAGGAGCAAGACCAGAAATGCCAGGTGAGATCTGAACAATAAATTCTGAGGAGGGTTCCATGTCTTCACAAGCAAGATACTGTAGGGGACGATAATAATCAAAAGAGCATACAGAAGAGTCTTCCAAGTGTTGAGCTCTCCAAATATAAAGTGAAAAGATGAACTCAAAAGATAAGATAACAGCCCGATGGTGGCCGATAGGAACCCCAGGATTCTCCAGAAGAAGTCGACCTCGGTTGCATCTGGGATTAGATTAGTAGGCATTGTTTTCACGAGCTTTTACAGGATAGACAGAAGTGACGGGGAGAGAATAAGCTGAGGTATGGACGAGGCCAGTGTAATTTGGTGAGTGACACACCTTAAACTCATCACAAGCAACGCCCCTGCTCCAGCTCGAGTGGTTTATTTCAAAAGTGCTTGATTATTTATTGGGTTATTTGTACGAAAACGGATTGTTGGGGCACGTCATTGTCGGGCGAAATTCATGATGTGCACACCTAATTTATTACTCCCTCCGTTCCTTATTATAAGAGACATTTGATGCTTATAGCATGTTCCTATACATAAGAGACACTTAAAAGTTGTCTCTACTTTTTTGTGTTGATTTCCTATTTTACCCATGTTTATTGTCTCCAACTCACACTCTCTCTCCCTCCTACTTCTCTTTCTTTTAATAATTTAATTGTTCTCTACCATACTCTCTCTCCTTATTAATGAGGGCATTTTTGGAAAAAAAAATTATATTTTTTACACATTGATTGTTCTTAAACTAATTTTAACTGCTTTTTTGATCAACGTAATTCGGTTATTTATCTCTTATAATAAGAAACGGAGGGAGTATTGATTACGAAGTGCCAGAATTCGGACAAATGAACAAAAGTAATTCTTTCGTAAGTTTTTCTTATACAAGAAGAATCAAATTTTCATCACCACAGGAAAAACAGAAATATAATGCCACCCCAAAACAATATGCTCATAACCAACACGCATGGATTCAACCATGATCTTCTTTTGCTCAAGAACAAAATTGCACCTAAAAAATAAAATCACGGATAAAATTACACTAAAAAAATTATATATAAAATTGCATCACTAAAAAGATCATGATGTTAGACGTACTAAAAAATTAAGATCACGGGTTAATTTATACCTTTAGCTTTTTGTATGATATTTCATTTACTGTTGCAAAATCTTTGCTCAGGAAGACACCAACCCCTACCGATTGATCAATGAAGGTTCTATTTGTCATCAAGATTGAAATTATTTATAAGCATGTTTTATGTAAAACGAGATAAAACTCCTCTCACATGCTTATCTTATATTTCATAAATCTTGATTAAAAAATTACTTATAAAATATTCTAAACGAACCCTGAAATATTAGCTTTAAGTGAACGCCCAGTACAAGCAAGACTTCTACGAGAGAATGCATCTAGCGTTGATTTCTAGAAGCTGGTGGAAAAAAAAAAAAAAGCGTTGATTTCTAGGATTTTCCTCCTCTGCTTTATTCGTTTGTCTCGTCTTGTTATAAATATTAGTTATCAATAAAATCTCTCTTTTCACTTAAAAAAAGAGAAAATCACAATTAACCCTATAATTTAAAAAATGCAGATAGAGACCCGTGACAACTTCACTACAGGTTTTGACAATTTCATTTGTCAAAACCCACAGTGAAGTTGTCACGGGTCCTTACCTGTATTTTTTAAATTTCAGAGTCTTTTTTTTTATTTTCCCAAAAAAAAGGACATGAAACTTCTTTTATTGTTTATTATTCTTAAAACAAGGTTATTGGCATGCTTGAAAATCGAGTTCTTAAATTCACTTGAGGTTTGAAGAATTATTGTTAATATTTTCTTTTGGTAATTATAATATTTTTATTTTTAAAATCAGTGAAAAGGGTTAAAATAATTTTATTTTATTTTATAAGTGATAATTTTCTTTGTCGCTAAATAAAACGACTTCAATAGTTAAACATATAATGGTAAGCAGCGAAGTCGAACGGTAAAGGCGGCTTTCTTAATATAAAAACGTAGACGGCGGGTTTCAAAAACGAAGTAAGGAACAAATATAATAATTAAAAAAGGGAGTTAAGGTAGAATTTTAACAAAAATAAAAAAAATTTATAATTCTTTTAGTTCGCATCAATTATACCGACATCTTTTTTATTTTTAAAATGGACAGTTTAGTTCAATTAATTAAAACTGTTAAAATATTTTTAAAAATTCTCAAAATATTATTTTACTTAAAATTTATATTGAAATGAATTTATTTATTATTTTATCTCTCACTTTAGTAAAATTTTAAATTTCATTTTTACAGTTATACGAATGTTACTCAGAAAAGAACAAAAACAGCGACTGAAAAACGACCCAAAATCGGAAAGGTGTACCCAAGTACCAATTTTTCGTGCTCTTTTCTTTTCCTCTCAAAGTCATCTTTGGTTTCTGATTAAAAAAAAAAATCATATTTGACAACAAAAAGCATATCTACGACCTAGCGCATATTTTTGTATCAGATAGCGCTGCCTAATGGGTTTTCACTAAATATATTATGGATGGAATTCCAACACGTTGGATGGAATTCCAACACGTAGGCCCTACGTGTTGCATGGAATTCCAACACGTAGGGCCTGCATGAACCCCACAGTTGGAATTAATACTTTATTAATGGCCAATTCTTCTTCGGTTTGAATGAAAATGCAAGCCATCTTGAACAGAAAAAAGAAGACAAGATGGCTACAAGATAATTAAACAACCAACATAATTTTAAGGCAAGTGAGCAAAAAAAAAAAAAACGTAAGAATACGTGTTGCATGGAATAAAATTACTTATTCTATTCTTAATATAAAACTTATTTTATAATATAAATTATATTAGTGTCTTTAATTATGAATCTACTAAGAGTATATTAAAAGGAAAATCTCCAAAAAAATGACTGTTAAATTTCAAAATTTTAAATTAATATTGATGACTACATTCCTAGAAAAAATTACTACACTCAGAAAGCAAATGACAACATAATTTTAAGACAAGTGAGCAAAAAAGTAAGAATTCGTGTTACGTCAAATAAAATTACTCATTAGATCCTTAATATAAGATTTATTTTATAATATAAATTATACTAGTGCCTTTAATTGTGAATCCACCGAGAGCATATTAAAAGAAGTTGGTGAGAAATATGTAATAAGCCCAGTGCTTTTAATTATGAATCCACGGAGGAAGAGTGTATTTTTTACTTGTTTTTACCTTTATCAGCTCTTCATTCGAAGAGAAAAAAACGAAACAAGCATTCTTAGTCCTATGAATTGACACTCCAAAATCCAGAAAAAGAGCTCTTTAACTTGACACAATTCAAAGAGCACAATTGAATTGTGAGTGTCAATTCAAAGAGACCCAATTCACACTTTTTCGAGCGACACTGGTGCAGTGAATAAAGAGCGGAACTGCAGTGGGACCAAGAAAACGTGTTGTGGGGATTTGTAAGGAGATATCTACTTTATGAAAAAATCATCACAAAAACAATCAGGATGTAGAGCTCGAGTTTGGGAACAAGAAGTTGTGTCAAGTTAAACTCAAACTTGTGAAAAACAACATTAGTTGTGTAGTATCTTAGTAAATAGTTTTAAATATGTAGTATTTTAGTATTATTTCTTCTATTGTTTACAGCATTTAGCTCAAAAAAAGGTAAAATGCATTTAGAAAAAGAGCTATTGTTTATTAACGTGAATGAGTTATGGGATGTTTTAAAGGATTATATAATCCAAAAGAATTTTAACATAATCAGATTAAAAAAATGAAAAAGCAAGATAACTGCTATTTGTGCTTTAGACAATTATAAATAAAAAAGTTGATTATGTAAAAAAATTGATTAAAAATTTAATTAATTTTTTTAACAAATATATATTTGACTAAATACTTTTATAAATTTTTGTACAAAAATGTATTTCAAAATTTTGAAATAAAAATTCACATATTTTATATAATATTTCAAACTTATATCATTTATACTTTATGATAAAATAAAACTATGTATTTAAAATACATTTTAACAATTTAAAAGAAATCAAAATAAATAATTTTAATGAATGTGATGAAAAATTAAAATTATTAAATTTTATAATTAAAATTAAAATTAATAATTTTTGTAAGATATTAGTATTTTTAAAATATATGTATTAAAACTATTTGTTGATTTCATAAAATATATTTTTTGAAAAATAAAAATATTTAAATTATTACTATGTTAAAAAAGGACATTTTGGTAAAAAAAAATTTAAAAGTGAAATTTAACGATGAACTAACGATGTGTTTATGTTTTTTTAAAAAATATTTTATGCATTTTTTTCTGTAGAATTACTTTTTTAAATGTATTTTGATCTTTTATGTTTTAAAACCAATTCAATTGATATACTGCACATTTTTTCCATTTCTTACCAGATTTCGCTGATCAAACCATATTGTTTACTTGATGGCCACAGGTGTGAACCTGGAGAAATTATCGGAGAAGAAACAAAGAGAGAGAGAGAGAGACCCGGGGGGGAAGAGAGAGGAAGGGCGGCTGGGAGAGAAACTTCACGTGAGGAGAAAATTATATTTGGACTAAAATAAATACTACTTCCCGTTCTAATATAAAATATAAAAACTAATTGATTAATTTGACTATATTAAAAAAATTAGTTAAGTTAATTATTTATAATAAATATGTGTTGTTATTTCTAAAATATTTTTATTAATTAAGTGTATTAATTTGAACTATCATTATTAGAAAGATTATCTTGGAAGAAAATAGATAAATATAAAAGACAAAATGGATTAAAGTCTTATATTTAGAACCAAAATAAAAATCAAACAAGCCTTTATATTAAAAACTAGAGGTAGTATAAAAGTAACAGCAGCTTGTGCAAGTTAACAGTTTTGCTAAAATTGCCTCATCTTGAAAAGGTTACGTATGATTTTGCACTTAAGTAAATTTTATTGTGACAGGTGCCTATAGATAAAAACTTTATTGTTAAAATTACATTTTAACCCCTAAAAAAGAAATAATCATGGTAGGGTATTCTTAATGTGTATATATACATTTCACATCTGATTAGATAAAAGGCATATTTAAAATAATTTATAAACAGTTTTTAAATCATGATTTACAAAGTAGAAAGTAAACATAAAAGAAAAGTTTTATCTTAACTCAGTACAAAAATGAGTAATAACCCCCAGTAGAGACTGGTACGATTCAATTCAACATTTTGTTCGTTTGGGTTTGATTGTGTCGTAGCTCTATAATTCAGATTAGGTTTATCATTGGATGAACTGCATTGCTGATATTGACCCCAAAAAAGAAACGGTGGGTACCGCTAGTCTGTGAACAGCTAACCATCGTACTGTAAAAATAGGATAGGTTCTATCTATGGTCATTGGGGCCTCCTAAAAAGATCTACTAAATTCATCGAGTTGTTCCAAAGGATCAAAACGGCCAGTTATTAATGGAATTCCATAAAATATACTTTTAAGCGATTTCAAACATGATTTGAATCTACATGCCGTGTTTAACGAATGAGATGATATACCCCTCCTCCTTTTTTTAAAAAAATAATTTCCCTTAATTTTATTTTTTATTTATTTGGATTAATTTGTATCTAGCACTCTAAATTTTTTTTTGCAGTAATGATTATCCTAAATTAATTTATTTTTAATTTAGTATCATGAAATATTTTGTTAGTAACACCTAGTATTTTAAATTAATTATTTTTTTCATGAATCCATCATCCTAAAGTATTTTTCCAGTAGTACCCACATAGCATCCTAAATTAATTAATTTTTAGTGCATTTATTATCCTAAAATATTTTTACAGTAACACATAGTATCCTAAATTAATTATTTTTAGTGAATAAAGTATCTAGAAGTAATTTTTCAGTAGCACCCAACATCATTAATTAATTAATTTTTAGTGCATTCAATATTTTAAAACATTTTTTAGTAACACTCGGTATTCAAAATTCATTATTTTTTAGTGAATCCAACATTTGGAAGTATTTTTTCAGTAACACTCGTTATCCTAAATTAATTAACTTTTAGTACATTCAATATTTTGAAGTATTTTTTCAATAACATTCAGTATTCTAAATTAATTAATTTTTAGTAAATTTAGCATTCGAAGTATTTTTCAATAACATCCAATATTATAAATTAACTGTTAGTATATTCAGCATGCTAAATTATTTTTCTAGTAGTCTCATTAATCGGAAAAAAAATACTCTTGATACACTAAAAATTAATTAATTTAAGATAATAAGTGTTACTAAAAAAATATTTTAGAGTACCAGATACAAGTTAACCGAAATAAATAAATAAATAATATTAATGAAAAAAAAATTTGTTTGGGCGGGGGGAGGAGGTGGTATCTCATTGCCAGATGAGGAGGGAATACCGATTCATGCTTGAAAGTAGAGGTGTTTTTTGCTAGCCTGCCCCGCCAACTTTCATTCTTTTTTTTAAAATTTTTTTATACATATATTTAAATTTTTTAAATTAAATTATAAATTTTTATAAACCAAATTCTTCTTATTCTTACATTTTCATATAATTATATAATTAAATTAATCTCAAAATTTGAAATGTAAACATATAATTCATTGTTAATAATTATTTTATTAGTATAAAAATGGTAAAACAATAAAGAAAACGAGCAATCAAATTTAGAATCAAAGTTTCTAATAAAATACAAAGTTATGTGTAAATTAAGTGAAAATAACAAAACTTTTTCTTATTAAAATTGTAAAAAAAAATTGAAAAAAAGGGGTTGGCTGGCTAGCTAGTGGCAAGTTGCGGATTGGCGGGTACAGGCTAAAAAGGACCATATCAAAATGGTTCATATTTTTTTTAACCCAACCCGTCACTTTATGGCAGGTTGGGCCAGCGGGATCAACCTATATTATCGGTTCTAGGGAATGCGTGCCTATTCCTCTAGCTTATTTTAGTACTGTTTATCCATGATTAAAGGGAAGCCCCCCCTCTCTTTGCTTGAGTGATAGAATTGGGGAAAAAGGCCGTTTTTTGTGGGGAAAAAGCAAAAGGCCAGAGGTAATTTTCTTAATTTTACACCCATTTTTCACACCAACAATCTAAAATGACTTGTCAAAAGCTAGTAATATGAGTTTGATTTAAAATTTTATTAATTATAATTGTAATAGTATATGTTACGTCTCCTGAATTTTTTTCTCCAAAAATGTCTATATAGTTTTTGTGGTGTTTTCAATCAGGTATTTCATGAAAAACAAGGTTTTTTTTTTTTGGTATGTTATATAAAAAAATTGGAAAAAAATAGTTTTTTGAAAAACGTGAATAAATATGGTAGGCTCAGGTTGCAATCCGGCTGTAAGCGGGCCTTTTTGGCCCAAAGCTGCTGCGGGCCACCCCCATTGCCACCCCTCTAGAATGCCAATAGAAAAGCTTTTTCCACACGCCAAACACAATTTCAAAGGGATTCCGTAACTCATTTCCTCGTTCAGAGCCATATCATAATCAAATCCGAAATCCCATTTATGCTGTTGAATGAGAGTCTTCTCTCGTATCAGCAACATCATGACAGGCAGCAATATCAGTAATAATTGTTATTATATCATCAAATCGAAGAACTAATTTTAAGGGCATGAGGAAGCGCCACTTGTTGATTTGTCATTCAAGTCACTGGGTGGAACAACAGGAGAGCAGCTCAAAACCCTACTTTCACATACACATAATAGATGGATTTCAAAGTACGTATAAAACAAAAGGATTACAGGTTTTAGAGGACTCTTATGATGGCAATCTTGTGTTTCATTCGCAAGCATAATACGAAAGCCATTTTGATCCTATAATTTGAAATTGCTATATACAAAGCACAGTCTTTGCTGCAAATCAATGGTATTCAATATGAATTTGTGCTGTACTTTCACTTATGAAGGCCGTAACCCAAAAGGATTACAGGATTACTGACTTGGCCGAAAGTCCCTCTATCGATTCTAAAGAGAGAAATAACATCCGCGTCTTAGTTTCGCTTGATGCATTATATTCCTCTCGTTCTAAATATGGGATACTTTTTGTAGTATAATTTTACACTGTAAAAGGGATTTTATATTTAGGACTAGAGGAGTACATATTTTTACAAGGATATAAAGTGGAATGAAGTGCTACCGGTAGATATAAAACTCATTTGATTTTTATTTTAGTTTTAAATATGAGACTTCAATTTATTTTTTTCTTTTATATTTATTTAATTTTTTTCAAGATAGTACTTCTAATAATAATAGTTCTAGTTCATAAATTTGATTGGTAAGGATATTTTAAGAAAGACAACACATGTTTATTATAAATAACTAACTTAATTTATTTTCTTAATTTACTTAAATTAGTTAACTAGTTTTTATATTTAGGACTGAAAGTAGTAATAGATATCGTTTCGTCTCGATAGAAAAAGGAAAACGAATATTTTTCTCCTTCATATCAGAAATAATTAAGCACGAAAAAGCTTTTTGTTTTTTAAATTGAAAAAAGCAGAAGCCTCGAGGTAGTTTTCTTAATTCTACATATTTTTCACGTCAACAATATAAACGGATAAACGGGAAAATGTCATGAAAAATGATTGTTGAATTTAAAATTTTCAAATTATGACCTCAAAATAAGAAAAATTCTCCTCTTCATACATGATTAAATAGAGATTTTGGTTTTTTTTTAAAAATTATAAAAATCCCCCTTACTGTCCTCCGGCATATCCAGCATCTTGAACTATTTTTTTCTAGTGTATATCCATTATCCGAAAGTATTTTGTGATGTATCTAGTATCCTAAAGTAGTTTTCAGATGCTTTGAAAGTATTCTTTTGCCTTAAAATGCATTAAAAAGATATTTTAGGGTATTAGACGTATTTAAAAAATATTTCAAAGTGTTGGATGTACTTAAAAAAATATTTTAGAGTATTGGATGAGCCTGAACCCTTAAATGAATTTAAAGGTTAGACTGGTCAACCTGTCATAATTTTTCAACAAGTTCATGCAAATTTGAAAAATGCAATTAACTGTATCCAAATCCACAAAATTAAATAAATAATATAGCATAGATGACAAAATATGAATATATTATCTACAAAGTAATAATAAAATAGAGATGAAAATCATTAAAGTAATAATTATATATAAATAAAATTAATATAAAATTTAACACGGATAAATAACAAAATATTTGAATATCATGACCTCCATATTTGGTTAAAAAATACAAATTAGAAAAGGCCAATCCACAAGTTAAGTGGGTTGGGCTAAACTTGGTTCATTTTCGAATGGGTTGCAATTTTTACAACCAATCCAAGTTAAAAAGTTAGGCCCATGTACGTTGAAAATTCCATAAATTTAAGTGAAAATATCTTAATATGGAAAACACAGATATTAATTTTTTTACATATTTTAATTTTTTTGAAATTTTATTTTAATATAAATAATATTTTTGTTTCAATTTCTTAAACTGTTGTCATTGAGAGATTATGAACAAATGCCTTCAAAGACGGCAGTTTCCCTTTTCTATGAATAAGTGTAGCTTGAATAAGATATAAAACAAATTAAAGTTGAAAGAACTAAATTAAAACATAAGTTAGAAGACTAGATCTGCGAAAGGTTAAAGGGTATTATGTCAAATTGAGGACGTAGGATTACAAATCAACAGACCACTTACTCCGCAAGAATACAAGGTTGCCAAATAGCTCCTGAAAAATCAAGAGTGAAAAATTTAGCATCAAACATAATCAAATGAATAAATCTCACAGGAAGTACACGATGTGTGCTCAGCCACAAACTAATGCATGTGATTATTTATCACAAATGTCATATAAGCATCTTTATTTTTGTTGGTTTTGAAACATATCTATCTTCTTCAGCCACGCAATGAAATTCATAGGGTTCCTAACCAAACTCAGTGGGCTGATGATACATGGACGTCTGTACAGGCTGGAGAGTTACTAGATAGAGAAATGGATCTGAAGGCCCAGATATTAGCACTCGCAGAGCAAGGCAAGGAGGGGAGCCAGGCAGAGAGTGAGGCAGGAGATGAAGGTCCAGTTGTGACTGAAGTTGACATGCCCGTTCGTAATCTGCGCTATTGTGTTCGTTCACTTTTCTTTGTCTGGGATCTTACGTTGCGTTTTTTAAATCCCATGTCCTATATTAATTACCATCTCTGTTTCTTATTATATTCTTTCCGGTCTTAAATATAAAACTTATTTACGTTACAAAATAAATATTATATTTAGGACTTGGGGAGTAAAAGCTTATTTAAATTTTAATTTAGTTCTCAATATAATATTTCAATTCACTTTTTTTTCATATTTATTTATTTTTTCTAAAGTAGTCCTTATAATAGTTACACATATTAAAATTTTTATCAAATGATAATTCTAATTAATATACGTGATTAGTAAAGATATTTTAAGAAAGACAATACTTATTTATAACAAATAATTAACTTAACTAATTTTTTTAATGTTTCTAAATTAGTTAACTAAATATTATATTAAGGATAGGAGGTAGTATTAAGTAGGTAATTGGAGGACTCCATAGATATGACATGTGAGCAAAAGGGGGGCAGCAAAAGGGAACGCGTGTGCATGGGGGACTACAGTGTGTTCGTTCACTTTTCTTTCTTCTGGGATCTTACGTTGTTTTTTTTTTTCTTTTAACCCTATGTCCTCTGCTAGGGGGTGTTTGCATATAATGAGAAGTATTTTTTAAAAATATTTTTTCACAAATTAAGATAAACTCCTCTAGATATTTATTTCATATATCGTAAAATTATTTCTAAAACATGATGTTGGACAGCAAAAGTAAGTAACTGAAGACACTCTACAGATAGGATTTGATTGCTCGGTGATGGTAAAATTTCAACGTTCACATCAAGAAGACTAAGCAGCAACCGTATTATCTCACGTCGACATTACATGAACTATTGATTATGAAAACTATCTACCAACTTTCATATCTGTGGTTGCGTGTTAGTCTCCCACAGTCGCCCCTTCTTAACTTGGTCAACAATTTGAAACCGAAATATCAAATGAAACGAAATGGTCTAGGTTGCTGCTTAAGTTAACATCTATTTACCTTTATCACATCATGACATATAAATAAAAAATAAGATATAGCAACAAACTATATAAGTTAACATTAAATTATAAGTTTTATGCTACCTCTTGATACATTTGATCCCTCAGTTTCTTGTCTTTGTTTTTGAGCCCTTTCTTGATTAATAATAATACCTATCAAACAATAATAACAATGGCATTCTAAATCGATTACATAATTTCATCAAACACTAAACTCTAAAATCCTAGTTTAAATATATGGGATACGACTAAATTTAATTAATTACTTTAAAAGAGTCCTTATTATCATATCTTTTCCCTTAATATATATTACTTTTAACTAATTTTTTAAAAAATAAAAAATACAGTAGCTTCTTACATTAAACATAGATTTTTCAAAAAAAAAAAAGGTGCTTTAGTTTCGAATTTTATTGTAGGGGTGAAGTGTTTCGTGATGTCCGAGTACAGAGTTTACGGGTTCTCTCTTAGCAAAATCTGTCTAGTCAACATCCGTTACGCGTTTTCTCTAATTGTTACAAAAAATTGTTAATATGGGCAAAAAAATATTTTGGGGATACCTATATTTTTTTTAATTTTTAATTTGGTATCTATGTGTTTTTTCTCTTAATTAAATATTTAATTTTGCCTTATTAACATCTTCAACCCTTGTATAGAGACTAAAAATATTAATAGAACAAAGTTATAAGAGCTAATGTTGCTAAAAAAAATAAAATTAAATAATTTAATTAAGAAAAAATGCATAGATATCAAATTAAAAATTAAGAGAAAGTATAGGTATCTTCAATATGATTTTTTTTCAAAAATTTATTTAAAAATAAGGTTAAATTATACAAAATTTTCTTAAACTTTATGTCATGTGTGAATAATCTGATTAACTTTTGAAACTTTATCATAAACATGTCTCAATTTAACAATATCATTATTTATTTGCCAATAGTGACTTAAATTCAAAAGAAGGTTAATTTCCTTTTTTCACCTTAATTTTCACCGAGTTCAAAAGAAGGCAATATTCAATGGGAAAAAAAAATTTCATTGTTACATTTTTTTTCCCATTTTTAAGAACTTTCTTCTTCATTTCAAGCACACGATGCATTAATATAGTCCACAATTGAATATTTTAGCTTACTTCTTGAGTCCAAATTAATCGTTGCTTTCACCTCAATATCTCTGCTACAACATCAAACAACATTCTGAAAAATTTATTATTTTTCGTGATGTTTGGGGAAATATAAGTTTTTAACGTTGGAAAATGCTTCCAATGCTAACATTCTAAAAAGCCATGATCTTTCTCTCTATATTTTATTTTTCTTTAATTTTGTAAGAAAAGAAAAATCATCAGAAAATTTAAATAACAGATGATAGGGACTGCTGATTCTAACCCTCCCCACCAACCACCAAAAAAGTCCATAAAGAAAATTAAAAATAAAGGTCGCCACAGTGAGAACCGGAAGAGAAATTGCTCGTCGTGTGCGTTGTTCCCTCTATCTACCTGCGTGCTATGCTCCAAGGCAAGGATGAGATTTAATTTTAATTTGTTAAAAACTAAAAGGTTAATCATTTTGGATTCAGTCCCAGAAATCTAAAACTAATAGTTTGGTTGCTTAAAATTTGATTTGGTTTTGGTTTTGTTTCTTATTTTAGGGACAAAAAATTTTAAACCAGACCAAAAGAAGGTGAAATGTATAAATTCAGTTTTGGTCCTCGAAGATATATAGATTTAGTTTTATGTACTTTGAGGCGGCGTAATCTTGCTGTGAGGCCGTTAAAGAAGCCCTGGATTTATATTGTTTTTGGCCTGGAAAAGAACTGAATCATACTAAATCTTCATTAATTTTTAGCCCAAATGTTCCCCATGATATGAAAATTCAGTTGTCAAGCTTCGTGCAAGTTTGTTTTTATGCTCGACTAGATAGAAAAATGTTTGGATGCTTAGATTGATTTAGGCAGGAGTGAATCTCACATCTGCAACCACGTTCTTTCTATATGATTGAAAGAAGAATTGTACCTTGGAAAGCTCACCTTCTCTCGTTGGTATCACTCGAACTGCCAACAAAAATTTTGTTGTTAATTAGTTAAGGGAAAAAAATTTTATGCCTAATTCTATTGCTAAATTTTTAGATAGTCTTTTTTTTTTAATAATACGGGGCTCAAGGGCATAATTTTATTAAATTGTAGACAAATTTAAGCCTTGAATGCTCTTCTAATCGTTTCGTATGATTGTTCGACTTACCTAAGACGAGAATTTAATTGATATCTTCTTTATTTAAATATTATTTCACGGTTAAATCTAAATATTTTTTTGTGTTTTAATTAAATTAAATTATTTTAATTATAACTGGTGAAAACCCAGCTTGAAATAGGTTCAATGACCTATGCAATTTTTAATACCTTGATTTAAGTTATAAATTAATATATAATCTACCGTTACAGTATTTTAGCAAGATTTGTCATATTTATTAGAACTAAATAATTTATTTAGTTTCATTACCATGTCAAAACTAGATAAGTAGTCGTTACATTACGAGATTAATGCTTGAAAGTATGCTTTAATTTGGATTTGTGCAAACGGACACCCAAACATATTCATGCTTGAAATGAAGCGCATGCTTAGTTGCTTATTCCTCCAGCTTATGTTAAAAAATCTTAAACACTGTTAGTTCTCTTTAAATTTAATACTATCATTTTAATTTTACTCCTACTTAACAGTTAACACAAACTTTTTACCCCCCAAAAATTAACAGTGCATAATAATAGATAAAGGATAAAATTATACCTTTATAAAAATAATTTAATAAAATAATTTATAACAAGACTGAAAAAAGTTGTTTCTGATCAAAATAATTAATAGATACTCCTCCGGTTCTTAATATAGGACCCAATTCTTGAGTTGGTTTTGGTCCTAAATATAAGATTCATTTCTTATATTTATCAATTTTCTCTAAATTACCTCTATGGATACTCCCTGAGCTATAATCAAATAGAAAAGGGAGAGTGGGTATTAAGAAAGATGATTATGGTATTTTAAGAAAATTGTGTCACTTTTCTTATAATTAACTAACTTATCTAACTTTTTTAATCTAATCAAATTAGTTAAATGAATTTTATATTAAGAACTGGGAGAGTATTTTTCTAAAAATCATTTTCCGTGCATACTAACACAATGGTAGGAGATTTATGGGATTTCATTCATGTGCACGAATCCAACACGGGATTCGATTTTACGGACTGGGGACATTTTAAATGTGAGAAAATTCGATTTTAAAGAGAAAACATCACGTCTGTGTTTCGGAAATGTTTTTAGGGTAGAAATTGGATTGAAATTTAAAAAAGGCAATAAAAAGATAATGTTTCCTGTCCATGATTAAAGGAAAGCAATTTTTTTTTTTTGGCTTGAGTGATAGAATTGGGAAAAAAAGGCCTTTTTTTTGGGGGGGGGGGGGTTGCAGAAGCCTAGAGATAATTTTTTAGAAAAATCCTAATAAAAGATGTTCAAAATAGAAAAATCCTTAGGTATCGTGGGAGTATCACGTGACTTGGATACTCTCCAACAAAAATATACGTGGCTGGCTCTTTTGCCATGGAAAATATTTTGCAAAACAACTCGCCTCTTTTCTTCATCTCATTCTATTCGAGAAGTTTCTCACCATCCTTCCTTATTTCCATTGATTGAGCTTACGTGGTTGATTGAGTTGGTACGTGTCGATAACATCCAAGAATTTCTCTTGGCAACATCAAAACCCTAATTCAAGAGATTCCTCGCTTGCGTGGGCGTGAGGGGGATGAGGAAGGGAAGTCTCTCACAGTGAGTGGGAGAGGGCACCTTGGCAGGAGAGAGAAGGGGTGAAAATGATGGAGGAAATAATGAGGGCTTTTTCCAAGATTTGCAGGTTCCAAATTGCTGCTTCTTTCTCAGTCTGGTATTATAAATTCAGACCCCTGAATTGGGCTTTTGATATTCTAATTCTAAAGGTATTTTGCACTATCATTTTCGTAAAAAAGTACGAAGTGAAAATGTGATCTATACTGCTCAACAGATCCATGCAAATAAAGGAAAGAACTTTTAAATTCCCATCAAAATGAAATTTCTTTTCTGGTTCTCTCTCTCGGTTTTGGACTCTTCATTGATGGGAGTTTATATGGCAAAAACAAGTTTACCAACATCCCTCCGGCCTGACCTGAGGCAAGCTGAGCTAACTATGACACAGCTGTACACATCTGAGGTTACAAGAACACAACTGTGTTTTAATGGACTTTGATTATCCAAGTTAGACGCTTGGGAAGTGTTCCAGAGAGAGAGAAAGATGAAGAGAGAAAAGAGAGTTGGCGGAAAAAGATGAAATGATGCCCCTGAATGCTCAAAACCGAGCGCGTTATGTTACAACTTCAATAATATGAATGGTCCCATTCTAAGGCATCATGTGAGCATAAACAGAAAAAGAGAGTGGGGCAACAGCGATTGCAGAAGCCGCTAGGGTTTTCGTTTCATGCATTGGGAATGTTCTTAAGGTAGAAATTGGATTGAAATTTTAAAAAAGTAATAAAAGGATAATGTTTCGTATCCTTGATAAAGGAAAGCAATTTTTCTTTGGCTTGAGTGACAGAATTGTGAAAAAAGGCCCTTTTTTGGCCGGGAAAAAGCAGAAGCAAAGAGATAATTTTTTTTTTGAATAAGAACTGAACCTTCATCAAACTAACAAAACAAAGAGCACTGGTAAAACCAAAAAAAAACCCTATGCTTCATCAACGTCCGCCTCCTGGTCGAGAGAAGAGAAGAGGGTTGATCAAAGAGCACATCTTTAATTTCTTCACGGTTAAGTCTTGAGTGGTCTAGTAATGGTATGTGGGAGCCCGATGCCTTTTTTTTTCCTAAATATTTTGTACATTTTAGTTAAATTATTTTAATTATAATTAATCTGACCCCATTTTGAACCCTTGTCTTGGCCTGTTCAGTTTTCAATATCTTATTTAACTTATAAATTAATATGCATAAGAATATTTTAGAAAGATATATTAGAATTAAATCATTTATTTAATTTCAGCCAGATATGTAGCTGTTACATTTATTCATAGAAAAATGTTTCAAAGTATGTTTTGGAAAGGGTCATCCAAATAAATGCTAAAATAATTTCCGCCTTATTATCGTTCACTTTCAGGTAGTAAAGTAGACTGTATTTTTTTAAAAAAAATTTGTTTGGTCTTTTACTTCGACCCATTCACACCCTTTGATTGTTTAGATTGAAATTTCAGTTGTTTGGGGTCTTTGTTTAGCATTTGGCGTGAATGGGAGATTGCAAACTAAATTAATTCTCGTGATATTTTTTTTTGAATAAAGAAAATTTCCTCTCTTCTTGTGAATATTTGGAGGATAATAGAAATTTAAAAACTGCACATCTATATATAATGGGCTACAATATTCTAGCCATCAGATATTAAAAATGAGTATATATGCAGCATAACTGGATTCGTGGCCGATCCCTCAGTCTTGCACGCTCTCTGTTATTACAAACTTAATACGAAAAGCATAGTAATTGACTACTTCAAGAAACTTAACAGCATTCATATGCTTGAAGGATCCATTTTGGTTCATCCTCACTACAGCCCAGCTGTCAAGCTTTGAAAGTAGCATGTGTGGAAGCCAGAGTAGCGAATCTTGTACAACCTTGGGTTTTCTTGTATTTGCCGAACATGCTTTGTCGCCCTACAACCTTGTGTGCTCGTCTTTTCCCAGAAACAGCTGGGTTATATGACCCTCTATAACTTGGACTCCGAAATCTCCAGTTTCGACATCATTTGGGAATGTGATCATGAAATTCTCATAGGCAGGCAGTATAGTTCTCCTCAGTGAACTCGTAATGGCATTTCTTAGGTGATCATCAAGGATAACCCATGGAGACTGGTTTTCACAAATCTTCTCAAACTGCAACTTAAAGAGCTCAAACCTGTCTCTAGCGTGTTGGGATTGGACAAGTGACTCATCAGAGTTCATAACGTTCAACAGTTCAAGCACTCTGTCCCATGAACTTTTCTGGTAAGTCTGACGGTATTGTCTCACTTTTAAAATGTGTTTGTGCATCCAATCGCCACCTAACAGGTCTGCAAGTTCGCTCTTCATGACATTGTGGACCATGTATCTTAAATTGTTCATCATGAAAAAAGAGCACAGAGCTGGGTCATCATCACAGATCTTAGAGTGAGCCTCCAGATTGTTCTCCAGCAAATCCACAATCCGAAGCATTTGCTCAGATAAAGAGGGAGACGCGGACGATGATGGCAACGACGAAACATGGGTGCCCTCGAAAACTCTTTCGAGTTGCTTCCGACATTGACAAGCAGCTCTTAGGTAGTTCATCACATAACGGTTTGTCGGATGAAGCCCACCTCTGCTGGCTCCTGCTAGCTGCGTGCCATAGAATGAACGAATAAGAAAATATCATGGGCGTTTGATATTACTCCCTGCGTTCCTTATTATAAGAGACAAATAACCGAAATACGTCGATAAAAAAAACAGTTAAAATTAGTTAAGAACAATTAATGTGTAAAAAGTATAATTTTTTTTCCAAAAATGCCTTCATTAATAAGGAGAGAGAGCATGAGAGAGAACAATTAAATTATTAAAAGAAAGAGAAGTGAGAGGGAGAGAGAGTGTGAGTTGGAGATAATAAATATGGGTAAAATAGTAAATCAATACAAAAAGATAGAGACAACTTGTAAGTGTTTCTTATATATAGGAACATGCCATAAGCATCAAATGTCTCTTATAATAAGGAACGGAGGGAGTATGATATACTCCTCTGGTCCTATTTATAAGGCAGAGAGAGAAGGTTTTTTTTTGTCCTATTTATAAGTCACTTCATTAACTTTTCAGTGTGAGTGTACTATTTTGCCTTTCATTTATTATAGTGTAAGTAGTTATCTTTTTTGAAAAGAGTATATATTAAATAGGGGTAAAGTTGGAAAGTTGCTATATTTTAATGGAGAGTTAATGCAGTTTAAGGTTTTCCTTGGTCTGTGTGAAACACGTTGGAAGTGCCTTATAAATAGGACCAGAGGAGTAATAATTAGTATTTAATTATTTAAGAGTTAGTTATTCTTTCGAGGTGATTCAACGTTAAATATTGCGTAGGCAAGTTTGATTCCTACTGTATTTAATGGGACACACCCAATTCTTCCCTCTCAAATCGAACCTCACCGTCTCACAATTTCACGGTGATGATCTGATCAGATCAGATCGGAATTGTACGTGATCCTCGAAGCAATAGCCGATCGAGTAGAGGTGGATGGACCACAACATTGGCGAGCAACGGGACAACCGGAACACCCACCTTCTCAACTCCATCAACGCGATCACCCTCGCCGGATCTACCATGGCCGGAGTCGTCGCTGCCAACGGAGCAGCGCTTCCCCCTTTCAAGCTCTCCTCCGGTCTCCTCTTCCCCGCCGCCACGGGGATGCTTTTCATAATGAACAAGACTCAGCTGGCGGAGGAGCAACGCAACACTACGGGGCTCTTCTGGCAGCTCCAGAACGAGATCGAGATGAAGCTCTCACGATCGGAATTAAAAAGTCAGCGACAAGGAGGTTAAGGACGCGAAGGCCAAGGTTCTGGCTCTTGATAAAGCTTACCCACTTCCTCTTTTGGGAGCAATGATAGTAACATCTCCAAACACGTTCGAGCTTGCAACATGGTGGCCATCTTATTCATCAAAGAGAACCACTTTACGATCCAAGGAAGCGAGGAACGAATGGAGTGAGGGACTAGAGATGGAACCAAAGGATGATGGGAGAAGCTCGTAATTTTACGCGTCATTATTATACACAAAACACATAATTTCTTATAGCGAAAAAATGATCAGAATTGGTAAATATAAATCGGGCATGGAGACTCGCGTGTATTTACCTTTGCCGGGTCTTGAAGAATCAGATTCTCTAGCTCTATGAAGACTCCTGTGATTGCTTCTCCTAGCCTTTTACTCACTGCGATAGCTTCATCGTAGAGAAACTCACAAATCTTGTTGCGGAACAGTGATTCTATGTCAGGCAAAATCTCCTCCAATGTGTCCAAAACGTCGACAATTCTGAACAAACGCTCCGGCGACAGCGTTGTGGTCGAAACGGCTTTGGCATAATTCAATAGCTGTGTCGTTATTCCCCGACAGACCTCCATGAAGGACAGTTCGTCCCGAGGAGAGAGCGCCGAGAAGACGACACTGCAGGCATGCCGTTCCTCGGGAAACAGCCTCTTAACGACCAAATGACAAGCTTTTGTCCATTCTTCGATGTCGTTTTTGAGAGTTTTCATCGGCAACCTTGGCACTTCATTGATGCTGAGATTCTGAAACCCCATAGTAGTCATCTTGTCGTTTAGGAACTGTTTTCGCCAAGTGACGAAAGCGTCGTGGCTCTCTTTAGCTAACCCAGAAGCGATTGCGTCCTTGAGTCTAGACTCAAAATCTGAAGGGTAAACGAATCTGTCAGGATTTTCACTGTCATTCACTATTCCCAGCTGAATGGAACACAATTGTTTTCCGAGATCGGAAGCACAAGCATCAATTTTTATTGCCACGTTCTCTTGGAGGGTACTAATACAACTAACAGTCACCAGTGGAGAATCTAAACGCCAGGGAATTAGAACCATGGCAAAGTAACATAAAGCTGCTCCGATCAAAGTGAGAAGCAAGTTGATCTTCATGAGTTGGACGGTGAGAAAACCCAGGAAAAATTTGAGAAGATCGTCCTCGAATCCAAGTTGAATATTCTGCATTTTCAAGCTTAAAGACATGAAAGCAAACGAACCACTAGAAACGACGCTGAAGATGTCCGGTTTTATCTTCATGAATTTGTCATAGAAATAAGAGTAGAGGGAGGTGAGAAACAAGACCAGAAATGCTACGCGATATCTGAAAAATAAATTATGAGGAGGGTTCCATGTCCTCACAAACAAGATACTGTAGGGGACCATCATACTTAAAAGAACATAGAGAAGAGTCTTCCAAGTGTTAAGCTCTCCAAATATAAAGTGAAAAGATGAACTCAGAAGAAAAGATAAGAGCCCGATGATGGCCGATAGGAACCCCAGGATTCTCCAGAAGAAGTCGGCCTCGGTTCGATCTGGGATTCGACTAGTGGGCATTGTCGTCACGAGCTTTCACAAGATAGAAAGAAATGACTGGGAGAGAATAAGCTGTTATGTAGATGAGGCCAGTCTTGGTGAATTATACAATTTTAACAGGGTTAAAAATGTAAAGACAATTTACAATATTTGTGCACATGCGTCCAGGTGAATAAGGTTACAATGGGAGAGGAAGGGGGCTGGAAGGGGAGTGTGAATAGCGGTGGGACCAGAAAGCTGAGTTGTGGAGGAGGCCAGTCTAACTTGGTGCGTGACACACCTTAAACCCAGCACAAGCAACGCCCCTGCCCTTGCTCGAGTGGTTTATTGCAAAAGGGGTTGATTATTGGGGTAGTGTTTCGGTGGGGTGTGGGGTACACTTCATTTATTATTGATTGACCGTGCTGTCGGGCGCAAAGAGGAGAAAAAATAATGGATAAAATTACATTAAAAAAAGGAAAAATGACAGATAAAGAAGGTGGAATATCTGAAATTTCAATTTGGGAAGCTAAGGAAATGTAATGACAATGAGGGAAGTACTTCCTAAATTGGAATTTTGAAATTCAGTGAAATGACAAAAATGCCCCTTGTCTTTTTTTTTTTTTTAAAAAAACACCCAACCTCTCACCGGTGGCCGGCCGCCGGCAACCACCGCCGGCAATTGGCCGTCGTCGGCCGGCCGCCGCCACCGGGCGCCGCCGGCGGCGGCCGGTGTGGTGGCTGCCGGTGGAAGTTTTTTGTAATAGTTTTTTTTGTGTGTGGGAGAATATTGCAAGAAGTGGTAGGGGTGGGATTTGATCCCACGACCCCTTGGCCATTTGGGCCAACAAAAGGACAGATGACCATTGGGCCATCAAAGACTTCTTAGCTTTATAATGCAAACAAAAATATAAGTTGACTCTTTTACTGTGACTCCAGCCCGTGACAATAATTTACCTCAGGATGACAAGTCTTAATTGAGAAATAACAAGTCTAAATTTGATATTAACAAAGCGACTTTTCCTTATACATAATAAGAAGTAACAGTATATTAATTAAAAATGACAGTTTATTTGAATATGACACGTCTTTACTGAAAAATGACACGTCTAAACATGAGATTAACAATATGCCTTTTTTTTTATATATATATAACAAGAAGTAGCATGTACATTAATTAAAAATGACCATAATTTATTTGAAAATGACACATCTTTACTGAAAAATGACAAGTTTAAACTTAAGATTAACAATGTGTCTTCTCTTGATACATAACAAGAAGTAGCATTAACAATATGTCTTCTACTGAAAAATGACAAGTCTAAATTTCAGATTAACAATGTGTCTTCTCCCGATACATAATAAGAAGTAGCATTAATAATATGTCTTCTCCTGATACATAACAAGACAAGTCTAAACTTGAGATTAACAATGTGTCTTCTCCTAATACATTACAAGAAGTAACATTAACAATATGCCTTATACTGAAAAATGACAAGTCTAAATTTAAGATTAACAATGTGTCTTCTCCTGATACATAACAAAAAGTAGCATTAACAATATGTCTTCTCCTGATACATAACAAGACATGTCATTTTCAAATAAATTATGGTCATTTTTAATTAATGTACATGCTACTTCTTGTTATGTATCAGGAGAAGACACATTGTTAATCTCAAGTTTAGACTTGTCATTTTTCAGTAAAGATGTGTCATTTTCAAATAAATTATGGTCATTTTTAATTAATGTACATGCTACTTCTTGTTATATATATAAAAAAAAGACATATTGTTAATCTCACGTTTAGATTTGTCATTTTCCAGTAAAGACGTGTTCTTTTCAAATAAATTGTCATTTTTAATTAATATACATGCTACTTCTTATTATGTATCAAGAAAAGTCGCTTTGTTAATATCAAATTTAGACTTGTTATTTCTCAATTAAGACTTGTCATCCTGAGGTAAATTATTGTCACGGGCTGGAGTCACAGTAAAAGAGTCAACTTATATTTTTGTTTGCATTATAAAGCTAAGAAGTCTTTGATGGCCCAATGGTCATCTGTCCTTTTGTTGGCCCAAATGGCCAAGGGGTCGTGGGATCAAATCCCACCCCTACCACTTCTTGCAATATTCTCCCACACACAAAAAAAACTATTACAAAAAACTTCCACCGGCAGCCACCACACCGGCCGCCGGCGGCGGCGCCCGGTGGCGGCGGCCAGCCGACGGCGGTCAATTGCCGGCGGTGGTTGCCGGCGGCCGGCCACCGGTGAGAGGTTGGGTGTTTTTTTTTTAAAAAAAAGACAAGGGGCATTTTTGTCATTTCACTGAATTTCAAAATTCCAATTTGGGAAGTACTTCCCTCATTGTCATTACATTTCCTTAGCTTCCCAAATTAGAATTTCAGATATTCCACCTTCTTTATCTGTCATTTTCCCTTAAAAAAATTATAGATGAAATTACAATTACACCACTAAAAAAATAGTAATGTTGGGTGACCTAAAAATTAACATTACCGGTAAATTTACACCTTTAGTTTTTTGTATGATATTTCATTTACTGTTACTGTTACTGTTGCAAAATCTTTGTTCCGGAAGACACCGACCCTTACCGATTGATCAATGAAGCATTAGCTTTAAGTGAACAGTACATGCAAGACTTCTATGAGAGAATGCATCTAGTATTTGATTTCTAGGAATTTTCCTCCTCTGCTTTATTTGTTTGGCTCGTCTGATTGTAAATATTAGTTATCAATAAAATTTCTCTTTTCACTCGGAAAAAAAAGCAGGAGACTTCTTTTATTGTTTATTATTCTTAAAACAAGGTTAGTGGCAAGTTGAAAATCGAGCTCTTAAATTCACTTGAGGTTTGAAGAATTATTGTTAATTTTTTTGGGTAAAAGAATTATTGTTAATATTATTATAATATTTTTATTTTTAAAATCAGTGAAAAATGTTAAAATAATTTTAATTTTTTTCATAAGAGATAATTTTATTAGTAGCTAAATAAAACGACTTCAATAGTTAATATATATAAAACCATTTGGAATAACTTATAAGTAGTTTTTCAATCGTGATTTAAGGAATACGAGATAAATATGTAAGAGAAGTTTTACTTTGGCTTACATGAAACATGCTTATAAATGATTTCAATAGTAATGACAAACAGGGCCATAATGATAAGCAGCAAAGGCACCGTTTGGATGTACTTGCAAACCATGGTTTGGAAGCCCAAACCATGGTTTGCACAAAATGCTATCCAAACACCCCCTAAATCTCACATCTGCAACCATGTTCTTTCTACATGATTAAAAGTAGAATTGTAGCTTGGAAAGCTCACCTTCTCTCGTCTGTATCACTTTAAAAAAAAAAGAAAAATAGTGGACTACCAATATTAGTGCATCTGATCGAGGTCATGGATTTTGTGGCAAAGCAGGTACTTAATTACTGCTCCTGATTAATTAAGCCTGTACTGGTGCATAAATGCGTGTGTGTGCATACAAAAATATATATATATATAGAGAGAGAGAGAGAGGTGATGAGAATGTGGCTTATAGTAATTGAATTTTCTCACTTAATGATGTTGCTGGTGGAACCATGCATAAAAGAAATTCAGACAAATGCACGTGTGTGTGCCTACATATATATATATAGAGAGAGAGAGAGAGAGAAGTGATGAGAATGTGGCTTATAGTAATTGAATTTTGTCACTTAATGATGTTGCTGGTTGAACCAGACAAATGCGTGTGTGTGTGTAAATAAAAAGAGAGAGGGAGAGAGGAGGGATGAGAATCTGCCTTACAAGGAAACGAGACAAAATATTGAGAAGGGAATTAGTTACTTGTGCTATCTCTGCTGCTTCCTCCAAGTTGTGATTAGACTCATAATTATGGCCACAAATCAGTTACGTTCGTCCAAGATTTGCAGGAGAGATTCCTCGCTTGCGTGGGCGTGAGGAGGATGAGGAAGGGAAGTCGGACTGTGAGCGGGAGAGGGCACTGTGGCAGGAGAGAGAAAGGGTGAAAATGATGGACGAAATAATGAGATCTTTTTTCAGGATTTTTCTTCGTGATCGTTTCCTCATTTTTATCTACTTTTTTTTTATATAGTTTTTATTATAAGTTCTTATATTTTATGTATAGTTAGTTTTCAAATTTTTTTAAAAAAAGATAAGCACCCCTAACTACCATATTTGCAAGACCGCAACCTAGTAAGACCGCTAATCCCAGCATTCATTTTTTTAATTTTATTAATTATCATAATTATATGTTAAATTTCATTTAATTTTTTTTCAAAAAAATGTCTATTATCATTTGATTGGTGTTTTGAATCAAATATTTCAAAGAAAAATAAGGATTTTATTATATTTTTTACATTATATAAGAAAAAAATGAAAAAAAAATCATTTCTTTAAAAGTAAATACATGTGGCAGGCTCAGGTTGGCTTTCATTTCAATAAACCCGCCTGTAAGCTAGCTTTATTGATTTGTCATACAAGACACTGAGGTGGGACAATAACAGAGCAGCTCAAAACCATACTTTCATATATTTGTGTGGATAAAAACCAACAAGATTAGTGATTCTAGAAGACCTTTGTGACTTGGAGTGAGAAAAAAGAAAGTGGGAAGAAATTACTTGCCTTTCATTAATGATATACTACCTCTGATCCTAATTATAAGACTTTATTTGTTTCGTTTGTAAAGGTTTTATAATTATAACTGAAAGTAGTATGATGGTATATATACACAGTAGTTTAGACATAACTGAACAATTCAACTTAACAGAATGTTAATCTCTATCCTAAACTTGTCAACCTTTATGATGGCAATCTTGTGTTTGATTAAAGTATAATATGCAGGCCATTTTTTCCCCCTCCTAAGAATAATATGCAAGCCATTTTGATTCTGTAACAGTATCTTCTGCAAATTGCTATATACAAGCCCAGTCTCTTTGCTGCTGCAAATCAACGGTAACCAATAGGAAATAATTAAAGTATGTTTAAGTTCAAGACACTCCTTTAAAATAATTATTATTAAATGCACACTCCTGGTCAAATAATGCATGCATGGAAGCTCAAGTCTTTTTAATGACTATCCTCTTGAAAACACAAGGACACCATTATTAGAAATTTGTTTGATGCTCACTAGATACCGTTTTAACAGATCCACACGAAATTCAAATATACTACCTCTGGTCCTGAATATAAGAGCTAGTTGACTAATTTGAGTAGATTAAAAAAAACTAGTTAAGTTGGTTATTTGTAATAAGTAGGTGTGTTTATTGGTTAGAACTGCCATTATTATAATGACCATTTTTTAAAAAAATAGATAAATATGAGAGACAAAGTGAATTGGGGTTTTATTCTCAAGACCATAATAATAATCAAACAAGCTGTTATATATATATTAAGCACCAGAGGTAGTATTAAGCATCGGAACAAGTAATTTATTTAGTTTCTTTGATAGGTCAAAGCCAGATACATAGCTGTTACATTCATTCATAGAAAAATATTTGAAAGTCTGTTTTGGAAACGGCCATCCAAAAACATGCTAAAGTAGTTTCCACCTTATAATCGTTCACTTTCAAGTAGTGAAAGTAGACTGTCGATGTTTTTTTCTTTTAAAAAAATTAGTTTGGTCTTTTACTTTGACCCATTCACACCTTTTGATTGTTCTGATTGAAATTTCAGTTGTTTGGTGTCTTTATTTAACACCTGGCGTGCATGAGAGATTGCAAATTAAATTAAAATAATTCTCTTGATATACTTTTTTTGAATTAAGTAAATTACCTCTCTTCTTGTGAATATTTAGAGGATAATAGAAAGTTAAAAACTGCACATCTATACATAATGGGCTGCACTCTAGCCATTAGATATTAAAAATGAGTATATATGGAGAGAAGAACACAACAGATATATGGAGCATAACTGGATTCTAAATAAAAGATCTCAATCCACATTGCCTTCAATATTTATGTATTTTTTCCTCAAGTAATCCCTCTATATGTTGCATATGTTAACGATTTATTATTATGCAAATGTATTCAGTTGTTGTCTAAAATGATTTTGAATCACTGAAAGGAGATTTCTTTTCTTGTTTATTGTTTATTATCAACATTGTTATAATTTTTTTTATTTTCAAATTCAGTAAAAATTTTAAAATGATTTGAATTCAATGAAGAACGAAAATATGTGAAAAAATCATCATGGCCAGGATATTATTAAATTCTTATCGACTTGAAAAAAAAAAAAATCATTCGTGATTAGGCAAATCATGCTTCTTACGGCTTGTACAATAGCACACTTTTAAGGGGTTACTACTGACTTGGCCGAAAGTTCCTATATCGATTTTAAAGAGAGGAATAACATCCGTGCCCTAGTTGATATAAAGTGGAATGAAATAATTGATATCGTCTGGTCTCGATAGAAAAAGGAAAACGAATATTTTCCTCCTTCATATGATCGAATTCGAAAAAATAGCAGAAATAATTAAGTACGAAAAAGTTTTTTTTAATTGAAAAAAAAACAAAAACCCTTGAGGTAGTTTTCATAATTCTACACATTTTTCACGTCAACAATATAAACGGATAAACGGGAGAATGACATAAAAAATGATTGTTAAATTTGAAATATTAAAATAATGACCTCAAAAGAAGCAAAATTCTCCTTTTCACACATGATTGAATAGAGATTTTGGTTTTTTCAAAAAAATAAAATAGAGAGATAATTAATTTACCCCGTGGCTTGCCCTTGACGCTAGCCATTCTGCAGTTGACCTCAGTTCAAAAGAAGGTTAATTTCCTTTTTCCGCCTTAATTTTCACCGAGTTCAAAAGAAGGCAATATTCAATGGGAA
This sequence comes from Neltuma alba, assembly GCF_004799145.2. Lineage (NCBI taxonomy): Eukaryota > Viridiplantae > Streptophyta > Magnoliopsida > Fabales > Fabaceae > Neltuma > Neltuma alba. The sequence goes on from NW_021636103.1 coordinate 513,917, forward strand.
AAAAAAATTCATTGTTACATTTTTTTTTTCCATTTTTAAGAACTCTCTTCTTCATTTTGAAGCACACGATGCATTAATATAGTCCACAACTGAATATTTTAGCTTACTTCTTGAGTCCAAATTAATCGTTGCTTTCACCTCAATATCTCTGCTACGACATCAAACAACATTCTGAAAAATTTATTATTTTTCGTGATGTTTGGGGAAATATAAGTTTTTAACGTTGGAAAATGCTTCCAATGCTAACATTCTAAAAAGCCATGATCTCTCTCTCTCTATATTTTATTTTTCTTTAATTTTGTAAGAAAAGAAAAATCATCAGAAAATTTAAATAACAGATGATAGGGACTGCTGATTCTAACCCTCCCCACCAACCACCAAAAAAGTCCATAAAGAAAATTAAAAATAAAGGTCGCCACAGTGAGAACCGGAAGAGAAATCGCTCGTCGTGTGCGTTGTTCCAAGGCAAGGATGAGACTTAATTTTAATTTGTTAAAAATTAAAAGGTTAATCATTTTGGATTCAGTCCCAGAAATCTAAAACTAATAGTTTGGTTGCTGAAAATTTGATTTAGTTTTGGTTTTGTTTCTTATTTTAGGGACAAAAAAATTTTAAACCAGACCAAAAGAAGGTGAAATGTATAAATTCAGTTTTGGTCCTCGAAGATATATAGATTTAGTTTTATATACGTTGAGGCGGCGCAATCTTGCTGTGAGGCGGTTAAAGAAGCCCTGGATTTATATTGTTTTTGGTCTGGAAAATAATTGAATCATACTAAATCTTCATTAATTTTTAGCCCAAATGTTCCCCATGATATGAAAATTCAGTTGTCAAGCTTCGTGCAAGTTTGTTTTTATGCTCGACTAGATAGAAAAATGTTTGGATGCTTAACAGTTGCAGGCCGACATGTCAGAGCCCCATGATGTTGATTGAGCTTACGTGGTTGATTGAGTTGGTAAGTGTCGATAGCATCCAAGAATTCCTCTTGGCAACATCAAAACCCTAATTCAGGAGACAGAAGTACGAATTTACTAGCCCTCACTAATTGCTCCATCGTCACGAGCCTCTCTCTCCTGGCACAGCGCACTCTGTCACCCGCAGCCTGACTCTCCTTCCTCACTCCGTTCACACGGTTTGATGAGTTGGAATCGTCCAAAACACACAATATATTGTTATTCAGCACACAATGATTTTAGGATCATTGTGTGTTGAATAACAATACTTTTTCGGGTTTTTCTCTTTAAAATCTGAACAGAAACAAAAGCAGGTTCCCCCGACTAAGCTCCAATCCTGAGATTGTCGTTGCTGCTGTCATTCATGAAAACCAACTTCTTCTTTGCTTCCCATTTTTCACAGCACGTAGCCACGCACCCCTCCAGTTCCTTATTCTTTTAGTTCTATGTATTTTAAAACAACCTTTTTTTTAATCTGTGGGTACGGTTTAGTTTCATGGTAAAGATTACTAGCGCGTGTTTTGTTGAAGCAGATATATATAACTAACTAGCAACTTGGGTGTCACTGTGACAGTTGCCCAGATGAAAATGCTGGGCAGATACCAATGGCCTATGGTAAGAAAGTCTATAGCTATAAGCAATATTAGTGCATCTGAGGTTATGGATTTTGTGGCAAATTAAAGCAGGCACTTAATTACTGCTCCTGATTAACCAAGCCTGTACTGGTGGATAAAGGCGCGCCCGTGTGTGCGGGTATAGAGAGAGAGGGGGGGATGAGAATCTGGCTTATAGTAATTGAACCATACGAGAAGATCAGAAAATAAGGCGGCTATGGTTTGTGAATAGTATTCCAAAATCTGCATCGGGCAAAATATTCAGAAGGGAATAATTATGGGGACAAATCAGTTACAGGAGAGATTCCTCGCTTGCGTGGGCGTGAGGGGGATGAGGAAGGGAAGTCTCTGACAGTGAGTGGGACAGGGCACCTTGGCAGGAGAGAGAAGGGTTGAAAATGATGGCGGAAATAATGAGGGCTTTTTCCAAGATTTGCGGGTTCCAAATCCAAATTGCTGCTACTTTCTCAGTCTGGTATTATAAATTCAGATCCCTGAATTGGGCTTTTGATATTCTTTTTTTTTTTTTGCCTGAAGGGCTTTTGATATTCTAATTCTAAAGGTACGAAGTGAAAATGTGATCTGTGTTGCTCAACAGATCCATGCAAATAAAGGAAAGAACTTTTAAATTCCCATCAAAATGAAATTTCTTTCCTGGTTCTCTCTCTGGGTTTTGGACTCTTCATTGATGGGAGTTTATATGGCAAAAACAAGTTTTACCAACATCCCTTCGGCCTGACCTGAGGCAAGCTGAGCTAACTATGACACAGCTGTACATATGAGGTTACAAGAACACAACTGTGTTTTAATGGCCTTTAATTATCCAAGTTAGACGCTTGGAAAGTGTTTTAGAGAGAGAGAAAGATGAAGAGAGAAAAGAGAAAGTTGGTGGAAAAAGACGAAATGCATTCGATTTCAAAGCTTCGCAACTTTAATAATATGAATGGTCCCATTCTAGGTCATCATTTGAGCACACAAACAGACAGAGAGTTTTGAATAGGGTTTTCGTTTCATGCATTGGAAATGGTCTTAAAGGTAGAATTATTGGATTGAAAATTTAATGTTTCGTATCCTTGATAAAGGAAAGCAATTTTTCTTTTGGCTTGAGTAATAGAATTGGGAAAAAAGGCCCTTTTTTGGCGGGGAAAAAGCGGATGCAAAGAGATAATTTTTTTTTGGAAAAATCCCAATAAAAGATGTTCAAAATAGAAAAATCCTAATAAAAGATGTTCAAAATAGAAAAATCCTTAGGTGTCGTGGGAGTATTAAGCCAAGTCACTCGGATACTCTCCCACAAAAATATACCAGCTCAATCAATTGCAGGCCGACATGTCAGCATACGTGGCTGGCTCTTTTACCATGGAAAATATTTTATAAAAATTGTTTTGCTACAATTTGCCGCTTTCCCTCTTCTTTCCCGCCTCTTTTCTCCATCTCATGCTATTCGATAAGTTTCTCGTCAACCTTCCTTATTTCCATTGAAAAAGAGCCCCATGATGTTGATTGAGTTTGTACGTGTCGATAACATCAAAGAATTTCTCTGGGCAACATCAAAAGCCTAATTCAGGAGACCAAAGTACAAAGTTATTAGCACTCATTGACGATGCCTCTCTCTCCTGGCACAGCGCACCCTGTCACCCGCAGCTTGACTCTCCTTCCTCACTCCGTTCACACGGTTTGATGAGTTGGAATCGTCCAAAAAGAGTGTGATTTTAAGGATCATAATCCTATGATTGTGTCTTGAATAACAATACTTTTTCGGGTTTTTCTCTTTAAAATCTGAACAGAAACAAAAGCAGATTCCCCCGACTAAGCTCCAACCCTGAGATTGTCGTTGCTGCTGTCATTCATGAAAACCAACTTCTTCTTTGCTTCCCATTTTTCACAGCACGTAGCCACGCACCCCTCCAGTTCCTCATTCTTTTAGTTCTATGTATTTTAAAACAAGCCTTTTTTTAATCTGTGGGTACGGTTTAGTTTCATGGTAAAGATTACTAGCGTGTGTTTTGTTGAAGCAGATATATATAACTAACTGGCAACTTGGGTGTCACTGTGACAGTTACCCAGATGAAAATGCTGGGCAGATACCAATGGCGTATGGTGAGAAAATCTATAGCTATAAGCAATATTAGTGCATCTGAGTTTATGGATTTTGTGGCAAATTAAAGCAGGCACTTAATTACTCCTCCTGATTAACCAAGCCTGTACTGGGGGATAAAGGCGCGCGCGCGTGCGCGTGAATAGAGAGAGAGAGAGAGAGATAGAGGCATGAGAATCTGGCTTATGGTAATTGAATTTTCTCACTTAATGATGTTGCACTGGAACCAAACAAGAAGATCAGAAAATAAATTGGCTGTCGTTTGTGAATAGTATTCCAAAATCTGCATCGGGCAAAATATTCAGAAGGGAATAATTATGGGGACAAATCAGTTACAGGAGAGATTCCTCGCCTGCGTGGGCGTGAGGGGGATGAGGAAGGGAAGTCTCTGACTGTGAGTGGGAGAGGGCACCTTGGCAGGAGAGAGAAGGGTTGAAAATGATGGCGGAAACAATGAGGTCTTTTTCCTAGATTTGCAGGTTCCAAATTGCTACTCCCTCCGTTTCTTATTATAAGAGACGAATAACTGAATTACGTTGATAAAAAAAAAACAGTTAAAATTAGTTAAGAACAATCAATGTGTAAAAAGTATAATTTTTTTTTAAAAATACCCTCATTAATAAGGAGAGAGAGCATGAGAGAGAACAATGGTAAATTATTAAAAGAAAGAGAAGTGGAAAGGAGAGAGTGTGTGAGTTGGAGACAATAAATATGGATAAAATAGAAAATTAACACAAAAAAGTAGAGACAACTTTTAAGTGTCTCTTATATATAGAAACATATCATAAGCATCAAATGGCTCTTATAATAAGGAACGGAGGGAGTACTTCTTTCTCAGTCTGGTACTATAAATTTAGATCCCTGAATTGGGCTTTTGATATTCTTTTTTTTTTTTGCCTGAAGGGCTTTTGATATTCTAATTCTAAAGGTATTTTGCACTATCATTTTCTTAAAAAAGTACGACGTGAAAATGTGATCTGTATTGCTCAACAGATCCATGCAAATAAAGGAAAGAACTTTTAAATTCCCATCAAAATGAAATTTCTTTCCTGGTTCTCTCTCTGGGTTTTGGACTCTTCATTGATGGGAGTTTATATGGCAAAAACAAGTTTTACCAACATCCCTTCGGCCTGACCTGAGGCAAGCTGAGCTAACTATGACACAGCTGTACATATCTGAGGTTACAAGAACACAACTGTGTTTTGATGGACTTTGATTGCCCAAGTTAGACGCTTGGAAAGTGTTCTAAAGAGAAAGAAAGATGAAGAGAGAAAAAAGAGAGTTGGTGGAAAACGACGAAATGCATTCAATTTCAAAGCTTCACAACTTTAATAATATGAATGGTCCCATTCTAAGTCATCATTTGAGCACACAAACGGACAGAGAGTGGGCAAGAGAGAGTGTACAGCGATTGCAGAAGCCGATAGGGTTTTCGTTTCATGCATTGGAAATGGTCTTAAAGGTAGAATTATTGGATTCAAATTTTAATGTTTCGTATCGTTGATAAAGGAAAGCAATTTTTCTTTTGGCTTCAGTGATAGAATTGGGAAAAAAGGCCCTTTTTTGGCGGGGAAAAAGCGGATGCAAAGAGATAATTTTTTTTGGAAAAATCCCAATAAAAGGCATTTAAGATATCAAAATTCTAATTTTAGATCATAAATTTACACTCCTCTGATTTTAAATATAAAACTTTTTTTTATAGTATAATTTATATTATAAAAAAGTTATATATTTAGAACTGGAGGGGCATAATACAAGATGTAGACAGAAGTGCAAACTTAAAAGGCCCTCAATAATTCCTACTTTTTTGGATTTTTCTTATTAAAATCTGAACAGAAACAAAAACGGCATAAGAGTCTGAGTAGTCAAGCACCTGATTGAGAGACGGGGGCAGCCGGCCAGGTGGCACCTAAGACTTTATCCTCTTTTAGGTCATCAGGATGATGGAAGCCTGGAAGGCTCGTGACGCTGATGTTCAAAGTTTTTTTTTGGCCAAAACGCTGATGTTCAAAGTTCAAAACCCTTTTTTCGCTTTTTTTGTGTTACGGCCATACGCAGACCGACATCTTTAATTTCTTTTGCCTTTTTTTTTTTTTAAATAAGAACTGAACCTTCATTGAACCAACAAAAAAAAGCACTGGTAAAATGAAAAAAAAACCTATGCTTCATCAACGTCCGCCTCCTGGTCGAGAGAAGAGAAGAGGGTTGATCAAAGAGCACATCTTTAATTTCTTCACGGTTAAGTCTTGAGTGGTCTAGTAATGGTATGTGTGAGCCTGATGCCTTTTTTTTCCCTAAATATTTTGTACATTTTAGTTAAATTATTTTAATTATAATTAATCTGACCCCATTTTGAACCATTGTCTTGACCTGTTCAGTTTTCAATATCTTATTTAACTTATAAATTAATATGCATAAGAATATTTTAGAAAGATATATTAGAATTAAATCATTTATTTAATTTCAGCCAGATATGTAGCTGTTACATTTATTCATAGAAAAATGTTTCAAAGTATGTTTTGGAAAGGGTCATCCAAATATATGCTAAAATAGTTTCCGCCTTATTATCGTTCACTTTCAAGTAGTCAAGTAGACTGTCTATTTTAAAAAAAAAAAAAAATTTTGGGTCTTTTACTTTGACCCATTCACACCCTTTGATTGTTTAGATTGAAATTTCAGTTGTTTGGGGTCTTTGTTTAACATTTTGCGTGCATGAGAAATTGCAAACTAAATTAATTCTCGTGATATATTTTTTTTAATAAAGAAAATTTCCTCTCTTGTGAATATTTGGAGGATAATAGAAATTTAAAAACTGCACATCTATATATAATGGGCTACAATATTCTAGCCATCAGATATTAAAAATGAGTATATATGGAGAACATAAAGGATATATGCAGCATAACTGGATTCGTGGCCCTTCCCTCAGTCTTGCACGCTTTCTGTTATTACAAACTTAATACGAAAAGCATAGCAATTGACTGCTTCAAGAAACTTAACAACATTCATGTGCTTGAAGGATCCATTTTGGTTCATCCTCACTACAGCCCAGCTGTCAAGCTTTGAAGGTAGCATGTGTGGAACCCAGAGTAGCGAATCTTGTACAGCCTTGGGTTTTCTTGTATTTGCCGAGCATGCTTTGTCGCCCTACAACCTTGATCATTCCTGTATATGCACCGCCAGTATTTTCTGCCAGTACAACAATCCCAAATATATGAATCCGTGAGATTGTTTAAATGTTTATACATTTCACATTAACAACTAGTCGGGAGCAATAAATCAAGGTAGATAGGTTTATTATCCCAGAAAAAGTTGCATTTATATGAGTCAATATAATCCTTTAATCTGTACAGTTTATGAAATTACCTTGGGTGTGTCCCGAGGATCGTCTTCTCACCGTACTCCTCCCATTCATGAAAATCTTTTGGACTCGGTAACACCACCGTCCATGTTGTTTGAATATTGCTGCAACAGATTCATCGGACAATCAGATTATGCTTTGATATTTTAAGAAAACCAATAGGAAAATCTACGGATGATTCTGGGTAATAATACCCAAAAGGCCAAAACACACACACACACACACACTTGTTACCTGCGGTTTGTGTGCTTGTCTTTTCCCAGAAACAGCTGGCTTATATGACCCTCTATAACTTGGACTCCGAAATCTCCAGTTTCGACATCATCTAGGAATGTGATCATGAAATTCTCATAGGCAGGCAGTATAGTTCTCCTCAGTGAACTCGTAATGGCATTTCTTAGGTGATCATCAAGGATAACCCATGGAGACTGGTTTTCACAAATCTTCTCGAACTGCAACTTAAAGAGCTGAAACCTGTCTCTAGCGTGTTGGGATTGGACAAGTGACTCATCAGAGTTCATAACGTTCAACAGTTCAAGCACTCTATCCCATGAACTTTTCTGGTAAATCTCACGGTATTGTTTCACTTTTAAAATGTGTCTGTGCATCCAATCGCCACCTAACAGGTCTGCAAGTTCACTCTTCATGACATTGTGAACTATGTATCTTAAATTGTTCATCATGAAGAAAGAGTACAGAGCTGGGTCATCATCACATTTCTTAGAGTTAGCCTCCAGATTGTTCCCCAGCAAATCCACAATCCGAAGCATTTGCTCAGATAAAGAGGGAGACACTGACGATGATGGCAACGATGAAACATGGGTGCCCTCGAAAACTCTTTCGAGTTGCTTCCGACATTGACAAGCAGCCCTTAGGTAGCTCATCACATAACGGTTTGTCGGATGCAGCCCACCTCTGCTGGCTCCTGCTAGCTGCGTGCCATAGAATGAACGAATAAGAAAATATCATGGGCGTTTGATATTATGATATAATAATTAGTATTTAATTATTTAAGAGTTTATTATTTTTTCGAGGTGATTCAACATTAAATATTGCGTAGGCAAGTTTGATTCCTACTGTATTTAATGGGACACACCCAATTCTTCCCTCTCAAATCGAACCTCACCGTCTCACAATTTCACGGCGATGATCTGATCAGATCAGATCGGAATTGTACGTGATCCTCGAAGCAGTAGCCGATCGAGTAGAGGTGGATGGACCACAACATTGGCGAGCAACGGGACAACCGGAACACCCACCTTCTCAACTCCATCAACACGATCACCCTCGCCGTATCTACCATGGCCGGAGTCGTCGCTGCCAACGGAGCAGCACTTCCCGCTTTCACTCTCTCCTCCGGCCTCCTCTTCGCCGCCGCCACGGGGATGTTTTTCATAATGAACAAGACTCAGCCGGCGGAGGAGCAACGCAACACTACGGGGCTCTTCTGGCAGCTCCAGAACGGGATCGAGATGAAGCTCTCAGGATCGGAAGTAAAAAGTCAGCGACAAGGAGGTTAAGGACACTTTTGGGAGCGATGATAGAAACATTTCCAAACACTTTCGAGCTTGCAACATGGTGGCCATCTTATTCGTCAAAGAGAACCACCTTACGATCCAAGGAAGCGAATAACGAACGGAGTGAGGGACTAGAGATGGAACAAAGGATGATCGGAGAAGCTCGTAATTTTACGCTTCATTATGCACAAAACATAGAATTCATATGGCGAAAAAATGATCAGAATTGGTAAATATAAATCAGGCATGGAGACTCGGGTGTATTTACCTTTGCCGGGTCTTGACGAATCAGATTCTCGAGCTCTTTGTAGACTCCTGTGGCTGCTTCTCCTAGCCTTTTACTCACTGCGATAGCTTCGTCGTAGAGAAACTCACAAATCCTATTACGGAACAGTGATTCCATGTCAGGCAAAATCTCCTCCAATGTGTCCAAAACGTCGACAATTCTGAACAACCGCTCCGGCGACAGCGTTGTGGTCGAAACGGCTTTGGCATAATTCAATAGCTGTGTCGTTATTCCCCGACAAACCTCCATGAAAGACAGTTCGTCCCGAGGAGAGAGCGCCGAGAAGACGACACTGCAGGCATGCCGTTCCTGAGGAAACAGCCTCTGAACGACCAAATAACAAACTTTTGTCCATTCTTCGATGTCGTTTTTGAGAGTTTTCATCGGCAACCTGCGGACTTCATTGATGCTGAGATTCTGAAACCCAATGGTAGTCATTTGGTCGTTTAGGAACTGTTTTCGCCAAGCGATGAAAGCGTCGTAACACTCTTGAACTAACCCAGAAGCGATTCCGTCCTTGAGTCTAGACTCAAAATCTGAAGGGTAAACGAATCTCTCGGGGTTTTCACTGTCATTCACAATTCCCAGCTGAATGGAACACAGTTGTTTTCTGAGATCGGAAGCACAAGTATCAATTTTTATTGCCACGTTCTCTTGGAGAGTACTAATACAACTAACAGTCTCCAGTGGAGAATCTAAACGCCAGGGAATTAGAACCATGGCAAAGTAACACACAGCTGCTCCGATCAAAGCGAGAAGCAAGTTGATCTTCATGAGTTGGATGGTGAGAAAACCCAGGAAAAATTTGAGAAGATCGTCCTCGAATCCAACTTGAATATTCTGCATTTTCAAGCTTAAAGACGTGAAAGCAAACGAACCACTAGAAACGACGCTGAAGATGTCCGGTTTTATCTTCATGAATTTGTCATAGAAATAAGAGTAGAGGGAGGTGAGAAACAAGACCAGAAATGCTACGTGATATCTGAAAAATAAATTATGAGGAGGGTTCCATGTCTTCACAAACAAGATGCTGTAGGGGACCATGATACTTAAAAGAACATAGAGAAGAGTCTTCCATGTGTTCAACTCTCCAAACATAAAGTGAAAAGATGAACTCAGAAGAAAAGACAACAGCCCGATGATGGCCGATAGGAACCCCAGGATTCTCCAGAAGAATTCGGCCTCGGTTCGATCTGGGACTTGACTAGTGGGCATTGTCGTCACGAGCTTTCACAGGATAGAAAGAAATGATTGAGAGAGAATAAGCTGGGATGTAGATGAGGCCAGTAAGTTAGCAAGCTGGAGACTTTAGCAGGGTTAAAAATGCAAAGACAACTTACACTATTTTGTGCACAGGTCACTGAATAAAGTTTATAATGGATTTGACCAAAAAAAGAATAAAGTTATAATGGGAGAGGAAGGGGGCTGGAAGGGGCGTGTGAACAGCGGTGGGACCAAGAAGGAGAGAATAGGATAGGTCCTATCTACCTTATGAAAGCGTCTGGGAAGACCGAGTTGTTTGCTAAGTTAAACTCAAGCTTGTGAAGAATGATTTTGACTGTAGTATTTCAGTAAATAGTTTTGAATATATAGTATTTTGGTATTATTTGTTTACTGTTTGCAGCATTTAGCTCAAAAAACCAGTAAAATGCATTTGGAAAGAGATCTATTGTTTATTAACGTGAATGAGTTATGGGGATGTTTTAAGGAATTATATAATCCAAATTTTTTTTAACATAATCAGTTAAAAAATAAAAAACAAGAATAACTGCTATTTGTGCTTTAGACGGTTGTAAATAAAAAAGTTGATTATGTAAAAAATTTGATTAAAAATTTAGTTAATTTTTTTAATAAATGTATATTTGACTAAATACTTTTATAAATTTTTGTACAAAAATCTGTTTGAAAATTTTGAACTAAAATTTACATATTTTGTATAATATTTCAAACTTATATCATTTATACTTTATGATAAAATAAAACTATGTATTTGAAATACGTTTTATCAATTTAAAAAAATAAAATAAATAATTTTAATGAATGTGATGAAAAATTAAAATTATAAAATTTTATAATTAAATTTAAATTAATAATTTTTAAGATATTAGTATTTTTAAATATATGTATTAAGACTATTTGTTGATTTTATAAAATATATTTTTTGAAAAATATAAATATTTAAATTAGTATTATGTTAAAGAAAAAGGACATTTTGGTTAAAAAATTTAAAATTGAAATTCGACGATGAACTAACGATATGTTTATGTCAATTATGCATTTTTTTTCTGTAGAGTTATTTTTTAAAATGTATTTTGATCTTTTATGTTTTAAAATCAATTCAATTGATATACCGAAAATTCTTTCCATTTCTTACCAGATTTCACTGACCAAACCATAGTGTTTACTTGATCCCATTGCCACAGGTGTGAACCTGGAGGAATTATCGGAGAAGAAAGAGACACAGGAGAGAGAGAGAGAGAGACAGAGAGAGAGGAAGGGCGGGTGGGAGAGAAAGTTGACGTGAGGAGAAAATTACATTTGTACTAAAATAAATACTACTTCCTGTTCTTAATATAAAATATAAAAATTAGTTGATTAATTTAATTAGATTAGAAAATTAGTTAAGTTAGTTGTTTATAATAAATATATGTTGTTATTCCTAAAATATCCTTACTAATTAAGTGTATAACATTCCATTTTATTTTTTATTTGATTATAGGATTTAAATTATATAAATCTGAGATTAATTAATAATATTTAAAATTTAATCTTATTGAATAAATTGTAAATCATAATTTTTGTGATTTATATATAAATTATGAAAAGAATAAATAAATGAAAATTTAAAAAATATATATAATTTATTATATATATAAATATAAAAAAAAGGGTGGCAAGCCGGTGGCACGTGGGCCACCCACTGCCAGTTGGAAGGAGGGGGTAGCCGTTGGACCGTGGCTTTCTTAAAAAAAAAAAAAATCTGAAAATTGGAATGATATAGTGGGTCAAGTGACCCACTATTATTTCCCCTTCCCTTCGTCCGCTTTTCCCCTCCCCTTTTCTCTTTCGTCTTCGTTGTTCCTCCGTCTTCGCCGAAACAGTGAGTGAGAATGAGTGGGAGATTGAGGGTGTGAGAAAGAAAAGAGCTCTATTTGGATACATATAAGATATTTCGGTAAGTTATTTTCATCCTACTATTTTTATTTAGCCTTTTCTTTTTATTTCTGTAAGTTTATGGCTGAAAATAAAGTTTATCAGGGCTTGTTAGATTTTTAATTTTTAAGGTTTCTAATTTAGTATTAGGATATTAATAGAGTTTATGTGGTTAGAATAAGAGTCTTATGACTTAGATTTTAGTTGGATGGTTGATTTGAAACAATATAAGCTAGGGTTTGGTTGGAAAATTGTGATTTGTATTAATGATGATATTAATTTCAAAATTTATCTCTTAGTTGAGTTCATTTGAGGTTATATTGAGGATCCAATGCTTAAACTTTGAAGATTGTTGTTGAAATAGTAATGTTGATGATTATTGGAGAGACTTTAACTAGTGGAAGTTGGGTGTTTGAAGTAAGTTGAGGAAAATATTATAAGTTATTGATTCTAATGAATGGGAAATGATTAATGGAAGAAGGGAATAGGATTTTAATAATGATTGAAGGCATAGTTGATATATGGTTATTTTTTCTAAGAGTTAAGTAAGCACTTTTTGGAGATTTTTAGATGATTGAAGGGATTATTTTTATTAATAATGTGAATGAGAGAAATAGAGTTGGGAAGTACTAGAAATTGTCACTTGGAAGAATAGATGAATTATTATTTTTCCTAAAGATAATTTTTTTTTAGGTAAGCCAGTTATGGGGATTTAGTTAATAAACTATTTTAATGCTATATTAATTAGTCTTTTTCATATTAATATATGCTTATCAATTTACTATTGTAGAGTGAGCTTGGTTTGGGCTCTTAAGTCTTGAATCCTCCTACTTTTAGTTCTTGTGTCAAACACTTGAGGTAATCACTTTCTAATTTACCTTGTATGCTTGTTGATGTGATTATAAGCATGTGTTGATATTATAAATGTTATCAATATGTGTTATGGTGGTTTTTGTATGAAAAGTAATTTATATATCTATATCAAGATTTATGTTTTGATAAATTTATTAGTTAAGTGGGCATGAATCATTTCATCTTATGAATATCTTGTTGATATTGAGTGAATTTGATTATTGAATCTGAGAATACTTTATGGATATTGAATTGTGTGGAATTGGATGGTTGAATTGTGCTGTATTGGTTGTGCTGAAATGTAATTGTGGAAGGTTTGATTATTTATACCACGTGGTATTGTAAAACCCTTAACCTTAAAAACATTATAACTCGTCATAAAATCACTACTATGGTAGAAAAGGAAAGCTGTTAAAATGAGCTACCATAGTAGAAGGAAAATTTCATACTTTTAGAAATTGACTTTCAAACTCGGGTCAACCCGTAATCCGTTGCATGCAACTAAAATCATTCATTCATATACACTGGGCCTCCGAGCCTCCGACCCGGGTAACAACATACATCAAAAGCAGCCCATCCAATTAGTTTTTAACCATGTAACCAAGTTTCATAACACAATAGAAATGGCCTCCGGCCAACTAAAACGAGGAGATAACATATTCTCCAATTTACAATAAGGCCGGGTAATCAAAATATCTCAAAAGATCCTAAATGTGGCAATATATATACTATCCATACATATACAAAGGTTAGAGGCCTAAAGCTAACCAAGCTCAAGCCTCTGCGTCTCTTCCCGAAGGCGCACGCCTAGAAACTTCACCTGAAAACATTGTAAACCACGGGGTGAGACGGAGTCCCAGTAACCAACCTTTCCAATTCAAGGTACTACTAAATAGGTGCTCGTGAGGTGTCAAGTGGGGCAGTTTACAAATAATATGATAACAAGATAGCCACAACAAGTTATGTAAGTGCAATGATGCAATCCCATCAACCATATCCCTCACTTTGGGGGATTTTCAAGAGCCGAACCCGGCCTATCCCTCACTATGGGGGACGTAAGGAGCCCAAAAAGGCCTATCTCTCACTCTAGGGGACGTAGGGAGCCAAAAGGCCTATCCCTCACTATGGGGGACGTACTGAACCAACCATCATGCATTAATGGAGGTCTTACCACGTGGTAATAACTATCAAAAACTCTCACCAATTCCCAATTCATGCATCATGCTCAAACCATAATCAAATAGTAATTGAACATTTCATAAGTAACTTCATTCAGTGGCATATCTTTCACAATTCCAAGATTTATTCATTACCAATCAAAACCCCACAAGACGGTTTTCCTTTCTATATATACAACATACAATTTGAATATAATTGTTACTCAAAGCACAAAACATGAATCTACTCACAATACCACAGAAGCAAGTACCAAGGATTGGAAAGTGGTTACCTCTCGCCTGAGCAAGGAATAACAAATCCACAATGTGGCCTCGCGCACCAACAAGACTCACAACCGGTCTACACAAGCACACAAACACACAACCACCATATATTAGCTTTCAAACTAATAATGTGGCCAAAACAACACTTGGGGACACAAAATTCCTATCTCCCATCAAAAGTCTACCCAACTCAAAGGGTATAACTATCAAGGCAACACTCTAAAGTCATACCAATCCATTAAAACCTTAATTTCTTTCCAAACATCAATTAAAATTCATAACCTCAAGGACCCACTATAGGAATTCTACACCCAAACATCCCATTTGAGCAATTAAGGTTCCAACAACAAATCTAAACCGATTAAACATCCAATTTAACCCCCTTTGACATAACCCAATTCACAAAACTCAAAATCAATCTCTACATTGTCATCCTCAATCCCAAATCACCTATTTCCATAAACCCTAACTCCAAAAATTCAAGATTCTTTAAATCCAAGAAAACTACACCGATTAAATACTTAGACTAACCCAAAGCAATCAATTAAACTCAAAACAATCGGTCAAAAACCTCAGTTCCATCACAACTTAGAAAATCCTAGGGTTCCACCAAAAATCCTCAAAAATTCCAAGAAAGAAAGTAGATTAGAGGTTAAAATCACTTACTTGAGGTAATGGATCCTTAGAAATGTCTTTCCCAAGCCTCAACACTGAAACCCTAGCAGAGCTCCTCTCTCCTCCTTCAGATTTTCTAATTTCGCACAATTGAACCCTTCAGCGTCTATATAGATTCGCGACCTTTCGCCGCGGCGAACTAATCCCGAGAGGGATTACTCGCCTGAAAACCCCACTTCGCCGCGGCGAACGCTCCCCGAAAGGAAACTCTCGCTCGCCTAGAAAACATTCGCCGCGGCATACCCCTGCCTTCGCCGCGGCGAAACCTTCTCGAGAGGGAAACCCTGCTCACCTGAACAACTTCACCGCGGCATTCCCAAGACTTCGCTGCGGCCAAACCTGCCCGAAAGACAACCCCTACCTGGAACTCTCGGTGCGCCGCGGCGAAGTTTTACTTCGCCGCGGCGAACATACCCTGAAAGGGGTACGTTTACCTATTCTTCCAACATACCTCAAATCCAACCCAAACACCAAGATCAAGATTAAATCACTAATCTATCCTCAAAATCAACCCAAAAGAGGCTATTAAAACCCGATAAAAACTCAGGATGTTACAAGTATAGCTGCCACTTGGCTCCCAGTGGTTGGCATTAACATTCTTAGAGCTCTCGGTATCACCCTTCCTTTGGCCGGGTCAAGGGTCAGCCAAGGGACATGACACCTTTCCATACTCCAAGGAAAGAGAACCCATGGTCTGATATGAGCTCTGTAACTTTTAGCCGAGTTACACCTCATTATTGGAGAGCTTGGTGCAGTCTTGTAAAAGAGACGAATCCTGTTATGTGTGAATAGCCCATGGGTTCTGTCAGAGGTTACAAGGAGGTTATAAGGATGGTTGATGAAGTTCTGTACATGCAAGTTATTTTTGAATTATTATATATTATTTTCTGTAAAGATGTTTAACTTAGATGTTATTTGAAATTGTACTTTGCTCGCTTAGCTATCTTGTAATCACTCCTTGGATACTTGTTGAATTGGAATTGTGGTTACTGGGTTAATTTGACTCATCTGTGGTTATTTAACATTTTTCAGGTGAGGGTTCAGGTGTTGGTTCCAAGGGAAAGGTGTCCGAGGCTTGAGTTTTCCTTTCCACTCTGTATAGCCTCTATTTTGATATACATGATTTGACTCATGTATATTGCCAAACTTTAGGGCCTTTTTGTTATACTTAACATAATTTTAATTTTTCCGCTGCATTCTAAACTTGTACTATTGGGCGGAGCCCTTTTTGGACATATGTGATTGTTATTTTGATTGCACTTGATAATGCGTAGCAGTGGTAGTTGTTTTGATGGACTTTAAATGCCCTAGCCCATTTACAATTGGTCTTAATTGTATTTGAGATTCCAGAGTATTGCTGATAGATTTGATATATACATGAAAAATCAAATGATGATCCTTTCTTATTTGATTAACTATCCTTACTATTCTAGAACAGTAGCTACTACTCTGTTAAAGATTTGGATTGTTATTGACTATGGTAGATTTCTATTTGATTAGGTTTGTCCTCCTTACCATGGTTAACCTTTTAAAGCAATTATCGTTTTGAAAATGCTTACTTACCATGAATTACGGGGGTTGTTACAAAGTGTATTAGTTTGATCTATTATTATTAAAAAGATTACCTTGAAAGAAAATGGATAAATATAAAAGACAAAGTGGATTGGAGTCTTATATTTAGAACCAAAATAAAAATCAAATAAGCTCTTATATATTAAGGACAAGAAGTAATATAAAGTAACGGTAGTTTGTCCAAGTTAACGGTTTTGCCAAAATTGCCCCATTTTGAAAAGGTTATATATAATTTTGCACTCAAATAAATTTCATCGTGATAGATACCTATAGATGAAAACTTTGTTATTAAAATTATACCTTAACCCTAAAAAAAAAGAAGAAATAATCATGGTACGGTATTCTTAATTTTCACATCTAGTTAGGTATAAGACTTATTTTAGAATAATTTATAAACAGCTTTTAAATCATAATTTACAAAATAGAAAATAAGCTTTAAAGAAGAGTTTTATCTTAGCTTACGTAAAATATGTTTATAAGCGATTTCAAACATGATTTGAGTCTGCATGCCATGTTTAACGAATGAGATGATATACCCCTCCTCCTTTTTTGGAAAAAATAATTTCTATTAATTTTGTTTTTTATTTATTTGGATTAATTTGTATTTAGCAATCTAAATATTTTTTTACAGCACTGATTATCCTAAATTAATTTATCTTTAATTCAGTATCATGAAGTATTTTTCTAGTAACACCTAGTGTTTTGAATTAATTATTTTTTTAATAAATCCATCATCCTAAAGTATTTTTTCAGTAGCACCCACCTAGCATCCTAAATTAATTAATTTTTACTGTATTCATTATCCTAAAATTTTTTTACCGTAACACCCAGTGTCCTAAATTAGTTATTTTTAGTGAATCAAGTATCTAGAAGTAATTTTTTAGTAGCATCCAACATCTTAAATTAATAATTTTTAGTGCATTCAATATCTTAAAACATTTTTTAGTAACACCCGGTATCCAAAATTAATTATTTTTTAGTGAATCCAACATTTGGAAGTATTTTTTCAGTAACACCCACTATCCTAAATTAATTAACTTTTAGTACATTCATCTTTTGTAGTTTTTTTTGATAACATTCAGTATTCTAAATTAATTAATTTTTAGTAAATTTAGCATTTAAAGTATTTTTCAATAACATCTAATATTATAAATTAACTGATAGTGCATTCAGCACGCTAAATTATTTTTCTAGTAGTCTCATTAACTTTAAAAAAAAAATCTTGATGCACTAAAAATTAATTAATTTAAGATAATAAGTGTTGCTTAGAAAATATTTTAGAATGCTAGATACAAGTTAACCGAAATAAATAAAAAAATAATATTAATGAAAATTGGGGGGGGGGGGGAAGGAGGTGGTATCTCATTGCCAGATGAGGAGGGAACACCGATTCCTGCTTGAAAGGGAGTGCTTGCCTATTCCTCTAGCTTATTTTAGCATTGTTTATCCATGATTAAAGGGTAGACATTTTTCTTTTTTTTTTGGCTCGAGTGATAGAATTGGTTAAAAAGGCCCTTTTTCGCGGGGAAAGAGCAAAAGCCTGGAACTAATTTTCTTAATTTTATACTCATTTTTTACACCAACAGTCTAAAATGACTTATCAAGAGCCAGTAATATGAGTTGTCCATGAGTTCAACTCGCTAGCTTGTCAAAACTAAACTGGTTCAAGTTAACTAAAAGCCGTCCTGTCTGAGTGCATACCTTTTTCACGCTGTCATGACTGCAACTCAAGACGAGTAAGACTGCTAACCCCAAAGCTAACCCGCAATAATTATTTTTTGTCTGTTTTATAAAAAGGTTGAAAAAATAGTTTTTTTGAAAAAGGTAAATAAATAAGATAGGCTCAGGTTGCAATCCGGCTGTAAGCGGGCCTTTTTGGCCCAAAGTGGCTAGGGGCGACCCGCATTAACACCCCTCCAGAATGCCAATAGAAAGGGTTTTCCCTCCCGCCAAACACAATTTCAAGGAGACTCCACAGCTTATTTCCTCGTTCAGAGCCATACCATAATCAAACCCGAAATGCCATTTATGTTACTGAATGAGAGTCTTCTCTTGTATCACCTACCAGTTAGGAAAAATATTTTTCCGCAACATCATGGCTGGCAGCAATATCAGCAATGATTGCTATTATATCATCAAATCGAAGAACTAATTTAAGGGCATGAGGAAGCGCCACTTGTTGATTTGTCATTCAGGTCACTGAGGCGGAACAACAGGGGAGCAGCTCAAAACCCTGCTTTTACATACACATAATAGATGGATTTCAAAAGTACATATAAAACAAAAAGATTACAGATTTTAGAGGACTTTTATGATGGCAATCTTGTGTCTCACTCCCAAGCATAATATGAAAGCCATTTTGATCTATAATTTGCAAATTGCTATATACAAAGCACAGTCTTTGCTGCAAATCAATGGTAACCAATATGAATTTGTGCTGTACTTTCACTTATGAAGGCCGTAATCCAAATTTTAAGGCAAGAATGGCTGCCGTAACCAGCAACCCTACCAAGCATAACAGTGCCTGCAAGATTATCAAAATGTCACTCTTAGTAATCAACAGGGATGCATAGTTATTATTCTTGGTCTAGTATGATTTTATTGACTAATAACGGATAACCAATATTCAATGACAAAACATGAGTATTTATAAGTTGCGAATAGAGTGACTTATTCTTCAAGTTCCGTATAATACAAGGGAAACTCATCTAGTTATGCATAAACCACCATGGATACATAATATTGTATTTCTTGATTTTCATACAAAATTAACATTGTTTTGCCTCCATTTGAGCTATCAAATTTCCAAGTATTTTGCGCTATCATTTTCCAAGAAAAGTACCAAGTGAAAAGATGATCTATATTGTTCAACATATCCATGCAAATGAAGGAAAGAACTTTTAAAAATCCCATCAAAATGGAACCTCCCTCGCTCACTATCTCTTCTCTCTCCTTCCCTCTCTCTCTCTCTCTCTGGGGGTTTTGGAAGTTTATATAGCAAAAACAAGTTCCACCAACATCCTTTTTGCCTGATCTGAGACGAGTTGAGCTAGCTGACACAGCTGTACATTTCTAAGGTTACCAGAACACAACTGTGCTTTAATGGACTTTGATTATCCAAGTTACATGCTTGAAAAGTGTTCTAAAGAGAGAGAAAGATAAAAAGAGAAAAGAGATAATTGGTGGAAAAAGAAGAAATGATCCCCCTGAATGCTCACAACCCACCTCCCTATGTTGCATTCTCTTCCACCTCAAAAGCTTTACTATTTCAATAATATGATTGATCTCATTCTAGGGCATCATATGAGCACGCAAACAGACAAAGAGAGAGGGGGGCAAGAGAGAATGTACAGCGATTGCAGAAGCTCCAAGCCCTGCGCGTTCTCTTGGATCCTTCCGATAATGTTTTTGAAAATAGAGAATTGTCCCATAAAACCACATAACTGGGCAAAGAAATCCCAAGAGAAACCTGGAACTCAACATAAACAGCCATGAGACAAGAACATAGAAATCGGAAAAGAGAGTTGATGAAAGTTACTTACGAAAACCATCCAATTCCACATCCATAAAATGGAAGAGGCTTGTCATAAAGTCCTTGTTGATAATCCTCTGGATCTCTCAGTAGGGCATACTTGCCCTTTTCCCGATCTGCAGTTGGCCGTAAAACCAATTAGTGCTCATAAAGAAAAGATGTCAAAACATTAAAATGTTGAATATAAAGAGACACATTTGCTACAGGGTTAGCATTGCTGTTACAGAAGCCTGAACATCATTTAACTTGAAACACTTGACCCAGGTCTATGAAAAGTCATACTATGAATGGTGTCAAGGGTCAATTCAACTTGAAAGAAGTTTAGTAAAGGCCAATGATTTTATTAATTTCTTTAGCAAGCCCCATCACATGAAAGGCTCAAGTTTGCTGACCTCTCTGCTAATACTTGAATGAACAAGAAAAATATGGAAGGCAAGGATCATATCATGGCTGCTTGATAGAGGTTCTAATAACATGTCAAAAGTTAATTCAACTTAAAAACTTCAAGCAATCATGTGGTGATACAACATTGGTTCTTTTAATATCTGTAAACAAGGGCAACTTCCTGATAAAAAAATTGGCCCAGGGCTTCATACTGTAAGGGACTAAGGCAGTCGCGGGGAAAAATGAAGCAAGCAGCTATATTGTGAAAATATCTACCAATTTTGTCATGTTTTGGAAAACAACATGTCTTAAAGCAGATTCTAGAAGACAAATTAAACCCCATAACGGTGTGATGCCCCCCACTAAAAGAGGAGAAAAACAGAGGACGAATTAAATATTTTGGAACCATCAATATGCTAATCCAAGCTTTCTATGAAATCTAATTGGAATAAGTGACTCATAACTTGCAAATCATGCCAGAGAACAACAAAGGAGTAATTGAAAACAGAATGCAAACCTTTAAAAGCGTATTTTGGATTTCAGATATCTTGCCTATTAAACAACGAGAGGGATTTTCACCTTTAAATATTGAATAATATCGAGCTGATGGTCTCAAAAGATCCCGATGCTTTTCAGAGACTGCTTTTGTCAATTCAACACCTTTTTTCAAATCAATAGTCTCTTCTACCTTAGCATCTGTAACACCAAAGGTGAAATTGCGTTATAAGCGTATCAAGTTGCATCCTTTACAGTGAAATTACCATGAAACTGTCTTTCAGAAGAACAACTGAACAAATGGAATTATAAATATAATATATTGAAGTTTGATTACCTTTCTCCATGGATTCAGAGGATAGGTTGCAGGACAAACCTTCAGCTGTTCAAGAGATACTCAAAATCCCTGCTATGCAAATCATAAACAGAAGACCATCATTTGCTGGACCAAAATGTTCTAATCAGAAGCCAATAGCAATACGGGATCAAATGAAAAAATGACCCTTGCAGGACTATGAAGCACAGCAAGTTCTCCATTTGTTTAATTTAAAGCACTATGTCCAACAATTACGCATTGGAGAAATGTTCTTTTGCAATATCAATGATCCTGAACTATGTAAAATTTCCCAGATAGGGTTTCTAATTTGAAAATCTGAATAATGTAAAACACCAAAAATTGCAAAAATACCCTGTTCATATGTTATGAGAAACGGGGGAATTGAAGTCAAGATTGCAATATATTTCAATCAATCATATTTGATCATATGAAGGGGAAATTGTTATTATTGCAGGAAAACCCAATCTGCCAGGGACAAACCTTGAATTATCCTGAAACAAATATCCAAATTCATAAGTGAACCTCTCCTAATTCCTAATTCCAGTTCATATAAACTCCAGTGAAATTCTATTATTACATGCAGCATTAAGAAATCATACGGAGATCGGAAAAATTAACAGGCAAAATCAGAATTCGCCAATTCTCCGTCAACCTAAGAAACGAAAGAGCCAAGAAAGAAAGAGACTTCATCATTAGCACCTAAGGAATCCCCAGATGGAAAATCAAGTACCCAATGGGAAACCAAAACAATTGAGAATTAAACAAACACCAGAAAATTGAGAACAATTCGGGAAGAGGAAAAAAAAAAAATCACTTGCCTTGGAAGAGCAGGAAATTCAGCCAGGATGAAAGAAAGGAACTGAAAATATTTAAAACATGAAGAAGAATGTCTCTTTCTCTGCACAAGGCAGTCGTTTTACGCGATGAGCTATTGGTGCTTCTTCCCTTCCATTTGTCCTCCTTTTGATGCAGAGAGCCCCCTTCTTCAACATCAAACAACCGGGTCTGAGAGCTGTAGAGAATTGACTAAACTATATTAACTTTTAGTGTTCTAAATTTGTTTTTCATATTAAAAAACTAAAAATGAAGACGAAGAAAAAGTTGGTGATAAATATTATTTATGAAATTTCTGAAAAAAGTTTTTTAAAAAATAAATAAATTTGATTATTTAGTCTCTACGCATTGTGTTCCACTTTGGCTGCTTCCTCATGGATATTTCTTTGACGTTAGGTATGAGTTTTTATTTTTTTATTTTTTTTGTTATCTTAAAAATGAAAAGTGACATCGCTTTTTTTCTTATATTATATTTATATTAGAATATTTGATAATAAATACTCCTTCAGTTATTTATTATCAAATAAAAATTTGACTCCTTCAGTTTTTGTCCACACATCAAAGTAGTTATACTTGCAACTTATATGTGAATGATTCCGAGCAAATCAAATTGTATTAAATAGTGTTGCTAAAATAATAAAAATAAGATAGCCCCTTTTTGTGGGGGGGGGGGGGGAATTGTCCCTTGTATAGTTGGCTAATGTCTAAAAATATTTATAGTAAATAAATTTATAATATTTGGACTAATATTAAGTTAATGATACTTAAAATAATATAACATTGTTTTTTTTTAACCTTGAATGGTATACCATTTTTAACCATTTATAAGTTGTAATCAATTGATAGTGTCTGGAAAAAAAAAATCAATTGATGGTGTGAGAATATCTTTTGTTCCAAAGATGAAACAGAGTTATTTGAAAATTTTGCAAATGAAATTTTAAGGTAAAATATACTTTTATTTTCCTAACTTCATGTAAAGTTTTAATTTAGGCATTTAATTTTAAAAAATATTTTTTTTAATTCTTCAATTCTAAAACTGTTAAGAAAAATGATGATATTAAAATTTTGAACGATGATAAAATATTATCAAATGTTAATATATTAGGTCTAATTTTTAAAATAATCATGATTGCTATAAAAAATTTATTATTTAAAATTAATAACTTTAGCATTAAAAAGTTAACAATATATTATTTTAACATTAAGAAATCAAATTAAAATTCTATATAAAGTTAAAGTAGGGAATGAATTAGTTTAGCTTAGATTTTATTCAAAGGATAAGTATTAAGTAGTACAATAATATAAGAGAATGCCGTTACGTGCGAGGTTTTCTATCCTTTAGATATGTTATTTTATTTTTGTTTGCCAATGTTGATATATTATTTTATTAGGCTGTTATTTTTTATTGCTAATGTGTAATTTTTAACATAATTCATATGCCCACCGTATCTTCTTCCATAAATCCGAACTTCAAATGCATAATTTACAAATTCATTTAATAAAGGGGTTTTCATCCCATAAATGCAATATATAGATAGAAAAAAAGTAACAAATAATTTACGAATTAATAAACTGATGAATAATTTTTTTCTTCTATACATTTTATATTATAAACAGTCTCCAACCACCGGCAAATGGCAGAGTTTGATAATTGTAATCACTCTAATAAGTGGATAAGGCAAGGCATCAGCATCAACAATGGACATTCATTGTATTAAAGTGAATTAGGGAAAATGATAAAAAAAAAAGATGAAAATTTGTAAATACTAAATAAGGAATGTCAACAAAAAATTATTATTATTTATAAATTTAATATTGTTAATACCAAATAAAGTGTTGTTAATAAATCTTATTTGGGATTTGTAATTTTCAGCTTTTTTTTTCATTCTCCCTTATTTAAATTACCGTGTAAATTTTTTCTTAAAAAAAAAAAAGGTTAGGTACAATTAAAATAAAGATATTGGGTTAAAATGTAAAAATATCTGAGAAATATTTCCTGAGGAGATGTTGGTTATGACCCTAAAATATGTTAATTATTTGAAAAAAATTATATGTTAATTTTCATAAAATACCCTCTATAATCATTATTGTATTGAAAATACTCATTAGAAAAAAAAAAAAAAAAGAGGGTATGGACATGGCTCGAACGAGGGAGGAAAAAAAAAAACTTGCTGGCACATAAAGCGGGCGAATTCAAGGAGCCCACGTCTGCAACGGCCAACTCAGCGAAAGCTCCCTGGAAAACTGGCGTAATGCAACTCGAATCAGATCACCTTCAATAAGATAGTAGAAGATACCTATATTTAATAAAAAAATATTTTTTATGTTTTCATGAGTTGACATTAATATTAATCTCCGCTAGTATTTTGATACAGTAAATAACTTATAATTAATTAAAGGGATAAGGATTATTTTGCAAGTATGGTATTCAAAAAAATTTTATAATTCAATATCATTTAGAAAATACTAAAAAAAGAGCATCGCCATCCCAACAGTTAAAAAACTAATATGTTACTTCTTATTTTTACTATAAGAATTATTTAACTAATTTGAGTAGATTAATAAAGTTTATTAAATTATTTATTTATAATAAATAGATATTATTTCTCCTAAAATACTTTTACTAATAATGTGTATTAGTTAGAACAATTATTTGATGAAAAATCTAATATATGTAATAATTATAATGTCTATTTTAAAAATAAATAAATAAATATAAGAGGCAAAATAAATTAGGGATCTTATATTTAGAATCAAATAAAATATTAAACTGACTTTTATATTAAAGAAGTAATATAACCCACCCTTAATGTTTTCCAATTTTTTGGTGTTTGTTTGATTCTGTAACGTTTTTATTCCATTGGACGCCCGATTATTTCATATGGAGAGTGACATGTCATTTGTCATTATATGAGGCATTCTTTTTAGCTTAACCCAATATTATTGGATATTTTCAATTATATGGTTTAACAAATAGATATAACATTGGGCCTTCATTTGCCTTTTATAGTTTTATATTTAAGGCTTTAAAACACACATTTACTCTTTTAATTTTACACAAGATTTTAATTTTAAAAATATATAATTTTAGTTTTTTAATCTTAAAATAATTTAAAAATAATATTGAGATTTTAAATGTTGATAAAATGTTATCAAATGTTAATATTAAATTTAATTTTCAAAATAACTATGACTATTATAAAAATTATTATTTAATACTAATAATTTTAAGATTAAAAAAAACTAAAAATATGCTTTTTAAAGTTAAAAGGCAAAACTAAAATTTGATATAAAATTAAAGAATCAAATATATACTTTAACCTTGATATAAAATATGGCAAAAGTACACTTATATTTTTGATTTTGTAACCTTGTATAATATTTTATAAAGTATTTTTTAGTCTTAATATTAAAGCCATTAAAAAAATTCTAATATTAAAGCTTTAGATTTTAGGGAAAATATTTTCAAATGCTCACATATAAAATTTAATTTTTGAAATAAGACTAATTATTACAAAAAATTATTATTATGAAATAAGACTAATTGTTACAAAAAAATTGTCATTTAATTGAAAAGATAGAGATTAAGATAACATAGTATTTAGATTTAAAGGACCAAAAGAACACTTTTACTCACTTATATTGATATTGATAATGATAATTTTTATTAAAATATATGACATTTAATAAACTAACAACAAAAGTTAATTTTTGCTGTTTTTGTATTGCATTGATTTCAAAGCCAACATGTCACCAATTTTTCAAATTTTTTGTTTTATTGTTTTAGGAATTATATCCTTACTAATATTTTAGATCTTACCTGGTTAGCCTTGTTTAGTTCAGCACTTGTTTTCAATCTGCCAATGACATTTGTTTTTTTCCCCCCTCATGATTCATCTTTTAATTAACTTTTGTTATTAATACCTTCATTTTTTCCTCATAAAAATTTAAATTCACCTGTTTCTACACTAATACAACCTTTTTATAGCGTTGGTAAGATGGAATTGATTATTAAATTTGAATAACACTCCTAAATTTTTTCAAAATGATTGGTAGACTTTTAAAGTAACTCATAATTGATTAAGATTTCTCGATATCATGATCAACATGTCAATGCCTGAATAATCCTTTCCAGAGAGAGAGGGAGGTATCACAAGAAAGCAATGGACTTAATTAAGCAAATTACAAGACATGCTAAGTTAGTGTGTATATTGTTTCTAACAACTGCCTGAGCACAGATCCAATCCATTACTGCAGTATTATTTCCGTCTATACCCATATGGAACGCATTCTCGTACTTCAATTGAAGTAATAACGGTGTAACATCACCCTCAGCTCTTGACCGTTCAAGGCACCATCGTTACGATAATTTGTTAATCAATATTAGACATTTTGAAAAAGGTTGAACTAATATGAGCACTATACTCATATGCTCCTATTTATTAGGCAATTCCAATATATTTCACACAGATCAAGAAAAAGCTTAAACCGTATTAATTTTTTATTAAAATATAATAACTTTTTAATTTTATCCATATTTAATACCCCTCCAGTCCTTAATATAGAACCCAATTATTGAGTTGGTTTTGATCATAAATATAAGACCTATTTCTCATATTTATCAATTTTCTTTAAATTATTCCTATAAATACTCCTTCAACTATAATCAAGTAGAAGAGGAAGATAGTATTAAAAAAGATGATTGTGGTATTTTAGGAAAAACGTGTCACATTTCTTATAATTAACTAACTTACCTAACTTTCTTAATCTAATCAAATTAGTTAAATAGGTCTTATATTAAGGACCGGAGGAGTATATATGTTTTTTTTAAAAAATAATTATCTATACTATAATAAATAAAGAATAAAATAGTTCATTCATACTAAAATTTTAATAAAATAACTTATAAATAAAATTAAGAAAAATGTTTTTCTTAGCTTTATAAATAGAATTAAGGAAGTATGCCTTGTATACTACTCGCCTTGAAGACGGCGACGAGGGTGATTCAAATTCGGGAAGCGATGTATCGTGCCATCTGAGTAGATAAAGCACATGCACCGTCCGTCCGTCTATGTGAAACAGTTTTTTACATGGAGTTGATGTTAAACTGCTCCACAAAGCTAGTCTCTTAAATGGCTCAATAGCCAGTCCCTGAAATATTTATTATAAAACTAGTTTAGGACCCACGCAACGCATGTGTGTATAATTTTTTTTGTTACAAAAAAAAATCAAATGAATTAGGTCTTGAGAACTTATTAGGGTCATTGTTCACCTTTTTAAAGGTACTTACCGATCATCCACTAACAAGATTCTCACATTGGTAGTAGAATTCAAACTCACAATCTTTTAGATTATGGGCCGACCCTTTACCAATTGGATTAACTCTTATTAACGGGTGTATAAAATTTGAAATCCCAGGTGCTGACGCATATAATGAATGAAACCGTTAAGTAACAAATTGGAGGCAAAGATTAGACGTAAATATTATAGAAAATGAATATCCAAGATTAAAATTTTAATCCCTTCCTTTTGTCTCATGGGAGAGACAACAATAACATTTAAATTTCATATTTTCTCCTCTTTACATTATTTTCCTAGTTTGTTTTTTGGGAAGAATTTCTAGTTATTTATTACATTCAAAGTTTTTAATGGTTATTTATATGAATAAGATGATTCTTTGGCCTAGAGTTGGCATCATTTTTTTGATTTCCTAAAAAATTCGTGTGGCACTCTAAAATCCTAATATAATATTACGATAAATAATAAGAAAAACAAAATTCTCTATTGATAAAGAACTAATATATGAGGAAAAAACAAATATAAAAGTAAAAACCGATGCCCAAATTAACTTATATTAATGAAAAAAAAAACAACTATCCGAGAGCTAGAAATTGATTAATTTGAATACTAAACCACAACCAATTTGTCTTTAAGAAAATAAGAACACTTGAACTTAATCTTTCTTTTTATCCGTTTTAGTAAATCATTCAAATCAATTCTATATTTCCAAATAAAAAAAAATTCTCTCCTATCTCTATTTACGATCTCCAACTTAAGAAAGGAAATATTTCATGCCGCTAAATTACAACAAATATATTAGATTAATTTTTTTTTATCATCTTTGTCTCTTTTCTAATATTACCTCCGGTTCTAATTATAAGATTTCATTTATAAACAAGGTTTATAGAAGGTAGTTTTTTTTTCCTTGCAATTTTGATAAGGCATAACAAAAATTTTCACTCTGGCAAAAAAAAAAAAAGTAAAATTTTGTTCACATTTAATACATTTAATTAGGAGGAACACTGGTGGAAAAAAAAATTAGGAGGAACATTAAAAAAAAAGGGGGTTAATATAATCTTTAGTCCTTCAAATTTGTTTTTATTTTGGTTTTAGTTCCTTAAATTTTAAACCATGGGTTTTGATCCCTCAAAGGGTAAAATGGTATGAGATTTTATTAGATTATAGGGATCAATATTTTAAATAAAAAGAAATTTGAGAAACAAAAACCTAAAATTTGAAAATTGAAAAATAAAAATAAATTTAAATGACCAAATCTTATATCAGCCCAACAAATAAACATAAACAACTTTCTCATCTGTTATGCCCCTGAAAACTTTTATGGGAAAATTGCAATAAACTTTCATCTAAGGGAATCAAATATAAAAATGTGCTTTGAACTTATTAAATTAATTCAAAGTCTCAAGAGATTTTATTGTTAGAGATTCTACTTGTTTAGGTACTACCTTACCCTTATTTTTTTTAAAAGTATATATTGACAACTAAAAAAACGGTTATTACTAACTTAAGGTATAACAATTAACAACTATCGCGACAGATATTAACAACTTATGCATTACATTTTTCTGATATATTGAGAAAATATATTATTAATACTTACCAAAACAGTTATTAATCATTACATCCTAAGTTATTAATTACCACTTTTTTAGTTGTCAATGAATATAAAAAAATCATAATAATTTAATAATTAAACAAGTAAAATCTCTGAAATTTTTTAAAATTTCAAATTAATTTGATCATCTAAGGAAATTTTTTGGTATTTAATTTTCTATTGTAATTTTTTCAAACTTTAATGGATTTGACCTGGAGCGCCTCGACGCTGACCAAGAGCACGCGTGGCGCCCACCCAGGTTTGAGGTTACTCTGGAACGCCACGTTCCAGAACGCGCCAACGCCTTTCCAATCACCCTTCTGGAATGGACTCGTTTCGTTAGTCGCCTGTCTATTTCTACTCCTTTTTCTTCAACCTTCATCCCCATCCTCTTCCTCGCCTTGAGCAGTTTCTTCTAGTGCACGCTCTGAAAAGCCGAAACAGATACAGGTGTTGTCTGATTTTGGTGATGGGGGAAGAAGCCGGCATGGATGCTACTGAAGTGATCAGGCACCAAAATGGAGGCAGCAGTGATCAGAGTCTTGAATTTGACATATACCCTTTGAATAGCTACTACTTTGGCTCCAAAAATACCATTGCCTTCAAGGACGAGACCTTGGCTGATCGTCTTCAGAGAATGAAATCTAAGTTCGTTTTCGTTTTCTTTTTCTTTTCCTTGTTCGTTTCTGTCGGGAAGCCTTTTCTTACAGTTTCAACTTTTAACCGCCTTTTCGTTTTAGCTATGCTGCTCATGGGATACGAAATTGCGTGGAAGCCGTCATGCTGGTTCGTTCTCTACAATTTCTGTATTGCCCATTTGTTTGTCCACAGTATTTCAAGTTCAAAGAATTAAGATTTGAACTCCTTAATTTTAGATGTATTTGTGGGAATAATAATTTTCGATCACTAAGGCACCTAGATGCTTGTGCACAAAAGATATAACAAAAATTCGAATTTAATGTTTGTATATAGGTCATTTAAAGAGTCGTCTATGTGACTTAGCTGAGACCTTAGATTGCTGGGTTCTTTCTCATTTAGCTATCTAGGTGTTTCTCAGTCTCATTCATAGAACGTAGGTCCTGCATTCTTATATCCTTTGGGACTGGGAGGGGAGACTTGGCCTTGCCTGACTTGGATCAGAAAACAAGATAGAAATAGGTGCTGTGTGAATAAATGGGATATTCCTAAATTATTACTTAAGCTTGTTATTGTGATTGACTATCACAACTTTAAAATCTTTTAGTGCTCCCTCTTTGTGTAAATTCTTCACATCCTTATAATCTCCATATTTTGGTGATACCAGGCCTGGGTTTCCGCAACCTCATCACACTGTTTTATTATCCCATACTAGAAAGTTGGTTTTAGACATAGAGAAAGCCTGATGTAGTTGTGCAACGAGCATACTTCAAGATTGAGAAATCAGTTTATTTGGCAATATCATGGGTTTTCTTTTAAGGTCGTCTTCAGTTTTCTGTTCTACCGTGGGCATCCGTGCCATATAAGACACAAACTAATTTCTAATTCAGAGATATCATCTTGAAGCCTGTGGGGTATTTTCTTTGCATAATCTCTTCCAAGCTTCCTGTAGAAGGTTAACATATAAGATTCATATAGAAGATTGAAGTTAGGGTTGGTGAACTATACTTGAAGAATTTATTGATACTTCTCATCTTGATTACTGGTCATCTGGCTTTGCTGTTGAAACACTAGATATTGACATCTTTTGATACTGAGTCAAGATTCA
Organism: Neltuma alba; assembly: GCF_004799145.2. Lineage (NCBI taxonomy): Eukaryota > Viridiplantae > Streptophyta > Magnoliopsida > Fabales > Fabaceae > Neltuma > Neltuma alba. The sequence goes on from NW_021636103.1 coordinate 544,658, forward strand.
GAATATGATTCTGAACTGAGAGAATGTAACATTCTTGGATCAGGTTGAGTTGTTCAAACACCCACATTTGTTGCTGCTACAAGTAAAAAATTCCATCTTTAAACTCCCGGGTGGTCGCCTAAGACCTGGCGAGTCAGGTAGGGGATCAAACTGCAAACTTTCTAATAGAATCTAAAAAGTTAATGCATTATCTGGGGATTTTTTTTTTCTCAAGCTCTTGCTAAAGTCAGGGGTTTCTGAATTTTCAGATATTGATGGATTAAAGCGTAAGCTGGCAAGGAAGCTTTATGCTGGTGAAGATAGGGATGGGGCTGAATGGGAGGTATTAAATTCGTATATTTTCTTTTGTGAACCTTACTGCATATAGAAATGCTGAAACGTATCTTACTTGATTTAGGTGGGCGAATGCCTTGGAATGTGGTGGAGACCTGATTTTGAAACTTTACTGTATCCGTACCTGCCACCTAATGTGAAGAGCCCAAAGGTACGCTATTCAAATGCTTCTTGAACAAGTTATGAGGGAAAATGTCTCATTCTCTTAAATCCTTTAACTGCAGGAGTGCACGAAACTCTACCTTGTGAAGCTACCAGAGTCACGACAGTTCATTGTGCCTAAGAATCACAAACTGCTTGCTGTCCCCTTGTGCCAAATTCATGAAAATCACAAGGTATGGGTTTCTATCAGTCATGGAAAATATATGGGTATGTTTGAGTATTCCATGCAGTACGCTGGAAATTTGTTCTGGACTGGAATTTCTTGGGAATATTTGATATTAGCTTGTGTGTCACTGGCCTGGTTTAGGCATAAATGACCCCCAAAAGATTATATGTAAACACTTGAGGTTAACTAGTCCTCATGTGTTCATTTTATCGCATGTGATGATGGTTTCACATTGGTACCCTATTTTATTTCTTTAACGTGTGGTTCTGACATTTTGAGCTGCCCGTGAAGTACAGACAATACAGAAAAAGGATTTATATGCTCACCAAACTGATTGGTTGTGTTTGTATTCCATTTATATTATTGGATATTCAGGCTAGACAAGATGTGACGCTTTAAGTTTGACATTAACTCGCAATTTTTTGGATGGGGTCTCATGTTGATGTGTCTGTGCTACTTTTGTTTGGGCATATTGCAGACATATGGGACAATCATATCAGGAGTTCCCCAGCTACTGTCAAAATTTTCTTTCAACATGATCGAGTCTTGAATGAAATGGCTGACTCACTAGTGACTCCCTCCTTGCTTATTTGGTTCCGTGCAGGGCCTTGTATATATTTTAGATTATATTATATGCCATCCTATAACAGAGTGATATTGTAAATTTTGTTTTTTTGTTTTTTTTACCAAAAGAGTGATGTTGTAAGTTGAAAACAGATGCATATATCATATATGGTTTGAGTATATTTCTCTTTTCCCTCATGACTGGAGTTCACGTAGCACACGAATGGTGTCAGTCGGGATCACTTTGCTCTTACTTTTATCTCTTTTCCCCTCCAACGTTAATTCTGACAGGAAATCGCATATTTTAAAGCAATTTTTGTCAGGATGTTTGGGTGAAGTTTCTTGATTTTAATGGAGGGGGCTGGACATGGAAGTTAAATTTATGTTGGCTTGTTCTCCTTTTTACCCATGTTTTTTTGGCCAAATTTATAAATACTTCTATATAATAATCCGTCATAAAATTTTATTGATATTTTATTTGTAATTTTTTTATTAGTTTTTTTAAGGACATTAATAAATTAATGATGTATCACCAATTGTTTTATTAATGCATTTCAAATAACAAACTAAATAACTAAAGGAAAATTGGGGACAAATCTCCGGTTAAAAAGTTAATACTTAATTGCACAATGGGTCCTGAATTTTTGAGATCTTTTCAAAAAAAAAAAAAGGAAAAAAAATCACTACAATACTCTTAATAAAATGCAATTAGAATGAATCATTACAGCTATAGATCAGAGATATGTGATTAGGATTATTGATATGCAATTAAATCTTATATACAACTAAGCATATGCAATATGCAATTAGGATTGAACATATGTAACTGGAAATTAATTATATATAATTAAGATTAGTATATGCAATTAAATTCTATATGCAACTAGATATCGTTAATATGCAATTAGGATCAAGCATATACAACTAGGCATCCTCAACATGTAATTAGCATCAATCATATGCAACTTGAGATCAGTGATATGTGATTAAGTATCGCTACTCCAGTCCTAAATATAAGACTCTGACTCTTTCTGTATTGTATATTTATACTACAAAAAAGGTCTTATATTTAGGACAGAAGAAATATATGCAACTAGGCATATGTAACATGCAATTAGGATTAAGCATATGCAACTGAGGATCAATGATATGCAATTAGGATTAGTGATATGTAATTAGGTTATATATACAACTAGGCATCCTCAATATACAACTGGGATCAAAGATGTGTAATTTGGGATCAAGGATATATACTTAGGATTAGTGATATGCAATTAGGTCTTATATGCAACTAGACATTCTCAATATGTAATTAGGATCAAACTTATCTAACTCAAAATCAAGGCTATGCAACTTGGGTTATTTGATCCTTTTACCTCTCAAATTTATTGTCATCTAAAGTCAGGTCTCATTCTATAATTAACTTTTCAAATGGGGATTTATCCCCAATTTTTCCACTAACTGATGATTAAAGAAGTAGACTGAATAGGATAGTCACACTTGTTGGCTTTTTTGCATTTGTTTGAATGTTTATAGGCATTTTTACATGAGGCGAGAACTTGTTTTACATGCTTATCTCATACTTTTTCAGTCTTTAATGTAAGATTTAATTTAGAAGTTAATATTGGTGCTATATGTAAAACTTATTTCATGTATTTATTAATGTTTTTTCAAATTAATCCTATTAATATTTTTTAACAATAATCAAGGAGGAGAGGAAGGAAAAAAATTAACAAAGATGGTTAGGGGGTTTTACAAAGAGCATATCATATTAACTAATTTAATTAACACCAAATTAGTTAATTAGATTCTTAATTAAGGATCACAAGAGTATTTTGTTGATCACAATTGAAAAGTTGTTGGGTTGGCAATTGGAATTAAATAAAATAGGAATAGTTTTCAAAAAATGGTGAAGTTTTTTGGCTAAATGCTAAAAAAAAAATCTATATTAAAAAAGAAGAAATTGACCCTATCAAAAAATCTAATATTTTCAGACTACATTACAGTTTTATGATATTGTTCTATTGAAAATTTTGCATATATTGTGACGTTATTATGTTGACAATTAAATTTATTATATATATTGCATGTATGTAATAAATTTTTATTTAATTATTAATATTACCAGTCAACCATGAAAAAATTTCTTCCGTTTCATGTCTAATCTGAGTTTTTAAATTGTTATAACAAACAAGCAATCCATGTCTTCTTTTTGCCTCAAGCTTTTTTTTTGGACGGTTTGACCTCAATTGCCTTTTTTTTATAATAAAAAACCAGAAGTCAATACACTTGCCAAAGTCAAAGACCCTAATTTCCTTTCACAACCTCCCCCTCACTCATAGAAGGTGGTTGGCCCAGGATACAAAAAATACTCTCCATGAAATGAGAGAATTTAGCTAACTGGTCAGCAATAGGAATTTGTTCCCTAGTGGTATGTACTAGAGTAATCGTCCACTCCCTATGGAATAAAAGCCTAGCATCATCAACTACATCTTTAAACGGATAATTCTCATCACAACCTCTACAAAAAAGAGACATGGCATCTACACAATCAGTAAAAATCACAATCTTCCTGTAGCCTCTGCTCCAACAAAGTTGCAACCCATGAATCACGCCAAGAAGTTCTGCAACAGCTAGCAGTACAGATATAATCTTGCAACCAAATTCCCCAATCCATTTCCTTGACTGTCCAAGCAGTACCACCACAACCACTTCTGCCATCTTGTAAGACTGATCCATCCACTTCCAATTTGGTAAAATCATCCTGGAAATGGTTGTTACAGTCTTTTACAACGTGAGTGGTATCGTAGAACTTACATTTGGTTATTAAATCTCTATCCCAGCAAGCACGGAATAGACTATCATGTGCATTGATCACATTACCAACTATTCCAGAATCAAACAGCTCGTTACATCAAGAAATCTAGATGTCCCAACATATATAATCAAAGAGAGTCGACCATTGGATCTCTTTTGTGAAAGAATAACCTGCCTCTATAGTTAAATTCCATTTGATCCATTCCGCTCCCTGTAAAGTAGTGAAACTAGATCAAAATTGTGGATCGACCACTGACTTCCACTTGTGAATAGCATTGGCACAATTCCTCAGCAAGTGCATAGAGTATTCCTCCTCATTGCATCTAAAAGGGCAATCTGCTGTTCCTGCAAGTCCTATTATGCATCTCAAAGCTGTTGTGTGGGCTTGAACATGTGAGAAAAGCCTCATAAAAGAATGAATCTTTTTGGTACTTGCCATCTCCAAAGGAGCTTCCAGATGTTGTCCTCCTGTCTTCAGTGACTTGCAAGAAGAAAATTGTAGGCGGATTTAACAGTAAAGCGACCATCAGTTGAGGGCCACCAAAAATATTTATCCTCTCCTCTCTCCTCATCAGGTGAGTGTGCAGAAGTGATTCGGTTCGTAACATGTTAAGGAAACCAATAGTTGAGTTTTTACATATTCCATTCCCCCAATGGGGTCACATAATCGATCACTCCTTCCTCCTTATCCACCCAACCTTCATACCCTAGTATCAACTCAAGAAGAGGCCTGTTCAGTTCTGACGAGTTGTCGAACCAGAAGGATGTAGACATGCCATTACTAATTTTCTTGGCTAAACCGTTTTTAAAAGAATGCCAAACTTATCAGATACCCTTCCAAGTCAAGGATTGTTTGGCAGCTTTTTGAACATTTGGTAAAACCATGTTACCACAATTGTATTTGTTTTTCAGAACCTTGACCCATAACGCTTCCCTGTCGTGAACCAAGTTCCGGCAAAGTTTCATTAGAAAACCCTCATTCTGCTTCTTGTGATTTTTGATCCCTAAGCTACCAGCTTTCTTCTCTTGAATAATGTGTTTCCAAGCTAACAAGTGGAGTTTCTCAGTATTATCTTTTTCATTCCAAAGAAAATTTTTGCTCATTTTCTCTAGGTCCTTGATCAGTTGTTTTGGTAACAGCATGGTTTGCATGTGATAGGAGGGTAGGGCAGATGGAATTGCCTTAATAAGTGTAGCTCTATCAACTAGATTCAGAAAGTTTCTTTTCCATCCTACAAGCTTCTAGTGGGTCTTTTCCAAAATTGGAGCAAAAAGAACATAGGAGGGTCTTTTATGTATGAGAGGAATTCCCAAGTACTTTCCCAGGTCGCCTGTTCATCCTACTCCCATCCTCTAATTCAAATCCAAAGCCCTAGATATATGAACATTCTGTGAGAAGCATATTTTTGTTTTTGCCCTATTCATCATCTGCCTCGAAAACTAACAGAATTTACTCACACATTCGTTCATCACATCCACCTGATAAGAGGAGGCCTTTCTCCAAAAAGCACCAAACCATCTACAAAAAATAAATGATAGACGAGGACCTTGCGAGCATTAACTATTAACTACTTTAACTAACATCAAATTAGTTAATTAGATTTTAATTAAGAATCAGAAGAGCATTTTGTTAAGCAGAATTGAAAGTTGTTGGGTTGGCACTTGGAATTAAATAAAATCGGAATAGTTTTAAAAAATGATGAATTTTTTGGCTAAATGCTTAAAAAAATTATATTAAAAAAAAAAAGAAACTGACCCTATCAGAAAATCTAATATTTTCAGACTACATTACAGTTTTATGATATTGTTTTATTGAAAATTTTACATACATTGTGACGTTATTATGTTGACAATTAAATTTATTACATATACTGTATGTATGTAATAAATTTTTATTTAATTATTAATATTACCAGTCAACCATGAAACGATTTCTTCCGTTTCATGTCTAATCCGAGTTTTTTAAATGTTATAACAAACAAGCAATCCATGTCTTCCTTTTGCCTCGAGCTTCTTTTTTGGACGGTTCGTCAACTGCCTTTTTTCCAAAACACGTGCTTCTGCCACTTTTTAATTTTTTATTATTTGCTTCCGTTTTCTTTTTGTTACTTTAATTTCTCATTAAATAGCGCATCACTCGCCTACCTACCTACCTTCCAGCTAAAAAACATCTTATAATAATATGATTGATCTGCAAGGGAATATCCTTATATTATTCTCATTGGATTATCAATTTTTATTAAGAACTTCTAGATTAGTCTTCTTCTGATTGCATACAATACATATTCAGAAATTTGACAATTTATTTTTTAAATATTTCATGCAAAATTCACTAAATCAACCATGTTATTCGTACTTGTAAATCTGGCAACAAATCATTGCGTTATTTATGAATTACACCATAATTTGAGATACTGAGAGATTACAGTGTTAGATATAATTCAGAAAAAGTAACATTAAGGTGATATCTTCATAAGCTAGATGCTTAACTTCATCATCTTCTTACGGTATGATCTTCATGCATTATACAGAGTCTGAAAGTTTTATAACTCATAAAAAAAACTAAAGATACTGTAACTTTGTTAAGTCTTTATTTACTTGAATCGCCTTGGTCAATATATATATGTATATGTAGTTGGCAATAAATATATATAGATATAGGTACACACGCAGTTGAATTGAAATTCTTGTGCAGTATAGTGAGTGTGGAGTGAAGTGATGAAGGAGGAGGAGAAAAATGAGGTCAAACGCGCTGGTAAGAAAGCGAGTAGTCTGAAAAGTCAGCCAAAGTCTCTCTCTTCTTTTTTCCAGGTCGTCAATGGTGACTGCTCTTTCACTAACCAATCGCGTATCAGAATTTTAGTATCACAATCCTCTGTGATGAACATCTTATTTTTTCAACTTAAAATACTGGTCCATTCATAAATAGTTGCATCACATGAGTATATATAAATCATCTTGATTTCCTGCATTCTGTACTACTCTCTTTCCATCGCCGCCGAAGTCTTTGCCATTGGTGAAGGCACAAAGCTGGCGAAACGCATCAGAAAACCCGTGATCATGAATAAAGGAAGCTTAGGTCCAAATCTCAAACTCACAGTCCCTGCATCTGATCAAGTTTCTTTCGCCAAGTTCCTGTAAGTCTTTCTTTGGGTGTGTGATTGTTTCTATTCGCGAAAGAATGTGTTCGTATTGTTTTGAATTTGTCGGATTGGAGTGATCAGTACGTAATTGTGTGAATATGGTAGAACTGAGAGCGGGACCTTCCAAGATGGGGATCTTCTGGTCAACAAGTATGGCGTTCGAATTATCTCTCACAATGAAGTTGAAGCTGTAAGATATTTCTCTCCACTTGCCCCTCTTCCTCTTTCATTCTTACTTTTATTTTATTTGATTTTATGGATTTATTTTTTTATTCGGATTACTCACGTGTTTGTTTCTTTTGCTGCATTTCTATATGCTGAAATGTTGAGGGACTCCTTAAATTTGTAGTTTCCTTATTTTGAATTCCAAAAACCAGATGGGAATTATTTATTTGTAAAGGGAAAGGCAGTGAGTCATATAGAGGATGTATCCTTTTATGTTCCATATGTCAATGTGCTCATTAGAGTGTTCGGTTTTTTCTGGGAGGCAGGGGAGGTCGGGTGAATTTTGCATGGTTTCATAGCTTTTGCAGTTGTTTGGAACTCGGAAATGTTGATGAACATAATCCTTTATCAATTTTCTAGTTTTATTCATTCTGTCTTTGACGTGGTGGATAAGCTGCATGCTTACGAAGTGAAAGCTTGAGCTCAGTAGACATCATGCAGTAGAGGAGCAACCATGCACTTTCACTTTTATGCCAGTGTTTCCATTTATTTTCTCGCCAGACTTGGGGCAGTGAATAATGATTTGAATTCAATCATTGAACACTTTCTTTGCGAGCATTTTTGTGTGAATTGTCACTAGTCAGAACCTATAGAACACACACACACTCCACCTGTTTTTCATTTGTCATATTAGTTTTAACGAACTAACCTGTGTATCTTAGCAAACTGTAGAATTAGATGAAGGGAAACCATCAATTTACCACCATATGTTAAAATATCTCCCGTGCGAACTTATATTTGGTGGAAATCTTTAATCTAACAGATCTTCATGCTGTCCGATTTTTTTGCCCCTTATGGATTAACATCTTTGCTATTAATATCAGCCACCCCCTATCAGGCCAATAGACAACCAGTTAAGTCTGGAAGACCTAGACGCAATCAAAGTGGTTGGAAAAGGAAGCGGAGGTACAGTGCAATTGGTGCAACACAAATGGACTAATCAGTTTTTTGCATTAAAGGTACGCTTGCTGGCTGCCGTGTATAACCTTGCTGGAAATTTCATCTTCTGTTCTCTACTCTTTCATAGTTTGTGGTTAGTTGTTCCCTTTATCTTCGAATTTTCTTCCAAGTAACATTATTTCAAAGGTTATTTAATTCTCATCCTTCATGCCCCCCCCCCCAAAAAAAAATATTCACTCTAATTTCCTCAGCCTGCTTCAGTTAGTGTGATGTTTAAAACTTGTTTCCTCCCTGCAATTTCAGTGTAATAAAAGAGCACTTACCTTGAGTTTTAGAATATGACGTTTATCTTGACAGCGTACTATTCATATGGAAAACGCTTGTTTATTTTTAGTGATAACTTGTTGCAGTACATTCATGTTCCTCATGTCAGACACGTCTTTCTTTACGCATGATTAAATCTTTTGATGTCTCTGAACATGATTGAGATGCAAACCTATTTCCTGGAAACTTCTCAATCTTAATCAATCATTCGGTGGAATAAGTTTAGCTTATCATTCCAGGATATCTATGAGAAGCTCTTCCTTCTTTTTCAAGGAAAATGTACCCATTCATTTCTTTAAATTTCTTTCGTGAGTATTAATTGGATGCATTTATTAGTTTTGAAAGTAGAGCAACATAGGAATAATGAATATCATGTTGTTCTTTCTGTTTCTGACATTCATAAACTATTAATCTTTATTTGCCTGTATAGCTTATTTATCTAGTTTATTAGCGTGAATTATTCCTTCCTGAGTAAACTGATTATCATCAACTTGAACCCATAACAGCATATCACAATCCATTCATAAGTTAACCTATGGACATATCATATAAGGTTTGTGCACGCATGCCGATGTGAGTTTCTACTTAAATTTGTAAAGTGATGTGACTAATGCTAGTCCATATTTATGGATTTATAAAATTTCAACACATTATTCTAATTTAGGTCCCTCATTTTATGAAAGTTTTCCTATTATCTGATTTGTTGACCATCTCAGTCATTACTTTATTCATTATTTTTTATTGTGTCTCCTCCATTTAGGTAATTCAAATGAATATTGACGAGTCTACGCGCAAGCAGATAGCACAGGAGCTGAAAATTAATCAATCAGCTCAGTGTCCCTATGTTGTTGTCTGTTACCAGTCCTTCTACGAAAATGGTGTAATATCAATCGTCTTAGAGTATATGGATGGAGGGTCTCTGGAAGATTTTCTGAAGAAAGTGAAATCAATTCCAGAGCCACACCTTGCTGCCATTTGCAAGCAGGTGAGGAGTAAAGATAATATTTCAGTTTTACACATATAGTTATTTTACTGAATATCAAATAAGACCTGTGTTTTTTTTCCCCCTTTCAATGTAGGTGCTGAAGGGTTTAACGTATCTTCACCATGAAAAACATATTATTCACAGGGACTTAAAGCCTTCCAATTTGTTGATAAATCACAGAGGGGAAGTAAAGATCACTGACTTTGGCGTCAGTGCAATCATGGAAAGTACATCTGGTCAGGCTAACACTTTCATTGGAACACGCATCTATATGTCTGTGAGTAAATTATTGATGTTTATATATCATTTTCCTCCGATCATATTGTGATACTGCTAGTTCTTGGATATGACTTTGTTCATTCTGCTTGATTTACAGCCTGAGAGAATCGATGGATTCCAGCGTGGCTACAACTACAAATGTGACATATGGAGTTTGGGACTAATATTGCTCGAGTGTGCTACAGGGAGGTTTCCATATAAACCGCCTGATCAAGGGGAAAGATGGGAAAATGTTTTTCAGCTTATTGAATCTGTCGTTGAAGCTCCTCCTCCCTCTGCTCCACCTGATCAATTTTCTCCAGAGTTCTGCTCATTCATATCAGCATGGTAAGTATAGAGTTTCCTTGTATAAAATCTCTAGAATCTTGACGTGCTAAAACTACGGAAACCCCTCTCCGGGGGAAGGAGATGCTTTAAAATACTAGAAGCTTCTTAGCTATCTCCTGAAATTAGATGGAATGATTGATTGTCCTTTAACTTTGAAGTAAAACAAGTAGATAGATGCAAGGCTATGGTCAAATATTTTATTTTCGAGAAAAACATCATTTGGGTCTCTGACAAATTGATGATTAATAAAACTCAAGGCAGAGTTATATTGATGATTTTTCTTTTTCTCTTCTTATAAATTTTTGGATTCAGTTATTGTAATTTTTTTTTCCCAAGGAATGAATTGATGGAACATGCATTTTTCAGGACTTGGTAGTTTAGATTTTAACATAATCTATCTTTCATGACTTCATGGAACCAGTCTATTTTTCAATTTAAAACATGATGCCTTACCTTTTTTTTCCCCCCTTCCTTTTCATAAAAGTTCCTTCGCTGGGTGCTTATTTGGTTCCTGATTCTCATTTTTCTATATCCTATATGTTCAGTTTGCAGAAAAATCCGAAGAATAGATTGTCAGCTCAAGAACTTTTGGTATGTGTAAATCTCATTTATTGGTATACCCTGTATTAAAGATAATGTATAGAACTTTGCTCTATTCAATTGCCATTCTAATATAGCATCTAATTTGAAACCCAGAGACATCCATTTATCAATATGTATGAGGACCTGGATGTGGATCTTTCAGCTTACTTCTCCACCGCAGGATCTCCGCTTGCTACTTTATAAAACTTACTAGGTGTGTTTTACCTTTAATCCTAACCTGTGTTCTGACTTGATGGTAAATGCATGTTCTTTTTGCTTTAAGTATAAATTATACTGTTGAATGTAGTGCCATTTTATAATTACTACCTCACATAGCGCTGACTTAGTCTTCCAAGTTGAACTACACCTGATGTCTTGGGCTTGATCACTCCTCCTTCCTAAATCATGCACTTTCTATGTAAACTATATAAGCCCTGCTTAGGCTCTAAAACATTATATGGCCACATGAATCTTCAATTGAAAAAGGCTATTGTGTTGGAAGCTAGCTGTATTAGGTTGCTTGGGAGGAAGAGACATTCTTTGTGGAACCAATATCGTCCATTTACTCATTGGGTTTTGACAATTGGATCCTTTCTATTGCATTTGGTGTGAGACAGTAGTATAAAAGAAATATGTTCACAAAAAAAAAAAAAAGAAGTATGATTGATTTTATGTGAAATTCACACCCCTCCATCTTTCGCTATATATATGTGTATTTACTTATTTGAATATATTTGATATAGATTGATTGGTGCTGATATTTTTTCATAAACGAAATGACCGGTATGAAGGATTGATCTAGTTTGTATGCAACTTTTCCCTGCTAAATATTTCTGGATAACCTGAGTGTCTTCGAAAAACTGATATAGCTTTACACTGGAAGTCATTGCACCCTATGGTAGCAGACGCACAGCCTGTTATATTAACTGTACTTTCAACTCCTTTCTGTGTAGAATCACTGCCCGTCTGCAGATTAGAGTCACAGAAACAAGCTTCTAGGATTGGTTTATGAAAGTGACTTTGAGTGATTGAAATTCCAGATTTTGTCGGGAGATTCTTGTGGATGCAAGTGCCATGAGATCTGCGATGATTGGCAATTCACGTAGACTCTCAATGCTGTCGTTTAGAATTAGGGCCCACTTTGAAGAAAAAGTTGTGGAATTATATGATTGTAATGAAAGTTATAACTGGTACATGCCTTGTATACAGATTATATGGGTTACTGTACAATATTATAAGACATGGAAAATTTTGTCAGGCTGTTGCAGAGGCATGTTTCAGTTTACATTTGGAGGTTTTTGAAATTGTTATTCCATAGAAACTAGTTTTCCAAGTTCAATTCGAGATTATGTGCTCCATCAAGTGACAGTTGGGATGTTCTTCTGTTAATTGTGGTTGTATTTGAAACGATTAAGCCTTGTTAATGCAATGTACAATGCATGTTTTGATCATTTGGGCTTCTAATTGACTTTCATTATTAATAATTGTTTTTGAGGAAAGAAATAAATTTAATATTCTGATGTAGACAATGTTTCCCACTGCAAATCTGTACACAATACATAGGTGACTTAGCCCTGGTATAAAAATGAGGGGCTAGATATGCTACCAACTAATGTAGACAATATTTCCCTGGAAAAAAAAAAGAAAAGAATAAACTAAACATGAATAGACATTGAAGAATGTCAAACACATATTTGAACAGTTATATGAAAAGAACTCTCAAGAAATTGAGTGCTTTCTGTTTCCATTATAAGATATACTTTGAGATTCTCATTCTGGAAGTCCTTTACCGTTGGACTTGTATCATTCTTTGGAGAGCTCCTAAAGTCAGATGATATAATGCAAATTATCTTGGCAAAGATACAAATCCAATAGTAAAATAAGATTGATCTCTTTGAAGGTATTACTTTCAATAGCAACACCCTTTTTAATCAGAAATATGAGAATCTCCAGGCTAGTTTGGCATAAATGGGAATAGGAAAGGAAAGGAGAATGAGAAAGCTCTCTCCCATAAATATAAGAAGCTTTTGTCAAACTTAATACAACTAAAAATACTTTCTATCATCTTTTCCCTTTCCTCAAATCCCATTTTCATATGCCAAACACAGCCATAAAGTAAATCTAACAATGAAAATCCTCAACCTCTTTCAGAAGAGGAACTCTTCATATCCCACGTTTTTAATGCAGGATCCATTTCTGCCATAGTTCTATGTATTCATTTTTAGTTTGTTCTACTTATTCATCATCTTCTAAGAGATGATAGGTAGATATGTTTATGCCTTTGTCTTAAATTTTCTTTGTGCCTTCAAGTCTACCACAATAACAGATATGTTATCTTTACTTCCCCTTTGAAGGGCAAGTCTGGATAGATACTCTGCAGCAAACTGAGCTGCAGGATCTTGTTCAGCAGATCCTTTGTTGTTGCCATTGGCATACTTTTTGTGCCAAAGAAGAATCCTGTTTCTTGCAGCCTGGCAGGCTTCTTCATTTGTCATGACATCCCATAGACCATCACTGGCTATAATAAGGCACTCGTCATTTTTCTCTCTAAGGATAAACTCTATTTCTGGTTCAGGAATTATCCATGGTTTCAAATATCTGTCACCTGGCGCAGAGGAAGCAAATTTGAACTAAATCTAAATGAGTCAAATGAAAGCCAATAGAAACAAGGCGCAGGAAGAAAAACCCTTTAATTCCCTTGATCTTTAATTTAATCCCTTAACCCAAACAAGTATCACACATACGCCAAATACAATTCAGAATACAAACGCAAACCCTAACAAGTGACAAAACTTGAAACAATCATGTTTGATTTGAAAACTCGTGTTATGCCTATGCTCCACCATTCCTTAATCAATCCAAATATTTTAAGAAGTGGATCATGACAAGTAATTTTTCTTCTGAGTAACAAGTCTGCAGTAACAAGCAAGCACATGATATCAAATCTAAAGAATAACAAGCACGTAGTTGTAGAAACTCTCTTGCGTTATACTGGATAATACAAACTCGAGAGTTTAAAAAGGTGCCGTAAAAGCATACCTATGGACCTTGACACTGCCAAAACCCCTAGAACTCTGTACCCATTCCACTGTATAATCCTTCCTCCTGCAGCTTCTATTCTTGCCCACTCATCATCCCTATTTGGCTGCAAACCATATAAAAGGGAAATTAATCAGACAATGTCAGCTTCAAGTGCAAGTCCTACAAAAATTGAGAAAGGCACCATGTGTCCATTAGGTATTATACAAGAGAATATCTCATAATTACATTTAATCACTCTTTTCTCTCTATCTTTCTTCGAATGCATTATCCTTATCATTTGTGAGTATAGAGGATTCAAATTGAACAATATTTGTATCAGGGAAATTCACACTGTTAATTTCTTAAATATCTGTAAATGTATAAAGTTGTGTCCTACTTTGTGGTCAGTAGACAATGGAATGGCTTCTTTTCCGCGACACAAGACTGCTCTTGAATCCCCACAATTTGCCACTATTATGTGGGTTTGACTTAAAATGGCTACCACTGCAGTAGAACCAACAGTTTCAGGAGCAAGAGGTTCAGAGCTAGGCTTAGATCCATGATTGTTATCTTCATTATTAGCTTCACTTTTTCCGTCAACTTCATCATCAACTTTCTGGAAACACTTGCAGAATGCTTTCCTCCAGTGCTCCTGCCAGTTGTCTCCCAAGCTTGTTCTGGCAGCATCTAGCTCCTCAATCAACACTGAATGGAGACGTTCCCGACAGTAGTTAGCAACCTGTGAATCCAAGAATTTCCTCTCAATTAGCGTAGACCTAGCCCATGTTTATCCGTTACTCAGCCTCTAATGATGATATCCTAAATCAGGTTTTGTTTAGCCTACTCTTGTCCAATAATACAGGGGAATCTATTGGACTTTGAGTCAAACATGGATTTCGGTCTAAGTAAACATATGCAGAAAAGAATACAAGAATTCCATTCTTTTGTGTCATTCTCTTTCATGAATGCAAGGTATATTATTCTGAAGATCTCAATTCCTTAAACCCGGTCAACCTGGGCTTTTATAGTCTTTTTCTTAATCCCAAAAGAATACCATCAGTTAAATGAATTAACTTCTGTAAACCAGACTTTTGGTATCATTTAAAAACAGTAAATATTAAGGCGTACCTGGCATCCCCCATGTCCATCATAGACACCAAAAAAGTGGGCTTCTGAGTATCTTGGGTTTTCAGTCACATGGTTTTCCATTAGCATCTGTGAAGGAACTTGCAAGAATTGAGGCTCAACTGCAATAGCATCTTCCATCTCATCTCTCCTTCCACAGATTGATGAAAATCCCCAAAGGGCCCCACTATTCATTTCTAATCCATTCGGGTGGCTCCTGCATATTTTCTCCTCTGACATCGCAAGAAGCGAATCTGATGGTTTAGAATCACACCCATCTGATCCGCTGCCATCATAAATCTCAATATCCACTTCAACAGAGACCACTTTCTGCACTGGCTTTAGTGCTATATGTTCTTCAACCTCGATGGTACTAATTGGTGGATCAATCTCAGAACAATTAGTTCTTAAAGTTGAAGATTGGTCCCCTGCAACAATTTGAGAGCTTGAATCATTTGGACAATGAAAATCATCATCGTCGCTTTTCTGATTGTTGGTTTCATTCCCAATCCATCTTCTGTGACGTTCAATAGTCAAATCTGACACAAGAGCATCTCCAACTTGATTCTCCTTTTTTTCTGCAGATACAGTAATCTGATGTTGTGAACTTAAACCCCTTTGATTTTCACAATCCCCCATTGCAGGATTCAAAATCAAAGCTGCTGTATTAGCCATAAGCTTCAACCCAGATATCTCCATGTGGGTTGTTACTGATGACTCCTGAGTCAACTTCCCAAGTGTAAATGGCACTGCAACAGTAGAGGATATTTCCTCCATAGCCTTGCTTTGCATTGTAGCAATAGCTTTTATCCTCTCACTCCTTCTAGGATTCTATATAATCTGCCAGCTTTTACCTACTTTTTCTCCATCCTTTTTCACAAGCCTCTTTTATAGAACATGGTTTCATTCCGACAAAGAAACAGACACCTAGACGGCAAGAAATTACAGTAGGAGCTTATAACAAAAAACCCATTTAAAATTTCGTTATTTAAGCATCTAAGTTCAAAAAACTATTGTTGACACAGCGAAGCTAGATGCTAGAAATAGAAAACCTATAGATTTCTATTTTGAAATTCGACCAGCCAAACAATGATGAACAAGTGAAGCTCCCAAAATCTGACACTTCCACCTCCTTACCAAACCTCTTATTTCTGAAATGGCAAAGGCAAAAGATGACTCAAGAGCTGAATTATTTAAAAAAGAAAGGTTGACATATGCAAATGGGAGTAATGAGGAAGAAAAATTGTGCAAGAAACCTGCAAAAGAATAAAAACAAGAAGAAAAAGTTCCCTCCATGTGAGGCAACCTCCATCAACCATTGAAAACTTCACTAAGGTTCTCCATTGAATTACTTCCATGTGTCAAGTGCAAGTGAGGTCACCACCCCCTTTGATAACGACATTTTGAGCTTAAAAAGATTTTTTCTTTCTAATGGAGAAGTTGGTCTGATGAGTTGTTTATTGCCGATTTTTATAAGGTCATGTAAAAGATTGGAGCTTTAATATAAATTTTTTATAAGTTATTCACATACACGTAAATCTCAAGAATATTTAAATAACAAAAGAAAAGATCAAACTTTGGCATAACGAAATCATCGAAACAAACAATAATATTATTGTTCGTGTCAACCCTCACCGCCCACAGGCCAGTGAGGCTAATTACGCCTAACATTCTTTTTTTAATTCAAAGATATTAATCTTTCAAGTTAATCGCTTTGGGAGCTGGAGAATCATGTAGTCTTGAGTTCGTACCTTATTGAAAGAATAGACCATTTAAAAATTGTCATTTAATTTGTTTTTTAAGTAAGTGGAGGAAAGCATCAAATTTAAGTTCATTTAAAACTTATAATACAATTTACCTAAAATTATTAGTAATTTTCATAATACGCACACAATTTGGTTGCATATTTTGAAGTTTTATTATACAATTTTCTGAAATAGAAAGAAGTTAAATTCATTCTAAAGAAATTCTATAATTTTTACTTTAGAAATTTCCCATTCCTTTCAATTGTAAGTATAGGATGTTAATTTTGATGTAAATTATCTAGGCGAAATTTAGATAATCCAAATTTTATTTTTTTTAATTATGATTTTTTATTTTCATAAAAATAAACCAAATTTCAACACATTTTTTTTATTGTCAACAAAAAAAAAATACATATTTTATTTTAAAAATATTACTCCCTCCGTTCCTTATTATAAGAGACGAATAACCGATTTACGTTGATAAAAAAACAGTTAAAATTAGTTAAGAACAATCAATGTGTAAAAAGTATAATTTTTTTTCCAAAACTGCCCTCATTAATAAGGAGAGAGAGCATGAGAGAGAACAATTAAATTATTAAAAGAAAAAAAAGTGGTAGGGAGAGAGAGTGTGAGTTGGAGACAATAAATATGGGTAAAATAGGAAATCAACAAAAAAAAGTAGAGACAACTTTTAAGTGTCTCTTATATATAGGAACATGTCATAAGCATCAAATGTCTCTTATAATAAGGAACGGAGGGAGTATCATTTAATTTTATAAACTAACATGAAAAAATAGGATATATGGTCATATATAATTAAAGAACTTCACATATTTAAATATTTTTCAAGATAATAATAATTCTAATGTTCAGATAATAATAACCATTATTAAAAAATAAGTACTACTCGTTGCATAAATTATTACATCAAATAGAGAGGTGACAGTTGGCGCGAATGACAACTACACTTTTGGGTTTGGTGCTAATCAATCACTGTTCCTCATCGCCACGTGTGCCCTTAATCGGATCCTCACCCGCCGACCGTATCTCCTTTGCCTTTTACTTATTATGTTCTTGAAAATATTATAAGTGCCAATATGGTATCAATCCATGACACGTGGATATCCCAGGGTCCAGAATATTCTAAAACTTTTATGGAGCTAAATTTTCCACATACAATAATTGCGGGTGACAATCATAGCATAGTTAATATTATTATTGACTGATTTTGCTTGTATTTAATTTTGCCTATTAACATAGAAGTCTTCAAAATAAATATTTCACTATGATCTTTCTCATTCTTGATATTTGAATTTAGTACTTTTTTTTTTTTAAGTTTTCACTCAACCAAACTATCAAACAAACACTTTCTTGCACAATTTAATACGACAAATTCCTGAAATTAATTCTTTCATTTAGTCAAAAATTGCAAGTTTATTTCTTCATACCTTATAAATCTTCCTTTTTAGTATTTAGTGTTGATTAAAATATTTGGGCATCTGTTATGGGTGCTTGTCATACAAGATTAGTTCCTTTTAGTGACCCGTTGTACACCCAAAAAAGAAAAAAAATTTGGGCACTTGTTAAATTTTGTCACAATAATTAAGTTTATATTAATTGAATTATTTACATGTTTTTACAAATTAATATAACAGAGAGGTATATAACGACATTGACAATATAATAGCATGAATGAAGCATCCAAGATCCTGGACACCTAACTTTTAACCCCCCATGTTGACTTTAAACAAACAATATATACTTTTTCGATGAAATAAACAAACAGTATATATGAACAAGTTGAATCATATAAACAATTCTCTGAAAACCTTCGGTCATCTGTAAATAATCCCTAAATTTCAAAATCAACAACTATGCTCTGAAACTTTCCCCGAACTAAGTTTTTTTTTTTGGTATGGCTATTTGATTGGATCAGCATTATCAGGCCCAATTGGATACAGCTTTTAAAAGGATGTTTTCAGTTTTCTGCGTGCACATGAAAAAAAAAAAGTCATGTGCCCAAAAATAAAAAAGAATTCAAACTCAAGAACTCGTGCTCATAGCTTAGGCAGCCAAAACCTTTTTCCCCATCACCAATGCCTCTTGGTAAAAAAGTTAATTCTTAAACAACTCATATGAACAAGTTGAATCATGACGGTTAAACAACTTATTTAAAACTTTCGAAAATTAATTCTTAAACTTATATGAACAAGTTGAATCATGTGACTATGAAACAATTCTTTTAAAACTTCCGACCATCAATAATCAATAAATAATCCCTAAATTTCAAATCAGCAACTATGTTCTTAAACTTTCCTAACCTAACAAATATGTTTCTCGACACAAAATCAATTCATCTGTCACATCAAAGTCAATCCTCTCATAAACCAACTCGAACTAGGAGATTTCTGCGCCGCACATAATGAAATGGAATATACCAAACAAAATGATTAAGCAAAAGCATATACAGTCAACATGTAAATTTTGCAGCCAATTGTATGACAACTTGTAGAACATACTTGATCAATATTAGAAGCAACCATTGAACTTTTTTTTTTTTTTCCTGAAAAAAATTTCCTTACGGTTCATGTTTTATCACTCATCAATCAGAGGCAAGGGATGCAAATATGAACCAGAAATACATTTTTTCACACCTCAAAGGAGACATCAAATTAAATTAACAAAGGAGAAATGTCATTGCTAAATGCATTGGTGCATTCATGACTTTGTCCAACAATCGGACAATGTTTGTTTCCAAAACAAACTTTTTCATTAAATAATGTTCAAAGAATCAAAGGGCTCAACATGAATATCCCAAAAAATTGTTCGATGCTAATGGTAGTTGATGATTGAGCTGCGAAAACCTATTGTAATGCTCAGGGAACTCATGCACTCATAAACATTACAATATTGGAAACGCTTTGATAGAAAGAATTGAGGGTTTTGAGGTTCGGGTAATTCAGATAACATGCCAAAGCTGCTGAAATGAAAACCAGAAACCTCGTCATTTGTCCATTTCACAGGCCAAATCAGCTTGAAAAGCAAGCTGTTCGGTGATATTCTGAGGACTTCAGGCTAAAAACAGATCCACATACCTCGTACTGAAATTTCATTGTACGGCAATACATGCACCAACGAGTTCTGAAACCATGCAAAAATCACTTGAATTCGCAAGTGTTAAGCACTGACTTGCTTAATATTTCTAAAATCCCAAAACTTACCTCAATGCAGTTTTTCCAAATACGAGCATGTAAAGTATAGAAGATATTTACTGGGTCACGGGATAGAAAATTAACTTGCAGCCTAATGTAAAGGCAAATGGACGCCATCGGAAATCTGACCTTGATCTTTTTTTTTTAAAAAAAAGAAAATGGAGGGACAGACACTAATGGTCTGATGTTACAACTGAGATCAAACTCACAACCTTCTACTTGTCAGAAAGTTTCTATAACACTAGGCCAAGAGGCCATTGGCGACTTTGATAATTGTCAATGATGTAGATCAGCTTGCAGGCAAGACTGTGCAACTATCATTCCATATATGTTATGTAATTCTGTTTATAGGAAGCTTTCATGCATTCAAAAACCATCAATACACAACAACTCATACTTAAGGCATGTCTGAAATGAAAAGCAGAGTTTTTTGGGAGTCAGAGGTCTACAGCGATTATATCAAACTACTCGACAGGTCAGTTCATCATTTTAATTCAATACAAGCCATTCATGCAGTGGACAAATCATTTGATGGGACCACAGTTTTAAAACATAAATAATCACATACAATAACAGCACCAATAGTCTATAAAACAACCAACCAATCTTGAATTCGCATAGAATTTCAACAAAAGGCAGGCTTAAGGAAGTAAATCAATAGTACAAGCTACATGTTCCACAGGAATTTTAACACAAAATCATAGCATTGTCTATCTCCTGAGGACATAACATATACAAACTCCAAGGGAAAAAGATGATCAAAAGAAAACATTCTTTAAGTTATAAGAGAGATGCAAGTAAGACAGACCTGCAATAATCCAAAGCTTAACTCCATGCATGAAAGGAATCTGCAACTCGATGGTTTCCAGAGAAAGACTTTGATGCGTATTCAGTTTCTCAGACCTTGTAAAATCATTGGAGATTTGTCCCAAACAAAATGTTCCTGCAATTGTCAGACAAAAGAATTCGTCCAACAGAAGAATAGCTTAAGTCAAAACGAACTAAAAGAATATGAGATGTTCCTGCAACCAGGTATGAGCTTTTCTGTACAGATTATATTACAAGCTCAGGTTATATTGTAATTCTGATTCCCTTCAAATGGTTTCACTACATCAGATTGTTACATACATCTGAAGTAGAAAAACCAAGGCAGCAGATTGACAAAGTGTGAAGAGCATTATCTGATGTAACATAGTCACACAGATCATTCCTCATCCCCCAGAGATAATCTGGATAAACTTCTGGATGTAACTCCTGCAGTGAACAGCTTTCAATTGCACTATGAGGGACACGTGTCCTGCAAAATACAAAAGACTTTTTCTGGAGGCTTTGGGTTTTTTTTTTTTGGGGGGGGGGGGGAAGTGGATAGCCAGGTTTTATTTCAGCAAATGAAAAGGTGATTTTATTAGAAATATTAAATGTATGTACAAGAGGCCTTGTTCTCTGATTCGTAAGAGCTACAAACAGGACAGTGTTTGCTAGGATATAATCGCTAGGGATACTAACTTGAACTTTGAACAAAAAGATCTTTACAGTGGAAGTCACAAACTTTAACACGAGCAAAATCTGAAACAGCTGGAAAAGTCACTCAAGCAACTTGGGGAGGAGTCTTCTACCAAAGAATCTATATAACTTAATTGTGGACAGGATAGCCATAAAACCATCCCATGTAACTAGTCGTTTCTTAAAATTACTTTGTTTCCTTTGTCATTTGGTATAATGAACAGGACTATACAAAGAGAGCAGCTTCAAACCCTTATATTCAAGTCTGCAAGGTCATCCATTGGAATTTCAAGGCCCACAAAATCCTCATCTTGTAATCCATCTTCATCTATATTAAACCATGAACTAAGATCCTCCTGGCCTTGGCCACCAAGATCATCACCAAGTACATCCATTCCAGGCAACTGAAGATGGGACAAATCAATTGGCTCAGGATCATCCATTACACCCATACCATATTCATCTTTTTCCTTGGCATTTCTATCTGACGTTTCATTCAACTTTGAAACGGAAGGCAATGCTGGTTGTGATTGCTCTGATAGCTTGCCAACAAGACCATTGACAGAAACAGAATGTTGAGTTGCTTTCTGCTTGGGCTTTGTTTTAGATTTCCTTTCTCCCTTGGCACTGGATAGTGCTGGTCTACCAACTTTGGTAGATCCATTTCGTACATCCCTGCTGTGTCCTTTTCCATCTCTGTCTCTCTCACTCCTCTTTCCTTTTGCACTGATTGATAGAGAATTTCCAATGCCCGGTGGGGTAATTGAAGTAATCGTAGAACCACCAACATCATCAAGCGGCAATTCCCTCTTCTTCACCCTGTTCGACCAGAGATCTTCCTTCCCACTTGTTTGTTCAGATGTATTAAGTGCATCTGATGAATTGAAATCATGATTATCCATGTTCTGACTAAATTGTGAAGGGCTCTGTTGTGAACCAATTGAAGCTGCAGAAAGAGAAAGACGTTAGAATAAGATATTGACCTCTACGCAGGCAAGAAAGAAAACAAGATATAACAACGGACAGGACCAAAAATAGCATATAAAAGTAAAGCTATCAGAGCAGGCAGCCTAAAATGGTCACAACAGACTCTCCTTGATAGAAGAAACAATTTTCTTAGAGCATCCAATCCAAAAGACAATGAAGACACCTGTTCTTGCTTCCAGAGAAAGGGAAGGGTATAGTCTTGAGAGTTCACCCTCCCTGCCATCTACTTGTTGAACAGTACTGAACTGGGAAGATGCAGCAAGGAACATATCCATGAATAAAGGCTCGCTAAAGCAGCTTTTCCCTGTATCTTCAAATTGATGGCATCGTTCCAAAGTTCGTTTAACAAATGCCAATGCTGCTTGCTTCGCCATTTTGTTACTTGAACTTTTCCCGCTTGAGGTACCGGGACCCCGACATGCCTGCAAAACAAAGATGTCCATCTACTCAGCCACAAGACCTAATTTCAATATATAGAGAGCAGTGAATGTCAAAGACATTACCGTGTACTTCTCATAAGCCATGACAACAAGTTTGTCCAGAGCATTCTGTTCAAATTCCCTGTTATACACAATATTATATTTCCACTCAGAGCAAGACCCAAACATTAAATCAAATAATCAGCATATAATTGGCTGTGCAATTACTTCTTTTGAAGTTCTTTTGTCACTGAGGCAGACTTCATTAATCTGTCCAGCAAGCATTTCTTCTTGGACACCTATAATATAAGAAAGCAAATCTAAATTATTTACATAGAAAAATTAACTTCTCTGAATTTGGAATATTTATTAATCAACTATCTCCAATTCTACAACTAATTTATGTATTTAAATAAAGTTGGGAAACAATTGTGAAAAATTAACGACACGTCACCATTACCAAAAAAGGACAGTTAGTACCTGTCCTTCGTAATTCTCCTCTAACTTAGCAATGTCCCCACAAATGCCTTCATCATCTTTCTGTGACATGTCAGGCTTGAAAAAGAAAAGGAAATCAATATCATAATAATGATTATGTAACAAACTTCTCACAGAAGTACGGAGCAAATCAGAATCCCACACTTTAGCAGAATCTGATATGTGATATAGTGATTATCAACAGGATCACATGACAGAACAATGAAAAGAGAAACAGATGAGTCAATAGGGAAAGTAAGTTTACCACTGGTTCTGGGAAAACCCCAATGCTTTGAAGCTCTAAAAGAAGCCTTTCATTCATATCAAGGTTGTCATATTGCAATTCTGAACAGGTCAAACTAGGAAGTAAAGCTTTGTCCTGAAGTGAACCATTTGTAGAATTACCAAAGCTTGCATTCAACCCAGATGTTGGAATAGGAGCCATATTGCATTCGGTCTCATCATATTCTGGCTTCCCAGTCTTCCTATGACCATTATAAGCAGAATGGCAAGAAAAATGAGCATCTGCCCTTGAGTGATGATCCAAACTGCTCAGTTCCAACTCCCCATCTGGCTCATATTCAGATTCATAAGCATCAAAACTGAAATCTTCACTTCCACTGCCAAAATCCTCCTCTGAGATAAGAGCGGCCATAACCCTTTGACAGAGGGGAATTACATTATGATCTACTTTAGCAAGCTGTAATTGTTCTGGAACAACTCCAGCATTACTTTGAATGCCAAGTCCAACATCTCTTTCACCACCAATCAATGCAAAACCATTAACAAATGCTTCACAGCCATCAATATTTGAAGAAACTGGAGTTGGCACTGGTGCACTAGATTCATGATTTTCCTGGCGAACAAATGAAGTATTAAAATTAAAAAATAAGAAAACAAAGAAGAAAGTTCTTCTGTTGAGTTTCTCTCAAAATTTTTAGACATTTTAGATCAATTCAACTATGCTTTAATCATTTATATGTGCTAAACGAAAAAAAAAAAATAGTGGAATATCAGTGTTGCCGTGCTGTACGAGTCACGTGGCAAAACTGATGCCTTCAGCTTGCTTTAACATTTACAATTTTTTCGCACTGCGTATTTTGTTTCAGTAATTTTACTACAGCAGTTGGTGCTTCAGGATGATTAGTACTAAGATCTGTTTTCAGTTTGAGAGCCCATGTTTGTGTGGAAAAAGACTTGCCAAACTGTGCAGCTCATGTTTCCATTCCAGACGCCACTCTTTCTCTTTAACAAAGAAGAAGAAAACAGAGAGGCAATTATATCCACATTTGACTATGATTTTGTTCAATTTTTATCACAAACTATTATAGAACATGTTTAAAAATTAAGCAGAATATATCACAGTAAACATCAGTCCTGCATGCAGCATCAGAATATAAGATTTTTTTTCAATAAAACAAAAAGAAATCCAACGTCGGACAAAAAAAAATATAAAAATCAACTAAAGATCACCGTTTATGACATGACATTAAGGAAAATTCTCATTTTGAATCACTAGCAAAAAAACAGCCAAAAAAAGTTATGAACAGATCTGCAATCACCAGAAGAATAAACAATCATCCAGAGGTATAATAGTTATGATGTCATTACATCATGCAATTGAACTAAAACAAACCTTATTACCCAGGATGGGGGGATCAGATATCATGTTCCTCTTCAATAAAAACTTATGCATAAAATAGTTTATAGGTTAAAATCATGTCACTGCAAATATCAGAACCGCTGCTCAATTGTGCTTTTTCAAAAGCCCATGGCTTAGTTATGTGTGACAAGGACCATACTGAACACATACCAAATCATACAACAAATGTTGCAAAGAATGATAGCAATACCAACAGGTTCGTCACTCAGAAACATTCAAAACAGAAATCAGTACCTTTTGCTTCCAATAAGTGATATCTTCCTCAGATATCCAACCAAAGAAAGGTTCCATCTGCCTCCAGAATGGACTTGAAAAGGCACGAGCTGCAGCAACAACAAAATCCTCCATCAGAGAAAACATTTAGGCTATCAAATAAAAATGATATTCTAGAACCATCCATACCAGAGTTAATAACACCATTTGCAGCAGCCAACAGCTCTTCATGCCCATCATCTGAACCAACTAAATCAATGAAAGAAAAAGTCAATTGTGAAGTAGAAGCATTATTAAGAGGTTTATTCAATTATTCTTTCAGAAGAGCTTTCACTAGTACCAAGAAAATCTGCTGCTGTGTTAATAGCAACATGTTTTTGACGTGTGTATGCCTTACGATCTGAAAGTTTCCTGGTCGGGGGACGGCCTGCCTTGCTGCATAATTTTTTTAAAATATAAAAGCTTGTAAGACTTTAATCCGCATGTTCAAATAATTCCATAAAAAGCACAGAAGCAGATAGTTGCCAAATCAGCAAACAAGTTTACATTTACAGATAACCAGATAAGAAGCTTCTGACCTTTCACTCTTCTCAA
The DNA here is from genome assembly GCF_004799145.2 of Neltuma alba. Classification (NCBI taxonomy): domain Eukaryota; kingdom Viridiplantae; phylum Streptophyta; class Magnoliopsida; order Fabales; family Fabaceae; genus Neltuma; species Neltuma alba. Next base: position 570,424 of record NW_021636103.1, read on the forward strand.
AGCCTAGTCTTGCACTTCGAAGTTGTTTTGCTGTTCCCACATTTCCAAGTTTTTCAGATGTAATAGGCATCAGAGATCCTGTGGAAGTAAAACCCCTCCCTGTCCTCCCTTGTCTCCGAACACCATCAACATGTTCTTCCCCAGACACAAGCTTGTTTTTTCTTGTTGACAGGACCAAGTTAGAAACCTTTTGAACACCTTGTCCAGGTTTTTGATCTATTTCATCAGATTTCCAGCCTTTATCTTTTGATTTGATCTCAGCTACCCCAGACTCTTCACTTTCAGATAAGGCAGCAGCTGAAGATAAAGGATCACCTTTTAATTTAATTTGCTGGGGAGAATTGCCAGCTAAACGCCTGGCAAATCCCAACCCAAGGTCATTACCAGCCACATCAGATCCTGTATCCAAAGCAGGAGAATCATCATTACTAGAAACAATGGGCATGAAATTTGTCCGTCTGGCAGTGCGGGAGTTCTTTTGTGGTCTCTGTGCAGCCCAGTGGGCTACAGGTGGAGAAGATGACCGCGCTGATGCCACACGTTTGCGATTGCTCAGGCTGACACCAGCAGGGGGCTTGGTGGTACAATGAGACAACTCCCAATCATTAGATACAGCTGCTTTAGGGACAGCTGGAGACAGTTTGGGGGCAACCCCTGAGCCTGATCGTGGAGCCCGAATAGAAGTATGCATTTTCGTATTTGAGGTGGGGCTAGCTGAATTAAACTCATCACGAACAGTTGTCCTAGGCATTGCATGGAATTTAGAGATTAATAATAGAATATGTCACAAAGATCAATGGATACCTTGCAAGGCGCACATATGGAAACATAAGAAAGCAACAACTACACCAAAACAAGAAAATATAGAAAGCAACATGAAAAAGAAACCTGAATGCCGCGGTTAAAAGCATTTTCTTCCCAAAAGCATTGATCATGGAAAAAAGTAGTGATTCATATTTTGCACTTACTTGTTAACAGCTCTGAAGTTAAGCCTTTCTTTGTCAGAATTAATAGGACGATCCCGCCTATCATTAATGAGAGAACTATTATCTTGGTCATTTCTAGGAGTAGAGGCACGTAAACCCAGTCCAGTCTGTTGAGAGGTGCCATCTGATTTTCCAGCTCCCACAGTTCCATTTGAAACTCCCCTATACAAAGCCCCACAGATACATTATAATCCCAGCCTTGATCATTTAAAAATAATAACTGGAATCAAGAAACTCTAACATGATATCTTTTACTGAGGAGTCAAAGTTATGAACCTCAAATCTACATATAACCTACCTAGCAAAGTCCCCCACAACAATATTTGCTTTTCACAGTATTTGAAGAGAAGCTTTTCACGTTTTCTAGTGTGAGTAGGAAACTCCTTAGAGTTGTCTCCTTTATATCATTTCATTAATTACCATCCATAATTGGATTCTAACCACAAGAGGCAGAAAGTTCAACCAATCACTAATCACAGTAGTACAATAATCCTGTATGGAACAGGAAAATCTTAAACTGTCTAATACTTCCTTGATTTGGCCTTATTTTTATCTAGCATTAGCTTAACATAGCACCAGTGACAGTTTTAAATTGAACTGGAAGATGGTGCAACCTTGAACTTATGTTAGCAAAATACAACAGAAATTCACAGTAAGGCATACTTGTACGCGAACACGTAGAATATAATCATAATAAAAGCAATAAAAATCCATAATCATATTTGCTTAGCCCCATTACAATAAAAGCAATACTCAGGCCTCCCTAACACTTTAAGATTGAACCAAGCATTGATCTGTTTTCGTTTTAGTTCCAAAAACAAAATGATCCCTGTAAGATATTACAGAATCATTTTATTATTACATTAGACATTAGCAAGTAAACATAAAAGTGATGGACTAGATTTTCCTTTATATGGGACTCACTGTCTTCTCAGAACATCAGGTTGCTAGCCTTTTCTTCTTAAAAGATTCATGGACCATTTATTGATTCATTGATTACTAACTACTACTTTATATATGGTGACATAGAAACTGATATGAACTACTTATCGTTCCATGTGAGTGTAACTGCATATGGACCAAAAATATCAAACAACAGAGTCAACAGTTATGTGCCAAAATGCAACTCCTGCACATCCTTAAACATATGATCAAATGAAAATATCACCAGCAAAAGTAAAGTATTTTATTACAATTCATAAAATGATACAAGGAAAACAAAGGTAAGAATCAGGAAGTAGCACAACTTCAACAGGACCCATACAGTAATACCATACATAAATCCATCCATGCATACATACAATGTATATGTACTATGTGTATATAATAAACCCCACACACACAAATTTCTTGCCCTAGAATCTGCATTAAAAGGTGTGGCTGTGGAGATCACAACTTAAAATTAATATCTAACAATTATAATAAATCATGATTTAAACCATCAATCAGCAATACATCCTCTTACATTGTTCTCGCTCTATTCTTAAGGAACAGAACAAAAACCAATATGAATATGATAATTGAAGTGCTTGTCAAAATAATACCACGCTAGTTACCGAGTAAAGAAAAAATACATATATTCAATGCATTCATACCTAAAAGAATGGGAATCGTTACTCAATTTAGACCGAGTATCAGCAACAAGTCGCTGTTGTATTCCCTGTTTAGATTCCTGGAAAGCATCAATAGGTTTAGTCAATGCTGCACTAGGAGAACCATCAGGTTTGATGCAGGAACGCTTCTTCTTCATTCTTGACTTTTCCCAGCCATCTCCTCCAAGAGGTAGAGTTCGTTCCTCAGCCTGAGCAGCACTGCTACTCGCAAGCCGTAGCATGTCCTTATCTCTATCTACAGTCCCAGATGGCCTGACAAGAGAACTAGTCCGCACATCCATCTACATTCAAAAAAGAAAAAAATGTTAAGTTTTCCCCACAGGCTCTAGGCATACTGAATTAGTTTTGAAGCTATTTCATAATATCAGGAAAACTACAAACAGTTATTATTAGATCATGAAGACTGAAAAGCATAGTCTTCAATTTATTTCGGATTTCATCACAACAGTGAGAAAGGCATAACAGAAATTTAAGGTTCATGAAACAAATTCCTAGAGTGTTATGCAAAATTTAATAATTGTATTTAAACTACATAAATAGATGCACAATTAAAAAATAAAAGACTACATCCCCACCAGAAAAACAGGGCAAAAGTTCTAACACAACTCTAGAAAAGGAAAATAACATAGAACAGAGATATGGAGAGCAGTATAAAAGGAGCACGGCTTCAAACATGCCACTCAGAAGTGTACATTAATTATATGTTACAATCACGCAGTACTTGCTTGAAATAGTAAGAAACTGGAGAAGCAAAAAAATCAGACACTAATAGGAATGAAATTATAAGTTTGGGAAGCCAGCAAACATGCAACTGCAAAATCCAAGATACTTACCCTTACATCAACCAAAGAAGTTCGAGTGCGCTTGCTTGGAACAAGATTCTTGGTCCTCTCTTCTGTCTTTTGCTGCTCAAGTTCATAACCACCAGTGACAGCATGACCTTGAACTCCAGCCTTACCTCCACTTGGTCCCAAGACTGATCGATCACTTAACATGACACTAGAACGATCATTAGAAAAGCATTCTGATCGAGATCTCTTCTTTGAAGGGATACTTGGGAAAACTTTGTTGAACACAGATAAGGCTTCATTAAAGGTCTTTATACGTTGCCTGTCAAATAACAAAATGTCATTAAACAGCCTTATTTTACTATAAGTTTGCAACTAGTAAGATATTAAAAAAATACCTAGCCTTCACCAAGCCTTCAGATAATCCACCCTTTACTCGCTTTATTTCTTCTGGGACTGGGGTGGCCACTAGTTTGCCTTTGGAGGAACCAGGTGAAGATTCATCAGGTGGAAGCCCAAGAGCAACATTGACATGTCGTTTGAGATCCACTTGACGATTAGACTTATGCTCTGCAGCTACCAACTTTGGATCGAATCGCAAATGTTTAAAGAAGCTTGTCACATCCCCTTGTGTCACTGAAGAACTGCTTCGTGACATGTTAGGCAGAGATGATAGAATTGGATTTTCCATGCTTTCACGAAAGCTACCTGATCTATCTAATGAAGCAGCTATCTGGGATCCACGCTGCCCAGTGTACAATGGTCTATCAGGACTACTAGAAGATACATCAAACTTACTAGATGTTGCCATTGCACTAGTTTCCACACATCCTTTGAGACAAGAATCCAGAGCAAAGAGTAGTGCATGTCCAAGATATATTACTATGGCACATAAAGTGCAAATCTAAAGCGCCGAACAATCAGGCAACACACCTGAAAGGATTAAATTCATACCATAAATTAAAATTAACCTCCATACACTGAGACACAGAAAAGTAATTCTTTCAAATATAAAGAGAAAATGTATTGTTAAGACAGAGTAGAAAATTCATCCGCATGGTTAATAAGAATGATACTTTAAGTCCCATCCTCTCTCCTATAAGAAAAGGCATGATTTAATCAGCATGCATGCCAATTATACCACAAGAAAAGATTATCAAAACAATCAAAGAACACACAAAAATTTATATACTTAGAGATGTTAAAAAAAAACTACAATTACAGTACCACCATTATCATAAGTCATAACAGGTTTTCAAGATGGATGACGAAAATATGAGGTGAAGATTACAATTAAAAGGAACCCCGAGTCTTTGTAAAGTATAGTTATGACGGTAATCTGCTTAATAAATCTTTCATTTAAAAAAATATTATCATTTCATATATATCATCCCATCCTGCTCTTTGTAACCATATCCAATTCTGACATCAGCAAGTTGTCATATTCCGCACACATATGCACCCTCAACCAAAAAAAAAAATCAACCTCAATATCTAGAATAAAATTTTATTTGAACAAAATTGAACATCACAGCTGATGATGCGATAAAACTTCACACCACATCAAACTCTTTAAATGACTTCAACAATCTCGTTGACAGTTGGTGCTGCCACATACTTCTTAAATATGCAAAAACTTGTTTGTTCTCCCCCGCTTTTCTTTAGAGAGGAAAAAAAAAGGTCAAATTAAATGATGCTGTATATTTCCCCGTACTTCAAATGGCAAAAATCTACCACCGTGCACCCTTTTGCTATAGATGCAGATATCTTTCAAAACTGAAGAAAATTAAATTAAGAACAATTGCGATTAACACCTGTGGGCACCAACATGTGAGAATGAGGGAAAAAAGGTGTCTCCGTAAGCAAGTGAAAAAATTTTGACAATCCTACGCGACTCAACATGGTGCTCTGTTGATGCATTGCAAGCAAGCTCGTCTCACAGAAGTCACAAAGGTTGCATTTTAGTATTTCATCAAACACCAAGATGATATACAGATTTGTAAATAGAAATAACTGCTCAAACATGAATCAAGGCAAAATCCATGTTATTATGACTAGAAAATACCCTGAAGATTCATGAATGACATACTATGTGCAAACTGCAGAATGCAATAACTTAAACCCTCTCCACTTAAAAAATCAACCTTATCCTATAAATCAGACAGGAAATCATGACAACTTAACATAACACTATCAGAATTTTCAAACAAGAAAATGCAAATAATTATCGTTTCTTCATATAATTATTTCTAAATGTAACATTGATATTTGATAGTAATCCCACGATACCAATTGAATAATACTTTCTCCATGCGTCATCCAGTTACATCAGATGCACAGCGCAGCTAATATCCTTCCTCCTGTCCCATCCAACCCGTCTTCCCTTGCTCTTAAGCTCACTTACTTAGTTCAAATCATCATCTGCTCGTATTAGGCAATGACACCAAGGTTAAAAATTCTCATACAACCTAAACCCCGAGCAGTTTTTCCCCTCACATATATGTGAAAATTATTGCAAGTAGAATTATCATAAAAAGCAAAAGAAAATTAAATATGAATCTATCAACAATATAAGTTCGGTTGCATATGGTCTAGCTACTTCATGCATGCAGATACGCCCTCTCCTCTCTTGCTTTCATCACCGTTTAATAAGTACGGTCAATTAATTTTTTTAGCCAAAAAAAAAAGACACATAGCAAATGAAATCCTAGGGTTTGAATCAACCTTAAACCACGAAGAGAAATCACAAACTGCGTTCCTCAACTAGGAAAGAATCACAAATCCAAGAAACAAAACCCTAGAAGTTAAATCAACAAAACCGAAAGAAAAGGAAAGCAAATCAAAATTGAACGGCAAAATCTACCTTCAATCTCGCAATGATGAACGAAAGAGCTATAAATTTTGCTTCAGCAACGAGAATTCCCTCACCAGAAGAATTGCAGAGGTCGCTTCTTGGAATTGGATATTGTGAGCAGTTGCCTGAGTTGGAGCTCCAAATCGTACGAAGCCATGGAGGACGAGGAGTCCGGTGTTTTGATCGGCAATGAATTGGACCATTATAAAATTACCCCTGTGCCCATGCGGCTTTGGCTTTTGAATAATCAAGATGAGCATTTTTCGAGGGGTATTATCGTCATAACAATGTTCAATACGGTAATATACCTGGCAAAAGAGTTACATGTGATTATACGACCCTGTACTATAGCACACAAAAACATTATATACGCAATCCAACAATTCCTAGATTTCGGCATTATCCTCCTCCAATAGTAATTTTTCCCTCTATGCCAATATGAAACATGGTTTAGAGAAAAGCTTCTGAGAAATAGATTATAGAGAAAAATTTTATGAAAAAATGATTTTAATAAAAAGAAAGTGTTTAAATAGTTGTTATCAGAAGCACTTTTTATATGTGCAAATTATTAAAAAGAATATAAATTAATATGATAATTAAACAAAAGATAGATTTTATAATATATTTTAATTTGAAGGAATAAAATTGTTAATAATATTTTTTTACCAACATAATTAATAATATATAAGATAATATAATTAATAAATAATTAATATGTGTATATGTATTTATAAAATATAAAATTAAATATGTTTAGAAAAAAAATGACTTTTCTTTTTTCGCTAACAAAAAAATATTAATTTTCTTTAAAGTTTTGAACATAAAATCCCATAATATTTTTTCACAACTAGTTTTTGTAACAACATACTGCCTCCGATCTTAATATAATTAATTAGTTAATTATTACTACATGTATATATATTTATAAAATATAAGAGTAAAAATATTTTTGGAGAAGATGAATTATTTTATTGTAAGCAGAAAATTATTAATTTTCCGTGAAAATTATTAATTTGGGTGTTTTTGGTTAAAATATATTGTTGCTCCCATCTGACTTCTAATTATCACTCTAATGACTCAGCTTTCACTTCCCAGGAGGAACAATTTTTCACTTCTCACCAAACCATGGTTTCACCCTTCAAAACCATGGTTTCAGTTGTAATCAAGGTTTCAAAAAATTGAAGCTGTTTGGATGTTATCTTATCCAAACCATGGTTTTACCTTTCAAACCATGTGATGTCATCGAGAGTGTTTGGATAAAACCAAACCATGGTTTGAAAAATAGCTTCTGAAAAACAGATTTTTAGAAATAGATTTTGTAAAAAAATGATTTTGATAAAGTGAGAATGTTTGGATAGTTATTATCAGAAACATTTTTTATATGTACAAATTACTAAAAAGGGTATAAGTTAATATAATAATTACATCAAAGATAGATTTTATAATATATTTTAATTTGAAGGAATAAAATTGTTAATAATATATTTTTTACCAACATAATTAATAATATATAAGATAATATAATTAATAATTAATTAATATGTGTAAATGTATTTATAAAATATAAGATTAAATATGTTTATAAAAAATAATTTTTTCAACAAAAAAAATGTTATTTTATCTTAAAGATTTTAAACATGATATCTCATAATATTTTTTTCTTACAAAATTGAATAAACATACATAAAAATAATTTATTAATTATATAACTAATTAATAATTAAAAGTGTATATAAAGTATGAGATTAATAATCAAGTGTCATAACTATTGTGAGGTTGCAACTATATACAGCGTTTGAAATAAAAAGCAACGAGAAAGTGGAAGAAAATGAGAAAGAAAAGTAGAACGAGGAAAGAGAAAATGTAAAGTTTTGGATTTTTACTGAAGGGTATTTCTGGACACTTGTCATTAGCTGTATTCTGACAGTGTAATAATCATGCATACCCACCCATTCAATCGTTCAGAAGCGAAATTTTTTCACTTAAGATGAAACCATGGTTTTACCGGGTCAAACCATGATTTTCTGGTAAAACCATGATTTCGAAATTATCTGAGGTAGGGGTTCACGGGACGGGACGGGACAGGGTTTTAGTCTCGTCGTGTGGACCGGGACGGAACCGGGACGGGACGGGACGTCCCGTTCCCCTCCCCTTTTTTTTAAAAAAAATACTATAATTTTTTATATGAAATTTTTTTATGTTATAATGCTTATTTTTTGTTAGGCTTTTAAAGATAAAAACATTATAAAAAATATTATGTAGAAAGCTCAATTATATAGTATAAAAAAGGTGTAAAAACAATACTGTAAAAAAAAATACATAAAAGAAACACTATATAATGGCTTTATGAATTATTTTATTGAGGAAAGAGATATTGTTCAGATAATATTACAACTTAAGAGTTAAAAATCACTATAATAATAATTATTATTATTAATAAGTAAATTGAATAATCTAATAATAATTATTAATAAATAATTTTTTAAAAAAAAAATATCCCGGGACGGGACGGGACGGGACAACCCCGTCCCGCGTCCCGTCCCGTCCCGGTCACTGTCCCGTCCCGTCCTGTACTTGTCCCGTTCCGAATTTTTTTTTGTCCCGTCCCGAAATCACCGGAACCGGGACGGGACGACCGGGACGGGACAAATTGAACACCCCTAATCTGAGATGGTTGGATACATGGTTTGGACCTTAAAAGTGCTTTTTACATTGTTGCCAACACTGGCCAAATCATGATTTTCTGGTGAAACCATGATTTCAAAATTATGTGAGGTGTTTGGATATATTTTAATCCAAACCATGGTTTAGACCTTAAAAGTGCTTTTTACATTGTTGCCAAACACCCCCAAACAGGCTCTTATATTGCACAAAAAATCATGAATTTGAAGTTATTCTTAAATTTTAATTATACATTTTTAAAGTTTTTATAAATGCTTTTTTATTATTTCCTTGAAAATTTAGGTAACATATGTATCAAAGAATTCATTGTGACCAAGACAAATTAAAAAAAAATTACAAGTATATGTACATATTATACTCTCCTATTCTAAATGTAGCTGAAACTAAAAAATATTGATTAAATTAGTTATTTATAAAAAAAATATGTACTGGAATTTTGGTTTGGTGACTATGGGCACATGTTATGTCTATTAGCTCCTTTTTCAACCCATTGATTGTACAAATGAACGAGATGAAAAGTGAAGACAAAATTGAGAGAACAGGTATTTGAGAGGATTTGGGTTGAGTCAATGTTGAGGTTGTTGTGTGCAAAATGAGAATGAAAAAGTTGTTTTTGGGGGGAAAAAAAATTCTGCCATCTATTTAACAAAATAAAATTGCTTTTCTCCTTTTTTTTTCATTTTATCGGAACTATCTTTTTATTTGTAAAAGGTGTTGATAGCTGAAAGTTAAATAAGTTTTTTTTGGCTTTATTTAAGGCCACAGTTTGTGAAGATTCATCATAACCATCATGTCAGTTAGTGGCACTCTTTAGTCCACGAAGAGGGGAAAAAAGATAATATGCATATTGAGAAAGTAATTATTTAAAACAAATCAAAATATAGCAAGTATGAGTGATGATTTTGATATAATTAAAATGTGTTCATTAAATCTAAACCTTAGTAGTTTGATCTAGTTTGATCTAGATTAGTCAGAGTCTAATATAATTTCGAAATTGATTAGTGTTATAAGGGGGGAAAATAAAATGCATGTTTGAAAAGAAAATTAAGTTAAATTTCTTAGAAACAAAGAAAAAGCAGTGATGCTTTTTCAACTTCACAATTTGACTTGTGATGCAATACTTGGGATTTCTTGTAAGAAATTAAATCTCATTTCAAGTAAAATTATGTTGATTATGGTAATTTAATTCAGAGAGAATCCCAAAAAATATTTTTAGATTTTAAAAGTTTATATCAATCTTATTCATTACACTTTAATAACAATTAACAACATTTAAAAAGTAAATAACAGCAATATTTTGTAGTCATTTCTAATTTATGATTTTAAAAATTTAGAGATATTTTTTGGGGATTTTTATTTTAGTTAAAATTAATATTTAAGCTTAAAAGAAATTTTTTTTCCTTTGTAGTTACTAGTTTTTTTCATTTTGGTCCAAGAATTAATATTGCTATTTATCATACATTATTCACAAAATGATGAACAACTCAACTTATTTTGCCATACGAGGCTTATGAAACCCAAATATATTGGGTGTAATTTTTTATTGTACCTTTTTTTTGTTAAAAACAATGTATTCACGTAATTAAAGTAATGAATTTAGATCATACGAATTATATAGATACAAGAAAATTAATTAGTTAATTGAATTATTGCCTTTTGTTATCATAAGATTGTAAATGAGATACAAAGGAATCAGCTTAGACATTAAAAGGTAATTTTGACCCAATAAAGTTGGAAAGAAAATGAAACTATTATGAGCCTAAAAGCACAAATGCACCGGTTATCGTCCAAAAATTACACAAGCTATGTTTCAGTACTTATAACGATGTGAGAAGTTCAGGTATACGAATATTTTCTCACAAAATTATACACAATGAATTAAAAATTAATAGAGCCAGAATTAAATGGGTCATAGGTTTGGGCTAGCATATCCCGTCCTTTTAATTAAAGCACTTGGGCTTGTTGATTTTAGCCTTTAAAAACACCGTACATCATCATCATCATCTTTTTTATTATTTTTTCGCCCAAATAAAGATTGATAAGTTTTTTTTTGGGATAATTAATCCACAACTCCTTATAGTTTCAACTAATTTGAATCAGGTCTTTATGGTTTTTTCTTTTTATCAGGTCCTTATACTTTACTTGTTTTTAATTAGGTCCTTGTATTTATTTTTCTTTTTATCAAGTCCTTATAAGTTTATCTTATTTTTAATTAAGTCCCTGAATTTTTTATTCTTTATTTTATAAATTCTAATAGTACTATTATATAAACATAAAATAGTATATATTATTTAATATTAGTTTATAAACAATAATATTCTAAAGATATTGAATTATTATAATGATTTTATTTTTTTCAGCAAAAAAATTAATCGTTCTAAAAAATTTCTGAATTAATTAATTCTATTACTTTTTTATTACATAATTATTAATTTAATTTAATTATTAATATTTTATATTTCAGTATTAATCTATTTAATTAAGCTTATATTTAATTAATAAATAAAAATTAAAACTACATGGACCTGATTAAAAATTTAGTGAAATTATAAGGATTTAATTAAAAGAAAAATAAATAGAAGGATCTAATTAAAAAAAGGTAAAAGTATAAGGACCTGATAAAAAGAAAAAAAACTATAAGGACCTGATTCAAATTTGTTGAAACTATAAGGACTTACGAATTAATTAAACCCTTTTTTTTTTTGGGAATCTAAATGTTCAATAATTCCCATTTTAATCATACACACACACATATATAGATTTGTATGTCTACTTTGTTGCAATAGGATATCATGTCGTGTCTTTAGTCCATTGTTATGAAAGGGGGGGGAAAAAACTCCATATGGATTTTCTCTGCTAAGTTGATAGTTCACTGCAATGGTAAATTATCCGATTAAATTTAATGGTTTAAATTTTATAATTTGTAAAAATGCAAATTATTCAGTTAAAATTTGATATAAACAATTCAAGATTGCAAAAAATGTAATGAAGAAAAATATAGGGAAGAAAACTTAACTCTTACTTGTGAGGTATGAATTAGATGACATGATGCAAGCACAAACAACAAATCAAAATAGATGGTAAATTTTTTAGCAAATAAATAAAAACAATCGGTGAGTTGAGTCTGAAAATTCATCTACATTAGACTAAAAATTTACATACTCTAACCCTTAATTTGGATGGGAAAATGGAGAAAAAATATTAGAAGGAAAAACTCCCAAAATTCCTTTTTTTCCTTTTGGGGAAGGATTTTTCATTTAATAATCCCCTCTCTTCCTTCCATTTTTCCTTCCGTCCAAACCAACCCCAATGATAAGTAAATTCCTTTGTAAACAAAAAGTCATGAGTTTAATCTTGTTTAGGTCAAGGATGTCTGCCCTTCTTATTCAAACAAAAACACAAAGTGGCATTCAACACACGGGTATCATTTTCTAGTTGCATCAAGCATCATTAACAATAAATAAGATTAGAATGCTGTGGTGCCAGTAAGAAATAACAATATAACATCAAGGTGCTAAATATTATGTGCTAGGGAAAAAAATCCATTTGTCAAATACTACCTCTAATCTTAATATAAGAGCTTGTTTGACTTTTCAATTTGGTCTTGAGTATAAGACTTTAATCCACTTCGTCTTTCATATTTATTTATTTATTATCAAAGTAATCCTTGTAATGGTTGCACATGTTAAAGATTTCATCACATAGTGGTTCTAACTAATACACATGATTAGCAAAGGTATTTTAGGAAAAACAATACTTATTTATTACAAATAACTAGCTTAACTAATTCTATTAATTTACTCAAATTAGTCAACTAATTCTTATATTAAGGACCAGAGATATACTAAAGCTGAGGTTGCACTGTACCGGAAAGCTATGATTGAACGACAGGTGCAGAGCAGACTAAACATGGAAATTTGGCTGGAAGACAAGGCAGTGCCAGAAAAAGAGCAAACATTGACAAAAATGCTATGTTAACTGTACAGTGTTGTACAAAACAATCATGGCTTGATCATGAAATCTTTGGAAACAAAACGTGTTCCTTGTGGTCACTAAAATCAACATATGACGTGTTCCTTATGGTCATTAAAATCAACATATGACCTCTTGGTACCCTAAAGTTGCTACCATAAGGAGAATCAAAAGCTTCATACCACCACAAAGTTTTATCTAACAAAGTGGTCTCTGCACATCTTCAAAACATTCACTGTTACACAGACGTGTTGCAATTGCAATTTCTAGACACAATTCTGAAAGAAACCTGGGTTGCAACAAACAAGCATACCAAAAAAAAAAAAACAGAGGTGGTTCCCCCTGAAAAGTGGATCAGACAATTCTGAAGTACAATTCTTGCATAGTCAGAAAAGTGCAAGGAGAAGATGAAACTTCCAGTTGCACCACCAATTTTTTGTGGATTTTCAAGAGCTCATTGTGCAACTAGCTGTACATAATATGAAGATAAGAATTTCTCAGACATGCTTAAATCATAACTAGCTTGATTTACTATAGACTATGTATTTTGGTGCAGCTTCTAATCAAGCCAAACCTCAAGACACACCGATATGCCAACCAATCTCAGAACTAAATGACAAAGCTGGCTGGAAACTAAGCACCAAACAGGCCTACCCAACATCACCATAGAAGGTTCTGATATCCATTTGTTACATCAGAATTTCTATATATGGCAAGGAGTCCGGTCATGCTTCACCTTAAAGCTGCATTCCCTTAGGACGCGACTGTCTAAGAATCCTACCGGCTGGAGAATCCTGAAGAATAGTCTATTCCAGAATCACCTAGAAAGAAATGCATCTATCAGAACAATTTAACTTTGATATAATGCAAACTAAATGAGTACTAATAGAAGCCAGGCTCATTACTCTGTGGAGATTCAGTGACTGGTGGGATAGGTGATGACATGCTCCTCATCCCCTTATCTGTGACAGTTGAATGGAAATAATATAGTATTAATATCAATATTTGATACATATATTCAATATATATATAATAAAATTTATAACAAGCCGAATTATTCAGCAGCCACATACGGCTCATTCTCAGATTTTGTATAAATACACTGAAAAATGTTTCTAGTAATAACCCAATGACAAATTAATGATCATGTCTCTTCCTCTCCACAATAGCCAGTCAAAGTGATAAACCAAAGAAAATTAAAAATTATTACTTGGGTCTTAAAATATAAATGTTCTATCAATCAAATCTACAAAAGACGGCTGCCATTGCCAACTTACCATTATTTGACTCCAACATTTTTTTAAAACCCATCGATATAATCCTATTAAGAGTTCGTTTAACTATCAATTTAGTCCACAACATGACCACATAATTTTTTTTTTTTAAAAAAAATAGTCAACCTCTTCTAAGGACTGAATTAGCAGAACATGTTTCTTTCAGAGATTCGAGTAATATTTACTAAGATACCCAAATTAGCGAGAAAACGTCAATGTGATCACAAGTGGATGTTGATGCAGCTAATGCTGTTTTACACCTTGAGAAGGAAGGGGGGAGGGATTTTTTCAGAAAAGATAACTATTCATGATCTTTAACTTTTAACCACATATTGCTCCTGGTAAATTACAATCAGAGATTGAACAAGTGTTTGTATCTCAGACTAAAAGCATAATGAATCCCCATTCAGCCAAATTATCACCAGCATATAATATAAAATTTGGATCTGGCCGTATTATTTAACAACCATGAACAATGCGGCTTATTTCTCAAATTTTTTGCAATGCAAGGGGCCTGCCTATTTAGTTATCTAGAAAAGTGAAAAAAATGCCAAAAAGGTATAACTGCCCTTGTAAGACTTCAGCTGATAACAAAATGTCGAGAGATCTAGAGATAAGAAGGGAAAAGTATGATGGAATTTCTGGGGAATAAATCACGTACCCATAGTATGATGCATGCCTTTGACAGCATCAAAATTCTTATATGTATAACCAACAAAGCTAAGATCTTGAGGAGTCAATAGCATCTGCATACCAAAAAAAAAAAGTCCCAAGGTGTTTCCAAACACATTGTTACCATAAAGCTCAGCGAAAATGTGTCAAGGTAAAAATTATAAACGCCAGCAGGAAAGAAGAAAATATGATCAGATGCATTAATTTGTATCATAAGGACAGGCAGATTGCTAAGTTATTTCTCAAACCATCAATCTTAGAAAGTTCATTACCAGCAAGAATCAAACCAAAGACCCTTTTGGTTGATATAGCTCAATGTTACCAATTGAGCCAACCCACCTAGCACCAGCAAGAATTGAACTTTTTGTATTTGACTTCAAAAAAATATATAACTACTAAGTAATTATTCTTACACCCCATTCTGATGAGGGATTAGAAGCCTAAAGATCAGAAAATAGATTTAAGGACTCTAATGATGATACACACTAAGGCAGCTGAAACTTTCCATTTCAAAATGAATGACACAAAAGTAAACAAATGAAGTGAGTTACTAGATTGTTGCCTTACAGGTGCAATTAATTTTCAAGTAAATGGAATGGATACCTTTCTGATGGGACCAGATCCAATTCTAGTTGGTTTTGGTTGCTCAACCTATTAACACAATTACAATCATGTCATAAGAAGGTAATCACACCAGGTAAGAGAAACAGATATGAAAATTTATTCGCCCATAACAAACATAGCATCCAAAAGAAGGCACATTTACAAACAATCACTTCATCACAACGTTTTTTTAGAGAAATCCATTCTATTAGAGAATGGTTCTACTAAATGAGACTGGATCTAATCAGACAAACAAGTAATCATGCAAACAGACTCACATATGCATACAATTTGAAGGAGCTCAGACATTGTTCTATCTGCAATTAGTATTGGCTCAATGAAACAGCACGATATAATAACATCACAGGACAAAGTAATTATGCCCTTCTCTTTGATATTCAACAAGAAGTATTTGTTAGGAGTTACAGAAGTTGTGACATATTGCATCTGAATGAACGGAGTAAATACAAATCAGTGATTGGTCATGATGGCCAAGGGATGGACAACTGGCAGGACCAAGAAACAGAGTCAGAGAGATCATGGATGTAAACCCCATCGGGCATAGCAGCCAGAAAGAATTCATCATATCTAACCTCATCAAATTTCATAAAATTCTGTGTGTCAAGCTCTCCATTGACTTGTGGTTTGAATGCTGCTTCCATTTCGTAGAGTTTATCCCATACAACATCTTTGAACCAAGGATGTGCCTGGTCAATTAGTTGGCGATAATGTTAAGACAGGGAAAAGTGATGTAATTGTGAAGTTCTATAGTTAAACACATTTTACAAACTTTAATTTCATCTGCCCCTCTAGTTCCAAGTCTTCGGTCAGCATCACAGAGCAACCTACAAATTAGATTCATTGCCTCAGGTGTCAGCCTTGCCTCCTCTGGAAATTTTAAATGATGTTTCCAATGTACAATCTGCAGCCAATCATCACCAAGGCCACAGAAAGGAAGGTAATTTCAACCTCAACTTAAAGCCCCAAATCCAAACAAAAAGAGGTAAAATAATTGATAAATGCTAGCATCTACTCAAATTTTCATAAACTTTAGAAGGAAGATAATTAATACTCCTCTGATCCTATTTATAAGTCACTTCTAATATATTTCACATAGACCAAGAAAAACGTTAAACTTCTTTAACTTTCATTTAAAATCTAACAATTTTTCAACTTCATCCCTATTTAATATACATTACACCTCATATAAACAAAGTCAAACAATAATAAATGAAGGGTAAAATTGTACATTTATGCAAAAAAATTTCTCTTAGTGCTCTATAAATAGACCAAAAAATGTCTTCTCTCTCTGCCTTACAAATAGGACCCAGAGGAGTATAGGCTTTATTCCATTGTATTTAAAAAAAAAAAAAAAACCAACAGCAAATGAGACTAACAAGTAAGCCACAGGGTTGAGTAACCACATAATTGACATCAAAAGTGTATCATGAGAAATGGTTCAAAGTAACTAATCAAGCCCAAATAATTACTAGAGGGTTCAAGTTTTGAATTCATAAAACTCCATCTAAATGTTCTCATGCTAAATCCTTGACAAGGGAGTAAAAACTCTATATTACCTTGGATTTCCACAATTTCTCAGAGTTTGGTTCATTGTGTGGTATTTCATTTATGATGGGTGAAGAATCAAAATTTACGATTATAGAGCTTTCCATGAGCTTATGTAAAATATTTCTAGTTAAAGTAATATTTTCTGGATTAAAAAATTAGAAACCAGATATACGAAAAGCAGTAAAATTTATGGTGGTGAGAACAATTAAAACAATCTGTTATTTACTCACCTTTGTTTTTGAAACATCAATCTAAATAAATTAGCAGATCGAAATTGCCATTACGGCCACGTCCAACTTTTTTCCTTAAAAGGACTTATGAAGGATTGTTAACAGTCAAATTGTTTTCCAAATAACTGCTGTCTAGCCCTTACAAAAATTTATAATACAAGAGACTGGAATTCCCAATCATCATATTTTATTATCTAGGGGCTTCGGAAGTAGTGCTGAGACAAAAATATTTTGAGTTGTTCTAAAGAAGAGGGAAGGCGGATGAGGAACAGGAAAAATGAATAAAGAAATTAAAACCTTTCTACATGTTGTTACTGGATCATCAGAGTAAAACGGGGGATAACCAACAAGCATCTCATACATGATAGCACCAAGAGACCACCTGCAACCAGGCAGAATTGATATTAGCAACAAGCCTACAGTTCCACTTCAAGAAAGGAAACGTTGTTTTAAGCAAAAGCAGCATTTTCCCAGTAAGAGCAGCGAAACAGAAAAATAATCTCCACCAGATACTGGTT
Source organism: Neltuma alba (assembly GCF_004799145.2). NCBI lineage: Eukaryota > Viridiplantae > Streptophyta > Magnoliopsida > Fabales > Fabaceae > Neltuma > Neltuma alba. The sequence continues at coordinate 588,185 of NW_021636103.1, forward strand.
AAACACAGGAGTCTTTTAAAATCTTCAATTTTACTCTCTCTTTTTTCACATTTTTCCATATCATTCAAATGCTCTTGATGATTTCATTTCAGTTCAACTAATTTTTAAATTTCAAGACATCTAGTTCGTAAAGATCAACTGGGGAAAATATCCAGTCAGAATTATTATCTATTGAAATACTAGTATTTGACCACTTAACTTGCCAAGGCTCACTTCAATATCACTTGATGTTACTTCAGTCAAATGATCACAGCAGGACATAATGACTTCTGTTCTTCATCAAATATATAGATACCAAAAACAATCAAGTTCTTGTATTTGTCTCATAAACAATTTATGTTATGAGGGAGGAAATATTTATCCTCTTTGAACAGCCATCTTTCATTAGATTCTAATATTTCTTCCTTTTAAAATAAATTGCTAATATTTTGACCAAAAATAAATAAATAAATTGCGAATGAGAGTCACATTTCATGGTAGAAAACATCGGAGAACTGCAAGAATTACATTAATCATGTCAAGCTATCCAGCTTTGCATTTAAATTTGATCCTTTTCCTTAGGAAGATTCAATTGCAAAATCATTTAATACAAGAGACAAGGAATATCCGAGAGTGCTAAATTTTTAGTGCAGCTAAAACTGGACTTGGGTGAACTATCAAGTTTCATTTGGATAAACGTGAAAGGTTTTCAGGGCGCCCCAACCCTTTTCACAGATGCTTTTCTTTTCATGTAAAAAATGATTTTAAACATTTACTAAAAAATTATGATTCTTTTCTTGGGGGTGTTTGGGATGATCAAAAAGCACTTTTAAAAAGTGTTTTCACAAAAATCGAGATGAAACTTTTCTCACATACTTATTTGTGCACGTAAAATCACTTTTAAAATCATAATTTGGTTTCCTCCCAAACATCCTTAGTCATGGTCCCTATGGATAGGAGCATGCACATATAGAAAAGGTCACTACATTAAATCTTAAAATTAGCCTAGATATTCATTTTGCAGTATCTTTCAATTAAAATCTCACTAGAAAACATGCTTCAAAACGGTTCCTACATACAAATTTTGGCTGAAATATCGCAAGTCGCTTCATTTCACTGTGACAAATGTTATCTTGGGTATAAACACTTAGCAGATGGTATAGTATTTGGCGCATGATATTCAAAAACGAGATATTCTATTGACTTTATAATAATAAGCATATGCACAATTCACTAGCCCCGTTATACTTAAAAGTCTACATGACATCATTTGGAACCTAGAACTCTATGAATCTCATCCAAAGATGTTAAATAAGAAGTCGCTGAAAATTCATTATCTTTCTTCCTTGGGTGAAAACTGCAAATTTATTATCTGCTTTCACTTCAAAATGTGCTAACTTAATGATCAGATGCAGCTCAAATAAAAGAAACTAAAAGCAGAATATCAACGGACCAGTCACACTCCACACCATATCCCTTTTTAAGCAACACTTCAGGAGCAATATAGTCTGGAGTTCCAACTGTGGAAAATGCCTGTCATGAAATAAAGAAATGAGTAGGAGAAGGATATGTATGCAGGTATCTAAAGATAAGATCCGTTAAAATGATAAAATACAATTCACAACTGAAATTTCATGTGTTAATGCTACATTTGAGGCCTTAAATGATTATTTATGATGTGTATATTAATCATTATGGAGCTTCTCCTAATAGCTTAACCTTGGAAAATTGCCAGATCAGTATTAGGGATTTCATGATTGAGTGATCAATAGTTGAATACTTGTTTCCCTGCACTTCCATAAATTACTGATTATCTACCAACAAGATGTCCGCAATAGAACATTTTATTTGCCACTACCGGAAACAGGATTTAAACTCATACCATGTGGGTATGAGCCAAGTTCTCATAAACTCAACCAACCTTTGTAACCCATAAACTAAATTTCACTCTAGGGTATGGTGGGCCAACACTTCGCCTGACGCGTCAAACTCAAAGGCCTTACATGCGAGAAGGCATACTTGAAATATATATTAAAAATCACTAATAGCCCTTGCCCAATAGCTTAAGGTTTTTGGGTGAAATGATTCCAAAAGATTATTAGAAAATTAGAGATTAAAAGGTAAACAACTGAAAAGCATTAATCTCCTATTTGGTTAAGAATTGAGAATTTGAACCTTATGCCCAACATTTGGAAGTAAGACAAACATTGTAAAGCTTTGATTCATTTTCTGATCCATCAATCCCCAGTGATAAAGTATTTTCCATATTGTTTAAGAAAGACAACTGCGCAGCAAGCATGATGATGTATAAGATGGCACATATCAGATTGCGTGTTTACCTCCAACTTACAGATATCCTTTAATTTTTGTGAAAAATAAATTACATATTTCTTTTAGGCATTTTTAAGAGGAAATGAAATCAAATCTAAGCAGGCAAGCAACAAAATGTTATTTCTGAATGTAGTTATAAAGCAGTTACCAACTTCCTCCTATTTATTTGCCAGTGCTGAAGTTGTTCAAGGGGACTTTTCCAGCGCCGTCCACATTTAGAATTTGGTAAGGATTCATCAATGTCCATGGTATCACTCAAGTTCTCGTCATCTAAGACTTCGCCCTCATTTATTGATGATAAATTTGTGCAATCAAGTGGCTTGCAAAGACCAAAATCAGAGAGTTTCATATGACCATTTTTGTCCAAAAGAAGGTTGTCAGGTTTTATATCACTGCAGAAAGGAAAAAGGAAAAATTTACAGTGGTGAAATCAGGTTCCAAGAGAAAGACCATGCTACCCACATAATGATCCAGATATAATTACCAACCGATGAATGTAATGATGTCTATGAATAGATTCTATGGCTAAAACGCTTTGAGCGATGTAAAATCTAGCCACACTTTCAGTCAAGGTTTCTTCTCTAATCAGCAAAGTCATTAAATCACCACCCGGTAAATATTCCATTATCAGATATAAATAATCAGCATCCTGAAAGGAGTAATAGAGTTTCACAATGCAATGACTCGCAACTTCTGCTAATAAGTTCCGCTCAGCTCTGACATGTTCAACCTGTATTGCAAATGTAGCCAGCAAGATTACAAAAACAAACAATTTGCAGCATATGATGAAACTTAAACATAAGAGCTGAAAGAACTCTTCTTTTATGAGTGACATAATTTAAGAATGGAAAGAACGGGACTTCGTACAACTTAATTATAATGATAACTTACCTGCCCCCTACTGAGCATCTCAGACTTTCTCAACTTTTTCATGGCATAAATATTGCCTGATTTCTTCTCACGACAAAGTCTTACCTGTGTAATCGTATTTTAAAAGCATTGAATCAATCTCATGGTACAGTCATAGAAAAAAAAGTAAATGGCTTGTAAAATTCACAGCAGGATCTGAGGATCACGCGTGACCTGCATATTTAACCAACATACACTGAAGCAATAATAACTTAGAAGAAAAGAGAAAGAGATAGATTAAGAATGGTAAATATGGTAATGGGATGACACAGGATTAAGGAAGGAAGAAACTACAAGGAAAGGTATTTTCTGGTTCAAGCACAATCAGTAGTTAAACTAGGCCAAGATTCTTTAGAGGTAATTATAAACAGAAACCTGTTAAGAAATTTAGCGTCAATAATCTGTTATATCAGTTGAATGCATAGGGGTAAAACATTTAGAAATCTGAAGTATTGCTTAGAATGACTAGCTTTCATTTATCAACAGATCTTTTCAGCAACCACCAAACCATGACCTTATTCTAACAAGGTCTTCTGAGCTACAATGGAAACATAAATTCTCCCATATCAATCAAAAGTGAAGAGGAGGAGGTCCCCTCCTTCATGCTTTCAACTCTGATACTCTCTCCACTTAAGACTTCTTATCTGATAATAACAATTAAATTGCAGCATCAACATTTATCACTGTCCCGTTGATGATGCCTCTACAATTTCCAGCAAACAAGAAAACTTCAATCTTACAGATGATTATGTAATGAGAACCTTAAATACTTCCCATGCAGCTTGACCATCATTGGGCCAGACACCTTATGCACATTTAGGATGATGATGATAGCCACCAATGAAAGGAAACCTACAGATACCTAACATCCTGAATTTAGTAGCCGTATGCCTATGCTTTTGGCAAAAGAATATCCCCAGCATCACAGTTTCCACAGGACATCATCATCATGTTGCAACTATCAATTCAATGGCTTTCAGGTTTTCCAGACTAAATAATTTTCTGTTCTTAAAGAAGAATTTTCTTTTAATTGTGAAATTGCGCTGCAAGATCGGAATTCACTTGTCTTTGAGAATGTAGAGGGCAAATCGAGGCAAAATAAATGACCAATGGGCAACCATGTGCATAGTTGCCATGTACAAAAAACATGCTATTAGGAACGAACGGAAATTCTGATTTAGATTCATGGAAGTTAGTGAAACTTTGAAAGCAGATGTTCCTCTAGTTTTCCTCTTACAGTTTTTTCTTCCAATATTTTTTTCCCGTTGAAATCTTAGTTCATATCAGAAAAGTTTACTCCCGGCAAGCTCCGTTGTTTCAAAGATTAGCCGGGAAATTATTGGAAATAGTTAGTTTAACCAGAAGAACTGATTATTCTCCCATGTTAAAAATAAAATTGGGAATTGCGTCCCAGATTTCCAACAGACTTCAAAAAAATATGCTCTAATGGCACCAAAATTAAGGAACAAAAAGAGGCCACTAATGACTTAATCTCATTGAACACATTTGTACCTCTCCAAAGGCTCCCCTCCCAATAATATCAAGAAGGTTAAAATCACTGACACATATTTTGTGTCGTTTTAACCGTATATACTCAGTCTCCTTGCGCTCTAAATCTTTCAGTTGATGCATCTGTTCTTCTTCTGGTACATGAGAAGATGCTAACTTCTTTTCCAGCACTGAACGCCTGCAAATAATAAATTTATGTCAGGTAATATACTGAGATCAGCAAGAAAGAAAAAGATAGATAATAATCAATTAGAGTTCTATCATATCAAATATCAATAATATTCCATCATAATGAAATTCAAATTGTGAAGTGTCTAACGGAACTAAATTACTGAGGGGCCACAGAAAACATAACAAGTGCGCAAAGGAGACGGCCACACTGATGATGTATAGGCCTTTCAATACATGCATACGGTGCATAAAGGAAGGATTGTCCCATTCAAGTAGAAATATCGAAACCACCTTCCCCTCCTCCCCAGTAAGTTGAAAACTCATAGTACCAATCGATTTCTTCAAAAAAAAAAACGCAGTTGACATGAATTCATCTTCCACCTGCTTCGCTATTGATCAGAGGTGTGTGCTCATATATCCTCGAATAAATGGCCTTGGACCACAAATAAAATTTACTATGATTATCGACAACTTCTTTGCGCACGCATTGGAAGGACAGCATTTCTTCGTTTTTCAAAATTTTCCAGAATTTATGTATGGAGAAAAGTAAGAAAAATTTTTCAAATATTCATTATCAAGTCCTTTAACAAATTAACATGGAAAAGAACTTTTAAAAAAATTCAATGTGATGCTAAATTGATTCAGTAGTGATATTGTAATAAAATACTACTCCAAAGGGCCTTATGCTTAGAAAATGTTTAAATGGAAAACTGCAAAGAACTTTTAGATGCCTAGTAATCCAGATAATCTTCAAGTATTAACAAACATGATTAAGCATGCAGAGACCAAACCCAGACCTGATAATACACCGAGTATGAATAGCCAGAATATGAAGGGTCCATACCCCATAACCCGCATAAATTACAGAATTAACAGATTCGCAATTGGCATCAAGTCCAAGAATAAACATGTTTGACGAGGAAGACTTCCAAAACACCTCCAGAATAAATAAAGCATGAAAAGGAAAAGCCCCCCAAGTCCCAACGACACGCAAGAAAATGGGAGACAAAATCATAAGCGTAAAGAGGGAAGATTGTCAAAGGAGCTGCCTTTGGTGGTAGGAGAAAAGCATTGTTGTCAAGTTAGTTCTTCTCAACATATTTTGATCCTAAATAATAAGAATTAAATTAAATATATTTATTAAAAAAAAAAGTTGACGTTTTGAGATTCTCCAGCTTAATTTAAGATGCACGTCGCTCTAATTGGAGGATTCTGAATTGTCTCGTCAAATGAAAGGAGGGTACTACTGTATTACCTCTCTTTGCGATCTTGTATGAGCTTCATCTGGGCTTTGTAATGGTTTTCGATGAACTTCTTGGCGACAGCCACCCTCTCCATCGTTAAGCTCGAACCTGCCTCTCCTTCCTCTTCTCCCCCAACCATGGGTCCCACCTCCTCCTCCTCCTCCTTGTCCACCCGAACGTCTTCCATTTCCGAAGCCCTTCCCTGTACCAAACTTTCTTCAAAGATTCTTTTTCCTTTCCTCTCTCTCTCTCTCTCTCTCTCTCTCTCTCTCTCTCGCGATTTGGATAATTGAGACAATGAAGCCTCGAGACTCGGGACGAAGAAGACCTCTTACAAAGAAACGCTTACATGTCTGTCTTCCCACGAGTGTTCACTACTGATTAGCCCTTTCCGGAATCTCCGCAATGTCGGACATCTAAGATGTCGAGGTGGTAGACAACATCTTGGGATCACCATGCACCACCACTCATCAAGCCCTAATCCTACGGCCAACGGTTATCGACGACATTGTTGTTTCTCTAAATTTGCCACTCCAATTAACTATGATCCCAAGTCATTTCTAGCTTGAGCGAAAATTATGCCATTGATAGAACCTCTGAAGAAGACTCTGTGACGGTTCTCAAGTCAAAAAAAAAAAAAAAACAATGCCAATATAGCTCGACATGGCTGTACTATCCTGGCTTTTGATATTCTTTTTTAGAAAGAATGGAGCAAAACACAGCGGCCATCTACAAGTTTGTGGATTTTTAACCAGGCTTTATTTGGAAAACACCAAACAAAGATGATACATTCTCTGCATGTGAGAGAACTGTAGAAGCAGATTCACCGTTCATGCTTTCTTCTTCTTCTTCTTCTTTCTTCTCTGATTTTGAGGTTGATACGGCGAGTAAATCGGGTTCTCATTGCAAAACTCTTCACCCTCCTCATAAAATGTATGGTAAATAGTCATGTCATGGGTTCTCTCGTGGAATAAGTGGGAAAAGAAAAGAGTCGTACTTTCTGAGTCTGAGGTGAAGAGAAGAAGAAAGTTGTGGCCTTTCCTTTTTGCCCTTTTTCCCCACTTTTTCAGGTAGGCAGACATATGGAATCTTCATGTTTGAATTTCTACCGGGGAGGCGAAACATGGAATCTTCAGGTATTCTCTGCTCCAGCAAAGTGATGATGAGGAACAGGATTTAGTGAAACTTATAACATTTAACCCAATAATGACTTTAATAAGGACATATTAGAGGCAATTTGTTAAAGTTTATTGTCATTTTTGTTTATTTTGTGTTTTGGGGACTACATAAGACAGGCTAAACACTCTAGGAAGATCAAACCTTCATATTTTTGCAATTTTGCCGGGACAGTACATGGCAAAAATAGTAAAATACTATATGTAAATGGTAAGTACAAAAGCCAAAACCATGTTGATAATAGTAATATATAAAGTGTTGATGTTGACTTTGACTTGGAGAGGACAAGAGTTCAAGAATTATTAAACAATGTGGGACACTGCACCTGACACGGAAACAAAAGGAAAAATGTGGCACTAAGCTTATGTTAGAAGTTTGTTTTTGGTCAAAAGGCTTATGTGAGAAGTTAGAAGTGAAGACCAAAAAAAGAAAAAGAATAGAAAAGTCAACACAAAAGGTAGCCATTTATACATGTTGTATGGGCAAGATACAAATGTGTCCTGTTTGACTAATGAGGTTTACGTAGGCTTGTGGGAAGTAACGGACAGGAGAAGGATTTTTTGTTTTTTTATTAAAAAAAGGACCTTTTATGTGTAAAATTGTGTATCCATGGATAGAAATTAATACCCATCATAGCGAGGATAACTCTGAATTATTCATATGATGATACAAATAAGACAAAAAAAGAAATTAATACCCATGTCTATAAGTCAGTTGGGAGTTAAATTTAATTTTAAATATGAGAATCACTATATCTCTTATATTTTTTTTTTTTAAAACTAATTTGTTTAACTTATAAATTAATATATATAATCTATTGTCATACAAAAATATTTTAAAAAGATTATATCACATCTGTTATAATAAATTAATTAATTTAATTTTCTTAATGTATATAAATTAATTAATAATTTTGTATATTAAGGACTAGAAATGGTATAATTGCAAAGTTTTATCTAAGCAAGGGAAATCAACTATATAAATCATCTAATAATATTAGACTCCTACGGACAATTTGATGTTCAAAATATCATTCACAGGAGATCATGTCGTATACCTTCCTAAATGTCTTCTTTTTTCTTCCCCAAAAAAGACAAAATGATATTAATTCAACAAGCATTCAATAGCTGACAATATGAGGAGAGCGGAATTAGTTTGAACTTTCAATGCTGATCACACTAATAAATACTCCTCCGATCCTAAATATATGATCATTTTAATAGTAAATTGCACTACAAAATTAGTTTTATATTTAGAACCGGAGGAGTATTTTGGTACTCTTCATTATGGTGAGATCTACACCATCCAAATATAGTTTTAATGGTCTTAATTTAAAATTTTTAAGTAATAATCTTTAAATTAAAAAGTCATTTTTGAACAAATTAACAAGTGAAATATTGTTTTTCTCTGGATTCTATACACTTTAAAATGAAAAAAATTAAAAAAAACATAAAAGAATAAAAAAAATTAAATCTAGACTGTGTATATTAAATCTAAATGCTCCGATGAGAATAATAATACTTATTAATCTGATGAGCGCTGAACTGGCTTCCAAATGGTACAAATAAGATTCTGGAAAATATTAGGAAATGAGGAAAAGGAAATAACTTTAACATAAAAGTCAGAACAAGGCTGGTAAAAGGGTAGAACGTCCCAGCCAATCATATCTACTGGAAGATGATAATCTCAATCTCACTTTGAGGAGTTCTTTTTGAACACGTGATTGAAAAAGCTGGCTTTGTCGTCACATTGATTGAATCATTGAACACGCGAACCTTTCTTAATGCCTAATTGGTCTCCGGCCACATCTTTTCATATGACTACCGAAAGGTCAAAAGTATAACTTAATTAATTTAAAGAAATTAAAAAAAATTATTAGGTTATTTAAAGTATTATATTTATTATTTTTTAATTAATTTGCATAATTTATAAATTGATATATAATCTAATGATACATACAAATATTTTAGCAATCACGTACGTAACATATGTTATAATTAAATAATTTAATATATTCTTTAATCTTGTTAAATTAATTAATTCTTCTATTAAGAATCAGAAATAATGATATGGATGTGCTACTATTATTTCTTCCAATTAGTTGAAATCCGGAGAGATCTATTTTGTACCATCCATATGCAATACCACCATTTTTCCTTGCACTATTTTGTCTTTGTACAAGTCACTACACATGCATCTCAATAATTATAATCACTGCTATTGAATAGAAATTATAAGCAAGTAATAGATGTCTCACTTCTCCGTATCATTTAATGCAGGGATAAGTCTCAGTTTTATCCTAAAAGCTTTTATATAGGAGTTGTGAATATCCTAATTTTCTTTGGATCATTATCATCTCAAAAGTATTAAAAAATGAGTAGTGAATCGCCCCCTAACAGTTAAAAATATTAAAGACCACCATTATTTTTTTAATGACTAGGGCGAATTTGCTCTTTTTTTAACACTTCTAGGATGATACTGATCTTTAAAAAAATTTTTGAATACTCATGGCTCTTATATAAAAACTTTCAAGCAAAGTGAGACCTACCTTCAATCAAAATGAATTCCTTTCCTAACTAGGAAAAATTACCTAATACCTTACAAGGCCATGGTGCAACAAATTATAAGCTATGTAATCCCTAGCCAGGACTGAATTAGCAGATCTTATGTTGTTCTCAGGTATCACTTCATCATCAAAAACGTCGAACTTCCACTCTGGATCCATCTCTTCGTTCCTCATCTCACAGATATTATGCAGAACACAGCAAGCCCCAAGAATCAGAGGCAAATCTTCAAGCTTCATCTCTCTTCTCTTCCGCAAACAACCCCATCTACCTTTCAATCTCCCAAACGCCTCCTTAGCAACCTTTTGAACATCCCCAATCTTCTCGTTAAACACATGTTTGCTCCAGGTGCGATTTTCTTCTGTATATGGAACCAAAAGCCAATCCATCAGAGGAAACCCAGAATTTCCCACTATCCATACATCTTCTAGATATCCCATATTGGCTCTCTGGTTTAAACAAGATATCTCTACCACTTGATCATTGTTCATGGAGCCAGATCCACCAATAAAAACATCTGTGAAGATCCCTTTAGGATCTACGACACCCTGAATTGTAATTGAGTATGAATTTTTCTGATTCCTCGCAGTGAGACGCCTGTTGAAATATTCAACTCCGTTGTTGATCTTTGGTGCGTTGATGGGAATATGGGTTGTGTAAATTGAGCCTCCGATATTTGGTATGCCGGAGATTTGTTCATACTCGTTCTTGATCATCTTCATCTTTGATTCATCGGGCCAGTGAATAACTTTAGGCATTAGAACTGTTTTGATGGCGGAACACACTTCGAGGACAAGTTTGTGACAGGTTGATACGCCTAAACCAAACTGTTCGGACACAAGGCGGAGAGAATCTCCAGTGGCTAAACTCCATATACACACAGCAACTCGTTGCTTCACCGGAATAGCCTCACGAAGCGTCGTGTTTTTTTTAATCAGCACCGGTCCGAGTTCGTCGCAGATCATGCTGAACGTTGCTTTGCCCATCCGGAACGATCGCCGGAATTCTTCCTCCGGGAAGTCAGGGTGGCTGCACTTTTCCCACCATTCCTTTGGCCGTTCCTTCACCCATAGCCGGCGATGGCGCAGACCCGAAGAAGAAGGCGATCCAGACCTCGCCGGCGCCTGAACTTTAGAGCCCACATTGTCAGAAACGAGGCCAGAAGTACAACAACGACGAGGTCTTTTGGTTAGCAAATGGTCGAACCCATTCATCTCAGAGCATGGATCCTGAAGTTGGATGTGATAGTCAATCATAGCTTGAGTTTGCTGGTTATGGTTACGCTGAACATGGCTTCATTTTGATCGGAATCCATGGCTTTCTTCTTCTCCGGTTGCTTCTCATCTTCGTCGTCCGACGGAATCAACGAACCAAAAATACCCCTTTGGTTAGCATTGTTGTTCATGCTGAAACAAGAATCCATCTCTGGGTACAAGTTAAGGAAGTGTGAAGTATCATTAAGAAAGGGGAAAGAGCTAAGGTCCATAAAGAACGAGTTTTTGTTGTTTCTGGGTTGGCCTGAGCTGTGGTCTGAGGAATTATTAGTTAGGATGATGAAGAAATATATAGGGAGAAGGAAGTGAGTGTGCAAATCTGAACGCCTTGTTGAAGATGGTGTAGTTTGATTGACGGAGACTTTGACTCATTTTTGGTAACCAAAAAAAAAGGTTAGGGAGAGATAAAGATAATGACAACCAACTCCCAGTTTGCAACATATTTACGATTTTTTTTTTGACCTGACAACATATTTACGATTGAGATCATATATCAATGAGATAAGTCTATAAAATGATGTTGAAGGGCATTGGCTCTTAAATGTTAAAATGTGATGGGTATATCCTCAATAAATGTAGGGAAAAAAGTTAGGTGTATGCTAAATACAATATGTGCTGCTGCTAAGCTTTTTTAATAATATTGGAAAGTATATGTTTGGCCAAAAAAAAAATTGGAACGTACATGAAAGCAAGTCGTGAGATCTTCTGTTTGCATTTTATATTTGTTGAACTGTTTAGGAAATAGAATATGTATATATGTGTGTGCATATAACAATTAACAACTCATCCTAGTGAAGTTTGTGAGATAAAGTTAATTGAATAAACATGAGATATGAATGATAACTTAATAAATTTTGTAAAAAAAAAAATGTAAAATCGTTATTTTTCATTTTTTGGTCTATGTAAAAGTGTTATTGAACTATGGTATTTATCATTTTTCTTTGATGCAATTGGCATACATCAATATTATCATGAGTGGTAATACAGCCAACTCCCGGGTTGTGATTTATTAGCTCATAATGGGTTAAGGTTAGACAGTACTAATTAAAAAGATTCTGTGTAATGGCACCTATCACAGTAAGTTGACCAGCTCACCAACTATTATTTTTTTAAATTAATTTTTTTTTTTTTTTTAAATTTTTTTTATACGATATAAACAAAATATAAAGAAATTTTTATTTTCCCTTCATATACTTGGTTGAAAACACCAAATAAATGATATGGTACTTTTTATTTGTTAGATAGGATATAAAATATAATTATATAATTATAATAATTAGTAAAATTGAAAAAATGCGAGTTAGCTTCCGAATTGTAGGTTTGGTGGTATGGCATGAATTTTGCAATACAAGTTTTGGTTTCGATTTTTCAGCGGGTTAGCTTTTAACTAACTTGAGCTATTTTTGTAGGTTGGACCCTACTAGCTATATCACATGGCATTTCATATGTTTTTATTATTTATTAACATAATAAGCAATTTCATCGAGACTTGTTGCCGTTGCATTCACATGGTAAGCAAACAATGAATACAAATTTATAAACCATATCCCTTTGCCACATAACAAAAAACCATGTCAACAGCTAGTTATTCAAGTAGTAAGTAGTAACACAACTCATTAAGAGTATCTATAGACCATATTGAATTGGATTTACCATCAACTCGAAGTTTGTTTTAGTAAAAACTTTGGACTAAAAAAGACCGCCCGAGGTTGGTAGTAGATTGAACTTGGTCTATTGGATTGTTTGGAATAGTCTAGGTAGTCAAGGACTTCAATTTATTTTTAAAAAAAAATTTTCTTTAAGGGAGGCAATTTCAACTTATTATATAAAATTCCGCACATGTTTTTACTCAAAATTCATCAAATTTGATCATTTTCTTTTAATTTTTTAATAATATCATCTTTTATTTATTAATCATCATCAATATAGATCTTCTATTGATATTAAATAGCAAGAATATGTTTTTAAATTTTTTTGAACAAAAATTGAAATTGAAAGTAAGTCAATGGACAAGGCTGTCAATTAATGTATAACATACGTCACGGGGAGTATCGTAATCGCTCGCATCATCACTGGGCCCGTAGGAAAAGGATTATTACTCCTTGCTGGGGATGGTGCTGCTTACATTAATATTTTAGAAATGATTTCTCAACTAAAAAAATTGTATTTCAAATTATATAAAAACATTTTTTTAAGTGTTTATATGAGTTGTTAAAACTCTCACCATAAATAACTAAATCAAATATAAAAAATTTTTGTTAAAATTAATTAAAAACAATAAAATATTTAACAATATAATGTCTCGTCTTGGCCTCAAAATATATTTTGGGAGAGGACAAAAAGAGAATGGAACAAAAGTATCTGGAAAGGGTGCGTAATGGCAATAATAATAATAATAATAATTCTGGACAGGGTGCGAGGTAGAGTGCGCTGTCTGAGTCCCATTTCCGCGTATCATGTAACTTTTTTTAATATAAATTTACTTTACTTATTAATTATTATTTTAATTATGTTGTTTACAAGGCTTTTTTAATCGGTTATATGCTGTTTTTAGCCAACATTTTGAGTTTATTTACTTTTAGTCTATTTAAGATTAAACTTTTTTCCTTCGGTAGTTTTCAATTATTTTTCATTTTTGACCAACGTTTTTTTTTATTGTACCAGTTTTATCATGAGTTCTTATATTTCATTTGCAATTAGTTATCAAATAAAAAAATTTGAAAAAAAAAGATAGGACAGAATAAGATATGAAATAAAAGGACTGTCTCATCTTGATTATCAGGACGGGATAGGGGTGAGCAACAAACCCATTACCCGCTAGCCCGCCCATAACCCATGAAATTTTTGCCCATTTAAGCCCGCCCAATTAGCCCAAATAAGAGATTATAAACGGGCAGACTTAAATGGGCGGGGTAACCCATTAAACGGGTTGGGCTATGGGCAAGGTATTGGGCTGCCCATACCCGCCCATTTAAGTTTTAAGTTTTTAAAAATATTTTTATTCTTCATTTAATTGATGATATTGTTTCTCATTCATATTTTATTAAACCTTCATCATACTTGTCTAAGTTTTTATTTTATCCTTTAGGTAAAAGTTGGAACTTTCAAAGTTTATGAGACTTTATGATTGGTGACTATTTTTATGATTTTATCAGACTTTAATTGTTTGCGAATCTAAGTGAGGTTGTGTGATTGAATATGGTTGATGTTATTTCATATTTGATTTGCTATTTGGCATGCAAAATTTATTGACAGCTTCATAAGGTTACATATATAAAATAATTATACTGAAAAAAATTTAAAAAAATAAATGGGTTACCCCATAACCCGGTCAGCCCAAACGGGCTGCCCCGTAGCCCATTTAATATGGGCTAAATGGGCTACTACCGGGTTATGGGTTAGCCCATGCCTATTTATAAATAAATGGGCGGGCTATGGGCTAACCTTCGGGTTAGCCCACCCCGCTCATTGCTCAGCCCTAGGACGGGATCAAAATAAATATTCTGTCCCGTCTAATGAATACACCTAAAAAGTAAAAAAATTTAAATATATTCTTATTTATTTATTGAGAAAGTTAGCGAGAGAGAATAATTTTTTTAAAAAAATAAAAAATAGTGTACGTAATATTTTTTCAGTTTTAAATATAAAACTTATTTTTATAGTGTTTATATATAAAAAAGACTGAAAAAGAGAATAACTTTATCTCAAAAATTGCGCTAGCTGTATACTCGTATGCAGGATGAAAGCAACAGCATGAAAATTTTCGCAGGACTACATTTAGTTCTCTTGCTGTCATCTCATCTGTACTGCCTTGCTGCCCCGCGTTCATTTATTTTGCCGCAGAAAAAGCCAAATGAAGTTAAAACCCCGTGTTGAATTCCTTCATTGGTTTTAATTAAAAAAGTGGATGCCAAAAAGCTAGGAAGACTGGTACAATTACCATTTTAAAGCCTGAAAAAGTTTGCATGACAGTCAAGAATACGCCAATCCAACCTTTTTTTACGAGGAACAGATGCTCAAAACTTACCTCACTTGGATTCTTCCGATTCGGTTTGAATGGTACAAATTTAATATTTTTAATTAATTAAATTTAAATAAAAAAATTTCTTTTTGAAAAAGTAACAGTTAATAAATTATTCTTATTTTATATTATATACCCATTAAAGTAGGATCGATAGCACGTTGAATAAAATTGGGAGAATTGTTACATAATATATGAGTTAATTTCTTCTTTCGTTAACTTACATTTGATTCTCAATAATTCAGTCAAGTCAAGGAGTTATTTGTTTAACAAATAATTAAATACATAATGAAATATATACTCCCTCTTATCCTGTTATAAGAGCTAATTAAAAATTTAATTTAATCCTAAATATAAAATTTTGATTTACTTTGTCTCCTTATATTTATTCATTCCCCCTAAAGTAGTTGTCATACTAATTGTTCATGTTAAAAGGTTTATATCAAAGAACAACTTTAATACACATAATTAATAATAATATTTAATTTTAAAACAACAATACTCATAAATTATAGATAATTAATTTAACTATTTGTTAATATCCGTAAATTCATTATTTAATTTTTATATTAAATACAAAAGCTGGCATAACTAGCTTTTCTCATTATTCACATTTGTACACTATGATAGGCGTTTCATAGGTAATTTGACCATCCATCTGGTCAATTGTCGATGAAGTCAGGGAGTACATACCATTTTTTCAATCAAATTATTATGAGCCCTTAAAATTTGGGTTATGTGCAAATAAATTTTTAAAAAAAACTTTAAAACGAACACTTAAAACTTCTATATTCATAAAAAGTAGGTCAATTCATTTTGAGGAGCTTCTTGGCATGGCTTTTAGGCATTTTTTAGATGTCTATCACTCCTCTAGTACTTTGGACTCCCAGTTTGTCCTAAATACTCTAAATGAAATCTCTGTTCCAACTTTATAAAATGAGGACACTGAATGGCTATTACAACCTATCTCCTTAGAAGAGGTCAAGGAAGCTGTGTTCTCACTACCAAAAGATAGTGCCCCTGGACCTGATGGTTTTCATGCCCTTTTTTTTCCCAAAAACTCTGGTACTTAATAGGTGATGATCTTCATGCAATGTTCAATAGTTTTTGGTCCTTTGAATTCTTACTTCGGTCTTTTAACAAAACACACATCATTCTTATACCGAAGTTTGACAACTTGCAATCTTTCAAAGACCCGAGGCCTATAAGTCTATGCAATGTCATGTATATAATCCATTCTAGGATTTTATGTCTCAGGCTTAAAAAGGTACTCCAAAAATTGATAGCTCCCAATCAAGGTGCTTTTTTAAAGGAAAGACTCATCTCGAACAATATTGTTCTAGTTGTAGAACCGATAAACCAAATTCACCTATCAAGGAAAGGTTAGAAAATATTGGCTGCTTTCAAAATTGATATTGCCAAGGCCTTTGATAGTGTTTCTTGAAGCTTTATTTTGGCTATACTGACTCATATGAATTTAAAAATGGTTTTTTCTTATCTTGCAATGCATTACAACAGTACAATACCAAATTTTTTTTAATGGACATGTTACTCAACCCATTTTTCCTCATAGAGCTCTTAGACAAGGAGACCCCTATGTCCTTACCTTTACATTCTCACTGTTAATCTTCTTTCCTGCCTTATTAATCATTTGGAATCCCAAGGACAATGACACGGAATCAAAATTTGCAACACAGGTCAAGCTATTTCTCATCTCTCATCTGCTTTATGTTGACGACTCAATTTTGTTTTTTGAAGTCTCAGAGGAAGCAATTAATAATGTCAAGCAAGTTCTAGATACTTATTGCTTATGGTCTGGTCAAAGAATCAATCTCCCAAAGTTCTCTACTATCTTCAGTCCAAGTACTCCTCATGGTCTTAAGTTGCAATATTCTCAAGTTTTAGGAGTACATTTTTCTGAGAAATTGGGAAAATATTTCAGAACTTGGATAGATCCTGGGAGAAATAAATCTCAAATATATATCCAAGTGATTGAATCAATTGAGAGACGCACTTTAATTAGCGTGGAAGACAAAACTACTCTCACAAGCATCATGACTTACCCCTCTTAAATCGATACTTGTTGCTACTAAGATTCATATCATATCCTGCACTAAATTGCCTCAAAGCATATGCTCTAGAATTGGTGCTCGATGTTTAAATTTTTTTCTGGGAAGCTATAGGTGATAGAAACAGAATGCATTTGGTAAACAATAATGTCCTTGGCCAAAAAAATCCAGAGATTTCATCTTCTGACTCCTCACTATTAGCACACACAGTTAAAGTGAAATATCTGGATACCTCAAGTCCAAATCTTTTCAAGCAACCTTATAATTCTTCATGGATGTGGAAAGGTATCCTCCAATGCTGGAATCTCATTAAGGATTGTTTGAATTGGAAGGTGGGTTCAGGTAACTCTATTCCCATTAACCACCCATGTTGGTGGCCCATGCAATCTAGGCTTGCAATTTCCAACTCAATCTAATGTGTTGCAAACCTATTACTACATTGTTTAGGTAATTTATACCCGCTATCTTAGAATAAGGACTTGGTTAAAGATCTTTGTGAATATCAGATAGATGATCTTATTATCTCTATCCCCTTTCATATTCTAATATTCCTAATAAACTGTGTTGGGGTGTTACCTCTTCAGGTTCCTACTCAGTTGAGGAAGGATTCAAGCTTAATAGACAAATAATTTCTGTTGATTCAAATGATCAATTCTAGAAATTTCTATGGTAAACCACCGGCCTGTTGGCCTAGTGGTGTGGGTGTGAGCGTGGGTGTGTGTGTGACGCAGGTTCGATCCCGCTCCTTTGTAACTCAAAAAAAAGAAATTTCTATGGCCAATATCCCTTCCTTAGAAAAATTTAGTATTTGTCTAGAAGATCCTTAACAATGCAATGCAATTCCCTAAAGTGATATTTTGACCCAACACCATCTCAATGTCTCTAATTTATGTTTCTTTGGATGCAATGTTCCTGAGTCCTTAGAACACCTCTTTATCTCTTGTCCTTTTACTCGTTCAATTTGGTTTGACTGTCTCAATATCAAGTTGCCACCTTTTTCCTTCTCAGAGTTCTAGAACTGGCTCAAAACCATACTCACGAATTTGCATAAAGATGGACATTTCATTGTTATGCAAAATATCATCCTCTTGCTAAGTGCCATTTGAGGACTAGAAATGCCATTCTACATCATGGAGTAAAACCATCACATCATGCTATCATAAAGAAAATCAACAATGCTTCATTTTTTTGTGAATTAGCAGTTCAAGATAAGCATGGGGGAATTACCACATTATTAAAAAAGGGCTTTGAGCAGCAAAAAGTTAATATCTCCATAAGCAAAGAAGGATGGACAATAATAATGTATAAATTCAAGTCTCAAAGACAGCTGAAATGCAGATAATGGATTTGCTACCAGGGCCAACCTATACAACATTTCTTGTGGAAAAAAACTCCTTGGCAAAACCATCACTTTAGCATTTCATGTTTTCATGCTAACTTTATCTGGATCTGCAGGTCGCCTTTATTCCTAGTGGATGGTAAAGAAAAGCTACAAGTATTTTGCATTAACAAGAGATACTTACCTACAAAAGGAGTTATTACAAACTCTTCTAATGTTATTCACAAGGATATTGTTAATTTACTTTTCTTTTTTTACTTTTTCCTTTGTGCAAGTAGCTTCTTCTCTAGAGCCTAGATTAATTTTATTTCTTAGCTCTTGTACTTTTTTCCTTTCTTGTATCTAGTTATACTCTTGTATTGTTTTTTTTTCAAGGAAAAAATATCAGACCGAACCGGTCGATTCAACCGAAAAACTGGTGAACCAGTCTGCAATCCATTCTGGTTTAATTGCTGGACTGGTGGTCTACTAAACCGGTAAAAAACCGATCTAACTGGTATTAAATCTGGTAACCCTCATTCAGTGGGTGCTCGGTTTATTTTTTTTTGGCCTTCCAGAATGCCCAAAACGACACAGTTTTATTTTTAAAAAGAAACCCTTCTTCAGTTCTTTGGTTCTTCCCTTTCGGCCTTCACGGTTTAGTGGTTCACCGTTGAGTTCCCTAATCCCTACTTCCCTCCCCTGATTCCCCTCTACTCGCGCAACTGTCCTCCTCCAAAATCCCTACTCCCTAGAGTCGCTGACAGCACGGTCCATGGCAAAGCTCTTTGTTCGGTCTTTCCCTGCTTTACCTTCACCACCAGCCATCGCAAGCCTGAGTCTCCCTCAACCTCACCAATCACCACCTCTTGTTTCGCCTTTGCCACTCGCATTACAGAAGTTAGTGCGCTTTAGCTTCAGGTTCTCTGCATTACTCTTAAGGGATGATTTCTGATTTGCAACTCATCCAGATTCTGATTTTGTTGCAGAATCAGACTATTCCCTATAACACAAGTCACTCTAATCTGTACCTTTCCTGGAAGTATCTCCAGAGTCTAAATAAACACAAAATCATAATAGAAGTTATCCATTGGAAAGAATCGTGTAGGAGCTTGGAATTCTCGCACACCCATCCATGAAAAGCAATTTACCCGCACTCATAAATCAAGGACAATATGCTGAGCAAAGGCAGTGAAAGCACCAGACCCTGCGATGCCAATGTTTCAATGGGTCAATCACTTTCAGAATAGCATTGAATGTCAGACACATAAAAAATAAACAACTAGAGTAAATAAAATGGAATTGTCTGTCATCTACACTCACAAACATGAAATAAGTAATAAATGTCCCTCAGAATCATCACGATAAAAAGTATTGATTAATTATATTATATTATTTTAATATGACCGATGTGACCAGTAATCCTTGACTCGCGCTATCTTGACTAGTTTAAGTCCTGATTTGTTTTTTTGTTCCTCGGTATTTTTATGATTAATGCATTTTAATTGTTTTTTATCAAAAAAACTATTAATTCATTTTTTTAGTTCACTAAAATAATTATGCATATAAAATTTTGAAAGGCATTCGGTCAATAATGTGCTGTGGTACATTCTGGTAGTGAAATAACGTAATAATGGATTAGTAAGAGGTTATATCTATAAATTTAAAAATTTAGGAGGATTATTAATTTATCAAGGGTTATATATGAAAATTGAAAATGTTGGCAAAAAGAAGTTATATACATCAAAAGAATCAAGGACAATCCCATAAAAAAAAACCCTAAATTTACTAAATTCCAAATCAAGTTTAATAACAATAATTTAATAAATTTTGATAACACTGAATTTATATAAATAATAATATATTTTATAAAAATTTTAAAAAAATCACAAGAAAAATTGTGGAAATTGTGAAATTGCAAGTAAGGTATTTTGTAAAAAAATTTGTTGTCATTTATTATTCGATTATTGTCAAAACCTATATAACTCTTGTAATGGGTCTTAATATGTGATTTTACAATTTCCGCAATCTTCTTTTTACTATTTTTCTAATTTTCACTTAAAATTTAGTAATTTTAAAAAAAATTTCCTGCAATTTTTATTGCACGCAAGGCATTTTTATTTGAAAAGGAAGCAACGACAATGGTTAATCTTTACTTTAGATGGCTCAGATTTTTTTTAATCGAAACGATGTCGTTCTTTTCCATCGTCCGGCCCAACCCGCCTCCTTCTCCTCCCCCTTCCTCCGCCTCCTTCTCCTCCCAATCGTCCTCCATTCCCAAAGCCCTTCCCTCTCCCAACCTTTTCTTCGAAGATCTTTTCACCCTTCCTTAATTTCTCTGGGTTTACAATCTGGATAATTGAGGCAGTGAAGCCTAGAGACTCCGGAAGAAGAATAAACGGTTACAAGTCTTTCTCTCGCACTCTCTTTGATCTCTCAGGTTTCAATTTCTCCGTCGGACTAGTGTTCGCTGCTAATTGGTTCGTTCGAATCTTCGCGACATTGGAAATTGAAGATTTCGTGGTGGAAGACAACACTTGGGATCAACATGGACCACTATTCGTCCAGCCCCCATTCCCCCAATACGACGACCTCTAATTATTCGTGACAATAAGGTTTGACCAAATTTACTAATCTAGTTAACTATAATCCCAAGTCATTTCTAGCTTGAGGGAAAATCAATGGTCTATGTGTAAGAAATGCAGTAGATGCACTGTTCATTTCTTGTTTCTCTCAGTTGCGGATGATGAAGCGCGTACATCGGGCTTATATCGCATCGCTTCTCACCGTCCTCTTAAGCTGTCCGGCAATGATCGATATTCCGAATTTCTCTTATTTGTGATAGAGGAAGCCTTGAATGATATGGGGGAAAGAACAGGGTTCCTGTTTTCTGAGGTGACGAGAGGAAATTTGTAGCTTTTTTCTAGTGGGCATCTACGATTTTGAGAATTGTATTTGTGTCTGTTCAAATTTAAATAGAGTCCGAGACTAGAAGATTTCATGTTGACTCTCATCTGGAAAGTTAGAGATCTTGACTCTGCAAGGTGTGCTCTGCTCCAGCAAAGGGAAGCACAGGAATTATGTAACAGACAAGGCCAAATAAGTTTGAAACTGCTTGCTGACTTGAGGATTTCAGGAAACAACCATCAATTTCTTTGGAAATTTATTGTTGATAAGTAGTTTTGGTGAGCCAAGATTTAGAATTGATCCATGCCTGGGAAAGATACTGCTAGTACGAAAGCCAAAAGTTCATGAGTCAAACATGGTGGGACACAGTACTTGGCATGGTAGCAGAGGAAAGATGTGGCACTAACCTAACCTTGGTAATTGAAGAGGCAAAAAACCATTTCACACAAAAAGGTATTCATTTATAATGTGTATGGGCAGATACATGTCTATTCTGGTATGACAACCTTTATTCTCTGCTATGACTAAGAATACATAGCCAAAAGAATGACAATAAAATTAAAAATACAAAATCAGAAGAAGAAGAAACCAAATCTACTACAAAAAGCTGGTGCCTGCAAGACCATGATGCAACAAATTGTGGGCTATGTAATCCCTAGCTTGGACTGAATTGGCAGAGCGTATGTTGTTCTCAGCTATCATTTCATCATCAAAGAGGTCGAAGTTCCATTCTGGATCCATCACTTCATTTCTCATCTCACAGATATTATGCAGAACACAGCAAGCTCCAAGAACAACAGGCAAGTCTTGTAGCTTAACTTCTGTTCTCTTCTGCAAGCAAGCCCACCTACCTTTCAATCTAGCAAAGGCCTCCTTGGCAACTTTTGAACGTCCCCAATCTTCTCATTGAATGCATGTTGAGTCCAAGTGAGGTTTTGGTGGGTATATGGAACCAAAACCCAATCCATTAAAGGAAACCCAGAATTTCCTACTATCCAAACGTCCTTCAGAAGTCCCCTGCTGGCTCTCTGGTATAAAGCTGATTTCTCCAGCACTTGATCATCAGGCATTGAACCAGGCCATCCAATGCACACATCAGTGAAAACCCCCTTAGGATCTACAACCCCTTGAACTGTGATTGAGTATGAAGTCTTCTGGTTCCTCTCAGTGTGACGCTTATTGAAATAAGCAGCCACGCTGATCTTAGGTGCAATGATGGGAACATGGGTAGTGTACATTGATCCTCCAACGTTTGGTATTCCAGACATCGATTCATATTCCTGCTTGATCTCATTCATCTTCCCTTCATCAGGCCAGTGAAGAAACTTAGGCATTAGAACAGTTTTGATGGCAGAACACACCTCAAGAACAAGCTTGTGACAGGTTGATATGCCCAATCCGAAACGTTTTGACACAAGACGAAGAGGATCCCCTGTGGCTAATCTCCAAATACACACAGCAACACGTTGCCTCACCGGAATAGCGTCACGAAGCATCGTGTTCTTCTTCATCACCACCGAGTCAAGTTCCTCGCAGATCATATCAAATGTTGCTTTGCTCATCCGGAACGATCGCCGGAATTCTTCCTCCGGGAAGTCAGGATGGTTACACCGTTCCCACCAATCCTTTGACCGGTCCTTCACCCATAGTCGGCGATGGTGCTGACCCGAAGACGGCGATGCAGAACTTGCCGGCGCCGTAATTTCAGAACCCACATTATCAGGAATGAAAGCAGATTCGGAAACAGCAGCAGAAGCTGAAGCTGAAGCTGAAGCAGACGTTGCGGAGGCAGAACGGCGGGCCCTTTTGGTTACCGAATGGTCGAGCTCATCCATCTGAGAGTAGTGGTCCTGAAACTGTGCATAGTAATCATTCATAGCTTGGGTTTGCTGCTTATAGTTATACTCGAACATAGCTCTGTCTTCCTCGGATTCCATAGCTCTCTTCTTCTCCTC
The DNA here is from genome assembly GCF_004799145.2 of Neltuma alba. NCBI lineage: Eukaryota > Viridiplantae > Streptophyta > Magnoliopsida > Fabales > Fabaceae > Neltuma > Neltuma alba. The sequence continues at coordinate 611,612 of NW_021636103.1, forward strand.
TTGCTTATCTTCTTCGTCCAACAGAACCAATGAAGTGAAAATATCCTTCAACGAATTCTTCTTCAAATCATGGTACTCATTAACACTTCTCCGACCATCATTCCCTCCTTCGTCGTCCTTTCGACCCCTCTTGTTTGCATTGTCGCTGACACCTAAATATGAATCCATCTCTGAATACAAGCTATAGAAGTGTGAATAATCTTCCTGATTAAGAAATGGGACCGGGCTAATCTCCATCAAAGAATCGGTCTTTGTCCTCTGGGTTGGTGTGAAATCAAGGTTCGCAACAGAAACAGGTTCCAATTGGAAGATCAAAAGGTGAGTTTTGTGTGAAAGGAAGGTGTGAACGCTGAAGAATTGGGTGTGAGGAAGAAGAATGGAGTCTTGGGAGGATATATAGAGAGAGAGATAGACAAGGAAGAAGAAGCGTGTGAGCAAATCTGAACGCGTGGTTGGGGATGCTGTAGTTTGACGGTGACTATGACTCGTTTTTGGAGATAAAAGTTGAAACTTTTTCAATTTAAAAATGATTTGACGTAATAATAATTTATGGATCCATCTGGGAAGCGTGTCGTTTTACGCGGCCGGGGAGAATGGGTTTTTTTTTTTTTTTTTAATTTTGGAATTTTGTGGTAATGAAAAACGTTGGGAAAAAGCCGCGGGCTGTGGAAGTTTCGGTTGAGATTGTTGAACTTGAAGGAATATCACCGAAGATAAGAAAGAGAATAGAGAGGGAAAGGGAGAAGCTTCGCCGTGCGAGAGAGAGAGTGGGGACGAAGCAAGAATAAAAAGAAGATGAGGGGTTGGTTTTCAATAATAAATAAAGTTGGTTAAGGAAAGAATACCTGCTTCTTACACGTTTATTTATCGATTATTTTCTGGGTCTACATCTTAAAAATATTAGTGAACTTCCTGGTCATTTGGATTCTTTATTTTCATTTTCTGTATTGAAAATAAAATATTTTTTGTTGCAGTGTAACATTGACCTACATTACATAGCTTTGGTACTGTAATAAAAATATATTTATAATTTTATATTAGATAAAAATTTTATTGATAAAAATATTATATATACTACCTCCGGTCATTAATATAAGAGTTAGTTTGCTAATTTGGTTAAATTAAAAAATTTAGTTAAGTTAGTTATTTATAATAAATATGTATTTTTTAAAAATATTCTTATTAATCAAGTATATTAATTAAAATTACTATTATTATAAGAATTATCTTAAAAAATGAATAGATATGAGAGATAAAATAAATTAGAGTTTTATATTTAGGATCAAAATAAAAATTAAACTAACCCTTATATTAAAGACAAGCAATACTACGTTAATAAGAAAAATGAAGGCTATGAAAGAGCAATGACCACTGAGCACAAGGAAGTACTCTTCAGCAAAGGAAATACTTCTGCTTAAAAACCTAAAAACTAATAGTAATGAAAATATAATAAATTTTACAATAAATTAAACACGTTAATTGTCTTTATACTTTATGTACTTATAAAAAGATTTTTTTGAACGAGAAAATAATACTAAAATATCATTAAACAATAACAGTGTCACTAATCAATCCATCCATAACACAGTAAATATCACATGATTTATTTTTTAAAACTTAATTAATTTTACTTGTACAGAATAGGGGCATGAAGAAGATATTATGGAACTTATGGGGGGTGATTGTGACAATGCACAGTCGCGCTTTTGTACTTCTGGGACCTCTGACCATTTCTGACTTGTTCTTTAAAGGAGAGTCCCCTCCTCCCCTAGCTAACCCATTTGAGGAGACAACGTGAAGGAATGAGGCATAAATATGTATTCATGTCTCTTCTCTACTTCAAATAAAATATTATTATCAATGATTTTGCAGTACAATAGCATAAGAGTTCACTACAAGTGGAAAATTGTTATTTTTATCTCTCGTTTATAATCTCAAATTGTCAATACATGTTTCTTTAATTAAAAATAATATAATTGATAATTTAGTAATTAATTATAAATTTAATTTTATACAATATTTAATTTAGTTTCTTAAATTAAAAATATATTTTTAGTCTTTTAACCTTAAAATCATTATAAATGATAATAATACTAAAATTTTTAATATTAATTAAAATATTCTTAAAAATTAACATTTTAATTTTAATTTTTCAAAAAATCATGATTCTTACAGAAAATTACTCCCTCCGTTCCTTATTATAAGAGACACTTGATGCTTATGCCATGTTTCTATATATAAGAGACACTTACAAGTTGTCTCTACTTTTTTGTGTTGATTTACTATTTTACCCATATTTATTATCTCCAACTCACACTCTCTCTCCCTTCCACTTCTCTTTCTTTTAATAATTTAATTGTTCTCTCTCATACTCTCTCTCCTTATTAATGAGGGCATTTTTGGAAAAAAAAATTATACTTTTTATACATTAATTGTTCTTAACTAACTTTAACTGTTTTTTTGATCAATGTACTTCGGTTATTTGTCTCTTATAATAAGGAACGGAGGGAGTATTATTTAAAACTAAGATTTTAGGAGTTAAAAAATGAATGCTTTTGAAATTAAATTCAGGACCACCACTTGTATGCATGCTTTAGTCAACACTAAAGGGGAAATATGCAAGGAACAGTCACATGAATACATGATGAAACCTGTAGCTTTATGTTCATTTTTGGTCAATTAATTTTACAAAATTAGTCTGCAAATTCTTGCAGTTAAATTATTGGGTTTTTCCTAGCTATACTTTTTAAATTATTACAAACGATAATTATAATTTTTTAAAAAAATATTAACGAATTACTATTTTCACATCTATTTCTCTAAAAATTAGATAATAAGTCTTTCATTTATTTTCATAAATAACTTTCATTTTGAATTTTGTGTTTTATCCTTTTGCGCACTTTATATTTTAATTTTACGAAGAGAAGATAATAGCTCAATTTATTGGCATCTGTGGGAAAAAGATGATTGAGACCTGATTAATGATTAGTGATTAATAATTTTTGTTTATAGATTAGAAGTCTTATTGGATCAGTATTAATATAATCTCTTTCCTGATTAGATTGAAATACTTAAATATTATCATTTTGGTGTTAGCACATGTTAAGTTATTTAAATTTTACCATAAAATCTCAAGAAGTTTCTATTAAGGCTATATCAAGTGCTTGTTTGAAATTACTTAATATAAATACTCATAAGGATGTACATATATATGAAGATAAATTTTTTTTATATACTTATTAATATGTTATAAATTATGTTTGAAAAGGTATTCGAATGGTCTTTACCAATCCGAATAAACACTAACTTTATTAAAATAGGGTGTACTTTGACAGCATATAAGAACTAGAGAATGGAAGGCCAAAGCTTCTTCTGAGTCACGAAATATTTGTTTCTAAAATTAAAAATGTATTTAAATTATTTGTTTATATTATACTCCTTCTGTTTTTAATATAAGACACATTTAACTAATTTGATTAGATTAAAAAAGTTAGGTAAGTTAGTTAATTATAAAAAAAGTCACACATTTTTCTTAAAACACTATAATCATCTTTTTTAATACCCCTCTCCCTCTTTTACTTGATTATAATTGAGGGAGTATCCATAGAAGTAATTTAGAGAAAATTGATAAATATGATAAATGAGTCTTATATTTAAAACTAAAATCAACTCAAGAATTAGGTCTTATATTAAAGACCGGAAGACAGGAGGAGTATATATTTCCTGAACACGACAACGTATTTTTGAATTTTGTTGGAATATATACATTGAAAACTTAAAAGTATCTAAGTCAATGGACAAGGTTGACAATTAATTAATGTTACAACCTAAAGTCTTAACCTACAGTCAATATACATGTGACTGTCGCAATCGGCCCACGTCATCCATGACGTCATAAATAATTATTACGTTTCTTTCCATGATATAATTTATTTTCTGAGTCAGCATCTTTATATTTGCATTGCTTTCCCATATTTCATGAATGATGTCTTTACTTATTGTTTTTTCGTAACTACTATTAGAGGGCTTTTTATTCTGTTCGATTCTTAGTAATGTGATGTCATAGTTAATTTTCTTTCTTTTTTTTTTGGGAGATGCATTGTTAATTTATTTACATAAATAGATAATATGCAAAATTATACCACCGCCTAACTTTTATGTCATACTATCTCAACTTCTTAATATGAGAATTAATCTAACATTTAATTTGATTGTAAATATAATACAAAAATATATTTTGCCTCTCATATTTATTCTTCCTACAGTAGTCATTATAGTCATTACACATGTAAAAATTTCATCAAATAGTAATTGTAACTAATACACATGATTAACATGGGTATTTTACGGAGTACAATACCATTTACTACAAATAACTAATTTAATTAATTTATATAATCTACTCAAGTTAATCAAGTAGCTCTTATATTAAAAATAGAATGTAATATGTAATTAATGCTACTAACACTTCAAACTTTATAATAAATGTTGACTACCATTAGAAATTTTTTAGGTACTACTACCTCCGATCATTAATATAAGACTTTGTTTAATTTTTATTTTGGTCTTAAATATAACACCTTAATCTATTTTGTCTCTCATATTTAAGTTTTTTTTTCAAGGTAATCCTTATAACAATAATAGTTCTAACTAATATACTTGATTGGTAAAGATATTTTAAGAAAGACAACACCTATTTATTACAAATAATTAATTTAATTTATTTTTTTAATCTCTTCAAATTAGTTAATTAGTTTTTATAATTAGGAGCGAAGTTAGTATTATAAAAATGACTTAACTCATGTCGTTCACAACTCAGATGCAGTTATATATTAAGAACAAGGACTGCACGAAGTCTACAATTAAAGATATTATTTGAACTTCAAAATATTATTTTGTACGCCTAACAAAACTAACAACCACTTTTAAGTCAGCATATTGCTTAAATTAAAAGATTGATTTATAGAAATTTACAATTGAAATGTCATTGAACAAGTTATTAGTACGTAAAATTGTTAGGTGTAAAAATAAGGACGTCCATTGGTACAGAGAATGATTCGGTGTCCAAATAAAATAAATGTTGAATATTATATTTTTTTTTTCTTCGCAAAGCTTAAAACAATATATTTTGAGCTATAAAGAGAAAATAACACTCCATTAAATTTGTCTTTTTGTAATTCTATTTTGTTAGATTTTTTGTAATTTATACATGAAGGTTTAATTTACTTAATGATTATATTTGTTTATTTAAATATTACCTTTTTATCAAGATTATACATAAATATCTTGTATATTTAATATCATTATATATATTATTTTAGTCATGATTCAAAACCTAAAGATTTTCTTTTCTATATACAAGAGCCAAACACTTGAATATATGGTTAACTAAAACAGTTAAAATTAGTAAAATACTCTTCTGGTCCTATTTATAAGGTACTTTCAGTATATTTCACACAGACCAAGAAAAACCTTAAAATGTATTAACTCTCTATTAAAATATAACAATTTTTTAACTTTATCCATATTTAATATATACACATTTTAAAAGAAATAACTAACTATACTAAAATAAATAAAAGATAAAATAATACATTCACACTGAAAATTTAACGAGATGACCTATAAATAGGATAAAAAGACCCTTATCTCTCTATCATATAAATAGGACCAGATGAGTACACCGAATATGTAGGAAGTATACTCCTTTTTTTTTGGGCTCTTAATATGGCCTTATTTACAAGTGGGGTAGGTGAGAGTCAAAAAAGATGAGAGAAAATGTATGGAAAAAAATAATGAGAGAGAAAGTATATTAATTAAAGATAAGATAACAATAAATAATATATTTAATGTTTAGATAAAGTTAAAGTGACTCTTAATGGACTGGATTAATTATAAAATCTGGATGATCCAGCAGGCGGACGAAGTATTTTGATCAATTTTTGTTTGCTTACTCCTCCTGCAAAAGAAATACAGATATTTTTTTTTGGAAAAAAAATCTGAGGCCGAGTCAATAGTCAAAGCTGATAATTGACTTCTAACCGACAGATAAAGCATATCATCAGCAAGCCCATTTATTGCTGACGTCATAAAATTAGTAATAATTATGTCATTTACTTTTACAATGACATCCAATTCACGTGTCATTACTTCTGGGGCGTTGCGCAGAATGGACATCAATTTAATTATTTATTGTTTGGGCAAAACGAAATTATAATTTTAAAAATAATTTATGTGAATAAAATTTTCTTTTGATTTACATAAAAATATTTTTTAACAGTATTTTTGAAAGTAACTAAACACCTCCCAATGTTTATTTGGAGTTGTGATACAAGCTTTTAAAAATAACTTTTTAATTATAATTTATAATAAATGAGATAAATATATGAAGAAAATCTTGTTTCAATTTATATGAAAATACTTGCAAGAACTTAAAAACCCCTACAATCTGTGAAAATAATCTTTATTTGACAATTATGTTTCTTCATTCATGAAGCCTAGTATATGCCATTCGTAATAATAATAACAAGTTTCATTAAATTTTATCTTATCTTCTGCGTTGATATTTCTAAATTTAAAGTTTTGTATAAATAATATTGTTGGGTTCTATTTTACTCTTGGTGGATTAAAATCCAAACCCATTTATAAGGATGCGCTGTGAGCTTTCTTTTAATTTATTTTTAAAAGAAAAGAAAATACTTTTTAATATTTTTTATAGTCACCGAGAGAAATTTTCATGCCTTTGTAGAGTGGGTGAGTAAGAATTTATTTAGAATAACTATTGGAACCTTCAAAAACAATATTTTAATATTAATCTACCACATATAAAGTAAGAATGCCAAAAAAATTTTATATCAATTTATGTAAAAGTGCTTATAAGTGTTTATATATTTTTCTTGGCCAAATATAAGTGCCTATATTAAGCAACTCTAAATTACATCTCAAAAAAAACCAACAATAGCGTGTGATTAAAGTTCAGATTGGCGCATTGGGGTAAAAAAAAATAGAAACCAAACTATGGTTTTAAAATTACTTTTACGATTTACAAAATAAATGTGTGGAGGAGTTTGTCTCGTTTTGTGAAAAAGTACTTCTCAGAAGTATTTTTTAAAATTGCCAAATACCCTCTTAGATGATTTTATTACACAAGAAAAATTAAGATACACATCAAAACTCAAAACCTTCAAACATCATTAACATGACAAATTTTACTAATTAAATAATTGAATAAGTAACAAGGTGACATTAGTATTTATATATTTATAAAAGTCACTGAGAAATACATTATTTGTAAATTATAAATAACAAGATTAATCTTGTATATATCTATTCAAGCATACAAAACCCACAACAGTCATGTGCAATAATCACATGCAATGTTTAATAATTTAGTGTTTATCTTATAAAAAAAAATTCGAGTCTAATATAACTAGTATTATATATTAGACTGTTATATAAATAATATAATATTAATTACTCGTATGACTTATTGATAATGTGATTGGATATAAATTTTATTTTTAAAAACATATATAAAATAAACACATTTTCTTACTCTTGTAAAAATTTAAAAATTAAGTTATATAATCAATGAATTATGAATAAATATTTTATTCTCTCCTAGGCAATCATTGAAGTTTAAAAGAAAAATCTTCGCAATCATTGAGGGTTGTTAAAACAATATTTGTAGCACGTTTAACATTCTGGCCAAGAAAAAAAATAAATAAAATATGTTACTTTATTATACACGTGAGAGCCTACTGGAGAGACGACGTAAAGTGGCGTTATTATCTAGAGATAAAACAATAGTAATAAGAAACATGCCAATTAGAAGTTAGAACTTTAAATTAATACTATTCAGTCGGCGGAGTCTCTATATTTTTTTTAAGTAACGTGGTTTAATCAAAGTATTTTATATTAATATAATCAAACTTATGATTGTGTCTCTAAGATTCTTCAACCTTCACAATTATATTGAGTGGATTATCTTAAAAGTTGTGAGAATATTAAATTCTATAAGGGCAAAAATCTTATAATCGCCACTATTACAAATAAAATCATTTTTGTCACTTATTTTTGTCCATTTTAAAAAATAGAAGAATATAGGTCTTTAAACTTATGTGTTAAAAGGGAACAGACGAATATAAGAGCATAAGAGACGAATAGGGGTGACCATACTCGTGTGTTACGTTGTAACAGACGAGTATAGGCTCTCATACTCGTCTTTTATGAGGAACAAACGAGTATGAGCTTCCCATACTCGTCTATTATGATGAACAGACGAGTATAAACTCCCAATATTCACATGTTTTTCTTAAAAATAGATGAATAATGTTTTTTTTAATTCAAATTTTATCTTTGCCGCACACAAATCTGAATATACCCAAGCAAATACACCTTCTCCTTCCTTTTTCTCTTTTCTTCATATGCGGTGAGCTCTCTCTCCCTTCTTTAGATTTCTACTTCTCCCTCTCCAGCACCAATGTTGACGACCAAGTCTGCCTTCTCCCTCGCTAATAACTCATCGTCTTCTTCTCCCTCTCTTCCCCATTATTCTTCTCCTTCTCTTTCCCATTCTTCATCCATTCCATCCCAAAACCAAGAGCAACGTTTTCTAAGTCGCAATCCTCGTCCAACTTAAGCTTGTTTACAACACAAAGTAAGTGACATGGAGGTGTGTTTCTTATATTATGTGGGTTTTTAATTTGGATGTTAAAAGGAATGAATGTAAGTGTATGTGATTGTTGGTAAAAGTTGCATTTAGGAATTATTCAATATCGATTGGGTTACATTTTGATGATTAAAAAGCTTGCTAAACTTGTTTAAATCTTACTGAACATAAAGTGTTTGTGAAAATATCTAAGAGAGCAATTTGATGGGAATATAATAGTTAATTAAGTATTCTCAATATTTAATCTTCATATTAAATTTTAGAGAGTTTTAGATGCTATTTCAACGTATATGTGAATGTAGCTTTATTTTTATTACTTTGTAGGTGGATCATGTTAGAAGAACTACGCTTCAAATTATATTAAGAAGCTTGAGTATTTGAATATTACAATCATCTTAATTAATATTGCAAGTAAGCTTGAAATTATATTTGATATTATGAAGATGAAAACTTTGGTATATATGTTTTTACATGTTATGGATTGCTAAAATTGTTTGATTTTTTTTTTGTTACAATTGTTTGGTTTAATTGTGTTGGATAGCTTAACTTAGTCTTGAATTGTTTTAGTTTTGTTGGAATTGAGCTTAATTGGATAAAATTGCTTTAATTGTTATATGACTAACTTATAATGTTTAGTTCTTTTTGCTTAATTAAGCAAATTAATTAGGATGTTATTTATTTTAAATGTTTTAACCCTTAAAATTGTGGATTGTGTGAATTTTATTTATATGAAAAATATGTGATTTGGTTGTGCTGAATTGCTGTTATTGTTTTGCTGTAACCTGTTTTAGTTCTACTGTATGTATGCTTTTGGAATCACTGGTTAAATAAAAACTGACAATATAGATATTTTTGCCTTTTATTAGTAAAAAAAACACATATTCATTTGTTCTCTTTAGAACAGATGAATATACATGCCCATATTCATCTGTTCTGACCAGAAGAGATGAATATGGACATGTATAGAAGAGATGAATATGGACATATTCGTCTGTTATGGAAACAGACGAATATATGGATGCCAATATTGATCTATTTTAAAATAGACAAATATATAATTACTATCTATATCTCTTCTATCAACATCTCTGCTAAAACAGATGAAAAAAAAGACTTTTAGAATAGACAAAAATAATGTATTTTGTAGTAGTGTACCATTGTGGCTCTATGTGTGTTTTGATGCACATATTTGTTCTTATCTTTTTTTTTTTTTTCTGGGCTAAATCTTTGTGCTTGTCCCTAACTTATACATATTACCCCTCTTTTTTTTTTCCCCCAAATATTTGCACAAAATCTCATAGAAGTTCTATTATTATTTACAGTTTACAATGGGTTAAGGTGGAAATTCATTTAAGAAGTTTTCGTTTAAAAGCAAAGTTGTCTCGAAAGCTGTTTTAGATTCGATGTTGCCTTGAAAATTTTAAAATGCAGTAATATTGTTTCATTCAGTTAAAAAATTAACATTAACTGTTAAGATATTGTCATTGATTGTTAACAATTTTAATACTATTTTCGCTCCTTAATATACAAGTTAGTTGAATAATTTGAATATATTAATAAAATTAGTTAACTTAATTATTTGTAATAAATAGGTATTTTTTCTAAAATAATAATACTAATCATGTGTATTAACTAGATAATTTGAGTAGATTAAGAAAATTAGTTAAATTAATTATTTGTAATACATAGGTGTTATTTTTCCTAAAATATCATTACTAATCATATATATTAGTTAGGACAATCTTGAAAAAATAGATAAATATTAGAGACAAAATGAATTAAAATATTATATTAAAAACCGAAAGTAATAGTAAGGGGCGATATATTGTTCCATTTTAACATTTTCGGTGCAACCTTAAATCCAAAGAGCCTCGTGGGGCAACATTTACTTCTCAGTAAAACTTTTCATGAGACTTTTACATATTAACCCATTTATAAATAGTGCAAACACGACTCCTTATATTATTAATATTTTTATAATTATTAATTGGATGAATTTTTTAAAATTTTTTTAATACATCTTGTGATTTTCCCGTAAGAGTGCCCCTTGTTTACTTCACTCTTATCCCCTTCATTAAAGGTCCCACATATGTTAATCATTCGTAATCCTTTAATTAAAAATAATGGTCAACGAATACGCGTTAGACCAAGTGAAATTTAATAATATTTGGCATATTAGCCATTAGCATGTGTAAATCAATTTGACCATTATTCAAATCACAATCGACCCGCATTATTAATGACGCCATTGGAAAAATATTGCATTTATTTCCATCATAGTGTGGACATCTCATTTTGTATTGCTTTCCCACCTTTTGTCTATTTTGCTGGAATTCTATTTCATGTTCTGACCAAATTAATTCAAACCGTCCATTTTTTTTCCTTATTATTGATTGTTACTAATAATCAATTATTCAACTTCTGCATATAGAAGTTGGATAATTGATTTATAAATATTTAAAAAAATTAGTTAAATTATTTTTTTACTAGTAAGTAATGTGTCTTGATTTTTAAAAAAAATACTCGCTTTAATAATTATTTTCATCGAAAGAAACCCTCTTCATATATGTAATAAATATAAAGGGTAGTTTTGATTCTATTATTAGATTCCCAAGTATTATATATATTGCAGTTTCTCGTGCAAAAATAGCACGTTGATTGAATTATTCTATAATATATATTTTCTTAAAAAATATAATCCCTAAGTAAACTTATATTCAAATCCTTTCTTCAAAGTTCAAAGAATGATTTATCACGTGTGAACATGACTTAGTCTCAACATATAATTAAGTCGATTATTGTTCTTTTTTTTTTTTTACCAGCTAAGTCAATTCTGAACATTACGTATATAAAATCATATATACATATAAGCATGATTTTAAAATAAAATATTATCCTACTTCGGGTCCTTGACTCGTTCAGTAAGCTCATTGTCATCTCCTCTTCTTTCAGATCATATGCTTCCCAACTTTTCTCAACAGAAATAATTTAAATTAAAAGCAAATTAATGGACCCAATTTTTATATTCTTTATATAAAAAGGGGCCAACATAAACTACAACTTGTGAATAATTAATATGTTTAAGTTTGAGGCTGAGTTTTCAGTTTTGCCCTAATAATTGATTTGATTTTTGAAACAAGTAAACACAAAGTTAAAAACACAATAGAGTGGCTGATTCTAGTCTATTAAAAAGTGTAAATGTTGAACTAGATAGTTTTAAACAAGTGAGGTTTAAACATGTGTATAGGGAGCACAACACTAGTGTAGATTATCTTGCCAACCTTAGTTTTGAGATGAGCGAGGTTGTTAATGTTTTCGAGAAACATTCTTAAAAAGTGAGAAATTTGTTATACAAAAGTAATGTCGGGGTTGCTTACCTAACAATGATGGGAAAGTAGTGCGGTGGGCAAAGGCCCCGAATTATTCACACAAAAAAAAAGGGGGAGAGTGAGAATGTACTATTCTAGCTTTTAATAAAAATAAATATTTTTAATTAATTTGATTAGATTTTTTTAAAAATGCTATCATGAATCATTTGTATCGAAATTATCTCTAATGCAAGTTCATGAATAGTTTGAGAAATAGGAGAAATAAAATGAGCTAAAATTTTATAGACAAGGAGCACTAATTACTGTGGACAAAATGGTTAACCCGAATTTCAGAATTACGGATTGGGATTTTGGGGGAAAAGGGTAAGAGAATAAGAAATTTGGGAAAAATCATAAAAGAGATTGAGGTTGCTTCTAAAGGTTAAATACGTGTAAATGAAAAGCGACGACTTTAGTTTTTTTTTTTTTTTGGTGCAGAAAAAAAATGGACGGAGAGGCGGTTGATGGAAGCTGCCTGGAATTTGCTGACCACTCACCCGCCGTCCAACCGCGGATTCTGATGCCATTATGCTTCCACGTCAGCGTTGGTCTTGTCAGTATCCCCCGCGTACCTTACAGTACTCTCCGTCTCTCCCCCACCTTCTGTCCCCTTTTGACTTTTAGTCAACCAAGCTAAGTCACCCCATACCATGCATCTATTCTCAATTCAAATTAAAATTAGAAAAATTGCTGAAAAAAATTTTATTGTAAAATTTATGGAGAATAGAAATGAAGACCTAAGTAAAGAATATAGTCAGTAAAAAATTTATTGACAATAGAACAGCTTACAATAATAAGTTTCGGATATTAAATCACAATTGCTCTCTTCTTGATAATTATTTTCTTTTCTTAACATCTCATTGTAATTTTTTCTAAAATTTATTATGACATCTAATGATTCATATTCTTAAACGGATACAATTTGTGTGTAACATATTTTCAAAACTTCGAAATTTATAAAGTTTTTAATTTTCCATCATCTGTATCTTATTTTCACAATTTGAGTTTTAAGGATTTACACAACTGAACTATGCTCCTGACTACTTTTCGTGCATTTTCTTTTCCTCATTATTGATTTTTAATTTGTTACTTATATTTAGGGTGTTCTCTTTTGGGCATATAAAACTTAGATAATTAATTTAGAGATATTAAAAAAATTAGTTAAATTAGTCAAGTAAGTTTCATATTAAGAAGCGAATGTAGTATTTATAGATCTGAGCCTCTACCTTTCCAAAACGGCTAATAAATGAGTGTATATAATATAGCATAATAATTAAACTTGACTAAATATTTAATTAGAGTTTAAATAATTGAGCGTCCAAGCCAACCTAATCAAACTTGTTCAATAAGCTCAATGTCTTGTTCTCTTCTTCCAGACCATATGCTTCCCTTATTGGAGCAATTTTTATATCCATTGTATAAAAAGGGGCCAATATAAACTACAACTCTTGAATAATTAATATGGCTCGTTGCACTGTGTTTAAGTTTGAGGCTGGGCTTTTAGTTTTGTCCTAATAATTGATTTGATTTGATTTTTGAAACAAGCGAACACAAAGTTAAAAACCCAACAGAGTGGCTGATTCTAGTTTGTTAACGAGTGTAAATATTGAGCCAAATAGTTTTGAACAAGTAAGGTTTAAACATGTGTATAGAGAGGACAACACTTGTGCAGATTGCCTTACCAACCTTAGTTTTGATATGAGTAAGGTTATTAATGTTTTTGAGAAACCTTCTCAGAAAGTGAGAAATTTGTTATATAGGAATATTGTAGGGATCACTTACTTAAGAATGATAATGAAGTAATGAGATAGGGTTAGACACCGTATTATTCAAAAAAAAAAAACGGCAAAGTGAGAATGTACTTTTCTAGTTGTTAATGAAAATAGATATATTTAATTAATTTGAGTAGAAATTTTTAAAAAAATACTATCATAAATAATTTGTATCGAAATTATCCCTAATGCAAATTTATGGATAGTTTGAAAAATACGAAACATAAAATAAATTGATATTTTATATTTGCGACCGAATACATCTCTTAGTTGTCTTGTATTATAGACAAGAGACACTAATTACTGTGGATAAGATGGTTAAACCGAATTTCAGAATTACGGACTGGGATTTGGGGGGAAAAGGTAAGAGAACAAGGAATTTGAGATAAATCATAGAAGGATTGAGTTTGCTTGTAAAGGTTGAATCCGTGTAAATGAAAAGCGACGACTTTTGTTTTTTCTGTTTTTTGTGCCCAAAAAAAAAAATGGACGGAGAGGCAATTGATGGAAGCTGCCTGGAATTTGCTGGCAACTCACAGCCGTCCAACCGCGGATCCTGATGCCATCAATGAGTCCACGTCAGCGTAGGTCTTGTCAGTATCCCACGCGTACCTTATAGTACTCGCTCCCACTTTCTGTCTCTTTGGATTTTGAGTCAACCAAGCGAAGTCCCCCTATACCAATATGTGCATCTATTCTCAATTCAAATTAAAATTAGAAACATTGCTGGAAAAAAAATTTATTGTAAAATTTATGGAGAATATAAATGAAGTCCTAAGTTAAGACTATCATCAGTAAAAAGTTGATTGATAATAGAACAGTTTATAATAACAAATTCTGGATAATAAATAATAACTGCTCTTTTGATTTATTGATAATTATTTTCTCCTCTTGATATTTCAGATTCTTAAACGGATATAACTTATTTTTAAGTATGTGTAACATATTTTCAAAACTACGAAATTTATAAATTTTTCGATTTTCCATCATCTGTATCTTGTTTTTGCAATTGAGTTTTAAGGATTTTAAACAACTGAACTATGCTCCTGACCATGTAAGAGTACTTTTCGTGCATTTTGTTTTCCTCATTATTGATTGTTAATTTGTTATTAATATTTAGGGTGTTCTCTTTTGATATATAGAAGTTAGATAATTAATTTATAGATATTTAAAAAATTAGTTAAATTAGTTTTTTACTAGGAAGAAATGTTTTTTGATTTTTTAAAAATACTTACTTTAATAATTGTTTTCATTGAAAGAAACCTTCTTCATATGTGTAACAAATATGTAGGAGAGTTTTGGAAAGAAATTAAAAATTTAGTTTTGATTCTACTATTAGATTCCAAGTATAATATATATTGTAGTTTCTCGTGCAGTTTTAGTTTTGACTAAAATCATGAAGGAAAAAAAGCACGTTGATTGAATCATATTATAATACATATTTTCTTAAAATATATAATCTCTAAGTAAACTTATATTCAAATCCTTTCTTCAAAGTTCAAAGAATGATTTATCCCATGCGAATATGACTTAATCTCAACACATAATTAATTCGATTCTTCTTCTTTTTTCCTTCCTGGACCAGCTAAGTCGATTCCGAACATTACGTATAAAAATCATATATAGATATAAGCATGGTTTTAAAATAAAATAGTACTACCTTCGGTTCTAATTATAAGAGCTAGTTGGCTAATTTGAGGAGATTAAGAAAGTAAGTTGAATTAGTTATTTGTCCTAAATAAGTGTTGTCTTTCTTAAAATATCTTTGCTAATTAAGTGTATTGACTAAAATTACCATTATTAGAAGGACTACTTTGAAAAAAAAAATGTATAAATATGAGAGACAAAGTGGATGGAAGTCTTATATTTAATACCAAAATAAAAGTCAAATAAGACCTTATATTAAGGATCGGAGGTAGTATATTACTTCCAATCCTTGACATAAGAGTTAGTTTGATTTTCAATTTGGTCCTAAATATATATAAGACTTAATCCACTTTATTTTTAATATTTATCTGTTTTTTCCTCAAGTAAACCTTATATTAGTTGTATATGTTAAGGAGTTATTATAAATTTGTAATTCAAATACACATGATTAATAAGGACATTTTAGAAAAAACAACATCTATTTACCACAAATAACTAAATTAACTAACTTCTTTAATATTTCTAAACTAGTTTACTAAGTTTTATATTAAGAATCGAATGTAGTATTTATAGATCTGAGCTTCTACCTTTCCAAAAAAATGACTAATAAATGAGTGTATATAACATAGCATAATAATTAAACTTGACTAAATATTTAATTAGAGTCTAAATAATTGAGCGTCAAAGCCAACCTAATCAAACTTGCTCAATAAGCTCATTGTCATCTTCTCTTCTTTCAGATTATATGCTTCCCTTATTGGATCAGTGGTAGACTTTTCTTAATAGAAATAAAGGAAAACCATATTGGAGGTACCTATACTTTTTTTCAATTTTCAATTTGATACCTGTGTTTTTTGTTCTTAACTAAATCTTTATTTTTCTTCTATTAACATCATTAATCCTTATGTAAAGACTACAAATATCAAAAGAACAAAGTTATAAGAGCTAATGTTGCTAAAAAGATAAAATTAAATGTTTAATTAAAGGGAAAAAAACACATAGGTACCAAATTAAAAATTGAGAGAAAGTATAGGTACTTTCAATATGGTTTTCCCTAGAAATAATTTAAATAAAACGTAAACGAATGGCCCCAACTCGTGAATAATTAATATAGCTCATTGCACTATGTGTTAAGTTCGAGGCTGAGTTTTTAGTTTTGTCCTAATAATAGATTTCATTTTTGAAACAAGTTAACACAAATTTAAAAATACGACAGGGTAAGAACATACTACCTTAGCTTTTAATAAAAATAGATGAATTTAACTGATTTGAGTATATTAAAAAATTAATAAAATTTGTTATTTTAAAAAAAAACGTGTGTTAATTTTTTCAAAATACTCTGATAAATAATTTGTATTGAAATCACCCTCAGTGCAAATTCATGGATAGTTTGAAAAGTATGAGAATAAATAAATTAGGATTTTACATTTATAATCAAATATAACTCATAATTACTTCTTATATTAGACACGAGAATAATTTACTGTGGATAAAATGTTTAAACCGAATTTCAGAATTACCAATTGGGTTTTTTTTTTGTTTTTTGAGGGGTGGGGGTAAGAGAATAAGGAATCAGGGATAAAAGGATTGAGTTTGCTTGTAACGGTTGAATGCGTGTAAATGAGAAGCGACGACTTTTGTTTTGATTTTTTTTTGGCCTTTTTTTGGTGCCAAAAAAAAAAAAGGACGGATAGGCGGTTGGTGGAAGCTGCCTGGAATTTGCTGACCACTCACCCGCCGTCCAACCTCGGATTCTGGTACCATCAATTTCCACGTCAGCGTTGGTCTTGTCAGTATCCCACGCGTACCTTATAGTACTCTCTCCCACCTTCTGTCTCCTTTTGATTTTTAGTTAGCTATGGGAAGTCACCCCATACCATGCATCTATTCTCAATTCAAATTAAAATTAGAAAAATTGCTGAAAAAATCTGTATTGTAAAATTTATGAAGAATTATAATCAAATTCTAAGTAAGAAATATAATTAATAAAAAAATTATTGATAACAGGACAACTTCCAATGACAAGTTTTAGGATAATAAATGATAACTGTTCACTTCTTCATTAACACTTATTGATAATTATTTTTTTTTTTGAAATCTCATTGTAATTCTTTTTAAAATTCATTATGGCATCTAAAGATTTAGATTCTTAAAAGGACACAGCTTCCGGTTTTATTTATAAGATCTCTGTTGTAAATTATAAATGAAGTCTTATAAATAGGACCAAAGAAAATATAACTTATATTTAGGTATATGTAACATATTTTCAAAACTTTGAAATTTATAGAGTTTTCACTTTTCCATTATCTCTATCTTATTTTTGCAATTGAGTTTTAAGGATTTACACAACTAAACTATGCTCCTTATCATGTAAGGGTACTTTTCGTGCGTTTTATTTATTTCTTCTTCTTGCTCCTTTCTTTCTTTTTTTTTTTTAAGATCTAACCTTAGCCTTTTTCTGGAATTTTATAAATTCCTCATCATTCAAATGTCATTTTGATACTATGATCCTTCCATGTCTTAGCCCATGAGTTTTTGTAATTATATGTGACATTATATTATATATTAATTTATCTAACTTATAAACTAGGTTTATAGTCCTATAAACCTAGTTTATAAGTTAGATAAATTAATTTTAAAAAAATAAACATAAAAAAAAAGATGAATTAAGATATTATATTTAATACTAAAATAAATGTTCTAACTAGCTTATCCATTTAACATGGGACTGTATATATATTTTTTATTTAGTACTATATTCGATCCTGAAAATAAGAGACAGTTAAATATTCAAATTAGTCCTAAATATAAGGCCATGATCCATTTTATCTATCATATTTATTTATTTTTCTCTAAAGCAATCTTTATGATGATTGCACGTGTTAAAATGTTTCATTATAATGCATATAATTAATAAGAATATTTTATAAAATACAACACTTATTTATTAGAAATAAATAATTTAATTAATTCTTTTTGTATTCGTAAATTAGTTATCTAGTTTTTATAATAAGAATAGTAAGTAATATCTTTTTTTGGTAAAAAATAAATTATATGAAATGAAGAAAGTTATACACTATGACTGACATTAATGAGAAGTTAATAAAACCTCAGTTTTATAAAAAGAGTAACCAGAAAAAGATTGAAATAATATATTAATATCTTTTGCCGAAATGCCACTTAAATCAGAAGAACCGAGTAGACCACTGAGCATAAGATAAGTCAATGATAAGGTTGACTTGAAAATTAGGGTGCTTCAAAGCATATCCCGTAAATCAAAAGGGTTGGTTCTTGCTTGCAAGGGTTGAAAAGCGGAAAACGTGTGTAGGAAAAACCCAAGACCTTTCATTGGTTAAAATGGACGGAGAGGGGCCCCAAAAATGTGTGGGCCACACCATTTCTTTCCAACGGTGGAATCCCGGTGGGTTGTTATCTATCCCACGTGTGCCTGCCTCCCTGCCCGCCTGCCTAGCTCACGGTCTTTGATTTTCAATTTTCATCCCAACTACTCCCTCTCGTATTATTACCTCTTATTTTTAATATACAATTTAGATAATTAATTTAGAGAGATTAAAAAAATTAGTTAAGTTAGTTATTTATTATAAATATGTATTATTTTTTTTAGAATACCCTTACTAATCATATATATAAGTTAGAATTACCATTTGATGAAATATTTAACACATATAACTACTATAAGGATTACTTTGAAAAAAATGAATAAATATGAAAGACAAAATCAATTGGAGTTTTATCTTTATGATCAAATTGAAAATTAAACAAACTCTTATATTAAAGATCGGAAGTAATATTTATAAGATTCAAATTTAAAAATAAGTGTAGTTCATTTTATAAGCTTCGATTTGACTTTATCTCAACATTTAATGCATTTTTTTCATTTTACTCTTAATTATTTATTTTCTCTCATTTGTCATATTCTTTTCTTCCATATTTCCAAACAGATTCTCTTTAATCCTCTTTCTTATTTATTACAAAAGTATATTTAGAAATAAAAGTACATTTCTAATATATTTATTATTTTTAACTAATTTTAATTAATAGTTTATTATCTAAAAATTAATTATTTAAAGCTTACAACAACAGAAGGAGGTATTATTTTGCCAACTACAAGAAGAGACCCCGCCAGAGGACTGTTTGAATTTTTGGAGAATAATCCACAAGGACTACGACAATGTGGGGTAACAACCCCATGAAATCATATTACTTTTTATTTCAAATATAAAACCTAGCTTATAATTTAATTTAAATTAAAACTAGGTCTTATATTTAAAATTGGAGGTAGTGATAAACAATTAAGAATAAACCACTATTTTGATCAGTTTAATTTTACGAACGATTTGATTTTCTGTATTTGATTTATATCATTATAAAATTTGATAAAAATTAATTTAATTTGAAATTTTCAACTTGAAATCAAATCTTGACTCAGCTCATGGTTTTGTTAAAGTTGTGTGTTTCATATAAAACTAAAATGCCAGCGCGCCTCTATTCGCTCTCACAAGAAATCCCCACAGAGAGCTTCCCAGAAACTGAAAACTGAAAAGCTTCCAATTCGTTATTTTATTTTCAGGGTTTTATAAACTGGCCTTATTATGGGTACGGGAAAATTTTGGGCCCATTTGGTTGGTTATAAGGTCATGTTTTACAAAAAAGGAAAACCCAAGCATTTCAACATACCAAACATGGCCCTATCTATTCCTTGACATTTAGTACCCCATAACTTGCCTGGCCCAAAAAGAAGTCTAGATCCTCTGTTTTTTTTAGTTGAACTTTAATTTACAAAAAAAGTTCTAGAATCAGATCCATGGTGGCCACCACTAGTTTGATCATGAATCTTGGTATTTATATGCTACCTATCTCCCATGCTTAGATAAAAGAATTCAAGTTACTCTGTCTTCTATTTTTCTTTAAAATATTCTTATTGATTGTAAGAAGTTTCTATCAAGGGACAATTTCAATCATCCAATTTATATGATTGAAGGGGATAGTTAGAAAAACCAATGACAAATAACTAATTTAATAAAATTTTTTAATATTTTTAAGTTAGTTATCTAACTCTTATACTCCCCTGGTTTTATTTATATGGTAGAGAGAAGATCCTTTTTGGCCCTATTTATAGAGTACTGAGAGAAATTTTTTATATGAATATACAATTTTATCTCTCATTTATTACTGTGTTGACTTTGTTTGCATAAGATATAATGTATATTAAATAGGGATAAAATTAAAAAGTTATTAAATTTTAAATGAGAGTTAATGATGTTCAAGGTTTTTTTTTTGATCTGTGTAAAATATACTGGAAGTGACTTATAAATAGGACTATATATTGTCCCTGAAATTTATAATTATTTTTAAACCATCATTATTGACCGCTGAATTTTTATTAATAAGATAATTTTCAATGTAAATAATTAAAAGAATATCTTATAGAAATCAATGTAAAAATTTTACAAATAAAGAATATCTTATAGAAATCAATATACAAATAACTAGTTTAATTATTTTTTAAATATCTATAAATTATTTATTAGGAGGAAGTATTTAGTATTTAGGGAAAACCATATTGAAGGTACTTATACTTTCTCTCAATTTTTAATTTGGTACTTATGTGTTTTTTTCCCTTTAATTAAACATTTAATTTTATCTTTTTAGCAACATTAGCTATTATAACTTTGTTCTATTGATATTTTTAGTCTCTACATAAGGATTAATGATGTTAATAGAGGAAAAATAAAGATTTAGTTAAGAACAAAAAACACATAGATACCAAATTGAAAATTGAAAAAAAGTATAAGTACCTCCAATATGATTTTCCTTAGTATTTATTACATGAACACATAAATGTTTGATATTTACAATATTAATTTAGTCCGCCATTCCCCATACGAGTGGCTCCTTTTCGCTCTGCAATTTGTGAGCCTCAGGCGCAGAAGGGTTCTGTCCACTCGTTGGAGGCTTCTTGTCTGATTCCGACTTCATAAAACAAAACACGCACCAGATTTCAGCAAATGCACTTCCACCATGGCTTCCCTTCTCAAAGCTTCTTCCTTTATTTCTCCTCTACAACTTAACAAGGTAGTTTTTCCAGTTACAGTCATGTCGCAATCTCGCATACATCAAACTCTTGTGTTGCTTGTTATTTGAGGTTTTACAGGACTTTTAAGTTGGGAAATTGGGAATTTGGTTCTCTAGTTGTGATCAGGGAAATAAAGGGTTTGAATCTAGGGAATGAATATGACACAGTCTTTGTCTTGAGTTAGAGGAAGAGGGTAATGGAATATTTGATTTTGTGTTGTGGGAAATATCATGCGGAACGAAGAATTGAGCTTAAAGAAACTTAAGCTGTAGTAATCCATTAGCTTGAGAAGAGACTTTCCTGTGGGGAAAAATTTCTTCAAACAAGGGGAAAGAGAGTTTTCATTTAACGTCCGTTTTCTTCAGATTCCCTCTCTTCCTTTCGTCTCTTAACATCTTGATTCTTCTCTAAATCATCTGGCTTATTCTTCTCTTTTCCTCTTCTCTTGTAGGCGAATTATGTTAGCTTCCCAGTGAAATTCGATCATGCTTTCGGAAGAACTGGTAGATGTCCTGTGTCTAGTTTGTCAGTGAAAGCTCAGCAGATTGAGGGAAATGTGCTCGAGAAAGAACCAGTTCGCGCCAACGAAGAAATGGGTATGCTGTTGAAGGATACCTTTATCACGCCGTCATCTTTTACACCAGAACACCACATTATTTGCTCCAAATAGATAGTGTCTCGTACTGCTGCTATATTTTTATTTAAGCACCTAATGGAAAATATGCTAATTATTGTTAATTTCCTGATATTAATATATTTCGGACTAGATTTTCCTTATCCATCTTGTTATTTAGATTTGAGTCATAAAGGGAAGCATATAGCCTACCTTTCCTATTTTATGTTCTTATCCAATTCATGCTGCTGTTATTTTTCAGATTATGGGGTTGTTAGTGTACACCATGTTGGAATTTTATGTGAGAACTTGGAAAAATCACTAGACTTCTACCAAAACGTGCTAGGTATGTATATTTGCTCTCTAACTAATATTTTTTCTGTACACTTTGTTTTTGACAAGAATAAACTGTTTCAACAACTGGTTTCAATGCAAATCAGGTCTCAAGATTAATGAAGCCAGGCCGCATGATAAGCTTCCATACAGAGGTGCTTGGCTTTGGGTAGGTTCTGAGATGATTCATTTGATGGAGCTTCCAAATCCTGATCCTTTAACTGGAAGACCTGAACATGGAGGTCGAGATCGTCATACATGCATCGCAATCCGGGATGTGTCGAAGCTGAAAACAATCCTTGATGAAGCTGGTACTCCTTTCCTTGTTTAAATTTAATACCTTGCCCTTCACCATGTCTTCCTGTTTGGCCCCTAGCTGTGAAGTTTTTGTACTGTCTATTATATCTTCATAATCATTATTCAATAGTTTTATGTTTTTTCTTTTTGTTATTTTTCATACATAGGGAAATAAGGATCATTTTTCATCTTCATCACCATTTTGTTCAATTCATTTATTTTTCTGATTACCAAACAAACTCTTAGTTTGAGTGTTTTCTTACACTTCAGGTATACCTTACACACTAAGCAAATCTGGAAGACCAGCAATCTTCACACGTGATCCAGATGCTAATGCTCTAGAATTTACACAAGTAGACGTCTGATATTATTGGCTATTGAGTTGGATAAAAAGTCTCTAGAAATGAGTGTACAGATGAATTCATATATGTAATGTAAAGGATTACGCATATTGAACACTACTCAAGTAACCTGCCATGCAGAAGCAGCATCAATGTATTAGCTGATCTTGTATGATGGTGCTGTTTTTCATAGTGATATCATATTCAGAGTACATCTTTTTTTTCATTTTGGGTCAGAATATTAAGAATATATTTTAATATTAACATATCTATAGAGATGAAGATGCATTGTTGAAAAGCTTGTAAATAGTCCAGTTTATCTCAGGTTATGTGTAAATGCACGGAGTGCACTCCGGTTGCATATGAAAATGTGAAAAAAGATACTATTAACTCCTCCAATTTAAGGACACTCCAAAAAAGAGCGACAATGTGTAGTGGTAAGTGAAATCGTGGGAAGATGTTCGACAAGATTAGAAACACAAAATTCAGTCCAAAATGATTAGAAACAGAAAAACCAAAAGGCCATCGGACAATTTACATACCTGAAATATCTATGATGTGTTTTTTTTTTTACAACTGAAAAGAAAAGAAACAAGACAATTTACATCCTTACAATTGTGAAAACCTCAGCTTCCATAATGTTCTGGAACGGTGCAACCCTTTTATGCCACTCAAATAATATTACATGCTAAAGTTCAAACGTGTGGTGAAAAATTCTGTCCCTTGTAGCCCGTGGCTTTTGGTCTGTGTGTATCTTAGCATAAGGATTTATCATATTTGGTATGATCAAAAACATGTTTTAAATACTTGGAAAACTAAGATATTCACATATCAAATACCACCATATGGTTTTGCTTCACTTCTGTCGTGATCTCCACTCCTGAATGGCCGAACGTAACGTATGGTTTGGAGTCAATGTAGAATGCTGCATTGTATGCTTAGTTACAGGTGATACATTGTGTTTGCTGAGCCATGCCTTGATTGCTCTATACTCGTAGGTAAAACCATCCGCAGCGACGTGTGGATCATCCATTATTTCCTACATTAACAAGGTCACAGTGAAAAAAGACAAAAAGCTAAATCCAAAAAAAAGAAAAAAAGAACAAAAAGTATTTGAATACGATGAGGACAACCCAAACAACAACTTCATCTGAAAAACTTCATTACTATTAAATAAATGTCCATGAATGGTTTCAAAGACCATATATGTAAAAAGCTTAAACTGTTAAGTCAACACAGTGAAAATTTCTGCTATAATCTCATATCATGTAGACGAGCGGACCTTTTACCTGAAGGATTGGACAATAATATTGGCTTGGTGGGCACATGCTACTATTTCTTCCCACTTTTGCAGTAGCATTTGCCACATCATAGATTCTTTTGAGCAGTGGAAGAACTTCAGTATCAAGATCTGGTCTATCTCTGCATCTCAGTGCCGAGCATCGCAGGGCAATTTGAGCCAACTCTTCCGTTTCAGTTGGTGGCCAATCTCCAGCTGATTTATCTAAAATAAGAGAGAGGGAGCCTTTTTTAACCGCATTTTCTACAGCCAAAATGAGTCCGCGTGCATGGCGAGCGGTTATCAATTGAAGAGTTATAACCCCCAATGCATATACATCTGATTTTGGTCGGACAGTGCCAGTTCTCTGATACTCTGGATCCATGTAATGCAGAGTACCAGCAAGCATAGATTCTCTGTACTCAGTTATATTGTCAGGTATGACGTCTGAAAGGCATTTAGCCAATCCAACATCTGAAATTTTGCTCACATAATTTCTGTCCAGCAAGATATTTCCTGGTTTCATATCTCGATGAACAATTGGCTCAGGCTTTGAATTATGCAAGAACGATAACCCACAAGCCACTTCAAAAACTATACGGAATCGAATGAACCAAGGAAGTGGGGGTTTCCCACTGTTACTGAAAAGGTAGTCATCAAGGCTTCCATTTTCCAGGTATTCATAAACAAGACAGCCAGTTTCAGGACAAGCTCCTAGCAGCAAAACCATGTGTGGATGGTGTAGCTGACTTAGAATCTCAACCTGCAAGAAAAGGGGAAACAATCAAAAGGAATGCCAGCCACGTGATTACTGTAAAAAGTAAGGGAACAAAGTGCAATATGCATTGAAGATACTATAAACCACATCAGTTGTTTAGAAAACAAGGAACAATGAGAGGTAAAGGAGCACAGATATGAGTGTTTAAATAATTTATAAACCAGCAAGGTATCAAGAGGTCAGTTTAATATATGGGATTGCCATTATTATTATACATGGTTAGAATTAGAGCATGGGCTTTTGCGGCAAATTGGAAAGAAAAACATCAGGAATAATATTCAAGATGAGTCAAGGAGGAGCTATTTGGCAACTATCTATGGATAAAAACTTTTCCTCTTCTGGTGGTGAGCTTGCCAGTTTTGAAAGTTCTCAAACTAATCAGATACTGAAGCTTGCCTATATCAAGTCTGATAATAAGACATATCTGTTCACCCATTAGAAATATCAAAAGAATGAAGAACTTCATCAGATGAACATGACAATTCAAAACCAATTCAACTTGGCACAGAAACGTTAGCACAATCAATCTCACTTCATAAGGAAGTAATTCAAAGGAGAAAGGAAAACCTCCTTCAGAAACTCCTCTTTCTTGTTAATTGCATCCTGGTGCAGAACTTTTACAGCTACTGTAGTGTGATCGAGCCTGCACTTATAGACCTTCCCATAACCTCCTTCACCAATCAAAAGATCCTTAGAAAAGTTGTCTGTTGCTTCATTAATTTCGTCCATAGTGTACTTTCTGTACCTCTTGTCACTCGAGAGCAATGTATCAATTATCCGCTTCCTTTCTACAGATTCTTTGAGGACATTAAGTTCAGCCATCTGCCTTTCATACGACTCTTTTGCAAACTTCATTTTTGCCTCCTCAAGTTCCTCCATGACTTTCAAATACTTTTCTTTTTCTTCAGCAGCAATCTTTCTCAAAGCCTCCTCTCTTTTCAGGGAATCATTTACTCTTCTTGATTCTTCAAGATATTCAGCTGAAAGTAAATGAACCTACAGAGCACACACATGAGAGGATGTAAGAACAAGCCGTGAGGCTGTTTATTTTGAGACACAAAAATGTGGTATTTCAAGCTCCTAGTTATTATAGAACTCCAGTTCCGGCAACCTTGCCACAATGAAGCAGACATGGTTGTGGCTTTCAGATAAGTAAACTTTAATTGAAGTCTTATTACATAAGAAAGTTTACGAGCTATTTTTCCATTTCTGAGAAATTGAATTCTTCAGGTCCCTTGTCAGGTCTACCTTGTCCAAAAATTAGAAAATATTTGTAAAGTAATTACTTAGAACATATATTTACGTTAAAACTTGTTGATTAATCTTCAACTTAAGAATTGATAACAAAGGAAAATAAGGTTAGTTAAATTTGAGACCCACAAAAAGTCACAATTAGAATAAAACTAGCAAACTCTCACCTTACTTTGAGAGAGAGCCAACTCTTCACAAAACTGTTTATACATGGCAACAGTATTCCGTAACTCCAGCTGCAGCTGCTCTATTTCTTGCAAGACTGGCTGCATATGTAAATATCATGTGAACACCATTTCTGAATAGGAAAATCACAAGTATCATACTAACAGGAAGGCTAAAAACATTACTTGTTCAATTTGTGCAGAAGCCGTGGAATCAAATGAGTGGATGCTTGCAGTTTCAGCATCATCTCTAAAGCTTTCTAGATTGCCTTCGTTTATAGTGAGATTTTTAAGAGAATTTGCAGCACTAGATGTTTGAGAACCTATGAAACTCCACTCCGAGACTGACATTGATGGGATTCTGTTTGCAAGAAATTCAAGTCCCGTTGTGGAAGAATTAAGTCCTGTTATTTGAGCATCGACATGTCCTGGATTCCCTTGTGTAGACACGGAGTACCTTGAGCTGCTCTCTGTCAGATGAAAAGTGAGAGAGTCAGAATCTTGACAACTGCCTCTACTAATATATATACTCATGACCCCAAACCTACAAAAAGCATGATTGAAAATTAATGTAAAGTGGACAGTGGACACATTCAAGAGTTTATGACTTAGCAGCAGATATTGCTAAAAAGGAAGCATTTCCGCCATACCACGTGAGGGTGAAGATGAAGAATCGCCTAATTTTGATATAATTCTATCTCTAGCTACAAGATATACATCACAAGTGTCAGGAGCACATCTTAGAACAGTTGTTGGTATCCCTGGTCCTTTTAGCTTCCTGACAAAATAAAAATGGAATTTATGGGGAAGTATATGAAAAGAATACTCATTTTCTTAATCATACGTACTAGTAACTCACTAGCACAGAAAAGGTAATAAAAATTCAAAATTTGAATTTGCATATTTTAATGTTACGAAGTTTTCAAGATGCGCACCTTGTTATAAAATTTGAAGAGCCAGTTCCCAACACTAATATTTGAATCTCTGATTCTGATATATATCTAAGTAGTGCAGTTGCAGGATCGTCATCTTCCAGCAACAAGGTTTCAACCTACGACATTTCCAGGATATGAATTCTCTGGCAGTGCAGTCTTGGCAATAGATAAAGACAAGAATATGTACTCACTGTGCTTGTTTTGCAGAGTTTCTTCAATTGAGTAAAGATTTGCTCGAACTTCTCCTTTACATCCTGAATATAAGCTGTTGCCACATGGGCATCTAGATCCATAACAGGGATACACTCTCCAGCTAACATCAGAAAATCCAACAATATCAATGCACTAGTTTTCAGTATGGGTCTCCAGTGACCTCTAAAACATCTTCACTGAAGCAAAAATGTATTAAATCATGTGATTGTCTTAAGCTGCGTTCAGTTTAGAACTATAGATTACTTTTGAGGTTCAGTGTATTAGGCCAATGGATAGCTTTATCATAATTTCTATTTTCTGATTAAAATCTATCAGAAAGAAGCAATTTCTTATATGCTCACTATGCTTGGCGTCGCTGGAGAATTGCAAGAAGTGCTATAAGAATCAAGATCTAGACCTAGTCACAAGGGCATTGATTCTATGTCTATGTTGAAAGCTTTTGTTGTTAAGAAAAATACTCAAATAGTTTGATATTGCCTAACCCATCGGCCTCAGAATCATAAGAAATGGAACGTTCTGTCTACTTGTGCACTGTTTAACTTCTAATTAAAAACATATCAAAATTAGAAAATAGCAAATTACTTCAATTTGTCATGGCTAGTCCAGATAATTGTTCGAGCTAATAACACGCTACCGGCTGAACTACTTATTCTAACCTCCCACCTGCTTTTCTTAATTTTCATGATTCTCTCTTCAAGACGAAAATGCTTCGCAATTAATGACCATTTCGATGGATAAGAAGTTGAAGGAATTGAAAACAACTTTATTAATAATCAAGACTTAAATTTAGCTCATTTTCAAGTTTGGAGAGTGGATTGCTTATGTCTGAAGAAATGAAGAGATGTCTTTAAAAATTCAGGAAAAAAAAAAAGAAACCCTTTTGTCTCTAGAGATATGCAGTTTGAATTCGCAGCACAAAACCAAAAGGAATTGTTTGGTTATACAAAAATTATACAGGAGCAAACTTGACTACTGGGACAAAAAACTACGAAGATTGAGTTATTGTTGAATTAGGCATAAATCAGTTACATACATGGTGTTGGGATTGAAGCGATTCGGGGCATAACATGAACTAAGATGAACCTATCGGCTTGAGGCATAAGATTCTCCACCGCCCACTGGACGGCTCGCCGGCTACCCCTGCCAGCGCTGGAGCCGCCGTTGACAGCAACGGCTACTGATCTCATCCCTATGCCGGCAAGGCCAGGGATTGTAGAGTGGTCAACTCGTCGGAACTTGTTTCTTCGTCAAAGGCTTCAAATTTTGCAGCAAAAACTGGAAGATCGAATATCAGAAAACTTGTTTTTTAGTTCGCAAACTATAACCAAATGCATTTTGACCTGCAGTTGACTTCTCTTTTGGTTTTACTACAATCTTAATTATAAGAGCCAGTTCACTAATTTGAGAAAATTAAGAAAGTAAGTTGAGTTAGTTATTTGTCTTAAATAGGTGTTATCTGTCCTAAAATATTCTTACTAATCAAGTGTATTGGTTAGAACTATCATTGTTAGAAGGGCTACTTTGGAAAAAATGTATAAATATGAGAGATAAAGTAGATTGAGGTTTTATATTTAGGACTAAAATAAAAATAAAATAGGGTCTTATATTAAGGACCGGAGGTAGTATTTTTTTAGAGCAAAATGGATGCTACAACCTTTAAATTTTATTAAAATTTCCACATTTCAGATATACCTGGTTTTCTTTTAGTTTTGGGTTTTACTAAAAATAAATTTGGAGTTTTTATATTTAAATATTGTAAGTTAAATATACAAGAAAAATTTAGTATTTTTTTAATCTTTACTATAAAAATTAAACTTATATTTGTTGTTACATTTATGTTTCTTTAGTGCTTATTCTTAAGATGAGGTTTATAACTTTGTATCGTTCAAATTAAGTTTAAATGATTTAAATTTATAGCTTTTTATTCGTTATGTTAAAGAATTCTCTTTTTTTTTTAATGAAAGTTAAAAACTATATATCTTTAAATTAAAAAATAAGTAAGGAATTCCAATGAAACTTGTAACTTTTCCCAGTAGATTCAAGGAAAAACTAAACATAAGTTTTAAAAAAACAAATGAATTATTATTGATAAATCTTTTGAATTCATATCTTACAATGTGATGAATTAATATTTAAATTTTTATTCGGAAAGACATTCACATTTAGTATCTGACAATGCTTCTAACAAAATTACTTATATTAAAGGAATACTTATGCGTAATAAGGAAAAAAAAATTTTGAATCCAAATTATTACTAATAAGTTTTAAGGGATTTGGAAGTAATTTAAGACAATTTCATTGTAAGTGTTCTTTCCAATCAAATTTGTTAGTGGGACAAGTTGCCCTAGAAAGCAGTGCAAAAAGGCGTTTTGGCCGCAGATGGGGACAACGATGGACAACCCCCTTATTATTAGTAGTAGCGGTAAAGTCAACTTATTAGGTGACGTTTTTGTGCTTCATGCAAAACCCAGTCAAGTGTATGATCGTCAAGAATATAGTCTCACAACATGCTCAGATCAAAATTCTTGTTTCCAAGAGATAGATTTATATGCCGCCTAATTAATTACCAATAATTGGTAGAGAAAAGCAGAAATAATAATATTTCTGTTTTTTAATATAAGAACCAGTTAACTAATTTAAATAGATTAAGAAAACTAATTAAATTGGTTATTTGTAAGTACTGTTTTTCTTAAAATATTCTTGCTAATCAAGTACATTAACTAGAACTACTATTATTACAAGGGTTATCTTAAAGGGAAAAAAAGATAAATATGAGAGACAAAATGAATTGTGATATTATATTTAGAATGAAAATAAAAATTAAACAAATTCTTATATTAAAGACGAGAGGTAATATATAACTTTCTTATCCATATATAAATAGCCTAACCTTGCCGTTTTTTATCTTGTTCATGCATATCGGTTCATATAATAATACAGGAAAACAAACAGCATAACGATGCGACATGGATTTCCATTATAATTTATCATGACTCACTTTAATTTGCAAAACTAAATTCCTAGAAAATTAAGTTCAATACATAAAATTTTCCCTCTTGAAGAGGTTTATCCAAATGGCACGAGAGATTACAAAATCAGACACAAAGTTCGATGTTTTATGTGTACGTACTAATAAGAAAAACACAATTGAGGCCAATATGACCTATACGAAGGTAAATTCTCTTCACCTGCAATAATGTTAGAGGAGCGAGTAAATAAATATACAGCAGAAATTAAACAAAACAACAACAACAGACATTGGAATCATTGTTAGAAACCCCTAAATACAAGTTAAAAACTATGAGTCGTCCAAACCAAGAATTAGTTCAACTATAATTAAAATGGGATATAGGAGAGCCTCAATCATATGCACAAAAGTGCAAATAGTTATCCAAACAATAAAAGCAATAAATTTATAATAGAGAATAAAAAAGCTGAAAAACTACCCAGAAAATAAAGTTCAAAACCAACTTTCTTATACCAAGCAACGTATCATCAATGCAAATGTTGAAAGTGACCTGATCCAACTGTTAATGAACACACAAAAGACTGCCTTATGAAGATGCGAAAATGAAGTATATCTCCTTTCTCTCAAACGAGAGCACCTTTAAATGATATCTCTCACTTTCTTATCCTAATCTGTCCACTATGCTTATATTTTTGACCGGAATGTCCACTTTACTTGGCAATTTGCATGGACGGAAGCCCATACCCAACTTGTACATGATGAGCATACACATGGTTTGATCTTCAGAATTTTCCCACGTCACTGATGATACACACACTCATTTTTAATATAGAAACTAATTAATGAATTAATATTGGTCATATATACAAGCCCTATTTTACATGTTCATTAATTTTTTTCTAAATTAAACCCATTGATTCCTTCAACAACAATCAATTAGAGAAGGGAGGGAGAGAATTAAGGAAGATGACTATGGCGTTTCAGAAAAAAAAATATTTCATATTAACTAATTTAACTAACATATTTAATCTACTTAAATTAATTAATTAAGTTTTATATTAAGTATCGGAGGAGTATCATATATGTGCGTGTCTATGACGACACGATTTCATGTGGTGGGGGCATGTATGGCACTCTGCTGACTTTTACATGTATAGGTGTCTCTTTGAAGAGAGAATAATTTCACTACTGCACCTTTAAGTATGCCTTTACACAAGACATATAACTAAAATGTTCCTCACACACACAATTTCATATCTTCTATATATATAGAACAGGCGTGGAATCCTCCATGATGGAACATAAGTAAGCCTTAAAACATGTACAACATCTGTCTCCCGAAGAAGACAATTGTGTGTGTGTGGTCGTCAAACAGATCGAGAATCGTTTGATTCAGAGATGTGTGTGTGTGCGCGCGCGCGCGCGCAGCTTCAATCTATCAGTATGGTGTCTTCTTGTTTGCATCTGTTGTGGAACAGAAGCAGGCTTCAGAAAACATGTAATAACTTAGCTGAAGCGACACAAATTGGATCAGCATGTATAGAAACAAACGTACATGAAGAAGCATACATAAGTTAAATGTAGTAAAGGCAAATTATTGTGTGACTAGAGAGATGAGAGAGAGAGAGAGAGGAAAGAGAGAGGAAGGTGGTGACAGAAGAGAGCAAGCACACAGCGTTTAGCATGAAATGGCCATGCAAGAAAAAGCCAAGCGCTCACTCTCTTCTGTCACCTCCGTTTCCACAACTTACTTCTGCAACTTAATTCTCTGAGCTTGTTCTTAGTTTCTGTAAATATATATATATAGCTTCAAAGACGCGCACACACACACACTCTGAGAGAGAGAGAGAGAGAGAGAGAGAGCTTCTAAGTTTTCAAGGGTTTGTGTATGTATAAGCGGGATCCTTGGTGGTGCATATATAGGAGTTATTAGGAGAGGGATGTTGAGGAATATATGTTTCATTGAACCCTCCATAGCCACGATGATATGACCTCTCAGGGAATAACATGGTTTAACCCTTCTTTGTTGATTCGCATCTTATTTGGCACTTCCTCCACAATTATAATATTTAAACCATTCATTCGGATAGAATATATATGGCGGCGGCGGGTTATTGCGTTGATTGCTGGGTACTCCAAGCATATCAGTTTCAGATCTGATTGAAAGATTTAAAAATTTTAAATAATTATTTTTGAATAAAAATAACTACTACCTCCGGTCCTAATTATAAGACCCAGTTGACTTATTTGAGGAGATTAAGGAAGCAAGTTAAGTTAGTTATTTGTAATAAATAAGTGTTGTCATTCCTAAAATATCCTTGCTAATTAAGTGTATTGGCTAGAACTATCATTATTAGAAGGACTATCTTGGAAAAAAATGTATAAATATGAGAGACAAAATGGATTGGGGTCTTATAATTAGGACCAAACAAAAAGTCAAACGGGGTCTTATATTAAGGACCGGAGGTAGTATTTTTTTAAAAAATAATAGTTAAAAGATTGTCTTTATTTTAGATTTTGTATCTATTAAAGTAATTATTTTATAAAAATAAAAATAAATAAATCATCAGTGCTTGACTGTCTAGATTTGCACATCATGGGCACCCAAACTCATTCCTTGCTGTTTGCCAATGTATAACGTTTTATTCTAAAAAATTTTCATCAAAATATTAAATCTTTAACTAAATTACACAAAACTCTTATAAATTACAGACTATGTACAAATAATCCCTTAATCTTTACAACTTAATAATCCATCTCTCTAATCTTTTTTAAGTGCTATTTAACGCATTACCTCGCATTTACAAAAGAACTTTCATATCATTAGGTTACAAAACTATTTACATAAAATTTAAATTTGGAATCATTCCATGTTTTTTAAAACCAGAATAATCAATGACCCAATTCATTACCTCCAAGTCTAATTCTAACTCACAAATTCCCAATAATCTTAGCTAGCAAAGAATTTATTTATTGTGGTGAAGGACACAATAATATATACTCTTTCGGTCCTTAATATAAGGCCTCTTTAACTAATATGATTAGATTAAAAAAGTTAAGTAAGTTATTTAATTATAAAAGATATAACATATTTTTTTTAAAATACCATAATTATTTTTCTTAATATCTTCCCTCCCTCATTTACTTGATTATGGTTGAGGGAGTATCTATAAAGATAATTAGAAAAAATTGATAAATATGAGAAATAGGTCTTATATTTAGGATCAAAGTTAATCTAACAATTAGGTCTTATATAAAGGATAGCAAGAGTATATATAAATGGGTTGGTATATATACTATTTTATGATGAACTGGATGGTTTTAATGACGTTTGATCGAAGAACTATCATGGTCCAAACCTAATCTTTTTTCTTTTGGTTGGATGCTCCAAGCTAATTTGTTTATTGTCTTATGTAGCCCTATGTGAAGACAAGCACAGAACAAGCTTATATTCTTGAAGGCGATGTTGAATTCAAAGAAAATTATCCATTCTAGAAGATGACACTAGTGCAAAAGAGTGTTTTTAACTGGCGTAAAAAATGTTACCCATGAAATTTTCATAAATAATTGAAGTATATAACTGTTGATTTTATACACCAGTTACAGAAGGAGTCGTTATTAAAAAAAAAAAATTCAAATTTTAACGTAGGTTTTCTAACTGGCATAAGTGCAGTCGTGCTTGACAAATGGCCCTGTTTAAAAATGCCCTTCGGGATTTTTTGGGATAGTTCTGGGCATTTTTCTACTGGGTTTGGACAGACATAGGGGGCTAACAGGCCACATGAATACTCCTAGTAATATCCACAACTCACCGTGGGGAAAGAGGATTTCTATGAAATGACCAATGACGATCAGATTTTTTTGGGCCAAAAAACATATAAAAATAAGATGTTAAAAGCCCTTTTTTTTCACTGGTATGAAAAGCATCTTAATTGCTGGTCAAAAAAAGAAAGAAAAGCATCTTAATTAGCAAAGATTTATATCACTATCACAAAGGCTTGGTGGGTTAAGTTGACTCACCTTTTACAAAATAATTTTTATTGGTTCTATTTTTATTTTTATAAAATACTACTTCCAATTCTTAATATAAGAGCTAGTCTGACTTTTAATTTGGTTTTAAATGTAAGATCCCAATTCACTTTGTCTTTCATGTTTATCTATTTTTTTTAAAATAATCCTTATAGTAGTTGTAAATGTTAAAGATTCTATCAAATGGTAGTTATAGCTAATATACATAGCTAGCAAGAGTATTTTAGGAAAGACAATACCTAATAATTATAAATAACTAACTTAATAATATACTCAAATTAGTTAACTAACTTTTATATCAAGCACAAGAGGTAGTAGTAGAACTCATACGAAATCTAGTGCAGCAGGGAAAATTCATTTCCAATTTACGCAAAAGACATATGCTTTGGGTCAAAATAATGAACAAATTAGCAAAGCAAGAATCATTGAACAAAAAGATCATGGAAATAACAACACGTGTAAGCATATGGGGTGTTTGGCCATTGAGTGCTCAAAATAAATATTTTAATTTTGTTTATATTAATTTGTGATACTCAAGCAACATTATCTCATTTGTTAAGAGAAAATTCCAAAAGCACTACTTTTTAACTTTTAAAGCTTTCAAGTATCTTAAATATCATTCGCTCATAAACCCAAAATGCCTACAAATGAATGGGGGAAGGTCAAGATCCTACTAAAATTGCTGGTAAAAAAAACAGAAAAAAGATCCTACTAAGATTGAAGCAATCACTTTACCTAATTGGTGCTTAATATTTTATTAGCCAATTTTTTTTAATATAAATCACTTTTAAATTTTTTAAGTTAAAAATATTTCATTAACATATTATAATTAGAACATTTTTATGTTAATAAATTTTTTTTACTGGTAAATAATACAATAATTACAAATTTTATCTTCTATAACTCAATTAGATCTCAAAAACACATAAAAATAATTTCTAGGTGACTCGTAGTTTATCTTATCCACTGCCTTCAAAGTTTAGATGTGAAACTTTTTATTTAGTTAGAAGGTTCCTTTCCCTGCTAAAAGAGGTACTCACATTTAGTACTCAACTGTATCTCGAATAGAAATGCCTTTAATAGAAGGATACCTATGTTGTGAATATAAGTGGGTGTGTCAAAAGTGAAGTTCTATATTGCTCAACAGAGAGAAGGTTCAAGTGTATATTAATTATCTCATATTCTTGGGCTAGTAAATGGGCTTAGAAGAGAAGGAGGAGTTCGTGCACACGACAACGACTCGTCAAAGGAAAATATAGTTGAAAATTGGCAATTGCCCCCCTGCGCATTATAGTTTTATTCTTCATTGAACTGAGACTATCCTTTCATTAATCCTTAAAAAAAACCTTCATAATTTAATGCTTGCCAACATTCAGAAATTCGATTTTGAGTGTCTCTAACATTCATAATTGAAGGTGCAAAGTGTTCATTGTGCCAACATCTGAAACTGAAGATTTAATGGTGTTTATTGTCATAAGTGAGGTGCCCAACATTCAAATGCTTCATGGCCTATATAAAGGGGTTCGGGACAGAGTTTTCGATGCACTGCTCTTGAGCTTTCAAGCATTCACCCTCTCTTCTGCGTTTTTCTCCTCTCATTTTTCTGTCACTGGGTTATATCTATGTTTTTGCTGTTTTAACACTCTATTTCCTACTGGAGGAGTTCGTTTAATCCCGGAGATTGCCGCATCTACATCTACTTATGGTGACAGAATAACTCTTAAAGTTAGTGTCTATTGGCACGACTCGAACCAATTCGCTACCTTATTATTTTAACAACCTATGCGTAACTGTGCTTTTGTTTCCTCTTTCTCTCTTATTTTTTTTTCAAATCTTATCTCTCACTGTTTTTCCCCTTCAATTTTAGTTTTACTTTATAGGCCTTCTGAAATTATGAAAATATAAAATCTAGGATGCTTCAGTTTTGATATGCTGATAATAGAATCCATGTCTCAGTGCTTGAACCAGAAGAAGGTGGGTGCTCGGCTCGTTTAGCAAGTGCAACATACTTATTGAAAGAGTCCAGTTTGAAATATTAATTCTAGATAACACAATTATTCATGAATTGAATAATTATACAAAAGATGTGATTTATATCTCAATATAAGTTCAAGTCCTACTATCGATATTACTGGTCAAAAAAATCCTACTATCGATATAAAAATATTATTGAGAGATATTGTATTAATATCTTTATAAGTGTTTTTTGTCCCTTTTTTTTGGGGTTTCGCAAGCCATTGCTTCCGGACAGAGATTTGGAATTGTGAGAAGTGCCACCATAAGGCACCCTTCATGCAACTATATCACAAAGGTGCTAGTGTTCTTTGAACTGTTTTACCTGTAATAATAAATTCTTGAATCTAACTTACATAAAATTTTTCATTAAAAATGCGATAGGAGTATTTATAGATTCTACCCAAATCTTTCATTGTGGCTTCCAAACCCAAAAAATATATTTTATTAAAAGGGGTTGAGGGGCAAAAAAATGCATAAAGTACATTTTTTAGATGAGTTATAGGCATCACAAATTACACTATAATGTAATTTTACCCATCAGTTTAAAAAGACCATACAAAAATATCCAATGCATAAGGGCTTTGAGTCTTATATGTAAATGGGTCAGTGGGGACAAAAATATGCCAAGAAAATACTTACATTCAAATTTATCTTGATTGGCAGAAATTCAAGATGCATTATTTTATTTTGTCACACTTTGTAGCCAAATAAGCACATTTACATTCAAAGATCATCTTCGAAGCTGCATTGATCTCCATTTTTTCATCCATTTCATCTGCATTGATCCATTTAGGAGGTTTGTCTCCTCGAAAGAGAGTCAAGGCCCAAGGGAGTTGTGTTGCTTGGAGATGAATTCTGATTCAAAGTATATTTATGTAGCAATG
Organism: Neltuma alba; assembly: GCF_004799145.2. Taxonomy (NCBI): domain Eukaryota; kingdom Viridiplantae; phylum Streptophyta; class Magnoliopsida; order Fabales; family Fabaceae; genus Neltuma; species Neltuma alba. The sequence continues at coordinate 649,268 of NW_021636103.1, forward strand.
TTGTGTGACAAAATAAAATGTTGTCCTTTGAGTTTTTGCCAACTAGGACAAAACTTGAAGACTTGTATTTCCACCAAGTAGGTGAAACCGCACAATAATATGATGCTTATGGATGTTTTTGTCTGTGGCTTGGACCTCTCTTACTTATTGGACAATGGGCGTTCGGTCTCCCTCATGTATTGAGATTTTTGTGCTATTTTTTAGAGTTCATGATGGCAACCATATTCCTCAATTGGCTTTTTTTTTTTGTTTAACAAGAAAAAGAACTCTTACAGGTCGCTCTTCTCTGAAGCAATATTGCAGTAAGTCGATCTCTGAGGAAAAATCACCCACGACCATGGCTTCAAAGAAGAAGATCGAGAGATCCTTGCAGGAGAAGAAGTCGCCTAATCCATACGGCTTTTCTTCCTTTCCCTCATTCTTCTTTGTGCATGTTATAGAATGGCGCTGCTTGCAGATTTCATGGTGGAAATCGGTAAAGGTGAAGTCTTTGCCACCATTGTGGTATTTGAGCCGGATCAAGTTTTAAAGTCTCTTCACCACCTTACTCATTCTTTTTTTTAGCCTGATCCTTACTCATCATTCATTATCAGTTTTGTCATTGTGGTCTGATTCATTCTTACATCTGCTTTTGAGAGCGCATTATGAGTGCTATTAATGGGCAAAGCACAGTGGGATTGAGATTGATGAATGATAATATGTTGAGGCGACTTGAGTTAAAATTAAAAATTTATTGTTGGACCATGAATTGTTTGATTGTGCATAACATTGATAATTAGCTAGGAATATTCTGTGTTTCCCGTATCTATGTGGGTTTTGGAGTAACTCTGAACCACTTGATTGTTTACCACATAAAGGGAAAGCAGAAGGAGGTAAATTGTGATTGGATAACACTATTTCCTTATCATAGTTTCTCATTTCATAAAATGGCATGCATGGGAATGTGTTGAAGACACATTAACATGGCAACTTCATTTATTTATTATTTTTTAGATGGCCTTAGAATTTTTTCTCTTACTATATATGTTCTGGTCTTTTGTATTCATTAATTAGGAGGAGTTACAATATAATGAGTGAGATTGAGCATATGGAATGGAATCCCATTGTTTCATCTTGGGAAGCATGGGATACGAGATTTGACCATAATGACAACACAATCTTAGGTGGATCTGTGTAACAGCTCCCTTTTAGGTAAGATTAGATGTTTCAGAAAGATTATCAAGCTAATGAAAATAATCTTGTGGTGTATTCTTAATAGCCATCAAAATAAATACTTTCTTTCATCTACTCTTTTCCTTTTGTTATATATATATATTTTGAGGAGAAATCAAACCTGAAATTTATTGATTAGGAATGAATACACGTTGATTCACCCAAATGATAAGGTCTTGATTGAATCCATATGAAAATGAAGTATGAGATCAATCAATCCTGAGCTTGTGTCTGTCCGTTATAGTATGTCCTCATTCGATGTGCAGAGAAATTCTCCAAGGCTGATCTCTTTGTGCGCATGCGTGTGAGAGTGTGTTTATTCTCTTGCTAGCTTTTTGTGTTTTAGGATGTTTCTTGATCATCCAGAACTTTATTTACAGCTCCTTCGCTTCAGAGCTAAAGCATATAACGAGCATGAGAAGTCTACTTGGTTGTGATATTAACTGCTTATGATTATCATACTACCACGAGTATAAATAGGGAGATAACTAGATGTCATATTGTGTGATATGGAGTAATACTACTTCTAAATGCCGAAACCATATAGCAGACTACCTCTATAGATCTGAGTTTGATATTTTAATTATAATAGGAAAATAATAGAGGAGGGGAGCAAGTTTTACGGATCAATTGCTTCCTATTTTAATTTATGTGTAATTTTCTTTCATTTGATCTAGTAGACATCTTATGATTAGGAGCAGAGGGAGTATTTAGGAGAATAAGCTTACATTTTCACTTTTTAAAACTTATAATTCTTGATTCTTTAATTGCCATCATTGTTTATATCTAAAAATTTTGCTTTATTTTGTTGTTAGATACCCTATTAAAGTTTCTTATACCTTTCTCATATCATTTTGAAACTCTTATGTCAAGGTTGATTTGGACAGATTGAATTCTTCTAATCCCTTAGCTGTATGCTCCTTTTTGTTCTATTCATGTATCTTTTAATAGTGGCAATATGATGCAGTTTTAAATAATTAGAGATGATCTAAGCTTTTTAATCTGAAATTGAACGACATATGTTCTGCAATTTACTGTATATTAACTTCACAAGTTGCTTATTGGAGGGAGTTAGAGTAACTGTGCCTTCCATTCCCCAAGTTTTTGGCATTTTTCAGGTCCTCTCACCATTTCCTGTTCAATACTATGAAAATACTTAATTTGTTGTAGAGACCTCTATGCTTCCTTTGTCTTAGATCTCTTGATTCTTTAGAGTGGGCCCATTGTCCCTTTCTCTGCCCACTCTTATGTGCTTTTGGCCAGAATAAACGTATATTTCTAGAGGGAGGAGGCAGAAGATCAAGTCACAAATATGAGAAATTGTTTTTAGTTCTCTTGCTTTAAAGGTTATGTAATTTTGGCGGCATGATATCAAGGCTATGTTATCCCCATTTGAGGTATTTACTTCTCTTATTCATTCAGCATCATATATTGAAGTAATGTTCTTTCTAACTTATGCAGTTGTGCATTGTGCATATAGATAATGTTGAATCTTTTATTCGGGCAGGGCAATAGCCTAACATATTTGATTTGAGTGCATAATTCATAGATTGATTGAAATTAGAAAATTTGTGGTGAATGTGATGTTTATGGTCTAGAGCTCATTATAAGTGAGCATGAATTGTATTTATGAGTTAATTTATTGACATGGATATGATTCTCAGTCTTCAACCTCTCCTATTTATAAATCTTTTAAATGATTTGATCGTAAGTATCCAGTAAAAATAATTTCGTAATATATCATTGCTTCCCTTCTTTCACCTAGTCAAAGCAGCTAACACAAATATAAGTCATACAATTTAAAGGAAGCAGATGTCAAGAATAGTTGAAAAGAAGAAAAGAAGAAATCTTATGTACACCAGGTAATGGGTCCTTCACTAGGCAAGCATCAAAACTCAAGATGTACTTAGGCCTTGAGACTCTCCAACCTATTATTTATTTATGCTAGCTTTTAGAAATTGGTGGCTATCAATTGATTGTTTCATTAGGAGTAGTGCAAGGGGCTGGCCACCAGAAGAGTGGGCTGGAATAACTAGGATAAGGCCTACTTGGTGCTTAAAAGACCCTAGGAGAGCCATCTAAAGTGGGCACCAAGGAGTGGGAAGGAATAATTTGGGAAAAGTCTCGTGCCCAAAAAGGTCCCAGACCGATGTGCTAAAATCACCCTGAACAGGTTTCCATGTATTCTGGCTTTCAAAGATTGGTCTTTTTTGATGGGCTTTCTTGTTGGCTCTAGATGGTAGTGTAACAGAAAAGGAGCAAATAATAACATGTGGAAAGTAATTACATATGAGTTTTTAAAACAGTTTTAATATATCACTAGTTAAAGTGCCTTACAATGAGTATATATTACAATGTCAAAGAATGCATTAAAAATGTCCATAATGATTGGTTCTACAAGAAATTGAATTTGTTGATTCAATGAATTTTGTAGATGCATTTGAGGCAACTAGAATCCAAGTATGGTAGGCTACTGTGATGCATGATTTATGCTGTTTAGCTTCCAATAGTGTCTAGGTGTGAGTTTTGTGATATCGTGGTTCTCTTTTTGTGTAACGGTAGAATAAGTATTTGGCACACTAGCATATGCTATTGCGAGGTTGATTTTGTGAGCGGCTTTTAATTAATTGAGAATTAAGCCTTTCACATCATACTACGATAGGAAGCAGCAGGACTTCAAAAACAAAAGTCTTATGCTGTATTATATACGTGTTTGATGCCCATGACAAATGAAACAAATAACTAGAAATTTCACTCAAACATGACATATGCTTTTATGTCGCTGCTTTTGTATTGCGTTCTGTATTATATACATTTCAGAATGTATTTATGCTTGTTGGATGGTTAGTAAAACTATAATTGTATTAAGTTTTTTGTTTTGGTGAAAAGTATTTTCACAAAGTGAAAAAGGAGATTCTTTTAATACGACCAGATGCTACCCTAAAATTGGATTGAGAAGAATAGAAAAGGAAAAATAATAAAAGTGAATGTAGTCACTGATTTTTCTTTGTCAAGTAATTTTAGTAAAAGGAAAGTAACTACAAAAAGAAAAAAAAATTCTTATTCAGAATATTTTTTTCCCTTTTACTTCTGTTAATATGGAAGAATTTTCAATTTTGCTGGTTTTTTAATTTATCTTGTTAATGAAAAAAACCTTTATTCTCTTATTTAATGTAGCATTTCCTCATTGGGCCATTGAGATTTTAAGTTTGTCCTTTTATGTAATATGGAAGGAAAAAAATCACACTTACCAACCATCCCCAGTATGTTGCAATCTGTCAACTGTTGACTGCTGACAGATGCAGAGTATGACAGTTTTGTAATCTGCCATTGTGCTATATACACTCCCTGCTCTGCATCATCACCAAGCCGGTAGAGGCACAAAAATAATGGAATGCAAGCAACTACCCCAAGATATCATGGCGAAAATCCTCTTGAAACTCCCCGTGAAAGATCTGATGCGCTGTAAAGTCTTGAACAAATGCATCTATGCTCTCATCACCAGCCATAGTTTCATCAAGAAATACTTTCAGCTCTCACAAAGCCAACCAGGTATGCTGGCCTTTCATAGCGAACATTAACAGGGTTTTCTGCAACATTGCTTTTTGATGACCTCTTACAATCTATAATTGATCTGGAGCTTCAGTGGCTCTCGGACAAAATCCTGGGTGAAATCATACCTTATGGTCCTTCCAATGGTATTTTCTGTCTTCATCATACTTACTTTGACTGCACATATGAGTTATGCTTGTGGAATCCAGCAACGAGGGAGGTCAAGGTCCTTCCTTCACCTCACCATCAAGTTTCCGAGAAAGATGACCTTGTCATACTTGGCTTTGGTGTTGTTCCTGGGACAAATGACTATAAGGTTGTTAGAATTTTGACTTCGATGGACTTTGACATGGAAGACTGCAAGCCCTTTACAGTTGAGGTGTATAATCTTAGTACCAATTCATGGAGAATGATCAATGTGATTGAGTCTGTTTATAGTTTAATCTCTCCAGAATTTTGCTCCTATCTAAAAGTGGTTTATCAATGGTTGACCCTTGGTCTCTTTGATGAAGCCATTATTTGCTTTGACATGAGTGATGATGCATTTTGGAAAATGAAGTTGCCAAAAGATGATACTGACAATTCAGCTCATCAACTTATAGAGTGTAATGTTGCTGTCATCAATGACTCTATTGCTTATGTTAAGGAATATAATTTGAATTACGCAATGGATATTCAGATTGAGATTTGGGTTATGGACGAGTATGGGGTTGAAGCCTCTTGGAACAAAAGATACGTAATTGGACTAGGGCTGGGAGATTGGATGTTCTTGGGATTTTAGAAAGAAGATGAGATTCTTGTGGGAGAAGATGATCAACCTTTGATTTCATACAACCCTAAAGCTCGTCAGTAAGTCCAGGAATTTCCAATTCATGTTACGCCTGAAATGTTTCAGGCTTTCAGAAATGTGGAAAGCATTTTCCCCTTATCTGTGTTAGAGGACAAGTAAGCTTCAGAGTATGTTTGGATTAAGGAGAATGGATATAGAAGAGAAGGAAAGGTTTGATCTGGGTCTAAATCTAGGAAAAAGATCAAAACCAAGCTTTCTCTTTTGTTCCATTCTCCTCAATTCAAGCATACCTTAAACTAGACCTGACTGGATCTGGGCTTTGAAAATTATTTTGTCATAAAATTTGATAACTTCTTATGTTGCAGATTTGGTTTCTTTGAAAATGGTTGAAATTCAAAGCCTCGATTGAACTCATAGTCAGGTATAGTTTGATTTAGGTTATGATCATCATTAATGTAGAGTCAGACCAGCAGTTGAACTTATGTTTTCTCAGACAAACTTTCTCAGTTCATGTGTCCATCTTATGTTTAATGTATGGATGATGTTTTCTTATCAATGCAATGAAATAATTCTCGGTTTTGATATTATTTGCTTAGAGATGAAGTGTTTAGCATTCCGTTCTTTTTCATATTTATCAATATTGTTATTGTCTCTAAGAGAGTATCGTGTTGTAAAATTTGAGAAAACTCAAGGTTATGAGTAAGCTTGTGAAAGTATAGTCCAACTCCAAATAAGTGGAGTTCACTTATGATTCAGCAGCCTATCTGTGCTTAGAGATCAAGATAAATAAGAGAATCATGCTCAAGCCATATGATAATTGGATTAGCAATGTAATTGATTATTAGTTCAAATGATGAAAAGAATACAAAAAGGACAGTTTTAGATATATTATCCCTGTTAGCAGAGAGGTTCTTTTTAGAATTTGAGCCCATAATCTTATCGCTGTTCTAAGGCTTTGCCCTTTCAAAAGGAGCAAACACGTTAACATTGACATCAAGATTCTCATGGGGTTTTGAATGTCTATGTGAACCTGCCATAGGTGAGGCTACTGACAAGTGGGTTTCTTCTGTATTCCCTAACTTTCTCTCTCTTAACATTATCATACATTTGCAACAGACATTCAAACTCGAATTTCCATGCAATTGCATGGAGAATGATGAATGAGTTATGCAATTGGTGGTTTCTATTAAATGGTGGATCCGTTATTGAAGATAGTTCAAGGTGCAATAGTTATAAAATTGAAATGTAAATAGAAAAATTAAAATCTTCCCAAAAGGATAGAGCTTGAATTCCATATAATTTGTCTATTAGTGAACTTAATTTCCTAGATTTTGTAGTGTGATTGTATAGAAAAATTTGTTCCCATGTCATTCCTCGTAACTTAGGTAGTTAATATAAACGATGGATACATATTATTAAGAATAATTTTGTGTATAAATATTCATGAGACGCCCCAGTTTGATGTTGATTGTTGAGGATTTAATACAATAATTATCCCTTGTTTAAATTTAAGTGGATTGAGATTTTATACTTAAAATAAAAATCAATTCTTTAATCAGTTTTTATATAGAGGACCGGAATAAAGCAAGACTTCTTTTTATGCTAAAATATAAAAAGAACACGTATAATGTCTATGCATCTCTTTTCAATAACAATAATTGTTAATACATTTTTAATTGTATATATTAATATTTTTATATATATTTATATAAAGGAACGTATATTGAGTTTTAGGAGAATCACATATTTGCTGGTCAAAAAGAAGGAGAATCAAATATTGAAGAATTCATAAATGCATTTTTTTTTGGCCCAACTATAAATGCATTTATTATATTTAAAGACTTTAATTGAATTAATGAAATCTCAATAATTGTGATTAAAAAGATAATGGGTAGACAAAAACACCCTTCACCGGCCAGCCCAACCGCCACCGGCACCTGTCAAAAATGTTCCATGCATCTGGTGATGACGTGGCAAATGGGGGGAAACGAGGGACTTAATGGAACCACCGAAGATTTATTTATCTAACCCAGCCCGCATGTCGGCCCAAATATTACGGGCTTTTTGGTCCAAACACACAAATATGAAATAGGCCCACCCAATCCACAACACCAAGAAACACATCTGGAGGCATGGCTGGTAATCTTGGCTCCTTCAATCCTGTCACGAGGATTACCATACGTGAACAAAATGCTTCTCTAATGTTATTTATGAAGTATTTTTAATATATTTTATCAGAATTAATGAGAAATATTAATACAAATTTTAGTCCTTCAAATTTAGGTAAATTTTGGCATTAGTCTCTGAAATTTCAAATGCATGATATTGGCCTCTAAAATTTTGACTGTTACAAAATGTTAGTCTCTAGTGCCTTCACACTATTAACTTCGTCTGGAATGACATTAACACCGTTAACTTGATGAGGTGGACACATAAGTTGGTGCATACATGGATCTTATGTTGGCCAAAAAAAAAACAAAAAAAGAAAGAAAAGCAAATGAATGGGTTTAAAAAACGCATTGCAACAAGTGTCCCGTTGCTGGCAAATCTTTTAGACCAGGAGAACTTATATGTCACATTATTAACTTTTTCATGTGAATGGAGATTGAAATTTTATAATATAGTCAGTCTCTAATTAAAAATGTCAAGGCATATTTGATTTTATGTTGTAAATTAAAATATGTTTCCATCATAACATGATTTTACTTCGAATCCAACCTACTCTTAGTCGGCAAGTCAATCTAATTCTTGTCATAAAAAAAAAACAATTAATCTAAGAAAAAGTTCGGCAAGAAGGGAATGTTTTAGGAAGAATTACAATCAAGTCTCACAGAAAAGAAATAATTACTAAAAAATTCTAATAACAATCTGAACAGTCTGAAATGATATGTCCTACAGTGAAAAATAACAACTTCTGAGACTTGTTTCGTAATTTTTTTTCCTTTCATAAGATTTGATTGTAATTCTCCCAATATTTTATCATCTTCAATATCCTTTTATTGGCATCATTTCATGGTGCGTCTCATTTATTTTATTTTATTTGTTTAATATGCACAGGTCCTATTTGGTACGCAGGTGTAATTTTTAATTAGCAAGCAATTTCTCGTATTAACTATTTTTATAGGTTTTTCTAAAATAAATTCTAAACCAAACCCCTTTAGTGCTTCTTACCAAACACAATTGTTGAGTTGGAGAGGGGGGAATCCGATTCTTAATATAAAAACTTATTTGATTTTTATTTTGATACTAAATATAAGATCCCAATTTATTTTGTCTCTTATATTTATTTGTTTTTTCTTAAGGTGGTTTTTATAATAATAATAATTTTAACCAATACACTTGATTAGCAAAGATATTTTAGAAAAAATAATATTTATTTATCATAAATAACTAATTTAATTATTTTTTTAATCTATTTAAATTAATTAATTAATTCTTATATTAAAGGCTAAAAGTATAATTAAACACTGTCTTGGGTTGTCTTGGATACATGAAACTTTTGCGGCTGTTTCTTCCAAAGGACACGAAATGTTCTGCCAACAAGATACTCTATTTTTCAGGGTATGTTTGGCTCAATGAGAGGAAAGGGAGGGGAGGGATTTTAATATTATCTTGTTTGGATTTATAAAAAAAGAGGGGAGGGAAAATATTTTAATATGGACAATTTTACTCTTATTTTATTTAAGATATGGGCATAATGGTTACAACATGGCAAAATATGAACATAATGGTCACAACATGACAAAATATGGGTATAATGGTCACAACACAACAAAATATTGCCCTTTCCCTCCAAATCCTCCCAATTTTAGAATTTTCCCTCCCCTCCTAAAATTTATGTGTTGTCAAATAAGAAAAAATGATTAAAATCCCTCTTCCTCCCTCCCAAATCCCTCATACCAAACACACCCTTAGGCTCATTGTGTTTTCCAGCGGTAAAATGTCACCAAATAGAAAGACATAACTCATTCGCCATATGAGCATGTACATTGATATGCCACTATCAATAAAATACATTCTCAGTTTTTGAGGCATTTCAAAGCTGCCAAAATCATTTTCTTCCATTTCTTGATTATTGATTTTTACTACCTCCAGTTTTTAATATAAGATCTTATTTAACTTTAATTTTGATCATAAATATAAGACCCCAATCCACTTTGTTTTTAATATTTATGTATTTTTTTTCTAAGATAGTCCTTCTAATAATGATAGTTCTAGTCAATATACTTGATTAGTAAAGATATTTTAGGAAAGACTACACCTATTTATTACAAATAACTAACTCAACTTCTTTTTTTAATCTCCTCAAATTAGTCAACTAGCTCTTATAATTAAGACCGGAGGTAGTATTTTATATATATTGCCGGGATTGATTAGTAGCATATAGTAAACTACTTCTATGAATTATTTTTTTGGTTGAATCTTCTTATTTTGTCAACTTCTACATTTCTGTACTTTTATTCTCATCAAATTGGTCATGAATCCATAACGAATAAAATTAGTTTAAATAGTTTGCGTGTGAGTTTAGATTAACTATAAAAATCATCTTATAATTGAAATAATCCAGTGTGCGATAATCAAGTTTAAATGACTTTGTTTGGTGACGTTTTTAAAGTTATTATGAATTTGAGATGTGATAATCACCATCCTTTTATAAACGTGATTGATAACACTAGATTACTAAGAAATAAGTAATTATTCCCGATAATGTAGATAAGTTTTTTTCACTTCACTTGCTCGAAATATGATAATAACCATCCCTTTATAGACCTGATTCATAACACTCGATTATTCTTCATTGGTAGGTCTCTAAAGCCCACGCTCCTAGGAAAGAATTAATTATTGCCCATAATTTGGACAAGTCTTCCCACTTCATATAGAGCAAATTTTGTATCCTTCACACCTTTTACCCATTAGGCATAAGATGGACCTTTTTTCCTTCTCAGTTTTATTGTTGGAAGTAATCTTATTTGAAATAACTGTTAGATGCTAAAAGTGTGTATTTCTCTTAGCAAAAATTTAAACTTCAATTTACCATGTTATAAGGGACTAACTCCTTTCACTAAATTCAATACCCATTAGTATATGAGATGAATTTTGATGAACCTAGACTTTATATGTTGTGGTGGGCCTCTTCAAGTTTTTAATGACATAAGTTATTTTTGACGAAAAAAGATCATGTTTGTACCCAAAAAAACCAACTCTGTGATAGACGATCAACTTAAGATTTCTATGGAAAATGTGGGAAAGTACAATTGGATAAGCTTTGAAAAAACAGAAATGCCAACACCAAATAAATTGATAAAGTCGGTCCATACAAGAATAATTTCCAATTCATATGATAAACTATTACATTTATTTCAGCATGAATCTCCTACATCCACAAAACAAATGCATACAATGCATTGGAAAAAAAAAGACAGGAACAATAAAGGGAAGAGTGCAAAAATAAGATATAAATCTTATATAACATTCTTCCTTTTATATGGTTTCCTTTTCTCTCCACATGAATGAACGTAGAAGATTCAACTTATGATGTTCTCAAGACTTCAAAGAAACCAAGCTTTCCAAATAATCAAACACTTTGAACAGTTTTGGAACTCCATGGATTTCGAGCCTCTGTATCTTCTGATTCTTAATATTATATGAAACCAAATGACCTTCATTTTCAACAAGAATCTCATCATCTCCCCAAAATCCTAAAAATGATCCAAATTCTGGGTTTGGTCCAATAACAAATTTCTTACTCCAGCTACTCTCAACACCATACTCATTCATCACCCAGATTTCATATCTACAATTGGTCATCTTATATGTAGCAGCACAAGCAAGTTTCTCATCAACCACAGCAACATTTGATTCATAAGATTGATCAATTTCAGGAGGCAACTGAATCTTCCCAAACACCTCGTTGCCGAAATCAAAGAACAAAATGGCCTTATCATTATTATCTTCAGTTAGCCAGTGATAAAACCCATTCAGATAAGCCCTGCATCTTGGATAACACAATCGAAAAGCAGGGACAACAGAATCTATGGTTCTCCAAGAACCAGTACTGAGATTATACACCTCAACTGGAGGTTGTTCTCTTCCTTCAAAAGCCAGGTTCCCAAATCGAACAACCTTGTAATCGTTTGTAATAGGATCAATTCCAAACCCATATATGATATAAACCATGTCTCTGGGTTGGTTCTGAGATGCAGGAAGAACTTTCACCTCTTTTGTTCCAGGATTCCACAGAATCAAGCTGGCCTCACCAGCTTTGTCTCCTCCATAGACCCCATAGAGACAGAAAATCCCATTACATTGACCATAAACAAATATGTATTCCACATCCTTCTCAGGAAACGGCACTTCTATATCGATGGGTTCCAGGTCGGAAATTAGAGAAATGCAAGGCTTCAGAGAGGCATTGTGCAATCGAAATATCAGCTGGTGGCGGCGGTTTTTGGTGATTGAATCAGACCATTCAAATTGTCTAGTTATAAAAGATGGATTAGTGATTTGTGCGTACCAGGATTTCGCCACGGATTTGCATCGAAGTAGGGATTTCACAGGAAGCCTCATCGATATCTCCTCCACAATTTCTTCAGGAAGATCGGCGCTCAACATTTTTCTTTCCTCTGAACTTGCCTCGATTTGTTAGGTTTCCCTGAGGCAGTTCTTCTTCTTCTTAATTCACCTCACCGAAACACCGAAGCAGAAGAGTGTGGAGACGCATTTATAGATATATATCCAGAACCGAACAAGGAGAGTAAGAATCGAATCATTCTTTTTCCATGATGAATCAAATCCAGAAATTCAGGGAATGAGAATACATATAATAGTTTTCCAATACGGTACTTTTCTAACAAGAAAAAGCTTCCGTATTTTTTTTGGTTAACATACCTTCAGCACTCTAAATTTTTTTTTGATATATTTAGTACTTAAAATATTTATTTTGTGATACATCCAGTACTCTGAAATATTTTTTAAGTATATACAGTATTTTAATTTTTTTTTCCTTAGTGTTGGATGTATCAAAAAATATATTAGGGTATTGAACCCCTCTAAAAAAATAATTTAAGATGTTGAATACATTAAAAAATATTTCAAAATATCGAACGTTCTTAAAAAAATATTTTAAGATATTGAGTATACCGAAAAAACTGAATGTAGCTTAATCTCCTTTTTTGAAGAGTATACCAATAATTTTAACTTTTTTATACGGTACTTTAATTTAATCACTTAACTTTAAAAATCTTTTCAAATGTTAACATATCAATTTTAAATTTTAAAATAGTAATAATTGTTAAAAGAGATTTGAATTTGTGTTTGTCATGTTATCAGGATTAGCCTATTTTATTATATAAACTTAAATGATGAAATATATATTTTGGCCCTTTTTTTTAAAAAAAAATCTAACAATTAATTTCAATTTTATCCAAAATTTTTTGAAACCGTCATTCTATTTTTTCGATGAAACACGTGAATACTGAATAATTCTTTTGCCGGAAATTGATGATTAAATTAGAAAAAAATTAAATTAATTTCAATATCAATCAATATTAATATGTGTGTCTATATACAATTTATTTTTTAAATATTTATTACTAATTCTATTTCGCTATATCCTTGATTCCTACCAATTATCAACCTTGATATTTTTTAATGTTTATCTTTTCTATTCTATCTTTATATAAAAGGAAGATAATTCATCCCATTTATTGGTGTTCTAAAGGCCATAACAAGCAACTATTTTATTAGCATACTATTGACAGAAAAGGGGAAAAAATCAAAATCCTATCTGACAGAACATATCTATTCCTCTTATCATACATATAAAACTATTTTATAGCGTAATTACTTTTAAAATCAAGTTTAAAATCTTAAAATTCATTCATGTTAATGAGTTTGCATTATCTTTTATTTTTCCCAGCACATCATTTATATTAGGAAAAATGATAATAAATTATCTATTAAAATTTAAAATGATAAATAGGTGATGGTGATTATTCTTATAATGTATTGTTGTATTGATTATTTTTATAAAGATTTTGACATGTTAAAATCACATATTTATTATTTTAAAGTTTAATCAGTATTTTTTAGTCACTTCTCTTTTATATTACAATTGACATTTATATTTTTTTTTTGAAGAAAAAAGTGGAACCATTCAAATGATTTCACTTTTGAGGCTGTCTCTACAGCAAAACCTTCTCCACGGTCCTTTCATTTCAAAATACTTCCCTCCCCAGCTTATGTTGACATAACGGCATAACGAGGAATAAATAAAAAATAAAAAAATAACAAATAAAGACCCTCAAAAATATAAAAAGTAATATGGAATCTTAAATTCAAAAAATTACTGTTAAGAACAGAGTCTTAAATATGAATTAACAAATATTACTTAAAAAACCAAATTGTCCTTCTATTTAAACTTGTTATTTCTAACCGCAAACTTGTTATCTGTAATAGTTCACTTGTAATATGTGTTTTCAATTTCTAATATAATAGTATGTAGATTCATTTCATGCCAATGTCAATATGATATTTCTAAAAAAAATGACAAAAAATATCAGTTAAATTTTAAAATGATATTTTTAATTTTCTTTATTATTCCGAGAGTATTACACCATTTGTATGCCCTGTCTATTAAGAGTTAAAAAAAGAAAGGGGAAGGAAAAGAAGAGAAAAGACAGATTATTCATTAAGAAAATCAATTACAATAACGTTGGCCTTAAGAATGTGTGATGTATAAAATTACAAATTATGCATCCTAATAGGGTCACATATAATAATCAATGTCTAAAAAATTATAAATAGATTAGAAATCAATTTGTGCTTATATTATAGATCTAGAAATATGATTATTATTTTGCTAAAGAACATTTAGTCTAGTGGCAAAAGATGTGCCCTTAGTGGCACTAGATTTGGGGTTTGATAATTAGCTATTAATCAGCTTTTATGCTCGCCATCCAAATCCACAAAAGAAGAAATATGATTATGTTTTCCATGACATATTACAGAGGAAAGTCATTTTGAAATTCAACGGGTATTAAAAAAATGATTACTTTTTCAATGACATCTTATGAGGGAAAGTCATTTTAAAACTCAACATGTATTTTTATTTTTGTTATTTCTTTTGTTAGTTGTCATCACTTGCATTTTCACTAGACTACTCTCATACTGATATATGAGATATTAGATTATGACCTTGAAAGAGATTATCAGTGTTTGTCAATACCGCAATATCATTATTAAACAATGAAAATAAGATACTAAATCATTGGAAGCATAATCCAAATCAGGGCAATAACTAAGTGTTGTTAGCAAATAAAAAGTGATATGCTGGAGTTCAAAACATAACCGGATTTAAGCTCCTTTTTCATCTGCAACGCTTCATTTCCCATCGCTTGCACCCTCAGCTTGGCTACTATTAGAATGTCTAGAGATGGCCGATGTTGCCAGGCTAGAGGAGGTTTCATCATTCACCAAAACTTCTTCATTAGGATATAAAGAAGGTTTTGGAGGCATTTCAAGGCTTTTGGCATCATCTGCTTCTAGCATTTTTATTACTTTATTCATTGAAGGGCGATCTGCTGGCTTTAGTTGTATACACCATAGTGCCACTATGAACATTTTCTTTGCTAAGTTCTTTTCCTCTTCAGTCAAATCTTCCATTTCTATATCTTTTTCTTCGTCAAATTGGTCATAAATCCACAAAGGAAAGTAAAGCTGGCTTGAATATTCAACATGTGGATTCAAATTCCTCCTTTGACTAGCCATTTCCATTAAAAGCATTCCAAAGCTATAAACATCTGACTTATATGACACTCTGCCAATATTCTTATAGAACAATTCTGGAGCCATGTATCCTATGGTCCCTCTTGCTGCAGTCAAAGTGACAATACTATCATCAGACGAATATAATCGTGCGAGTCCAAAATCTGAAATCTTTGGATTGAAATTGTCATCAAGTAGAATGTTGTGAGGCTTGATATCAAAATGCAATATTTGCATGTCACAACCATGATGAAGATAAGCAATTCCATGAGCTATTCCTAAAGATATCTCGTGTAATTTTTGAAGAGTCAAAGAGATACCTTCTTTTTAGAAAAAATATATTTATCTAGTGATCCGTTGGGCATGAATTCATAAACAAGAGCACGCTTTGTTTGTTGGACACAAAACCCAACAAGGCGTACCACATTAGCATGGTGAATCCTCCCAATAGTTGCCACTTCACTGATAAATTCTTGGCCATTAGCTTTGGATTTACCCAACATTTTGATAGCAACATCATATCCACCCTTTGATTTCCCTTTGTAGACAGTGCCGAATCCTCCTTCACCTAACTTATCGTTGAAACCTTTGGTCATTGCCTTCAAATCCTTGTAGGAGTATCTTATTGGAATGAGGTTGTGAAGTCGGATAAAGTCTTCGATGTTTTCGAACATTGACATGTGCCTTCTACGGCATTCATGTATAAACAACACTGATAGGAGTATGATGCCCAATGAAAATCTGACTGTGATGGGTGGCAAAACAGCTCTTCCAATGACCATTCCTAATTTTCTTGCAACAGTTGATTGGCTGGAAATGTAGTCACTATGGTAATCACGAGTGAATCTCTTCCCCCCTATTCCTTTTAGTCCTGCATGTGTTTATTTCCATAAAGGGTCATAAAATTAGCGAGTCTCTAAAATATCACTAATTTGATAGAAATGAAAGTCAGGTGGGAAAGAAATCGCCAATATCAGATTTCCAGTAAAGCACAAGACCTTCCTGCGAGTTCCTCAATAAAAGTTTTATACTACCTCTGGTCCTTGGCATAAGACTTCATTTGACTTTTATTTTGATTCTAAATATAAGACCTCAATTCACTTTGTCTCTCATATTTATGCATGTTTTTTTCAAGGTAATCCTTCTAATAATGATAGTACTAATCATTACACTTGCTTAAAAAGGATATTTTAGAAAAGACAACACCTATTTATTATAGATAACTAACTTAATTTATTTTCTTAATCTACTCAAACTAATCAACTAGTTCCTATATTTCGGACCGGAGGTAGTAAAATTTAAACAATCTCTTTCCAATAGTGACTATATTTTTCTCATTGATCTGAGATATAATTATAAAACTCTCACATCAATTTTAGAACATAATAATATAATTTCTGAACTTTTTAATGTCGATAAATAACTACTACGATAAATAATTATTACATTATAAAGTAAATCTTGTATTATATTAATTATTTTGGTTGGCATGGGCTGGTTTAATCTATTTAGTCTGGGCCTTCTGATTGGGCTTAATTAATTATCTGTTCCACCTGAACCCACCCCCACAAAAAAAAGGGGTAATTGAATTATTTCTTTTTAACCAGACTTATGGAAAATATCAACCAAATGTAGATGCTAGAATTGCAAACAATTAGTATGAACGCCAACTCAGTTGCTACTATAATTGCATTCAACAAATTATTATAGAATTAAAAAAAATGAAATACATTAAAAAGGTCACGAGCATGACAAAGAAAGTTAGTAAAAGAGAAATATAGAATAAGTATGCTGAGAATCATAGAACGTTACCTGTTGCAATTCCATTGATGAAATCTGAAAGAAAATTTTACAAAAATCAACGACAGTAATAATACGCAGCACACGATCAAATAAGCACTGTAAAGATCTTGACCCCCAGATAAAACATAAAAAAAAACTGTAAAGATTGATGGATGAAAATATGTCTTTTTTCCTTTTAGTAAAGCTGGCAGGTTCTTTTCCACACACACAGCACCGAAAAACTTTGGGAATCACGAGATCTGCTAGCATAGACTACCATCTCTTGATCTAATTATAAGACCTTATTTATAATCTACAAATAATGTCTTATAATTAGGACTGGAGGTAGTATAATCTAAGTATTTCCAAGTGTTTGGTTTAGTCAAAGTCCCTCACAGCGTGACAAATTAAGATTCAAATTTTTATTAAGAGAGGTGTTCATATTTAATGCTTAGTAACACTTTAAATAGGGTTTCCTTTCATAAAAGGATGCTTATGCATAGCAAAAAAAAGTATTACCTCATAAAAAGTTAGATAATTAATTTAAAGATATTAAAAAAATTAGCTAAATTTGTTGTGTGTAACAAATGTGTATTGGTATTCTTATACTGTTTTATTTAATCATACACGTGACTCCTTGATGTCCCATCTTTAAAGAAAAAAAGTTATGAATTTGGAAGACAAAATGTATTGAGGTATTATATTTATGACTAAATTCAATTTTTAACTGGCTCTTATATTAAGATTATATATATACAATTCTTAACAAACGAAACAAAATAAATAAATAATTTAATGTTTTCTTTATTTTTTAGTTAAAAACCCAAATTCAATATTTATTTTTAAGACCACTAAACTTAACAAGTCATTCTATTTATAAACTAGAAACATTACAGTACGTTTTTAAATTTCATATAGAGCATGGGACCTGCATTTCCTTGGGTTTTTTTTTGTTTGCCTCAAAGGGACGGAAGCATGGGACTTACATTGGTTTCTAAATTCGGGAGCCCTAAGATTTTCACTTAAAATACCAAATTAATTAAACAAAAATAGTATGCTTTTTCAAATCTATAATAGTATAGATTCTTTAAATTAATCTTTGAAAATACACGACTTTTTGAGACAAAAAATGATAAATTTTTTGTTATCCAAAATGAAACTTTTGAGACAAAAAACCTGATAAATTTTTGTTATCCAAAATGAAACAAGATGGAGAAAAAGATGATTTTTCAGGAGACTACCATTTTAAAGAAAATATTTAATAAAGTATTTTTTTATTTAAATGGTGCAGATTTATCTTGCAAATATTGTCGCACTCGCTGATTAATAGCGCATATCGACATTTCATCCCCCCCCCCCCCCCAAAAAGGTGAAACTTGAGATAAATTGCCTTACAAATTTGAAATAAGATAAGAAATCCTTTATCCTCCATTATTTTAAAATTAAACAAAAATAATATGGAAATGGAGAAAAAGGGGTTATATATGAAGAATGCCAATGTACTGCATCTTTTAATTTTGATAATTAACATGCATGTATTCAATAATATTTAAAAGTAAAATTAAA
Source organism: Neltuma alba (assembly GCF_004799145.2). Taxonomy (NCBI): domain Eukaryota; kingdom Viridiplantae; phylum Streptophyta; class Magnoliopsida; order Fabales; family Fabaceae; genus Neltuma; species Neltuma alba. The sequence continues at coordinate 667,935 of NW_021636103.1, forward strand.
GAGACTTATAACTTAAGTAGATAGTAAATTGAAAGATTAAATTCAATAAGAAGTTATTTGATGGAATTAAAACTAAACTATTGGTCTTGGTTTTTCAAAATAATTAAAATATTGATTGGATATTTCAAATTGTAAATTAGTCAATTTAATCTGTCACCAAATTTCTTAATTGTTTTCACCAAAAACGCTATCTAATGTTACCTTACCTTCCACAACTATGCGCAACTTTGACACCCCTGCATCATAACCAGGGAAAAAAGAACCAAGTGAATGAAAATCCATTAAAATTTAATTACATTATGTTTATCTTGACTGATTAATTCAGGCCAACAAATTGTTAAATCTGATTTCTGTTAATGGTACATCATTGATTAGGTGGGGACTAGGGAGAACATACACACATTAATTATCTAATACTACCTCGGGTTCTTAGTTTTTATAGAAAGTTAGTTGGGAGTTAAATTTGATTATAAATATAAGACTTCAATATATTTTGATAATCAATTTTCTCAAAATATCTTTGTTGATCGTAAAATTTTTTTACTAAAGGATAATTGAAATAACTTAATGTACATAATCAAAGAGGATAGTTATAAATATCAAAATACGTTTGTGACAAATAATTAAATTAACTAATTTTTTTAATATTTTCAAATTAGTTATCTAATTCTAATATTAAGGATAATATATAGTTAATTTTTTTTTATTTTTCTCAATTTAAGAACTAAAATTAAATTCATTTTTTATAATTCAGAAATAGTACAGTTAAATCTTAAACAAAATTCAAGGAAAAAAATCTTAAACAATTTTTTTAAAAAGAATAAATTGTGAACTTGAGATTTTTAGTTACAAATAATGCAATCTTTCAATTAATAAATAAAAACTTATATATTTACAAGACCTTGGATCAATTTAAAAGTATTTGTTGGTATCCTATTATTAAGTGGCTGATGTTTGAGAGTTCAACATCTACCACCAATTTGATCATTTAAGGGCAAAGCGAAGAAGATAGGATCCAATAATCTTATTGAAATAGAAACGGATACTTACGGCAATTGGAAAATATTCCGAAGGGGGTAAGGCATTCCGGAGTATGTGGCCAAGAATAAGATAGACATTGCAGACGTTTATTTTCAGGGCTGAAAGAGCAGATGGTGCCATGTGGACAATGAAGATCAGCACAGGCTCGTCGCCGCCATGAAAGCTCAAATCCATAGGAAAGCACCTTGTGAATATCAGCACACGACTTATTTCCACCAGGCACCAATGACTCCCAATCTGAGGCAATGAAAGTCACCGATATCAGACGACACTGAGGTTTAAACTGGGAAGCCAGCAAGTCTCCAGCCACAGCATAAAGATGGCCTCCTTGCCAATTCACGCACGGAGCCGTATCCACGTACGCTGCGTCGTCCCTCACTGCATCGCTGCAGTTCAGGTACCCCACCATCTCGTTTAATATAGATTCAGTTCCGTTGCTGTTTAGGGTACTAGCGATATAGGGATTCCTGCTATCTTCATAATACCCGTAAGGAGACACGAAAGAGGAGAAATCGTACATGGATAAGGGATAGAGAGGGAGGGAGGAGGTAGTACCCTCCTGAATGCCTTCATCTAAGAGTCGGATTGTGTAGTTGTCGTAGTTTATTCCCAGCACCCGGTATTTTCCATCAGGTAAACTAAGGTAAGTGACGTTGTCATCACAGACTAGCTCGTAGATCCGATCGCCGCAGTTAGGCGGGTCATCTGGTAGTCGAAATGGACGTCCGATGTTTGTGATGTTGCCGCACCGAGACGGAGCGCAGAACTCGGTGTGCTCTTGAGAATTCGTAAGTCCGTACAGTAGAAGCAGGGTAACCAACAACGGGTGCCAACACCTCAAGCCTTTCTCCCTGTCCATCATTCAGACTTCAGAATGATGTGCAGCTGCTCTACCTCTTGATTCTGAGCTTCAATCACTTACTTTCCTTCTGATTAAACGCAGCTCCATCTGCCTTTTCCATTTCCAGTTCCACGCGGCTAACTTGTAGTCACTAGTTTGGTCCAAAGTTGACTTCACTTTTTGACTAGTGACTTCTCTTTACAATTCCTTTGACCGGCTTTCTCTCTGAATATTGATGATATTTCCTTCTATCTTCCTTCGCCTGCTGTATGATTTAAGTGGGACGATATGACTAACTGTTATGTTCCTCCATTTTCCCTCAGATTAGGAAATGCAAATTCAATAATTTTTTCTGGAAATTTAAAAGAGATTGATAATTAAATTAAAAAGAAATCTCGGGTCAATCCGAAGCTGTAGCTTTCAGTAAGGAGCCCCAAAGGCCACGGCAAACAATTTGGGTCCACAATCACCTTCGAAGTTGCATCCTACTTCCCCTGCTTCCATTTTGAATGAGATATACGACGTGTCTCCTAACAATTACTCCTATTCAAATAGGTAGATAGGAATCTCAATCCAAGCTTCAGATTCAAAAGGAAATCCTTTGGTTACAATGTTTTCCCATCGCAGATTTTGGTTGTTGGTGATATTGCATGTATGGGTGCGCCTTCTGAAACAAGGGAATGGTGAGAACCACCAGCAGGTGCCTCATACTGAGACTCTTCCATTCCGTCTCAATGAAAATGGGACCATGGTTGAGTTTCCGTCTATTCCTGCTCTTGAAGGAGTCAGTTCCTTGTCGATTATATAAGCAATGAATCCCATATCCACTTAAAGTACGTGATCCAGAGGAATGTCTTCCCATGCTCTTTCTCCACGCCGTCTCTACAATTCATCAAGTATTTATCCTCTAGAGTATGATACTGACAATATGACCGAAAATATTACTTTCTTCAATTGTTCTTCGGCTGTTTCGAGATATACGCGCGAGTCCTGCCCAATTCTTGCCCTTGGCTCTGATGACAGTGTCCTGTCCGGGGACCTACTTTCCTGCATTATGATGTTTCGGTTAGATTCGCCCATACCGGCAGCGTCTTTTCGGAGGAACTCGATACCACTCAAAATTGAAAAGCATAAAACCAGCAAGATGCTCAGAATTGTTTTGCCCGGAACAGGTGAGACCTTAATAGGCTTTTCCTTTTCCATTTTTCCCCCCTAAAAAATATAATTCATTAGATTCTGGCTTGGATTGAAATAGAATGTTCATTTGCTGTGCTCGCATAACTCTAGGTTCGATTGTGCTGGTTTTGCTGTCGGTCGTGTGCGTTTACACATGTCGCTACTTCAAGAAGAAAGGAGATGATCAAGCAAGACTTGAAAAGTTTTTGAAGAATTACGAGGCACTTAAACCTACCAGATTCTCTTTCGCTGATATCAAAAGAACCACACACAGTTTCAAGGATAAATTAGGTGAAGGTTCTCACGGAACAGTCTTTAAAGGCAAGCTATCTGCTAAAATTCAAGTTGCTGTCAAAGTACTGAATAATTCAGATAATGATGGACAAGATTTCATCAACGAAATGGGGACAATGGGCCAAATTCATCACGTCAATGTTGTTCGTTTGTGGGGATTTTGTGCTGATGGTTTTCATCGAGCTCTTGTTTATGACTTTTTCCCAAAAGGCTCCCTCCAAAAGTTCATATTTTCCCAAGATAACAGAGAAAATTTCCTCGGGTGGTCGAAGCTGCAACAGATTGCTCTTGGCATCGCAAAAGGGATTGAATATCTTCACCAAGGCTGTGATTATAGAATTCTCCATTTTGATATCAATCCTCACAATGTGTTGTTAGATGACGAGTTCACCCCTAAAATTTCTGATTTTGGTCTAGCTAAATTGTGTTCTAAAAATCAAAGTATGGTGTCAATGACAATAGCAAGAGGAACTTTAGGATATATTGCACCTGAAGTCTTTTTTCCAAATTTTGGCCATGTGTCATACAAATCAGATATTTATAGTTATGGGATGCTACTCTTGGAAATGATCAGTGGAAGGAAAAATGTTGATACAAACAAAGAAACTTTTCAAGTTCTATATCCAGAATGGATTCATAATTTGATCAAAGGAGAAAACATGAGTATTTCTATAGAAGATTAGAATTGCTAAAAAACTGGCAATTGTAGGACTTTGGTGCATTCAGTGGCAATCAATAAATCGTCCATCCATGAAAACAGTGGTACAGATGTTGGAAGGAGAAGTAGATAAACTAAAGGTGCCTCCAACTCTGGTTGATTTGACTGCTTCAACCAGTACAAGTACTATTATTCCTGCAAGGCATTTGAATTTAGAGTCATGAATATGTACGTTGGGTTGCCAAGTATATATAGCTTTTACTTTTACTGAATGTATTTTGTAAAACTTTTGAATCCTTTTATTATCAATGTGCATGTAGAACACTCATCCATGTATCCCAATAGAAAGAGATCTCAGGACTTTCAAAACAAGTTAGAAGGATATGATAAATTGCCAAAAGTAAGAACAAGTTAAAAAGGCATAAAATTTGAAAATGATATCGTAAGCATATGCCTCCGAGTTTTCACAAAAAAACTGCAGTGCAACATTTCTACTGGTAGCATGGTTTTGCTTTACCACTGGGATAAGATGTGGGTTGAGCAACTTCTCTCAGATATGCTTGTTTGTGTCTACAGAAATGAACGGAGAGAAGTGGTCAATTTGTGAGTTGTTTATTATTGTTTCATACGTTTTGAATATCTCACAATTAATTTGTCTATGGGTTTGGAAAGATCGAAGTGGTTAGAGCATAAAGTGGCAGCCAATGCATTAGACCGTAGTAATTAAATATTGGTTTAATTAATTAGCTATTGAGTTGTATCGTTGGTTATTAATTTATCTCAATTAATTATTATATTTAATATTTTTTAATTTGTTTATTATATTTCTTTATTAACTATTTAAATATTATGAATTTGTGATCTGTAATTAAAAAATATTGAATTATTAATTATTAAATTAATTAGTAATTACTTTTCTTATTTACTATTTTTAATTAATAATTCTTGGTTTCGGTCATTTTTCGTTCATTCATATTAATATAAGTTGTTTATTTGATTTGTAATTATTACGAACTATAAACTGTGCTCATAAAAAGAATCTCGAGCCCCATGATCCTATCTCAAACTATAAACTGTGCTCATAAAAAGAATCTCGAGCCCCATGATCCTATCTCATCCCAAGAGCCTCCAGTAGTACTGGTAATACCTGCGAATTGGCTAATGACGGGTTATAGGTTATTCAGTGTAGGTTGAAAAGGCCCGTTTACTAACAGGTTGGCTTTCAACTAACCCTAATCGACCACCAACCAGTCAGAATTATATACCCTTTTTTCATTTTTTTTAATGTTAGCACTAAGTTATAAATAATCAAAAATTAAGACAATACAAATAATTTAAAATATTACGAACATTCAAACAAAATTACAACACATTAAAATACAAACAACTTATATGATTGTCCAAATATGATAAAACACAATTCAAACATAATTTTTTTCCAATGAAATCAACATGCAACAATGAATAACCATCTTGATCTAATTATCTCTAATAGTAATGACATTTAAAGTGGAAGCATTGTTTGAAGCTAGTTCAATGTTGACTTTGACAATAGTAGCAGCAACACCTTCCTTCTGCTCAGATTCATCTGCCACAAATAATTAAAAAAAATTAAAATAACGCAAACTATTCCTATTACATATAAATGAATAAATATAATTATATTACTAGATGGAAAATCCAAAATCCAATTACGGTTGCAGATAAGGGCTTGATTATTTTCTTAGAGAAGGAAACTTCGATACTTTGTGAAAACTCGTGAACCAATGCTAAAAGTTGATTTATTAGCCACTGTAATGATTGATATACTAAGAATATCACATGCCATCTTTTAAAGACAAGGAAATCAAGTTGAGTTAGTCCTCTGATACCCCAATACATTCAATTTACGAAACACACGAGGATTAAGTCTTGCTTCTTCCAAATAGAAATTAAGCTTAGATTTTTCTATTTTTGACAATCATTGATATGGCCACTAAGATAATCCTATATGATATAAATAAAGCATCAATAAAATGTTAATCAAATTGACATTAGTATAAGACATTTAAAAAATGGAAAATTTAAAACTTACACCAAAAGCAACAAAGAAATGGTCATTATCATCTGTATGTCCTGCAACATGAGTAGACTGGCTAGAAGATGATGTTGGTCCCAAGACATTGACATTACTACAACTTGATTCATCTCCACCTCCGATAGAAACTGAAGATGATGATCCCATACTTTTATACTCATTGGAAATATAGTATAATTTCGTCCTAATGCTTTGAATCTTGTCACTATAATTTATAAGATCAAGTTGTGTATAAGTAAACTTTATGATGTCAAACTTCATCCGGGGATCAAGAATAATTGCAAGTGCAAGTATAACATCATAATTATATTCATTCCAATACTTGTCAAACTTGTCAACCATCCTCATAGCTATATCTTTAATAACTACCATTAAACACATGTTTTCTTTACAATGATTCAATTTTTTAGATATGCATGAAATACATGTTAGAACTTGGATATGATGACCTAGAAATTAACCTCATTATTGCTACAAATAGACTCAAGAATTTGCACATCTCCTCGGCTCTAGACCACTTTTAATTTCACTTGTTGGACAAAGATGATAATGGGTGTCATTGAAATCTAAGTTGGCAAATGCAGGATGATATTTAATCACACTTTGAAGCATATGTGGAATTCCATCTAGTTCTGATAAATCATATTTTTATATACTTGGGATATATATTTTAGGCTATTTTAAGAAGTAGATTGAACTTTAATTCCATTAGTAAACAAATAAATTGTTGATGCACTTGAGTGAAAGAATTAAGCAGTTGTGATATTTTAATAATTCTTCTCATTAAATTTCACTATTGGATATTACTTCTGTCTTAATATTTTGAATTCAGGGGCAGAATTGTAATTTTGGAATGACAGAAACATTTTTCCCAGAAGAAAGGAAAAGGGAGTTCAAAGGAGATGAAATTCCATCACTAATGGAAACTAATTTCCATCACTAAAGGAAAGGGAATTCCACCGAAGGAGCTGAATTATAATTGCGGGAAAACGAAAATGAATTGAAGTAATCACTCCATGCCAGCTAAGACGGAACGGAAGAACAAAACGGAATAACAGAAAAAGAGTTCTTTACGGGGCAGAGAAGAGATATATATATATTCTGGAGACAGAAAATCGAAGAGTGGTTGTTTTTCCGGAAGTCAGCAAGTGGAAATTGAGCTCCTATTCTTCCAACTGATCGGTATCCTCTGGAGTGGAAATCACCGAACTTGAAAGCTTCCATGGAGATACTACATTCGAACATCAAAGAGGAGGCAATGACTATCATGCGTAGCTAAATCCACAAATTCTTCCAAGAGTAGAACTAAATCCGAGCTACTGGATTGAGAAGGGAGTTGTTTTCATCTATCTCTTTCAATTGCTCTGCTAGTTGTGGAGTATTTAGGAGAGAATTCAGTTGTATTCTGTTTTAGATGATTAGATGAATGCTATGTAATTGAACGCCGTAAAGACTCGGTAGTCCATTCTTGAATTAGTAGTTAATTAGATCCTTATTACAGTTCAGTGAAACTAAATATTGTGGTCTGATTAATTGATTCATTTGAATAGAAGTTCTATTTGATTAAGAATGTTGAGTCCTTTGCTCGTTCAGTACATTTAGCTCCAGATCAGATTAAGGCAATGAAGATGAAGTGAAACTCTTGGGGGAATTGATATTCTGATTGTATTTTTCTTGAGTTCCATCATACCGCTTGCATTTACATTCATTCTCATTTTAACACTGCACCTGAAAGTCAACAAAGAATTTTTCTTGTATTGATCTGAATGTGTTTCTTCTGCTATATGTTCTACAAGTAAATTGTGTTAATTTTACTTAGAAAGTGAGAGAGTTATTAGACCAAGTGATTCGACACTGAGGTTGCATCAGTATACTGCATACTCTTTCTTTATTATTTTTTATTGCCTATACGACTAAGGACAAATCAAATGGCACCGTTGCCAGCCTTTTAACTCCTGAATATTCATTGTTACTCTATTCTGTTCTAGTTTTCTATTGACAATCCCAATTTGCTGTCATTATCTTGTTTCCACCTGAATAAAATACTCTTGTATGAGCCATGACTTTGCTGAATTTTACCCCCTGGATATAGAAATTAATAGAACCTTAAGAAATCTGAAAAAAGCCAAACAGCTTCAGCCAACCATTGCTCCACCAGAAACCTCACCTGCTCCTCTTACACCTTCATCTATTGATTCAGCCAGCTCTATTCCAATGCACATATCTGATATAGAATCCTCTTTAGGACATTTTGTAGATCAACATTTTATCATGAATCCACATCTTGATTCCAATAATCCTAGGCCTAATGATCCTAATAATGCCAATCAAGAACAGGAAGCTGAAAACAGGCCTGAGCATTTAAATGTTAATCCTGAAGCTGAAAATAGAAGTATTAGGGAGTTGAATAATTCTGCTGTTGATTATGATCCGTATGGTCTGTGGAATAATTCTGTAAATTTTGAAATTAAAAGTTCTCTGCTGAATGCAATTCCTAAATTCTATGGTCATGCAGGGGATGATCCACATGAACATTTACAAGACTTGTATATGGCATGCTCTTCCTTCAAGCCACCCACCGTATCAATTGAAGAGGTGCTGAAGAAAGCATTTCATTTTTCAGTTCTGGGTGATGCTAAGGAGTGGTTAAGGTCTCTTCCCCAACATTATGCTATGCTCACATGGTCCCAATTACAAAAGTTATTTTTGGAAAGATATTTTCCAGCATCCAGAACAGCAACTTTGAAGGAGATTTATAGTGTTAGACAGAATAAAGGAGAATCTTTGTATGATTACTGGTCTAGATTTGTGGGAATGTTAACTCGCTGCCCTCACCACCAAATACCAAAACAATGGTTGATCCAATATTTTTATGAAGGCATGCTTCCACAAACAAAAGCTACAACTGATGCTGCTGCCAATGGATCTATTTTAGATCTAACACCAACAACTGGATGGGATCTTCTTGAAAAAATGGCCAGAAACAATCAGCAATTTAGCTCAAGAGACATATATGATGTAGGAGAAGTGAGTAATGGACATACTTCTGACTCTGTTTTGCAGCGTCTAGTGGCACAAATGGAGAGTTTGAAAACTGAAATCTCTACTGTTCATCATACTCCTTCTCGACCAATGGCACCATGTAATCAAATTGTAGCTCCTTCTTGTGACTATTGTGGATCTTCTATGCATCTTCCTGCTGTTTGTCCTTCCAAATTTGAAGAAGTTAATGCTTTTTACCAAAGCAAGCCTAACCAGTACCAAAAAAGAGACCCATTTTCTGCCACATACAATGAAGGATGGAGGGACCATCCTAATTTACGGTGGGGGGTGGTGACAATAGGAACTTTAATAATAAGTTTTTATCCAACAATGCTGGACCATCACAGTTTCAGACCCCAAATCAGAATCTAGTTGAACCATCCAAAATGCTTGTACCTATTCAAGATAATTCTAGCAAGAATGAAGACACTAATTCACTCTTGAAGGACTTGATGACACAGTTGAACAACCAAATGGTTGTAGACAAGCAATCTCTACTGAATCAAAGGAAGGAAGACAAAAATTTCTATAATTCTTCACTGACATCAGTACTGCAAAAAATGGACAGTGATAGAGCAACCATAAATTCCCAGCTCACGTCTATTTGCAAGGATTTGGAAGAAGTCAAGATGAAGAATTCCAATCTTTCCTCTTATGTTACACAACTATCCAATAGCATGAGTAATCAACAAGCTCAAATGGGAGGCACTTTACCTTCAAATACTGTCATCAATCCTAAAGCACTACATGCTATAACTTTGAGAAGTGGGAAGAAAATTGGGAATGTTGAGGAAGATGAAGAAATTTCTCTGCAAAATAACCACTTGGAGGACCAGAAGGGCACACGTAAGGTTATATTGAAGACAAATGCCTCAAATAATCAAGAATCAGAGGCAGCTACACTCAAAGAGCAATCTGAACGAAAATCAGACAGTGGATGGAAAGACCGGACAGCATCTATAGAGCATGATTCCACCAGTAACGATTTTGGGTGTTCTGCAACTGCTCAGCATCTGGAAGCTGATAAATTGAATTCCAGTGAATGTAAGATACCGAGTACAGGAAAAGAAGCTGGAGATTCAGGTAAGAACTTTGACTTGAAGGATTTACCATTTCCTAAATCTTATCTGTTAGGCAAGAAAAAGAAAAATGAAATGCTGGAAAAAGAAATGATGGATCTGTTTAGCAAACTAGAGGTTAATGTGCCTATGTTGGTGTTAATTAAACAAATGCCTAGTTATGCTAAGTTTCTGAAGGAATTATGCACACATAAAAGGATTTGCAGACCCAATAAAAGAGTCCAACTAGGTTCTAATGTTTTAGCATTATTCAAGCCTCAATCACCTATCAAATGTGCCAATCCTGGCTCCTTTACAGTCCCATGCCAAATAGGAAATTTGAATTTTAGTAGTGCACTTTTGGATCTGGGTGCTGCAATTAATGTAATGCCTCATTCAATTTATAATTCATTAGGGATCACAAACATTAAAACTACCAGTGTAATACTTCAATTGGCTAATAGGAGTACTAGGAAACCTTATGGATTTTTAGAAGACATCTTAGTCAAGGTTAAGGGTCTTGTAATCCCAGCAGATTTTTATGTCTTAGACATGTCAAATGAATCTTGCCTTGAAGAACCTTTGATATTGGGAAGACCATTTTTGAGGACTGCAAATACTGTGATTAGCTTAAAAGATGGTTTTATTACAATGGAAGTTGGTGATCAGGTTGTCAAGTTTAATGTTTATGAGGCCATGAAACATCCATTTGAAGATTATTCCTTATTGGGGTTAAATATGATTGATACTGCCATTGATTGTGCCATTGAAGAACATGGAATGACTTTACATAAATATGCTGAAAATGAAGAAGAAGAATGCAATGTTTGTCCATTTGATTCTGCCCTTAGCCCTTTGAATTCTATCTTCTCTCATGGCTTAGAGAGTGATGTGTGTAGTATTAGATGCTTGACATTTGATAGCTCACTTTCCACCTCTAATGCATTTCACTTCTATTTTTCAGAATCGAATGATAGTTCTATTCCTTCATTTTCTGAATATAACGCACTTGGGAAGGATATTTTGTGTAGTTTTACAGAATTACAGGGTTTGTTTGACAATGACTCTACAGTCGGAAGTGAAGAAGTATTTCAAAGCTACACAAGTGCATCTGATAGCTTGCTGGAAAATTGTACAATAATTAGATCTGAATCCCCAAGTGCAGGTGCACAATGTTGTGACATGGCTATACCTTCCGCACATCAATTTCAGAGGTTGAGACAGCAAGTGCAACATTTCGACTCAAGGAATTCAGAAGCAGAAAGTACAACGCAATGCACAAATTCTGCATCACCAATGCAAACTAACCTTATTACCAAGAAGGGGAGTAATTTGAGACAAACTACATTGACTGATTTCTTTTCACCGAAATTAAACACTTCCTCACCTAAGTCTTGTGCTGTTATTGATGCAGGAATTACCACACAGAAAGATGCAGCACTGAATCTGACTCAATATGGGAATGTATCTATGGATAGTGAAGAGCATATCAGATCCAGATATGATGAAACTGAAACAACAGGGAAGTTTCTCGGTGCCCTTGAACTTAAACAGCTTATTCCTTCCATTGAACAACCCCCTGATGTTGAATTAAAACCATTACCCCACAATCTGAAATATGTTTTCTTAGAAGCAAATGAAAAGCTACCAGTAATAGTAGCTAATTCTTTGACTGAACTTGAGGAAACAAAACTGATTTCTGTTCTTAAGAAATACAAAAGAGCAATTGGATGGACTTTGGCTGACATACCTGGAATAAACCCAACAGTATGCACACATAGGATATTATTACATGAGAATTCTAGAGCTATAAGACAGCCACAAAGGAGACTTAATCCCTTAATGTTGGATGTGGTAAAAAAAGAAATAACCAAATTGCTAAGTGCTGGTATTATTTTTCCAATTAGTGATAGTGAATGGGTTTCACCTGTCCAAGTTGTTCCTAAAAAGAGTGGCATCACGGTTGTAAAGAATGAGAAAGATGAATTAATTCCAACTAGGGTCCAAAATTCTTGGAGGGTTTGTATTGATTATAGAAAAATTAAATGATTCTACAAGAAAAGATCATTTTCCACTCCCTTTTATAGACCAAATGTTGGAAAGATTGGCTTGTAAATCTCATTACTGCTTCTTGGATGGATTTAGTGGATACTTTCAGGTTCCTATAGCACCAGAAGACCAATACAAAACAACCTTCACTTGCCCCTTTGGGACCTTTGCATACCGAAGAATGCCATTTGGATTATGCAATGCTCCTGCAACTTTTCAAAGGTGTATGACTTCTATCTTTAGTGAGCTTTTAGAACAAGGTGTTGAAGTATTCATGGATGATTTTACCTTGTATGGGGACTGTTTTGATGACTGTTTACTAACTTTGGAAAAAGCTTTAGCTAAATGTGTAGAAAAGAATCTGATTCTTAATTTTGAGAAGTCCCATTTCATGGTAGACAAGGGGATAGTTTTGGGGCATTTGATATCACAGCAAGGAATCGAAGTTGATAAGGCAAAGATAGAAGTGATTTCTTCATTACCTTATCCAACTACATTAAAAGAATTAAGGTCATTCTTGGGTCATGCTGGGTTCTATAGGCGCTTCATAAAGAATTTTAGTCAAATTGCTTTACCTCTTTCTCAATTACTGCAAAAGGATGCTGATTTTGTCTTTGATAAGTGTTGCAGGACTGCTTTTGACGAATTGAAAGCCAAGCTTGTGTCTCCACCAATCTTAACATCTCCTGATTGGAACTTAGACTTTGAATTATCTTGTGATGCCTCCAATTCTACTGTGGGGGTGATGCTGGGACAAAGGGTAGAAAGACTATCAAGAGTTATTGCATATGCATCTAAGACATTAGATAAGGCACAAACCAACTATACCACCACCGAAAAAGAATTATATGCCATAGTTTTTGGTCTGGACAAATTTAGGCAATACCTATTGCATTCTAAAGTTGTTATTTTCACTGATCATGCTGCTGTAAGATTCTTGTTCAAAAAGCCCCAATCAAAGCCTAGGTTACTTAGATGGATGCTATTAATACAAGAATTTGATGTTGAAATAAAAGATAGGGCAGGGGCAGAGAACTTAGTTGCTGATCATTTGAGTAGGTTGCCTAATAATTCGAAAGGGATGGATGATTCAGATTTGATTTGTGATGCATTTCCTGATCATATGCTTTGTGCTATCACTGTTAAAGAGCCATGGTTTTCAAATTTAGTCAATTATTTAGTGGCTGATGTGGTTCCCCCATTCATGAATCAATTTCAGGTCCAGAAATTGAAAAGAGAAGCAAAATATTATGTATGGGATGCTCCACATTTGTGGAGATTGTGCAGTGATCAATTGATTCGGAAATGTGTTGCAGATGAGGATATTCCTTCCATATTAGAATTTTCTCATTCTTTGTCATGTGGTGGTCATTTTAGTGCAAGAAAAACTTCAAGAAAAATTTTGGATTCTGGTTTTTATTGGCCTTCTTTGTTCAGAGATGCTTATGAATTTTGTAAAAATTGTGATAAATGTCAGAAATTTGGTGGGATATCTAAAAAACAAGAAATGCCTCAACAACCCATGTTATTTTGTGAAATTTTTGATGTTTGGGGCATTGATTTCATGGGTCCATTCCCCCATCACATGGTTTTTCCTATATTTTGCTAGCTGTTGATTATTTGTCCCGTTGGATTGAAGCTGTAGCTACTAGGAAAAATGATGCTCAAACAGTAGTGAAGTTTCTGAAATCTAATATATTTTGCAGATTTGGGATTCCTAGAGCTTTGGTTAGTGACCGTGGCACTCACTTTGCAAACAAACTTATGGAGACATTGCTGTCCAAGTAAGAGGAAAAGTAGAGTAAAGCTTGAGATGCAAGGTAGTGAACTTACCTATTGTCATTGCTTGATGTTATATGCTTGTGTGTTGCCGTGTACATGTTATTGAATATTATTGTGACATGTTTTAGCTACTCTAATTACTATTCATGATGAGTAGATTATGTCTCCATGGCCATGCATCAAGAAGTTAGCTTTGAGCATGCTAATATGTCACTAATTAACAAGAGAATACACAAGTTACGTGTAGTGCATTAGCATCCATCTAGCATGATTAATATGGTACTGTTTGCTACTGAGATTTTCCTGAATCTCACCCCTCTCTAACCACACCATATAGGCCAATCAATGATGGGCAATAATGGCATGAGAAGCAAGGAGAAGAAAGTGGAGAATTATTGATGTCAATGAATTATATTATTATTCATTGTGTAATTCTCTTATTATGTAATTTATGTTATGGACGCATATGATGCCATTTATTTAATTATAATATTTATGACATGTATAGAAATGTATGAGCATGAATGGAAAAGAGTAAGCCCATGTTATGTATGCCAAAGAAATAAAAAGAATTAAAGTAAAGAGATGTTAAGGGATAAAACGTATGTCCTAGAGCAGTGAGTTTTAGCTCTAGTTTGACCTACCAATGAATGATTTAAGTCACGAGATTTGGCAGACTTATAGTACATATCCCAAGCTTTAAAATGAGAGGTAGATCATCTCAATTGGATGTGTGCACAAGGAGATACAAATTTCCAAAGTTGAGGCACAGAATCTGGAAGTTTCAGATTTTTGAAATGAATAGTAATATCTATTGATTTAACTGTACAAATTGGGCAAGGATAAGTCCAATTGGATATTTTTTCTCTTAAAGAGCATCAAAATAGCTTTCAATAGAATTTTAGATCACCCCAATATGATTTTATATGGAATTAGTTATGAATTTTTGAAGTTGGACCTGTAATCTGTGAATTAAACAGTGAATAGTAACCGAGTAATTATGTTGGAATTTTTAAATCCACGAGCTTGTGTCATGATCTGCTTGAACCATACTGGGCTAAAGGCAAGACGTTTCATTTTGGTATCAGAGCAGAGGTTCTGACAAGTATGTAAACAGAACAAAGGTTCTGGCAAGAGTTGAGACAGAACAGAAGTTCTGGTAGAGGTCCTTCCAAGGTATAAGCAAAGTATTGGTTCAAGCAAAGCCTAGTATTAGAGAAAACCTAAATTAGAAAAGTAACGGGTTACTAGGATTGGTCCAACTGAGGCTAAGGTATTGAGGTATTTTATTCAAGGGAAAGAGACATAGAAGAGAAGTAAGAATGATATATAGAGTAACCTGAGAGATAGGTAGTCACTGCTAAGAGACTCGCCCTTAGGAGAGGAATGGTTGAGCTGAGAGAGCTTGACCAGGAGGAATGAGTTAAAGTTAAAGACATCTCCAGAGGGTAATGACTAAGAGTATGGTAAGCCAATAAGGGGTAGGAGTCCATGCCCCAATAGGGAAGCAGGGTGACAACCTAAGCCTCAGGTGATCTGGTTAAAGGTACCTGACTGGAATGTCACACAGCGGAGGTGTTTTAATGATCAATGCCTACTGTGTAATATGGTCACTTTATGATTAGTATATGACCATAGAAGTGATTGGTTAAAGGTACAGTATGCTAGTCAAAGGTATAAGTTAATGCCCTAGTAAGGGAACCGAATGTCAACCTGTACCTTAAGTAATCAATGTGACTTCAATAAAGGCAAGGTAATAGGATGAGATGTTTGAGGTTTGTTCAAATCCCTGAATAGAGTTAGAAATCCCTAAGGGATAGTGAACCAAAAGGGATAGAGATTAGATGATAATAAATGAAGGGTCAATAATAACCTAGATACCACATAGCAAGGTGATTAAACGTTCATTGTGTAATGTGATAAGGGTATGGTGATCAATACTTGACCTAAGAATAATTGGTCAAGAGGTAAAGAAAGTTAGAGAGAGTAAAGTGAGGCAAGATCACTCTTAAGGATAGAGATGAAAGGAAATGAATAAGAATATGATAGTGGATGGTTGCATTGGGAACTAATGCACAGAGAGAGAGATAAGCATATTCCTGGTGATACCTAGAGCTCAATGATGCTTAGATATATGATAATGTTAGGGACTAAACAGTACTCTTTTATGTCCCTAAGGCATCCAAGAGCGTGCAACCATGTAACTCAGGCCATTAAGGAATCTAAGAAATGAGATTCCTATAGCTAGATGCCATAGCCTATAAGATTGAGTAATCCAATGGAGAGCTCCCTTTGATAGGGATATGGTATTCAAGGAATGTACCCTGGCAGAGATTGCATATGAGGAAAGTCTTGACCATGAAGTACCTCTCTAAGATTAGGAAGTGGTTCTCCGAATCAGAGTGACGCTGCTCTAGTAAGAGTAAGCTATCCTCTGAAGGAATGAAACAGAAAGTAAGTGGCTGAGTTGACGATGCTCCAATTAGAGCAATCTATCCACCCACAGGAAAAGTAAAAGCAGCCGAGGCAAGGCATAGGACGGACCTTACCCCAGAGAGAGAGTGAAATTGGTTAAGACAATAGCAGTGTGATATGCAAATAGATGCTCCTTGAGCTTAACAGGGTACTATGGAATACTGAAGGATAATGAGAATGTGATGATATAAGTCCTCTCCTGATGCTGTCTGAATTATTAAGAGATAGCAAGGACTACAGAGTCCTAAGACAAGGCAGGCTAGCATTGATATAATGGCAAGCTAATGGGCTCTAGAGATGAGCCAGTACCTCGGTATTCGAAAGGCACAAAGAAAGGAAAGTGGCCTAAGGAAGCTAAAACTAAGGGCTAAAGAAATATGGAAAGGCTAAGAATTCCAGGAGTTGACGGAGAGGATTGAGTAAGGCCTAAGAAGATAATACTGATATCTGTGATTAGTCTTGGGGAATAATCAGTCAAGTTGCTAGCTGAGTGGAGGTGACTTATTTTATTACTCAACTCTATGGTCTAGAGTCTCCTAGAGATCCTAAGATGGTTCAGATTAATGGTAGTATTCCAGGGTCATGATGGATCCTGAAGAGGCTTACGGTAGAGCGCAGTAGCTCCCCAGGTCATAGTAGACCAAGCCTAAGAGAAAGTGGCTAAGCCTTAGGGGTAAGAGTACAGTACCTCTTTTGGAAGACTATGACCAGAGATGAGTTTAAGATACTGAAGTCTCCTTCAGCAGTGGACTAATATAGAGAGAGTACCCTTGACTTGTTCCAGACACCTCTATTGTTGATTAGACTGTGCTCAATTCTATTCTAGTCAATGAAGAAAAGAAAGGAGATATGCCCTTAAAGTAAAGGGGAATAGCAGGGTATACAACAAAGAATAGATAAAGGTTGTATTAAGAGAACCTAAAATGCCATGGTATAGTAAAATACCAAGAAGACAGGCACACTGTCGTGGCATTATTATGAAAGGATGAGCCTAAAGTATAGGAAGAATATGAGCAATGGTGACAAAATGCTTAAAAGCAAAGGCCATGCTCATGTAAATGACAGAAAGGTATAGAACAACAAGTTATGTAAGTATGAAGCCCAGGGTTGAAACCTAAAAATGAGGTATAATGAAAAGTTGAAGAGGTCAAAGTTAAGTATAAGTGAGGATATTCTCCTCAGTTAACCTCTCATTAAAGGTGAGCATAGAGGGTTGACTCGGAATTTCGAGGATGAAATTCTTTTTGAGAGGGGAAGAATTGTAACATCTAAACTTTTGGGTCTAGAAGTACCAAAAATAGCCTGAATTGGATAGGCTACTAGACCCCTTTTGAGCAGAAGTTCCAAAGATGAGAAAGGAAGACAAAGCAGTTTCAGGGACTAAACTGCAAAGTAAAAGTTTTAAGGGGCTACAGTGTAATTCAAGTTAGAGGCTCCAGTAAAGTCTCGAAGGCCCAGAGAGAGAAAAGAGACTAGATATAAGCCAAAGGTTAAGCTAGAAGCCTCAAAAAGAGGATTATATGAAACTAAGTCCAAGCAAGGACTAAATCGTAAATTCAGAAAGTTATGACCAAAAGGGATAAAAATGGAAGAGTATACAAAGAATTCCAAGAAAATCCTAAAAAATATAAAATAATATTCTAAGGCTCTTCTGTGAAGAGAAAAGACGAAAATACCCCTGAGGTAGCTTAAAGGGAAGTTATGAGGTTGGCCGGTAAAAAGTATACCGTTTGAGGTAATTATTTAAAATAGCAAGAGACCTCAAAAATGTATACAAAAATAAGGTTAAATGGTTGAAAGGTTGTACTAATTTATAAAATTAGTCCCGCAACCAAAAGGCCAGTGGAGTGGCTTTAATAAATTAAAGAGCCGGTTTTGTCGATAAAAGGGCATTTTGGTAAATGAATTTTTATGCAAGGCTTAAAGGGAGTGTTATGGCCTAAGAAAATTCATAGATATTCTCTAGAATTAAAGAGAATTTATGGAGCAAACAAAAGAATTTTCTGAGCTCTGGAAGGCCTAAAGGAAGCCGGAGAAACGTGGGCCAAGTAAATTCGGAGGAATTAAGTTTGATCCAACGACTAGGATCTAATCTCCCATCTACTCCACCACTTTCATGACACTTGGCATCTTTTAGAAGGTTGAGATAAGCATGATGCAAGAGGATGATGCAATGATGATGTAAAAGTCAACTTGAAGTTTCAAAATTGCCCTTACCCTTTCTATTAGCCACCAAGGGTATTTTGGTCCACTCAAGCCAAAGTTTTGGCTATAAATAGGCACTCCTCCCCTCATATTTTTGGCCAAGCAAGGATCTATGGGGGAAACTCTACCGTCTTGCATCTAGAGAGAGAAAGAGCTATTTCTAGTGAGAGAAAGTCCACCTAAGTTCAAGCTTCAAGATCAAGGTATGTGATGGTTATAGCACCTGATTTTAACCGTATCTGGTTCTGAAATTTTGCATGCTTAAAGTACACTCTGTGACCTTTGAATCCATGGTAGAACACTTCATTTGGATATGAGTATGATTTATGGTGATATTTCAAAGTTAGGGTTTGAAATCTGGAAACAGTGTTGAACTTTTGGAAGAGTTTTGACTTCCGTACAATTCTGGTGCTGTTAGACATAGAATTGGTTCCTGAAACTATTTTTCCTTTAACTTTAACTTAAGGAGATTTCAGAGAGACTTAGAACCACTCAATTTTGATTTTTCTAGAATTAATTATGAATTTTCAAAGTTGAGCAAAAATTCTGGAGATTCTGCGTGAACAGTGCCCGCGAAGCATAAATTCCAAATTTGATCTAATTGAATCTAAGGCCATCTAAAGTGGTCCTAATTGACAAGAAATATATCTTAATTATAGGAAATGATAAGATTTATGTTAGAGAAGTTAGAAAGAAAACCCTAAGAGCAAGAGAAAGGGTTGAGGTTCAAGAGAGCTAGTCTTGAACTTTATGTAATCTAGTGGTCCTAATGGATTATATGATCATTATGGTTATGTTTAGGACCTTTGGAACATCCAAGAGGATGTTTAGTGATGTTCATCTGAATGCCCACATGGTTGGAAAGTCAAGGAAGTCAAAGGAAAAGTAAGTGGAAAGCTTGAGATGCAAGGTAGTGAACTTACCTATTGTCATTGCTTGATGTTATATGCTTGTGTGTTGCCGTGTACATGTTATTGAATGTTATTGTGACATGTTTTAGCTACTCTAATTGCTATTCATGATGAGTAGATTATGTCTCCATGGCCATGCATCAAGAAGTTAGCTTTGAGCATGCTAATATGTCACTAATTAACAAGAGAATACACAAGTTACGTGTAGTACATTAGCATCCATCTAGCATGATTAATATGGTACTGTTTGCTACTGAGATTCTCTCGAATCTCACCCCTCTCTAACCAACCATATAGGCCAATCAATGATGGGCAATAATGGCATGAGAAGCAAGGAGAAGAAAGTGGAGAATTATTGATGTCAATGAATTATATTATTATTCATTGTGTAATTCTCTTATTATGTAATTTATGTTATGGACGCATATGATGCCATGTATTTAATTATAATATTTATGTCATGTATGGAAATGTATGAGCATGAATGGGAAAGAGTAAGCCCATGTTATGTATGCCAAAGAAATAAAAAGAATTAAAGTAAAGAGATGTTAAGGGATAAAACGTATGTCCTAGAGCAGTGAGTTTGTAGCTCTAGTTTGACCTACCAAATGAATGAGTTAGGTCACAAGATTTGGCAGACTTATAGTACATGTCCCAAGCTTTAAAATGAGAGGTAGATCACCTCAATTGGATGTGTATACAAGGAGATACAAATTTCCAAAGTTAAGGCACAGAATCTGAAAGTTTTAGATTTTTGAAATGAATAGTAATATCTATTGATTTAACTGTACGAATTGGGCAAGGATAAGTCCAATTGGATATTTTTTTCCTTAAAGAGCATCAAAATAGCTTTTAGTAGAATTTTAGATTACCCCAATATGATTTTATGGAATTAGTTATGAATTTTTGAAGTTGGACCTATAATCTGGGAATTAAACAGTGAATAGTAACCCGAGTAATTATGTTGGAATTTTTAAATCCTCGGGCTTGTGTCATGATCTGCTTGAACTATAACGCTTACGAATGCGTACTCTGAGGGGCTAAAGGCAGGACGTTTCAATCCTCATATTCCAAAATATGAGAGGGATATGGCTGGTATTCTTCTATTAAGAAACATGGAATAAGTCATGTATCTATTTAAGATTAGGGGATAGGGCCAATTCATAAGCTACTGGCTTAAATTTTAACAAAATTTGGAAGGGTCTTCAGTGTTAACTACTTCGTCTTAGGGGTTTAACCCATTCCTATGATTAGTGTCTCCAACCACAACTTCTAACGGCTTCCTTCTTCGGTTTGTATAGCTTTTCTGCCTATTTTGTGTTGTTGGCAATCTTTATCAATCATCTTTATTTACCCTCAAGATTGATTTACCATCCTTGGACTGTAAACTCTTCTTATCCTTAGTTCAATCCAACGCAATGGTGATTGGCACTTTCTGCCATATAAGGCTTTACATAAAGTTGTCTGTATGTCAGAATGATAACTATTATCATAGGCAATATCTGCCTTTAACAGGTGTGTTGGTATATTCAGCCATCCTTTTCTTTACCTTAAAGGTCTGTTTTCCTTTTTTTACCTTCTTATTTCATAATTAGCTTGCCTAAATGCATACTATTTAGGACTTATAGCTCTTGGCCTAATTGACAATAATAGTATCTGTGAAAAAGTCAAGAGTACTCTCTCTGTACTAGTTAACCACTAGATGGAGCTTTTGTATCTTAAACTCATTCCTTGTCATCCCGTTGTCAAGCCTTAAAGGGAATCACCCTCACAGTGTAGGATGTTAACTCATACTTGTACCTCGAGAGGTATCACCCTCTTGACTTAGCATCTTCCCTTTAGGCTTGGTCTACCGTGACCTTAAGAGTTACTGTGCTTCATTATAAGCCTTTTCAAGATCTATTATGACCCTAAAATATTGTCCTTGTCATCCTCGTTATTTTCATCAACATCACCACTACCATTATCATCACCACTGTCATTTGCCATATTAAGGTGTCTAAGAGATCTTAGACCACGGGACTGAGTAATAAAATAAGTCACCTCCACTCTATGGATAACTTGACTGATTATTCCCTAAGGTTAATCACGGATACCGATATTGCCTTTTTAAACCTTACTTGATACTTCCTATCAACTTTAGAATTCCTAGCCTTTCCATATTTCCTTACCCCTTGAGTTTAGCTACTTTAGGCTATCTTCCCTTTTATTATGCCTTTTAAATCTCTTGATATTGGCTCACCTCTAGAGCCTATTAGCTTATCACCATGATAATGCTAATTTGCCTTACTTTAGGACTCTGTAGTTCTTACTGCTTCTTATAAATTTGAAAAGTATCAGGAAAGGGCTTATATCATCATGTTTTTATTACCCATCACCTACTACAATACCCTATTAAGTTTGAGGAGTCTTATGTGTCTGCGTCATAATACCTTCTAATTACTCTTGACCAGTTTTACTCTCCTTAGGGTAAGATCCACTCTGTGCCTTGCCTCGGCTACTTCTCTTTATCCTTGTTAGAAGATTTGTCCTCGTGGGCGAATGTATTGCTCATACTAGCATACTTGGTAGTCCCCATTTCCAATATTATCGATAGAGGGTATATCACTATCAACTATATTCAAGCTATTCATTGTAATCTCTGCTGGGAATTGCTAGCTCTTGCAAGAGCAATATTAAATTTGTGACAGAGGGTCACATCTACTTTCGAAGAGGTACTTCATAGCCAAGACCTTCCTTGTATTCAATTTCTATCAGGGTACGCTTCTCAATGCCATACCCCTATCAAGGGAGCCTCTCCACTTAAATTACTTAATTCCATAAGCAGTGGCATTCATTAGTAGGAATTTCATCTCTTGGCCTCCACACCAGCCTGAACATGTTGGTTGCACACTTTTAAATGCCTTAGGGATACAAAGAGTATCATATAGTTCTTACATTATTAAGAATTTGAGCACTATTAAGCTCTAGGTATCATCAGGAACTTGCTCATCTTTCATTACATATCGATTTCCAGTGCAACTATTAGCTATCACATTCTCATCTATCCCATATAACTTTATCCTCAAGGAAGATCTTGCCTGACACTAACTTCCTTTACCTCTTGACCAATCACCCGTTATGGTCAGACATTGATCATCATACACTGATCACCTTATATAGCAAATATTTTATCATCTTGCTGTGTTGTATCCAGGTTAGGCATTTAACTCCTCATTTATTTTTCATTCAATATTATTAAATTCCTTATCCCTCTTGGTTTATCATCCTTTAGGGATCTCTACATCTATTTAGGGTTTTAAACCAACCTTAAACATTTTACCTTATTACCTTACCTCTATCAAGGTTACATCGATTACTCGAGATTTAAGTTATCACTCTACTTCCTCACTGGGGTAAGGACTCCTACTTTTATTGGGCCTACTGTACTCCCAGCCATTTTATTAGGAGTTATACAATAAGAAGCCTTTAGAAATCAGACTTGTTCCTGGCATCTCCCTAGTAATAACTTTTACTTCCCTTATTCTGGTGGGGGTTCATTAATCTCTTTTAGGAATTTCTTCGAACATTCCCTTATCATTGGCATTTCCCTATTCCTCTTCTACCTCTACATACACTGGGACAAATACCATATATCCTTGGCAATCTCGCATCAAATATTTCTTTGTCTGTGTCTTTCTAGCAAAATTCAATCTTAGGCGACTTATCAAATCAATATCATGGAATGGCATACATATTAGATCAAGAACAGCCCAACAATATACACAACAGACAACATAGTGCAAGTACACACCAGAGATCCCTACTCTATTGCTAATGAGAGTGAAAACATACCAATCACATGACAATGTATTAACAATAATACCTAATCATCTAGCATAATCATATAATGCAAATGAATGGCTTGTGCCCAAATCAAACATTGTAGTTCGTGTATTTGTTTATATTGATCATACCTTAGTTTTCCTTAGGCGACTTATGAGCTTCTTCCTATATTAGGGCTAACATTTGATCTTGGGTCTATGATCAAGAGCTGTCAATACCTTGCGAACACTCTATCGTAATATGTCTGGGTTTTCCATAGTGAAAGCATAAATTTTGACCTA
The DNA here is from genome assembly GCF_004799145.2 of Neltuma alba. Taxonomy (NCBI): domain Eukaryota; kingdom Viridiplantae; phylum Streptophyta; class Magnoliopsida; order Fabales; family Fabaceae; genus Neltuma; species Neltuma alba. Next base: position 691,650 of record NW_021636103.1, read on the forward strand.
CTGTGCATAACTAATCTCTGTGATTTCTACCACAAGCTTCACAAGTTTGTGTCGGCTTAAGAGTATCTAGTTCTCTTTAACATATGCCCTTTTTGGGCTTTTATTAACATCAAATCCTCTTTTCTTTCTGTTCCTATAGAAAGCTCCCTCACTCATCGTTCTTGCCAAAGGTTTATCAGCCCTCGACATTGCCCTAGCACAGTTATAGTAGTTTTGACTATTCTCGGTGATTCGAGGGGCTTCCACTGCTTTGTTGAAACTTTCAATCTACCTTAAGGCTACTTTTCCTTCTATTACATTTTTAGGCCTGTAATTATTTTCTCTGTCAATCACCATTTGCTAATCCTGTGTCATAGATAGGTAGGGTATTGGGATAGTTTTAAGGTATCTCACTACATATTTATCAAAGATTCATCCTTCACTTACATAGGGGATGTTTGCTTCCTCCTCATCTCTTACTGATCTCAGAAGATACTTCCAAGAGAATTGATCCTCGAGTAATTCCTAAGGGATCGGGGTTTCATCAGTTTAGAGGACTATCTTCATATTCTTTCATCACTTATCAGTTCCCCTCTCTCACTTATAGATTGCCATCTATACTTAGGTCTCTGATGATCAATTCATCACTCTGAGGGTTTTCCCTAGAACAATATAGTCCTTAACTATCTACACATCTAGTATGCCTTCAAATGCTAGTGGATTATGCTTGTAAGAGCGTGTAATCCATTATTACAAAATGTCCAGTTCCCTTACTAGTACTAGGATTGGGGTTGGACTAGTTGGGCTATCCAAGCTAAAACATCCTACCTTTAATCCCTCAGAGTACGCATTTGGAAGCGTTATAGTTCAAGCAATTCACAAAATAAGCCCATAGATTGAACTTTGTGATTGGTTCTCGGGTTATTGTTTACTAGTTAAATTCCAGATTTTCAGTCCAACTTTGAGCAATCATAACTCTTAGCACACACATCCCTTTTAAGTGATCTACTACTTGTTTTAAAGGTTAGGATGTGTACTTTAATCATGCCAAATTTCATGGGTAGAGTTAGTCATTTGCCATACTTCTACTTTGTCAATATTTTATTGCTCAATTAGGGATAGCTTATCCCCTAACTTGCACTAACAGTTCATGATTAAGATTTTCCATATATAATACCATTACATCCATACACTAACCATTCTCGTACATTCTCATAGCTAACTACACAATTCAACATCATCATTTATCATCACATGCCATCAATGGCACCTTTACAACATACATTGCTATATATAGTGTAGAACGTAATATAATACATTTCTTAAATTCTTTTCCTCTCTTTCTTGCTCCACTTGTTGATTTCTTCTCCCATCCTCTTGCACCTAGTATGGTTGGTTAAGGGAGGGTGAGATTTAGGAGAATCTCAGTAGCAAACATTACGGTTTATGCATGCAAGATGGATGCAAGTGTATGGCATGCTTTTGTGCCCATAACTTTATCATTCATGCATAGTGAAATGCCATGATATTCATGTTCACATAACATAATGCCAAGGCATGCTTAACATAAACATAGCAATCATAATTCAGCAGCATAGCTTAGTCACATCATGGCATTCATAGCACATACACACATACACATCAAACACACAAGAAAGGTAAGTTTGCTACCTTGTATCATAAGTTTTCTCTTGCTCTTCAACTTGCTCCCTTTTTGCTTCCAACTGTTAAGGTTGCTTCCTCAACCTTTATCATTCATTTTCCTTGATGTCTCATGGCCCTAAATGCTCCAGCACCTCATTTCTATTCATTCATTAGAGCCATGGTAACTAACAACATCAACACTTTGTTTTCTTTAAGCTATATTAGCTTCTAACTTTTAAGCTTGATTTCCAACCTTCTAAAATTAATTCCACATACTATTGCCATACAATTTTGCATGTAAAATCCATTTCCAAGCTCAAAATAATCAAAATCAAACTCCTCCCTACTCAACCTGATCTGGCCGAACATTGGGTCTTAGGGCTCTAAATTCTATTTTCAATTCTAATGCTTCCAAACTTGTTTTTTCACCTTTACCCCACACAGTTTTTCATTTTTTATACATTGGAAGCATCAAAATCCAATCCTAGCCCCAAGAGCCAGCCCTGGCCGAAATATTACTTAAGTTACATAATCAAGAAATTCAACCAATTTCAATGTAAAACCACTTGATTCTTATTCCTTTCAAGCTCCCAAAAATCATTAAAATCCATAACCAAGCTCAACAACAACAAGGGTAGTGAAAGCTACATCAAAAACCATGAACATACCTTGTCCTGGAGCTTGATCTTATATATGACCGCTTGCCTTTCTCTCTCCCTCTTCTTTCTCTCTCTAGAATCTATTTTGTAAGAGTTTCCCCATAGGTCCATAGCTTGCATGAAAATGAGGGGTGAGGAGGGAGTATTTATAAAAAACAAGACTGAATCTGGGCCGTTGATCTTAAAAATATGTAGCTTGACTTGGACTGTCCCTTTTCTCTTTTAATCTTGTGGTGACAAGTATCCCATGACATCATGCTTACATCATCTTGATGACATCATGCTTACATCATCAATTCACATGCTTTTAATCCAACCGTACACGTGTCTTACATCTAGCCGTACATGTAATACCTTCTTTTCCCATCTAACTATACACTTGTCTCCTCCATATTCCTTCATCATTTTAGCATTAAAATAGGGAGGAAATTAATATAAAATTCGTGCAAAATATAACCCTTAGGTATTCCTCTACCTACCTTGCCATTTTGCACTATATAGGGTACTTTTTAGGGTCCTAACTTTCCCGGGACCACTGGGACATGTTATGTGTCACACCTTACTCTTATATCCACTTAGGTTTCATTTAAAACCACTTTAGACCACATTGGATGGTCCTGGACTCAATTTTCTCCTTAAAAATGCTAAATTTCGAATTTTTCTGTTCATAGGGTAAAAATCCAATTTTTCTGGCCCAACATCAAAAATTCATAACTTATTCTACAAAAATCCAAATGGGGTGGTTCAAAATTATACTTAAAGCTCTTTAAGTCCTCGTTCAAGGAAAAATAATCTCATGATCCAAATCCTTATGAAAAAGCGTCAGGTTTTTGTAAAATGCAACACTGTCCATTTGCCAAAAGCCCTTTTTCCCAGATTCTGAACTTTAACTTTGAAAAATCATTCAAAATTCATATACTTGGCCATTTTTAACATATTAGCTATCAAATTGAAGCTGAGGACGTTATCTTTCATCATACCAAATTTCGTGATTGTTTTTAGGAGCATAATCAAAAAGTTGCACCAACATGGAAGTGTCAGTGTGCTCACAGCACTGTTAGCTTAATATATACATAACCAAAAAGGGTCCTCGAAATATTATGGCAAAACACCATACTTTAGCCTCCAATCTATAGCTTTCTCATAGTAATTTCAGGCCCTAAAATGTTAGATTATATTTGGGGGATGAGATTTTAAGAAATCCCAATAGCAAGATCAATCAACCAAACATTAACATGTATCATTATAAAGCATTTCAACATTAGCTATCATAGGAGAACTAATCTTTTATAAATAGGCAACCTCAACATGCAAGGCCATGGCAACAAAAGCAAGGAGCAACCATATCACAACATCATAGTTCAACCATATAATAGCAAGCATACATGCCATAAATAACAATGCAAAATTAACATTAATGGCTAATTAGATCCCACTAACTTAATCCAATGCTTTTTGTTTTTCTTGTTGTTCTTTTTTGCTTCCACAAGTGCCAAACCCTAACATAGCAATCCACAAAAAGGGTAGCAAGAATCATCAACCATTCCTCATAAAATCAATAGCATAACTCAAGTAACTCCTAAGCCCCTTAAAGCTTTCATCTTTGTTCTTGAATTTTTTGAGTTGGTGAAGAGAGCCTTTTTATCGTTCGCTTTGGGGTTCTCGCTCAAAAATAAATCCAAGCTATGTAGTATAATGCAAACTCGGGCTGTTTCACGCTTGGGAGCCTTAATTAATTACCTAAGTTAGACTAAATGCCATGCAAAGTAATGAAAAGGGTTTTTTTTTTGGGTTTTTAACATTTAACGAAATTTGCCAAAATTCAATGCAATGAAAACAAACCTAAGATACTATGTTTTTGGAGTTTTTAAGATAATAATGATGTAATGGAAGTGATTGATAGGAAATCTCTTGAAAATGGTTTTGTTGGCAATCATAGTTCACTTAAATATTGGGAGTTTCACAAATCCATTAGATTTTCTTAATAAGAACCTCATTAACTCAATGAGTCCAAAGCTTTCATTAATGAACTCATTAATGAAAACTTTGTTTAGCTTCCCTAATGTGTAAACTTGGAATGATCATGCAATTGGCTCAATGTAACACATAATCAACTCAGTATCGAAACATAACCATGCAAGATAGGAGAGAATCATGAGAGTTACAATAAGTATATATACAACTACATATATTTAAGCACAAAATTCTACATCAATCAATCCAAATTACAAATATTAATCAGTAACCACTGATTACAGAATTAACCAAAGCGTCTAACTAAGACTTTACAACTCCTAGACCCAGGAAATCATAAACACATAGCTAGAGACTAAAGATTAAAACTAAAACTCCCCTTTGAAGCTTAGAAACTCATGCTACTCCACCATCTTCAAGAGTTGGAAAAGCTTAGCTCATCATAGCCTTAGAATCAGCTCCAACCAGAGGTAGATCTTCAGCCATAACAGTAAGGAGGTGAAGGAAATGAAAATGGATAAAGAAGAAGTGTAGGAAAATGGAAGGTGAAGGAGATGGAGATGGAGGATTAGGGTTCTGTGGGAAAGATGAGAAGAGATGATGATAGAAACGTAGGTGGTGGCTGAATAATCAGGGTCTGACCTCACCATACCCAAAATAGGGTTTCTAACCCGAAAATGACATGTATGAGTCGATTCCTGGAGGTGGGTAGGTCAGATTTTCCCGAAATGGTCGGGTCTGAAATTTGCTGGTATGAGGGGTTCGCCGCGGCGAACCATGGCAGAGAGCTTTGCTTCTTGACTGACGACATTCGCCACGGCAAAATCAGACGTGTGCCGTGGCGAACTATGGCAGAGGCTCCTCTATGCATCTGGTGCCTTGAGTCTTTAATTCTGGCCCTAATCTCTAGTGTCTTACAATAAAAAGCAACAAATTGAAGTATCAATTGTCCTAGAAATCAATTGAATACAATTAATAACCAATTATGACAATTTTATCCTAAAAAAGACACTAACTTAAAGTAAGGACTCTTAATCTAAATTAAGCACAATTATCATTAAAAAGGGCCAGAAAATACCATAAAATCATGGATAATGTAATGAAAAGATAATAATAACTTGAGCTCAATCAAATTCCTCCACACTTAGACCTTTATACTCCTGGACAAAGCTCAAGAATAATTCGAAGAGATACTAGCACAAAGAGAAACACTACCATGCTTAAAGATGAAAGCAGAAGATTAGTAAGAAACTCTCACAGGGTTTGACATTAGTAAAACAAGGATATGCTAGGAAAAGGAACACAATGGACAATTAACTCAAAAGATTGATCAAAAGAGATCTATCTCACGGATAAGTGTTTCACTCTAAACTCACTTGTTTTGGGATTATTTCACTCTAAATCTGCTCAATCCAATTTCTACCATAGGCTTGTAATAATTCTACCTCTCAACCACAGGAAGAAAACTTTGCAAATCAAGAGGACTTTTAAGGGTTAGAACTTGAATGAAGGCCAAGTGAAATGAATGGAATGAGAATGAAAATAGAAATGAGTACAAGCATACAAATTATTAAGACAAAATTAATCTAAATAAAAGCAAGGGAAGAAGCTACTTAGTTTTTATTTTATAATTTTTATATCTTTATCCTTTCTTTTCTTTGCTTTTTCTCTTTTTCTTTCTTTCTTCTTTTTCTTTCTTTCTTTTCTTTTTTTAAGTTCTCTTTTCTTCTTCTACTTTTTTTTAACAAAATAATTGCATACATGTACTCAAGATGAAGGTCCAAAGGGGTTTACAATGGTAAAGTGATTGGGTTTGTGTTTGGGAAACGAGGATTTGAAATCGAATGCCTCTATCATATTTACAAAAATCGATTCACTAAGCTTCGACTAAGAATTAAAACAAGTTTTAGAGAAATATGAAATAAGCAGATTCACTCAATTTAATAACTTTAGGCCCCAAAATCCTTCCAACAAGGCTAAAATCTCAATTAATCAATCTCAAGGGTTAACAACCACACAGTTATAATTTCAAAGCATATCATCATTTACTATCTGTCAAAAACATGAGAATAACTAGCCCAAGTTCAACCCTCATTTAAAAGCATGGGAAGTTTTCTAAAAGCACAAGTAGACTTTGAACTTTCTATCAATTTTAAAAGGGATGCAGGCGCATAAAGAATATAAGCCAGGAAAAATTTCTGAAGACCAGCTGCAATTGCAAAGAATTTATTATTTAAATAAATTTTTTTTAGGGGGGTTGCCGCGGCGAAGAATGGAGGTCACCGCGGCGAAGGCTCACAGAGAGCCAAATCTGGAGAAAGGCCCTGCTTCGCCGCGACGAAACATAAGTTGGCCGTGGTGAAGTGTGTCTGAGAGCTACACTAACGTGATAAAAAGGGGCTTCGCCGTGGCAAAGGAAAATGTTTGCCGTAATGAAGGGTGGCAGAAAGCGAAATCCTGTGCAATTTTCAACTCTTCAGCAAACCAAGTTCAAAAAATTCACAATTCAACCAATTTATCAGTTCAAAAACACCTCAAAATCACATAGATACATGGATGCATGAGAATTATTTGCTAAAGTCCACAATAGGTCCCTCCCCCATACTTAAACACAACATTGTCCTTAATGTGTGAACAATATGAATCAATGACAGCAAATACCAGAAATGAAGTGCAGGGGTGAAAATAAAGCAAAGATCATAACAAACCAATGAGAAAGCATCCATCTAAACAAGTTCAAAACTAATGGAGCACAAAAAAGGTTAAGAAATATCCAGTCTCAGAACAACAGAACAACAGAACAAACGAAACAAGAGAAAACAACAGAAACACCGAGACTAAAAACTAAAGCTGCTGCCCAGGATCATTTGCCCCGGAGCCTGACGGTCCTGCACCCGATGTGCCTGCTCCGTCCATACCCATACTGCTTTGTGGCTCCTCCTCCTTAGCTGGTAAGGCAAAGTTCAACCGGTCCGTGATCAAGGCATCAATACGGCGGCAGTAGCGACGATCTCGCTCATACAATGCATCACGATCCTTTTGCCGCTTAATCTCCCAGAGTAGTGTAATGCGTAACTGGTGAACATCCTCAGATAGCTCGTCAATGTCATCTGCAAGTGCGTCTAAGGTGACTAGCTGGGAAGGCTCAGGAGCATCTTAGCCTTCCTCAGCTGGCTCAGCAGCTGCCTGGCCTGCACCAACATCATAAATTGGATGGATAGGAGGGTAGGGTCTAATAGTAGGCTATTTGAGGCGCTCATACCGGAAGAGGGGTGCAGGTTCGAAATAGCTATCGTTATCAAATTCAGGTACCCAGCGCGTGCGAAAAATGTCAGTGATAAGGTGGGGAAAAATGATGCTATTGGTGAGTTTGGTGGTGTTGACGGAATCATAGAGGGCTGATTGGATAGTTTCAGCTACATCAAAAGTTTTTCCGGTCATAAGGAGATAAACGTAAAGGGCTTGGCGTTTAGGAAGGTTCTGGAGATGGGAAGTGGGCAAGATGTTGTTGCAGACCAGGTGCAGCCACGGCCTCGCCTCAGGCCGAAAATCAAAGCGTTTCAAGTAAAGCTCAGCAGTGCGGGGACGATGCCAAGTGGCACCATCCTGGCATAGGGTCTGGACAATTTCATCAAAAGGGTAATTATCTCTGTAATGCGAATAGTGGGAATGACGAACCTCAGGAAGGCGGTAGTGGGGGGATGTTATCTGTGGTGAAGGAGTAATTCACACACTGGTCACGGAACACGATGGATAACATGCCATTAAGGCGGGCGTAGGTGTAAAAGTGGCGGACGAAGGCATCATTGCCCATTTATCGTGGGTGAACCAATTTGGTCAATTGGGATTCCTGGAGTTGTTGGACAAAGGGGTTGTCTGGTGGGTCAAGAGGAAAGGGTCTCTCCTTAAGGAGGGGGCGCTGGTCTACTAACTTATAGAGGTTGTCATAAGACAAGTCTTCCTCTGAGTCAGAGTCAGACGTGGGCAAGGGTTTAGGGCATTTGGTGTGAGGCATTGTCCTGTAGCAACAAACAATAAAAACACTAAACACAGAACAAACAACCACAACCTAAATAACCCAGAAAAAACCAAAATTACAACCTAGACAGTAGCAAATGGTTATATAATGATTCATAGGTTTTCAGAGGATCAAAAGCTTTCAGAATTAAGTAAAGAGATTAAAGAAAAACACAATGTACTATGAATCATTAGATAACCTACAAGCTACGTAACTACAATCTAACAACAAAATAACCCAACCCAACAACACAATAATAGAACAAACAAGCAAACAAACAACAAAACAAAATTAAACTAAAGGAAAGAACAAAGAAAGAGATAAAACATACCACAAGAGAGGGGGAGAGAGAAGACTGGAGAGCACGCTGGAGGAAGAGAAGAAATGGAGAAAGGAAAAAGGGAGAATGAGACTAAAGAGAAGAGATAGAAGGGTGCAGAAGGAGAATAGGGAGAGGGAAAGGGCCAACGGGTTAAGATGGAAGGGAGAGGGATCGGTTCGAATGGTTGAGGAAAGGGAGAAGTCGAAGAGGGGCAGGGGAAGAAGGGGCTGACGGTTTTGGGTAGAATGAAATAGGTTAATAGGGGTTTAAAGGAATAGGTAGGGGAAAAGACTGAAATGGGCTCAGGAGAGAAGAGTGGGTGAGTCAGAATGGGGGGCAAAAAAGGAAATTCACGGGAAAAACAGGGAAAAAATGAAACCGTCTAGCACAGAAACGGCGGGTTTGCCGCGGCGAACCATGCCCGAGGCGAAATCAAAGGGAGAAAAGAAGGGTTTGCCGCGGCGAAGGTGAACGTTCGCCGCGGCCAAACCTTCCCGAGAGCAACACACAGAGGCTAGCGACCTTCACCGTAGCGAAATATCACCGAGAGTAACACAAGAGAAAAAGAACCACTTCACCGCGGCAAAGGGCTGGGTTTGTTGCGGCGAAGTGTCACAGAGAGCACAGAATAATACATAAAATACTCACACATCAGAGAAACATAACACCAAACAACAGATGCAGCTAGATACTTCAAAAACTTTAAAGTGCATCAAAAGAGATCAGAAGGTGTTCAATAAGTCCATGATTAGGCAGTAGACCACAGACAAACTTTCTCAATCAATTTGAATCATATAATTCATTACAAGCACCAAATCATCAAGCACAAAATAAGATAGGATAGAGATCAAAACTTTCAGGGGGTCTTATTGAATTCAAACAACAACTACACTACTTTCCTACTGAAAAGGGTTTCTCCCCCACACTCATTCAACATACAATACACAAAACATAGCAAGATCAATAATTAAGCAAAAGCATGTAAATAAGTGAAGGAAAGAAACGACCAGGGAGTTAAGGAGGCTTTTGGTTCTCATGGTAGAGTTTCAGTAGATGGCCATTAACTTTGAATCTAGGCCCGATCTCCTCGTGTAGTAGCTCCACCATACTGAAATTGTGGGCTTTAGTGACTGTGTATGGCCTATCCTATCTGGTGTTGAATTTTCCTTGCTTGAAGGTAAATCGAGCCTTGTACAACAGTGTAACATCCAAAGTTTTGGGCCTAGAAGTACCAATAATAGCCTGAATTAGATAGGCTATTAGACCCCTTTTTAGCAGAAGTCCCAAAGATGAGAAAGGAAGTCAAAGTAGTTTCAGGGACTAAACTGCAAAGTAAAAGTTTTAAAGGGCTAAAGTGTAATAAAGTTAGAGGCTCCAGTAAAGTCTCGAAGGCCCAGAGAGAGAGAAAAGAGACTAGACACAGGCTAAAGGTTAAGTTAGAAACCTCAAAGAGAGGATTATATGAAGTTAAGTGCAAGCGGGGACTAAATTGTAAATTCCGAAAGTTATGACCAACAGGGGTAAAAATGGAAGAGGGTACAGAAAATTCCAAGAAAAATCCCAGAAAATGGGAAATAATATTCTAAGACCCTTCTGTGAAGAGAAATGACAAAAAATACCCCTGAGGCAGCTTAAATGGAATTTATGAGGTTATGGCCAGTAAAAAGTATACCATTTGAGGTAATTATTTAAAATAGCAAGAGACCTCAAAAATGTATACAAAAATGCTATTAAATGGTTGGAAGGTTGTGCTAATTTATAAAATTAGTCCCGCAACTAAAAGGCCAGTAGAGTGGCTTTAATAAATTAAAGAGCCGGTTTTACCGATAAAAGGGTATTTTAGTAAACAATTTTTATACAAGGCTTAAAGGAAGTGTTATGGCCTGAAAAAATTCATAGATATTCTGTAGAATGAAGGAAAATTTATGGAGTAGACAAAAGAATTTTCTGAACTCCGGAAGGCCATGAAGAAAGCCAGAGAAACGTGGGCCAAGTAAATTCGGAGGAAGCTTATGAAACAAGTTTGATCCAATGGCTAGGATTTGATCTCCCTTTTCCTCCACCACTTTTATGACACTTGGCACCTTCTAGAAGAATTAGGTAAGCATGATGTAATAAGGTGATGCAATGATGATGCAAAAGTCCACTTGAACTTCCAAAATTGCCCTTACTCCTTCTTCTAGCTACCAAGGGCATTTTGGTCCATTCAAGCCAACTTTTTGGCTATAAATAGGCACTCTCCCTTCCCCCATTTCGGCCAAGCTGATGAACATAAGGGGAAACTCTTGCAATTTTGATTCTTGAAGCTTAAATCAAGAGGAAGACACCTACTTTGATCAACCGAGTTTAGATATGAGGTTAGTAAGTTGTTCCCTCTTGTTTATTGCTTTGAATATTTGGTTTTATGGTTAAAAAAATGGGAGATCCCCTAAGAGGAGGTGCTGGCTGAATTGACATAAGCTTAGGGGAGGATGATTTTGATGTTAGATCTAGCTAAAACACATGGATTAAAGGTTATATTAAGTGGATCTATGTGGAAATTGGAAGAATTACGTGCTGATTTGATGCCTAATTCAAATTAGTTACTGTGCATATCTTATTCTCAAATTTTGTATGCTTAAAGTACACTTTGTGAGCTTTAAATCCATGGGTAGAACACTCCATTTGGATATGTGTACGATTTATGGTGATTTTTCAAAGTTAGAGATTGAAATCTGGAAACAGTGTGTGAACTTTTAGAAGAGTGTCGAGTTCCGTACAATTCCGGTGCTGTTCAGCATAGAATTGGTTCCTAAACTATTTTTTTTTAAATTTAACTTAAGGAAGTTTCAGTGAGACTTGGAAGCACTCAATTTGGATTTTTCTAGATTTAATTATGAATTTTCAAAGTTGAGCAAAAATTCTGGAGATTCTGCGTGAACAGTACCCGCGAACCAAAATTTCCAGATTTGATCTTCTTGAATCTAAGGCCATCTAAAGTGATCCTAATTGACAAAAAATGGATCATAAGGATGGGAAATGATGATATTTATATTAGAAAAGTTAGAAAGAAAACCCTAAGACTAGGAGAAAGGGTTGAGGTTCAAGAAAGCTAGTCTTGAACTTTATGTAATCTCTTGGTCCTAATGGGTTGTGTGACCAATGTGATTATGTTTAGGATCTTGGAACATCTAAGAGGATGTTTGATGATGTTGAGTGAAAGCTACCATGGTTGGAAAGTCAAGGGAGTCAAAGGAAAAGTGAAAGGAAAGCTTGCGGTGCAAGGTAGTAAACTTACCTATTGTCATTGCTTGATGTGGTATGCTTGTGTGTTGCCGTGTACATGTTATTTGTATGTTGTTGTGACATGTTTTAGCTACTGTAATTGCTATTCATGATGAGTAGATTATGTCTCCATGGCCATGCATCAAGAAGTTAGCTTTGAGCATGCTAGTATGTCACTAATTAACAAGAGAATAAACAAGTTGCGTGTAGTGCATGAGCATCCATTTAGCATGATTAATATGGTATTGTTTGCTACTGAGATTAACCAACCATTTAGGTCAATCAATGATGGGCACTAATGGCGTCAGAAGCAAGGAGAAGAAGTGGAGAATTATTAATGCAAATGATTGATATGAATATTCAATGTATAATTCTCCTATGTTGTAAATTATGTTATGAATGCCATCAATTCAATGTATATGCTTAGGATGTTTATGGCATGAATGAAAGTATATGAGTATGAATGAGAAAGATTAAGCCCATGTTATGTATGTCAAAGAAATAAAAAGAATTAAAGTAAGAAGATATTAAGGGATAAAACGTAGGTCCTGAAGCAGTTAGTTTTGAGCTTCAGTTTGACCTATCAAATGAATGAGTTAAGTCACGAGAGTTGGCAGACTTATAGTACACATCCCAAGATTTAAAATGAGATGTATATTACCTCATTTGGATGTGTATAAGAAGAGATATGAATTTTCAAAGTTAAGGCACAGAATCTGGAAATTCCAGATTTTACCAAACAAATAGTAATCTTATTCTAATAAACTGTACGTTTTCAGTGAGGATAAGTTTCGTTGAATATTTTTTCCTTAAAGAGCATTGAAAGAGCTTTCCATAGAATTTTGGAATACCTCCATACGATTTTTCTAGAATTAGTTATGATTTTTCAAAGTTGGACCTGTAATCTGAAACTGGACAGTGAATAGTAATTTTTTGAAAATTAATGTCCAAATTGAAATTTTTAAGTGTAAGACCATCCAACATGGTCTGGAATGGTTCTAAATGACTGCTAAGGTACATATAAGTAAGGTGTGACATACAGCACTCTATCACCTTCCTTTAATTCCTTTCTCAAGATACCCCGCTCTTGCAATTGCAGCTTCCTTTCCATGCCAGAGGACTCTATATTCATGTTGCATTGCTTGACCGCCCAATATGCTTTGTGTTCCAGCTCCACTGGCAAGTGACATGGCTTTCCATATACTAAGCGGTAGGGAGACATGCCAATAGGCAATTTATAAGCAGTCCGGTAAGCCCATAATGCTTCTTCTAAACGGGAGCTCCAGTCCTTCTTGGATGGCTTGACCATTTTTTCCAGAATATGCTTCACTTCCCTATTAGATATTTCAGCTTGGCCATTGGTTTGGGGGTGATAGGCAGTAGAGATTTTATGAGTGACACCAAATTTGGTCAATAGGCTGTTGACTATCCTATTACAAAAATGTGTTCCCCTATCACTCACTATAGCCCTAGGGATCCCATACCTACAGAAAATGTGTGATTTTAGAAATCTATGTACAGTTGGGGCATCATCTTTTCTGTAAGGTACAGTTTCAATGCACTTGGATACATAATCTATGGCTAATAAAATATATACAAAACCAAGGGAAGAAGGAAAGGGTCCCATAAAGTCAATTCCCCAAACCTCAAAAAGCTCACAAAATAGAAGGGGCTGTTGAGGCATCTCATGTTTTTTTCCCAACCCTCCAAATCGCTGACACTTGTCACAAGATCTACAAAATGTAAAAGAGTCTTTGAAGAGGGTGGACCAATAAAATCCAGAATCTAAGACCTTCCTAGATGTCCTCCTTGCACTAAAGTGACCACCACAAACCATAGAATGGCAAGCCGAAATAATAGGTTCAAAATCCTCTTCTAGCACACACTTACGTATTACTTGGTCACTGCACATCCTCCACAGATGAGGGGCATCCCAAATGTAATACTTTGACTCGCTACGAAGCTTTTGTGCCTAAAATCTAGACATGAGATAATTGACAATATTAGCATACCAAGGCTCTAATGTAACCACAGAACATAAAGCTAAATCGATAAAAGAATCACAAGTCAAGTCATAAGGATCTACTCCCCTTGTGTCTTTCGGTAGCCTACTCAGGTGATCGACTACTTGATTCACTGCCCTGGGTCTATCCTTAATCTCAATGTCGAACTCCTTAAGCAAAAAAGCCCATCTTATCAATCTTGGTTTAGATTGTGGCTTTTTGAGCAAATAGCGGACAGCTGCATGATCTGTATATACAACCACTCGAGAATTGACTAGATATTGTCTAAACTTGTCTAAAGCAAATACAATAGCAAACATTTCTTTCTCGGTGGTGGTATAGTTGACTTGAGCTGGGTCAAGTGTTTTAGAGGCATAGGCTATAACTCTAGATTTTCTTCTCCTTCTGGCCAAGTATAGCACCCACTGCACAATTAGAAGCATCACATGAGAGTTCAAAATGTAAATTCCAGTTGGGTGTAGTCAAAATAGGAGGTGAAACAAGCATAGACTTAAGAGTATTAAAGGCATGTCTACATTTTCCATCAAAATTAAATTCAACATCCTTTTTAAGAAGAGTAGAAAGGGGTGAGGCAACTTTACTAAAATCTTTAATAAAGCGCCTATAAAACCCTGCATGCCCAAGAAAAGATCTCAGATCTTTAAGACAGGTGGGGTAAGGCAAAGATGAGATAACTTCAATTTTAGCCTTATCAACCTCGATCCCTCTACTAGAGATAAGGTGACCTAACACTATGCCACTACCCACCATGAAATGACATTTCTCAAAGTTTAAGACAAGATTTTTGGCTATGCATCTCTCTAAAGCCTACCTTAGGCTATTCAGGCACTAATCAAAGCTCTCCCCATAAATCATAAAATCATCCATGAGAACCTCCATATTGTGCTCTAAGAGATCACTAAAAATCGCCATCATACACCTTTGAAAGGTGCTTGGAGTGTTACATAACCCAAATGGCATCCTTCGATAAGCAAAGGTACCAAAAGGGCATGTGAAAGTGGTTTTGTCCTGATCTTCGGGGGCTATGGGTACCTGAAAATAGCCAGAAAAGCCATCTAAAAAGCAATAATGAGACTTGCCAGCTAGTCTCTCTAACATTTGGTCAATGAAGGGTATAGGTAAGTGATCCTTACGTGTTGCATCATTAAGTCTCCTATAGTCTATGCACACACGCCATGAGTTTTGACCCCTTGTAGGAATTAACTCATCCCCTCATTCCTTACTACTGTTACCCCACTCTTTTTTGGCACAACATGCACCGGACTGACCCACTCACTATCAGAAATTGGATATATTATCCCAGCACTCAACAATTTAGTTATTTCTTTCTTAACTACATCTAATATGAGATGGTTCAATCTTCTTTGGGGTTGTCTCACTGGTTTTGATTCCTCATTCAGTAAAATTCTATGTGTGCACACAACAGGACTAATTCCAGGTATATCTGCTAGTGTCCAACCTATTGCTCCTTCTATGCTCCCTCAACACAATAAGAGTCTCTCTTCCTCACTCTTAGACAGTGAGTTAGCAATTATAACAGGTAGTTGTTCATTAGACTCAAGGAAAGCATATTTCAAAGTAGGAGGTAAGGGTTTCAAATCAAGTGTAGGTGGTTGCACAATAGAAGGAATCAATTTATGAATTTCAAGAGAGAACAGATTACTCCCCTTTCCTTCAACCAGTGATAATTCCTCAGCCTTGTAGTTAACTTCCTCTCTAAGCGTTGAACCAACTTCTAGTTGATCTACAGCAACTGCCTTAGAGGGATTCTTTCCATGACTTCTTCCTCCATATCTGAAACAACAACAGGAAACCTTTCCCCAAGGGAATCATCACTGATAATAGAGAATCAAAGTCTACTTTGGAGTCAAGGGAGGAAACAGAAAATGTGTGTGGGATAGAAAGCATGCAATTAACCACAGTACAATCAAGACATGTAACATCACCACCACATGAGCAAGTAGAAGGTGTAGAGTAAAGAGATGAAAAGGAAGAAATGGATTCATTCTCATCAATAGATTCATCAGTGTAAATATCAGAATAGAAAGAGTCATTTTGCAATTCAACTTCAGAACAAGCATCCTCAATAGCAATGTCTATCATGTTAACCCCCAAAAGTGAATAGTCCTCATAAGGATGTTTCATTGCTTCATACATGTTAAAAGAAACTTTATTATCACCCACCTCCATAGTTATGGTGCCCTCTTTCATGCTAATCATGGTATTAGCAGTCCTTAAGAAAGGTCGACCAAGGATGAGTGTAGTGTCATTTACAAGTTCAGAAGACATGTCAAGCACATAAAAATCAGCAGGAAACACCAATCCCTTAACTTGGACTAAAATGTCTTCAATAATGCCCTCAGGATACCTAATAGTCCTATCAGCTAGTTGGAGCACAACAGTAGTAGACTTAAGAGTCTTGACTCCTAGAGATGTGTATACGGACTTAGGCATGACATTAATGGCTGCACCTAGATCTAACACGGCTCCCCCTATAGTAACCTTTCCTATAGTGCAAGGGATAGTGAAAGATCCAGGGTCTTGACACTTTACAGGAATTTGGGGTTTAAACAATGCAGACACATTAGAGGGTAATTGGACTCTTTCATTAGGTTTAAATCTCCTCTTTTGAGTGCATAATTCTTTTAAGACCTTAGCATACTTAGGAATCTTTTTAATCAGGTCAAGCAAGGGTATATTCACTTCTACTTTCCTAAATGTCTCAAGCAACTCATGATCTTGCCTCTCCTTACCCATTTTCACATTTTTCAAATAAGCATTAGGGAAAGGTAGTTCATTGATTTTACCTCCTTACCTTCCTTGCTTGAGGCTCCATGATTGCTTGGCTCAGATTCCACAATTGTCCCCTTGCCATCATGTTCTTTTGAGGCTTCTTTCAGCTTTATCCTCTTCTCCTTGGAGCTTTCAGACTGCTTCTCTTTTGAAGGTGCTTGTGGCAGCTCATCACACAAGATCTCCTCATCTATAACTTCATCCTCCTCTTCTCTGAATTTCACTTGCTTCCCACTCCTAAGGGTAATAGCATTCAGGCCCTTAGGATTGATAACAGTGTTGGAGGGGATTGCGCCACTGCTCCTTGCTTGTTGCTCACTCATGTTGTTGGACAACTGAGTTACATAGGAGTTAATGGTCTCAGATTTAGTCTCCCATTGCTCCATCCTCTTTTCCAAAGCACTAAATCTAGCATCATTCTTGGATGAGTCTTGTTGAATTAGTGAAGCTAAGGAGTTGAACTGAGTAGCGTTAGCAGCCCTTTCTTCCTTCATTAAGGCCATCATATTTTGTAGGAGTTGATTAGTTTCATCCTTAGGTGGGACAGTTAGGGCTTGAGATTGGTTTTGGAACTGGTTTGAAGATGGACCAGCTCCTCCACACTTCTGAAATCTGTTTAGAGGTCTACTATCATCATTCCTCCAGCCCAATCGAGGGTTTGCCTTCCATCCTTTGTTGTAAGTGTTGGAGTAGGGTCCCACTTTTGATTTGGACGGCCTTGGAAGACTGCAGATACTTCTTCATAGCGGTCTGGACAAACGCTAGAAATATGCATGACTGATCCACATGTTTACAACTAGGCGCTGTAATGTCCATAGGAGCGGATGGGCGATGCACACTCATATTCTTCAATTCAGCAGTGATCAAAGACAATTGAGATGTCACTTTGCTTCCCAAAGAATCTACTTTTGATTCCAAAGCGTCCATTCTCCTACTGTGCACCGAAGCAGCTCCCATCTCATGAACTCCTCTAGTATCTCTCACACCATATTGTTGATGATTCAGGGCCATCTTCTTTATCAAATCCCAAGCCTCCTCAGCAGTGAAGTCTATCAAAGATCCTCCCAATATAGCATCCAACATACCCTTCTCTTGGTTCTTCAACCCATCATAGAAGTACTGCACCAGTTGTTCATCTGGAATTTGATGATGTAGGCATCTTGAAAGTAGGTCCTGAAATCTATTCCAGTAATCATAGAGAGATTTGTCATAGTCTTGCTTGGCAGAATAAATCTCCTTCCTCATTGATGAAGTACGAGAAGCCAGAAAGTATTTCTCCAAAAATGCCTTCCTTAAGTTCCCCCAACTGTAGTATGCATCAGTTACATGTCTTGGGAGGCTCATGTACCATTCCCTAGCTTTTCCTTTCAAGGATAGATGAAAAACCTTCCATAGCACTTGGTCTAATGATGCTCCCATAGGCTTCATACTCTGACAAATCATGAAAAGAGATTACAGATGGAGGTATGGGTCTTCTCCTGTCAAGCCATGAAATTTGGGAAGAGAGTTAATCAATAAACCGTTAATCTCAAAGTTAACTTCAAAATTTGGACAAGCCATAGTAAAAGGGTCAAAATTTACATCAGAAGTTGTGGCTTCTCTAATTGTTCTTCTCCTAGGGTTTCCATTATTTTCTCCTACTCTCTCTTGTTCTCCATTCCCTCCATTGCCTCCATTCCTCACTTGGTTGGCATTGGGGGTAGGATTAGGTTGGTTAGGTGGTAAATCAGCCATTATCTCTTGATCAGTAGGCTCACTCTCACTACTAGATAGGCTAGATTCCACAGAAATGTTCTCTTGTTCAACCACTAACTCACTTGTCCCTTCAACTCTTTTCTCTTTTCTTATCTCTCTAAGTCTTCTCTCAATCTCAGGGTTATAGGGCACAAGTTTTGTTTTCTGGCATGAAGATAAAAGTCACAAGAGAAAGAGCAAACAAATTGACTTGCAGCACACGAAGTCAACTAAAAGCATGCAATGTGATGAATGCAAGTGTATGGGTGAGTATGCAAGTGTATGGGTGAGTATGAGTATGTATGCACAGAAAAAGAAGCAAAAAGTGTAAGTTTCAAAATTTTCTAGAAGAGTTCGCCGCAGTGAAAGCAGAGGTTGGCCGAGGCGAAGGTTGACAGAGGCGACCAGATATCTGATTGCAGGGAGTTGGCCGCGGCGAAAGCAAATGTTTGCCACGGCGAAGGTATCCCGAGAGGAATCCTTCGGTTTTTCAAATAGTTGGCCACGGCAAAGGAGAAAGTTGGCCGCGTCGAAGTGTCACAGAATGCTTATCAGATACTGGACTCCACTGATGCAACGTGAGAGATGTTGAAAATCAAGAAAATCAATATATTTGTTTGTATTTCCAAAAATTTTGATGCTATGCAAGATGAAAACCTATACTTTGAACTAATATGCAACTAAACTACCTAAGATGCTACCCAAAAAGATCAAAACTTCAATTGACAATCAATTAGCACAAGCTAATAGAGAACCAATTTCTTGGCTCCCCGGCAACGGCGCCACTTGAAGAGAGCCTTTTTATCATTCGCTTTGGGGTTCTCACTCAAAAATAAATCCAAGCTATGCAGTATAATGCAAACTCGGGTCGTTTCACGCTTGGGAGCCTTAATTAATTATCTAAGTTAGACTAAACGCCATGAAAAGTAATGAAAAGGGGTTTTTTTGGGTTTTTAACATTTAATGAAATGTGCCAAAATTGAATGCAATGAAAACAAACCTAAGATACTATGTTTTTAGAGTTTTTAAGATGATAATGATGTAATGGAAGTGATTGATAAGAAATCTCTTGAAAATGATTTTGTTGGCAATCATTGTTCACTTAAATATTGGGAGTTTCATAAATCCATTAGGTTTTCTCAATAAGAACCTCATTAACTCAATGAGTCCAAAGCTTTCATTAATGAACTCATTAATGAAAACTTTGTTTAGCTTCCCTAATGTGTAAACTTGGAATGATCATGCAATTAGCTCAATGTAACACACAATCAACTCAGTATCGAAACATAACCATGCAAGATAGGAGAGAATCATGAGAATTACAATAAGCATATATGCAACTACAAAATTCTACATCAATCAATCCAAATTACAAATATTAATCAGTAACCACTGATTACAGAATTAGCCAAAGTGTCTAACTAAGACTTTACAACTCCTAGACCTAGGAAATCATAAACACATAGCTAGAAACTAAAGATTAAAACTAAAACTGCCCTTTGAAGCTTGGAAACTCATGCTACTCCACCATCTTCAAGAGTTGGAAAAGCTTAGCTCATCATAGCCTTGGAATCAGCTCCAACCAGAGGTAGATCTTCAACCATAACAGTAAGGAAATGAAGGAAATGAAAATGGATGAAGAAGAAGTGCAGGAAAATGGAAGCTAAAGGAGATGGAGATGGAGGATTAGGGTTCTGTGGGAAAGATGAGAAGAGATGATGATAGAAACGTAGGTGGTGGCTGAATAATCAAGGTCTGACCTCACCATACCCAAAATAGGGTTTCTAACCCGAAAATGACGTGTATGGGTCGATTCCTGGAGGTGGGTAGGTCAGATTTTCCCGAAATGGTCTGGTCTGAAATTTGCTGGTACGAGGGGTTCGCCGCGGCGAACCATGGCAGAGAGCTTTGCTTCTTGACGGATGATGTTCACCGCGGTGAAATCAGACGTGTGCCGCGGCGAACTATGGCAGAGGCTCCTCTATGCATCTTGTGCCTTGAGTCTTTAATTCTGGCCCTAATCTCTAGTGTCCTACAATAAAAAGCAACAAATTGAAGTATCAATTGTCCTAGAAATCAATTGAATATAATTAATAACATATTATGACAATTTTATCCTCAAAAAGACACTAACTTAAAGTAAGGACTCTTAATCTAAATTAAGCACAATTATCATTAAAAAGGGCCAGAAAATACCATAAAATCATGGATAATGTAATGAAAAGATAATAATAACTTCAGCTCAATCAGTTGGTTTCCATAAACCCTAAAAATTCCCTCTTGACTCAACCCCACATAATTTTTCATGTAGATTCCAAATATCTACTTGGATTTAAAAAATAAATTTTCCTCTTCCAGTTTCAGCTTGACCGAACCCTTAGGGTTTAAAACTCAAAAATTGCAACTTTGCTTCTATGGCTTCCAACACTTGTTCTTTAGGTTTACCATACACTATTCTTCATTTTGAACACAATGGAAGCCTCAAAACTTTGAAAAACATATCCTAGGGTTCAGATCTTCTTTGGCCAAAAATAACACTCAAGGAAATAACCATGAAAAATGCTTCAAAACCAACTATAATCACTTGCAAACACTAGGATCTAACTTGTGTTGTTGTGTCTTAGCAAGTACGACGAACAAAACTCCCTTCCCCTTTTATTATACAGTTTGGCCAACCATTAGAGAGAGAGGGAACAGATTTTTCAACCATAAAAGAGAAGGAAACAAGGCAAGAACACATCTAGAACTAAGAACTCACCTTGAATCCTTGATTGAATGACCAAAGTTGATGCCTTTCTCTTGGTTTTCCTTTGAAGCTCTTCCTTTTTCCTCTCTAACTCTCCTTGGCCGAAACTTGGATCAGATTTAGGGGAGGAGAAGCTCATTCAATGCACACAAAATATCCCATCTACCCACATTAATGAGAAGCCAAGTGTCAAGTGCCTACTTAGTCTTACATTTTCCCTTTTAATTAACTTAATGACAATTGAAATTAATTTCAAAAGTCAAGATCCTCTCCATTGGTAGCTTGACACTTGGAAAGCTCTAATTACCATCCATTAAAGGCTTGACAAGTGGCAACTTGTAGGCCAAGTAAAGTGCAAGACTCTGCTTCTTGCTTTATCGGTGTCCTTTTACTCTGGGTTTAACTTCTTTTCTATAATTACAGTACTCTGGCCTTTGTAATTATTTTCTGTTAGATCCATAAATTATTCTCCTCATTTTTATCTTCCCAAATTGCCCTCTTCGTCTCAAAATTAATTTCCCAATAATTAAATAAAAAGGAAAACTAATTTCCTTCTCTTTATTGATTTTTCCACTTTTCAAAAGAATTAGGAAAAATCCTAGATACTTGAGGGTCTTCTTTTAATTCCATAATCTCTTATAATTCCTTGGGATATCATAGAAATTTTCTTGGGATTTTATTCTTCTTAAATATATTTATTTGGAATTTTCCAAATAAAGACCTTAAATTGGCTTAAATTGCCCTTAAATTCCTTTGTAATCTCTCTAGGGGCAGTTTGGTCATAAAACCAATTTTATAATCCCATATAATTCTCAAGGAACCTTGTCCTTATTTTTCCTTAATGTTCTAAGGCTTGGAAATATTTTTTCATAATTATTCTTGACCAATTTTCCTTAATTAGTTAAACTTTTCATAATTGGCTTGGAAAACTATAATAATTATTTTCCACCAAAACTCTTCTATTTCTCCTTGTCATTTTTGGCCTTTAAATACTTAGGAATACCCTTATTCCCAATTGCCATACTACTGGATGTGACATTATGGCACCGTTTTCTCATCACAATTAAATCCACAAGGCATTATATAGCATGCCAAGAGGGAGAGTGATGCTCTTCCCTCGTTCTTCTATTAAAATAATTAAAATAATTAATAATATTTATTTCAGAGTGATTTTGACCGAATTTTTTCCACCGGTCCACTACTCCAAGAATCTATCTACGAGTGCCAATACTATTTATTTATCACAAGGAATTCCTCTAATCTTCTTAAATTAAAAGTCAACCTTTAGACATTTGACATGGATAGTATGTAAATAGGCTTTAAATTCCATTAAAACCAACCTCTTCACTTTTTGGGGACGGAATTATTTTTAAAACCTGTGATAATTCCTGAAGTATTTTCTCCTATTTTCTTCCAGTTATCTGAGGCCTTCCTATACCTAAAATAATTCATTTTTGAAAATATTCCAAATCAGTCAAAACCCTGGGAATTCTATAATTTCCTTCCTAGGGCATTTTCATCATTTTTAGCCTTAGACAGGCCTCTAAACCTTATTTCCATTTTTCTAAAATTTTTCTGAAGTGTTCGGGCCTTAACCTACCCTTTTACTATTTTATAGGATTTTTCTAGGATTTTCAAGCATAATTTCTATTTTTGCCCTTACTAGCCTAAAACTTTACAAAATTATAATTTTACCCCTGTTTTGGTTTAACCTCAAAATTCACCTCATTGAGGCCTCCAATGTAACCTTTGGCCTATATTTATCTCCATTTCTCATTCCTAGGCCTCGAGACTTCTTGTGAATCTCTAATTTTCTTTTTTCTTAGTCCCAA
Source organism: Neltuma alba (assembly GCF_004799145.2). Classification (NCBI taxonomy): domain Eukaryota; kingdom Viridiplantae; phylum Streptophyta; class Magnoliopsida; order Fabales; family Fabaceae; genus Neltuma; species Neltuma alba. Next base: position 714,639 of record NW_021636103.1, read on the forward strand.
AAAACTTTTCTTTTACAGGCTAATTTTGGTACTTCTAGGCCCAAAATTCGGGATGTGACACTAGCTACTCCTTGCCCAGCTTGTTGCAATTATACTATGGCTACTATTACCGCTACTGCTACTGTAGTATCCCTTCCTTGCTCTTGATGAGATTGGTTTACTCATAACTCTTGCATCATTTTCTGTTGTTTCTCTAATCGATTCATTACTATTTGGATTAGGTCAATAAGGGTCTATTCTATTCTTTCTCTCCTTGTGCATCACGTTATGTCCTCACCATACTTGTTATCTCTTCTTAACCTCAAAAGGAACAAAATTATTATATAACCTTTACTTTTATATACAAAACAACAGCATAGTTCCATAGTTACAACCAGTCATATTAAAAGTTACTTACCTAGTACAATTATCTAAGATTAGCCAAGAAAAGGAAAAGTAGAGATGACAAAGTCTTCCAAAATATTTAGCATGTGCTTGAAAGTATATCCATTCATGCTATCACAAATAGATGGTATGGATCCTTCGTAGATCCATGTATTTGGAAGAGTAGCCAATAACGCCGTAGCCCATATGTCTACATCCAGGGTCTAGCTTTTCTGGTTAACTATCGTGTATAACAACCTGGCCTGATGAAAGAAGTCAAGGTAAACAGTAGCATATTGATCTTTCTTCCTCTTAATATGCTAACCCAAGTACTTGAATCCCTTAATCATATCATCCTTCGTATTAAACTCTTTACACATTGATAATGATCACTTCTTTGGAGGTAGTGTTCTTCTGGGGCCTGCCTCCTCATTATGATTTCCTAATCTAGGTATTGGCCGCGAACGTGGTGTTGACTTTGTACCTGGTGAAGGTAGGGTACTAGACCCTACCTTATCCTCCTACATCTCTATTATTTGATTAAAGCCGACTCCAGAATGAATGTTTTCAATCTCACTAAGTAATTGATAATATCCTGGTAGAGGAGCAAGATCGTCGGGATCTCTTGCCAGAAGGCGATACCAATCTGGGTATGGTTCCCCAGGCATTCTCTGGTTAATGATTTCCATTGAGCAATCACTTTCATAACATGTCATACTTTCAATTTTTGCACCTTCCTCAACGTAACAAACTAGACAAACAACTATAATTCAAAGCAACACAGCATAATATAGTACAATACAATACCACATAGTGCGTTACAAGTAACAATGGAAATAGGCCAAGCAGCCTATCAAGGGCCTGTAGCCTGGCCTATAGTTGGCCTGACATATTTCCATATAGGAACAGGCTTAAGCCTCTTTAAAAGCCTATTTATCTTATCAACTTAGGCCCAGGCTCTCTAATAAACCTATTAGGCCTGTTAGGCGGCGTAGGCCTGTTATTATTTTTTTAAGGTTATAATAGTAAATCTTATATAACTTATATGAGCTACTCAATTTTAACCCTAGGTGCCACTTAACACTTCCCATCCCATCTTCGTGTTTGCTTCTTCATCAAGCTTGAATTGCTCAATACTTCGGTAGTTGTAGTCTCATGGAGGCAAAGCCTTTGACCTTTGCCCTTCATTCAATCATAGCCTTTACCCTTTGACTCGCTGCTCTGTCTCTGACCTCTGTTTAGGTATTTTGAAGCACTATTCATATATATATTTATATATATAGTCGTGAGTCTATATATATGACCACCCTTCCCCCTCTTTTAATCATTACTTTAGAGAAAGATTGACGAATATATATTTAATCAAAGAACAATCTTAGTTAATCATTTGTAAATTGCTAACATTATTATGCTTTAGAGAAAGATTAATGAATGTATATTTAATAACCTAGAAAGAAGATAAAGAAGAGATGTGTTTATCGATGATAAAGATTGAAGACCCTATATATTCATGAGGAATATAATTGAAAGTACCTAGGTCAGAGACAAAGGAGACTAGTTATTTTATTATTAGTGTTTGTTTTATTAATTATTGCTTTCTTGTGATGATTATATAGGCACACATGTGAACAGGTAGGTGTGTGATATATGGTCTTGGTTATTGTAGAAGTCATTTGATTTGATAGTCTTCTACTGGACTTGGGTTAGGACCTATTGTCTTCTTTGATTTAAGTTTTAATTCAAAGTTGAATTGAACTAAACATATTAGATTCAAAATAAAGAAAGCAACTTGTTCATTTTGGTTTTGCGATTAATTTCACTTTATTTATACAGTTTGATTCTTTTTATTGTTATGCAATTGTTTTAGTTTTAGATCCATTTTAAGAGAGAAAGTCTAATATATATTTGATTTCTTCTACTGAATGCCTTCAAACAAGAAGAAGAGATTGTGTTGAAGATTTGATGCTTTGCAGGTTGAAGATTTTAAAGATTTGTTGTAATTGTAACAAGAAGAAATTGTGTTGATTTCATTATTTCATATTTTATGTTTGAATTTTAGATAATTTGGATTGAGCTATTGTAATTTTGGATTAATTTATGTATGTTTAAAATTTATTAAAAACACAAGCTTGTTAACAGGTTTCAGGCCAGGCCAGGCTTGGTTACAAGCCAGGCTTAGGCTGAACAAAAAGCCTATCGGCTAGGTTGAGGGCAATAGGCCTCAACACAGGCTAAGCCTGTTAAGGGTGGAGCTTGGCCTGGCTTGGCCTATTTCTACCCTTAATTACCAGCATAACATTCATCAAATAACAATCAAAGTCTTTAATCCATAACAAATTCAACACATAATCAAAGCATACAGTTTGGTCACAACAACCTCAACTTATAACTCAGCCACCACATAATCAGAGCATATTACAGCAAGCCAAAACCTTTGCTTTGATACAAAAAATATCACATCTTACTTTTAGACCTCATTTTCATCTCACTTAGAACCATTTGGACTATTTCTTATGGCCTTAAGTTGGAAAAATTTGAACCTTAAATTTTCTTAAATTTGAGTTACTATTCATTATAACCCTAATAAAGGCCAAACATTGAAAATTTATAACTAAATCTAAAAATATCAAAATGAGATAGTTCTAAGTTTTGTGAAAAGCTCTTGGCATGCTCTTTAAACAAAAAATACTTATTGGCATCCAGAACTAATCTATCAATCCCAGATTTCGTTCAAAATGGTACTGTTTATTTTGTCATTTTTTAATTTTTCAAGATTTATGCCGAACTTTGGAAGGACATAACTTTCTGTACAAAACTCAAAATTTAATGAAATATCACTTGTTCCAAAGCTAAAAGTATGATCTATAAGCTTGTCAAATTTCAAATCAAAATTCAACCAATTGCCCAAAATTGTATTGGTCAAACTTGACCCCTAAAAAGTCAACTTTTCTCCCCTTTTAGAACTCTTGCCCTTTTCTTTTCTGTTCCTTTCACATACCCTTTCCAATCACATAATGATTGAGCTCAAAATATTAGTTTCTTTTCATATCATTATCCATGATTTTGTCATACTTTCTGGTCCTTTTAAGTGAAAATTGTGCTTAACTGAGATTTACGGTTCTTACTTTGAGTTAGTGTCATTTTAAGGATTAAATTGTCATAATTGGTTGTTAATTGGATTCAATTAACTTCTAGGACAATTGATACTTCAATTTGTTACTTTTTATTGTAGGACACTAAAGATTTGGGGCCAGAATTGAAGAACTCAAGGCAAAAGAAACAAGAGAAGATCCTCTGCCTAGGTTCGCCGCGGCGAAAACCCATCCGTGAAGGCAGGTCTCTGCCATGTTTCGCCGCGACGAAACCCTCGGAGTAGCAAATCTCAGACCCGACCATTTCGGGAAATTTTGACCTACCCATCCCCAAAAACCGACCCATGCACGTAAGTTTTGGGTTAGAAACCCTATTTTGGGTATGATGACAGGAGATGACCATCATTCAGCCACCACCTTCGTATCTTTCATCCTCTCTCTCATTTTCACACCTCAGTAACCCTAATCCCATTTCCATTTCCTCCATCTGCTGCTACCATGGCTGAAGAACAATATCTGGTTGGAGTTGATTCAAGAGTTATGACTAGCTAAGCTTCTCAACTCTTGAATATGGTGGAAGAAGCATGAGTTCACAAAGCTTCAAAGGGGAGTTAGCTTCATCTATAAGTTCTAGTTCTTTGTTTATGAATTTCTAGGTCTTAGGATTTGTAAATTTGGGCTGAGCTATTTTGATTATGGTTGTAATCAATTCTGGATGATTGTCTTGTGTATTGGATTATTAGTGTTGAATTTGAGCTTCAATACATGTGGTTACATGTATGTTTTTATGCAACTCTTTTGATACTCTCTGTCTTGCATGGTAATGTGTGATTGTTGAGTTGATCTGGGCTTGCATTTAACCAAGTGCATTAATTAATCTTAATACACACACTAAGTTAGCTTAATAGGATCTAATGAAATGGGTACCATTGATTAAGATCCTAGACTTAAAGAGTTCTTTAAGGTTTTTCATTTAGAAAACTTGGTGATTTCTACTCCCATACTTATTTTGAACTATGATTGCTTCAAAGCTATATTCAAGAGATTACATATCATTAACTTACTTCATTACTACTATCTAGAAAAATCCAAAAGCATAGTCACTTAGATTTGAATTAATTGCATTTAGTTTTAGCATTTCATTAATGGATAAAAACAACCAAAAACCCCTTTTTCATTACTCTGCATAGCATTAATCTAACTTAGACATTTAATTTAGGCTCCCAAAAGAGAACGACCCGAGTTTGCAATACTGCATAGCTTGGAGAAATTTTGAGCGAGAACCTCTAAGCGAACGACAAGAAAAGGCTCTCTTTCAAGTGGCGCCGTTGCCGGGGAGCCAAGAAATTGGTTCTCCAGGTTAGCTTGTGCTATTTGATTGACTTTTGAGGTTTTTGATCTTTATGGGTAGCATTTAGGGTAGTTTAGTTGCATATTTGTTCATAGTATAGGTTTTCATCTTGCATAGCATCAAAATTTTTGGAAATACAAACAAATATACTGATTTTCTTGATTTTCAGCATTTCTCTCGTTGCATCAGTGAAGTCCAGTGTCTGATAAGCATACTGCCAACTTTCGCCGCGGCCAACTTTTCGAATTACTGAAGAAATCCCCTCGGGATACTTTTGCCGCGGCCAACCTGTTATTTCGCCGCGGCCAACTCTTTGAAAAACCGAAGGAATTTCTCTCGGGATACTTTCGCCGCGGCCAACCCCTGTTTTCGCCGCGGCCAACTTCTCTGAAAGTTTTTAAACACTTGCATTCAGCTTCTTTATCTGTGCATACTTACTCATACCCCACCCATACATACTCATACTCATCCTTACATACTAATACTCATCCATATACTTTCATACTCACACCTTACACTTGCATCCATCACATTGCATACTTTTATTTGACTTGTGTGCTGCAAGTCAATTTTGTTACTTTTTCTCTTGTGATACTTATTTTGCATGCCACGAAAAACCAAGCTTGTGCCCTATAACCCTGAGATTGAGAGAAGACTCACAGAGATAAGAAGAGAGAAAGAGTCGGAGGGACAAGTGAGTTGGTGATCGAGCAAGAGAATATTTCAGTGGAATCTAGCTATCCAGTAGTGAGAGTGAACCTACTGACCAAGAGATAATGGCTGATTTAC